>NC_066617.1:201693655-202441333 GCF_025201925.1 Gopherus flavomarginatus
AATGAGTTGTCGGACTGTGTCTTTTGGTTTTCTATGCTATATCTGTGCACTGAATAGTGTCGTCTTGTATATGTCAGGTTTTCAGATGTTGGGCCTGCTCCTGCCACCCTTATTTTTACTACTGGGGTGAAAGCCCAGCCCCACTGAAGCAGATTCGCCAGTGATTTCACTGGAGCCACGATTTCATTTCTGACTCTTTTGTGAAGTTCCCTTGACTTCAGTGAAACTGTGTGAATAAGGAGTTGTCATTTGATGAGGGTTGTAGAATCAGGCCCTCACCTCTCACACTAGTATTAAAGGAGCATCTTGCTGGTTTAGTCTAAATTATGTTTATAGTTTATTTTTAAAGGTGTACACACACCTTTAACATTGTTTTCTATCATTTAAAGTACTTTATTTTTATTATTAATTATACTAAGTGTCAGTTGGTAGAGGTGTATGCGCCGTGACTGGACCATACCTGTGTATTCTGATAGGTCTGCCTTTAACACTGTAAAATTAAATCTTCATGTGAATAAATATATACCAGAAATAAAATACATTGGCCCAACCTTGCAGCCTTTTACGCATGCCAGTAGTCCTACCAATGAGACAAGTCATTTGAATACTGCAGGATGAGCGTGAGTATGAGAGGTGCTGGTCAGAGAGCTGAGGGTGACTCTCCCCTCTGAGGAGCAGGACTTATGTTAGTGAAATAACAATATTTCCAGATTTGACAGTAAATTGCCAGGTAGAAAGTGTAGGGAAAGCTTGGAAATAATTGCTCAGAGAAATTGTCTCTTTCCCAAAGCGAATATATACGCTACACAGATCAAAGAGAAAGCAATGGCAAGATATACCAAATCTGCTATCTAAAGTTAGGCTCCTAAATCCATGGTTAGATCTGACAGAAAAGAAACCTGCTTGTCAAAAGTGCTGAGCACTTGCAGCTTCTATTGATTTCAGTGCGATTTGAGCGTGATCACCAAGTCTGAAAGTCTGACCTCTTATAGTTAGGTATCTAAATATAGATGTAGGAGCCTAAATTTTAAGCACTGTTCATTTTCCCAGGCCAAATTCTACCCTTACATACATGTGCAGAGCTCTTTCAGGAGATGGAAGTCATGTGTATGAATCTGAGGACAGAATCTGAGCTCCATGTTTGATGAAAGTGTTATATTCTTATCTTCCTAGGGAGGCAGTGTGGTCTAGTTGATAGAGTACTAGATAAGGCACCAGGAGACCTAGGTTATTTTCCTCACTTGACCACTGCATCTTGGTCAAATCATTTCACCTCCCTTTACATCATCTTCCCCTCACACCTTTAGCCTGTCTTGTCAGTGTAGCCTGCAAGCTTTTTGGGGTCAGGGCTGTCTATTTCTTTGTGTTTATACAGTGCCTAGCACTGGGGGGGAGGGGGCAGGAGGCAGTCTTGGTTTGGGCCTTTGCAGCTGCATAAATAAGATCATTACCACTGCCTTGCCTTCGAATGCCTCCTCAAGACTCACTTCTGTTGACAGTCATAAAGAAAGTTGCCAATAATGGCTAAGGAGATGGCCAGTGGGATTGTTGCTATCTGTTTGATTTGTTTCTCTATATTTTCTGATTAAAAAACTTTATATGTCTCTAAACCATCAATGGGTGTACACAGCTGATCTATATATCCACACATTTCTATCACTGTTCCTCTTCTTCTCTCTCTCCCATTCTCTCATTTGCGTCATTAAACTCATTTGTATCCTTACTTAGGGCCTGATCCAAAGTCAATTCAAGTCAATAAGAGTCTTTCCACTAGCTTCAATGATCTTTGGATCAGGCCCCAAAACTAAAATGCAATTTCTTCATATTTATCTGCACAGCATCTAGCACAATAGGACCGTAATCCTGACTGGGGATTCTTGATGCTACTACTGTTATACAAATATATAAATAAAAATGATCACAACAAAACATTGAGAGCTCACTGAAAGAGAAGGCAATTGTGAGCGTTCGGATACTGACTCCTAGACACGAGTAATTTGCATTGAATTGCCTTCATCAGAAAGAACACTGCTTTTTAGAAGCAAACAGTTTTTTCTGTTTGATTCACAATGACAAGCTCTCTCTTGCTTGTTTGCTACTGGAAAACTTAAGGTAACTGTGTGATGTGGGTGATCCTTCTCTCTCTGTTACCTTGGAAGAGGTACAGGACCAGAAGTAAGTCTGAGATAATAGGCAAAAGGCCTAGTTCTCTTCTCTTAGGAAAAAGTTATTGCCTCTCCAAATGGGAGTTTGTTTTTTGATTTTCCATGGTCCAGCCCTGTATTTATCACAGAAAGACCTTTAGAAGCCCTGACACTGATAATAACCCTAAATATACACAAGGACAAAGCACAGGGCATGCCTGTTTTGTTCCTACAGGCAAATTATGATCCATTCATTGTGCTCACACTGTTTTTTGTTTTGTTTATTGGAATGCTGTAATTTCTATATAGATTCTACCATGTAATTAAAGTCACTGAAAAAAGAGAGCTTATTACCTAGACATAAACAGTTTCAAAATGAAGCATGATTCCTATTGTGAAAGCAGCAAAAGAATAGTGAAAATTATCTCAGATTAGTTATTCTAATAGGAGAAAAACATGTCCCACTGTGAAGCTTGTACTGGATCCAAAGGAAAAAAATTTATAGAGTGGTTTACGTGAGATTTACTGGCAAAGAGCCTGGTCCTACAGTCATTACTCAGGCAAAACTCCCATAGAAGCCAATGGGAGTGGTGGGTGGGTAAAGATTTCAGGAGTAGGTATATTATGTGTTATTTTAGCTTGAGAATAGTGAACATGTACCTGAATGATAATTATCTTTTACAATTAAAAATTAAACTAATCAGAGAGTTCAAACAGGTTATAACTTATTTGAAGTGACTAGAAACTAGACTATCCTTGTAAACAGCTTATATTTATTTTCTACATTCAGTAACTGATTAGGTTACTAGCCAGTTTTTAAAAGGCATTATTACTGAACAAGCTTTGTTTTTAATTTTGAAAAATAATATAATGACAATAGGTGCAATTGGGTTCTTTCTTTCTTTCTTTCAAAGCATTTCTCCCCACTTTCTCAAAAAGAGTAAATAAAATAATTAGCATATAGAAGATGGGAAAGAAAAAATATTTTGATCTGATAATTACTGTGGAGTGCACTATACTCAGGCATATGTATGTATATGATATTTAAACTATTATTCTTTAAAATTATTCCTGTTTAATAGTCTGATCCTACAAAGGTTTATGCGTGTGAGTAACTTTGCACTCTAATAACTCCATTGACTTCAGTGGGACTGTTCAGATGCACATAAAGCAGTTAGCCAATGCTTACACTTTTAGTGAAAGCTGCATGATACTTGGTGTTTTTCTGAAGGTCACAGCTCCTGGAATCATGTGATTACATGAGAATCACAGCTTTCATATGAAAAAATTAAATTTCTTGTTGCTATGTTTGCAAAGAAAAGCTTGAAAACATTAACTCTAAAAGCTCAAAAAGGAGAAGGCAAATAAAATGCCCACCCTTTAAAAATATTTCTTATTTTTAAGCCTATCTCATTATTTTTGAACTGTTGGGGTTGACAGTGCTAATAAAGATACTCACATATGAAGTGCTTGCAGACTGGGATCTAATAACGAAACAAAAGGTCAAACCCAAAAAGAAATGAAGGTGCTCAGGACATGACAGAACTGGGCCTTCAATTACATCTTACTTGAACTGTTAAACAAAATTAATCCAGACTATGAAAACAGGCCACTTTATTAAAAAGGCTATGCAGTATAATATTCTTTCTCCAAAATTTAACTTGGCTTTTCCATAAATGTACCTTGGCACATGGAATAGACATTTAATGGGAATTGTTCTAAATTTTTTATAAAGATGTAGAACTGGTACAAAAAAGGGCTTTTATTTTCTTATTTTTAAATTGTCAGCAGATAGCATGAGGGAAGCTAGACAGATGCTTCAAGCCATCCAGGGACACCATGTGGCTAAGATGTGTCAGAATGCATGCACTGCTGACCAGAAAGCACAATAATTTATCATGGCTGGTTGCTAGCGACTGTCCCTCTTTTTTTTTTTTTTTTTTTTTGGTAATGTAGAAAGCTTCATTTTTATAAAGACCATTTTAACAATAAAATGCACTCACCAAAAACATAACTGAATTACCTCAATAAATAGCATGCTTCAGACCTAAAGTGTTTACTTATGACTGCTCACAGCACTGAAAGAATGAACATAAGTTACCAAAAGGAGACAACTGCTGATATTTTTGCAATGAGCAGTTAACAGAATACCCACTGATGTTCTGAATTAGTAAATATCTTTCCTGAGGCCCTTATAAGATGATGTACTAGAAGCTAAATAACACAGCTGACTGAGAAATCCCTGAAGTTGCAGCCTTTTGTGTTTGTACTTTTGAAATATCTCTATTGTGATGCAAATGATGATTTTCAATCAAAATTGATTGAAAAAAAGTATCTGTCTGTGAAAACTGTTGTAGGAAGTAAGCTTACTCCATTTTTTTCTATTGAAGGTTAAGATTTTTCCCCTCTTCTCATTTTCTGTAAGACAATAAAAATGGTTGATATTAGAGTAACTGCTTTTCTGTTTGTTCAAGTCATCACAGTTCCCAGTTTCCATAACTTCCACTTTAAATTGCTGTATTTTTAATACCTTTTGCACAACCTCAGGAGCATTGGTGCGGCTTTATTTGTGTATGAAGAGCATAATGAAACTTTAGTGCATATTAGTTTTGTTTTCCTGTTAGAATTCAGTCATTGCTCAGGTTTTCACTGGAAGTTTCCCTCATTAGTAGATATACATAGAAATTATATCTAAAGAGACAAAAACAGAATGTAATGCATAAATGCAGGAAGGATGTCTCTATACTTTACTAAACTATTTTTTTTAAATCTGATTATTGAAAAGTTAAGTTGTCAACAAAAGCAACAAAAAAGAGAGTTTAAAAAAGGATTCAATACCTTGAACGACATTTTTGATGGCTTTCTTCTGTATCAAGTTAAAAGTATTTTTACTGTATCCCTCTAGATGTAGTTCTGAAGAAACATTTTTCCTGCCAAAATACACACACAGTCTGGGATTAAAAGGGCTGAAACCTACCACCAAGTTCTTAACGCCCTCCCACAATCATTAGACTAAATCCGCCATCATTCTAGATTCATTTTTCCCTTATTCATCTGTCCAACTAATTCCTGCTGCATTCAGTAGGCTTACATCTTAATCTTTTCTGTTACATAGAGAATACATAATGAAAAGCTGCATTTTCTGGGTACATGCACACATTTGGAGCGGATGAACCATATGTGAAGTGACATACAATACTGAATGGAGGCTGAATGGTGTCCAGTGCTAAAAACAGTGCAAGTCCAGGAACAAAAAGCAGGAGAACAAGAGCCCTGTGCTGGGCTTGCCTCGCTTGAACACCAGGGGATTCGCCACTAAAACATGGGTATAATTTCAGTGTTTTCACTCACACAAGCTGTGGGAAAGGAGTCACCATCTGATGTTTGATTGTGCTGGATATGTTTTTGGCAGTGGCCTTGTATTCCACATTGAAAAAAAAGGCGGGGGGGAAGAATAGAGCTGCATTTGCTGTTTTGAATTTGGCGTCTGGCAGGGAGGCATTGCTGGAGGAGTCCCTGACTGTTTTGCCACCTGAAAGCATGGACAAGGCCCATCTACTGTGCCCTTTCCTCCCTTTCTCTCAGGTCTGCATTACCTCAGGGGAAATTTTATCCATCCTATCAGTCATTCTAGGTGAATAATATACAACTAGATACGGCTTTGACAGTTGCGTAATAACAATAAAAGTCTTTTATGCTGGGGATAGTGACTTTAGAGATACAAAGATGGTTTCAGAAGATGAATCTTTCTACTGGTGTTTATAAGAAAACAGTAGCATATTACTGTCACTGAAACTATATGATTGCATTAAATTTACATAGAAAAGTAGGAATTAAGTATTTCCTGCAGCTCAGGTTGGAGGAGAATTAACTAATGAGCATAGGGGCATTGCTGACGATCAAACAATAATGCATGTTTCTTACAAGAGAAAATTCAGGAGACTTAAAATTTAAAACTAAATTAATTAATTACTATTGTGTAAGAGATTAAAAAGAAAAGTTAAATATATGTCCGTGGAGGTAATGTGTTATCATGCCAATTGTGAATTACTGTATGGTTTATTCATATAAGTAATCTCATAGTCTGGTTAAAATCATATACAGTAAGAAAAAACCAACAAATATTCTTATCTGTGTGGTTAACAAAAATGTCTTAGAGTATTAGAGTTGAGAGAATGTTAAGGACTTAAGCATGTGCTTAATAATAGGCACATGCTAAAATCCCATTTACTTCAAAGAGACTAGTTTGTTTCTACAAGCTCTCCACATGTAGAAATCCCAGTGACTTCACTCAGTTTCACCCCTAGTGAGTTTCAGTTTTGTTTCTAATCAGTTTCACTTCCTGACAAGGCCAACTATTCTCTCTCTTATGAAGCAAAGTATAAAGAGCAATATAGCCCCTTCCATTATATTTATGTAATGGTGTTAGGAATACAACTATTTCTTCTATTAAAGAAAGGTCCTGTTAGTGTGGCCTAGTTTCCAAAATATAAAAAAAGGTTACCAAAATTGTAAAATGTTACCTACAAATACATAATGCTCAAATTTCATTCAGGCTTGCCCACGTATGGAGACAGACTCAATACCTTCCTCTGTATATAATAAACATGTATGATAGTTGCAATCGATGACACTCTTTTATAATCTATCAAGGTAACATTGCCTACAAATGTGTTTGGTGAACAGTAAACTGTTTACACGGTTCCCTTTCTGGCCTGGGGAGGCAGGCCAGATGAGGAGAGGTGTAAATGAAATGTTTTCTTCAGTGAATGGTGAGGGGATGAGTATTTTTAAGAAGCTAGGAGCAGATTTCTTAGTGTGTGGTGTGTTTTCTCCATAGTGGAGATATCAAAACAGTACTGTGTGCTTTACATAAATGAAACAAAACAAAAAACAAAACAAAAAACACTCCATCAATCAAAAGTTTAAAGATTAGAAAAAGTTTCCAGGGAAGTTCTAAGTTTTTAAATGTGCACATGACTGTCCCTTTTCTTGAAAAGCTATGTGTAAACATTTCACTAGGAGGGAGATACGTTCTATGTGGAGGAATGAGTAATTTTACACAGGGCGCAGTGCAATAATGGAAGCATATAATTACCGTGTTAGTATTAGGGAGCAATATATCTGTAATAAATTAAGACTGCTTTGCAATTAGAATGATGAACACAGCTGTAGAGACAAATGGCATATGTGCTAATTAAATAATTTGTCACTTGACTGTTAAACAAACAATACAGCCTCTTTACATTACTAACTACCATCTCTAGAATGGCATGATGGCCTATTAACAAAATGGAAGGAACAGATTGCATTGCCATGTTTGTCTGATAGCAACTGCAAATGCAGGGGAAAGGTGGCTTATTAAAGAAATAACATTAGTTTTAAAACATTTCAGCCTTTTAAGTCAGAGGACTGCTGAGTTCTCCCAGAACAATCCTATTTGGTTCACAATTTGTGTAGACAGTTTGGATGGTCAGTTTTGAAAAATTGGGCCTCTACTTTCTTTACAGGAGTCAATCACTTCATCCACTGCATATGCTTGAGTCTAGAAGACACTCTTCTTTGTGCTCCCCACATAAATAAGCAGTGTGATTCTAATTTCTAATGGTCTAGCGTCCTATTATGCTATGTGGTTCTTTGTTGCATTATGTCCTATGTCCAGCCAACATTCCCAGTAAAATATATTTTTTTCCTGTTTAATACCCTGGCCCTGAAAGCCGACCATGGTTTATGCTGTGTCCCCTTGGATCAGCTACAACATATCTCCTTAGCAACATGGGCTACCACGAGCACATCAAAGCTGTCCTCGGCTCTCTACACTAGTGGCTTCCCATAGAATATCAAGTCATGTTCACAGTGTCAGTCCTTTTCTTTAAGGTGCTCAATGGCCTGGGCCCAGCATATACAAAAAATCACCTAAAATTCCAGGATGACCTCTGTGGTCAATGGCTATGCTCCTCCACCACAATGGAACTTTCTGTAATAAGAGGAGAGCTCATCTATACAGGAGAAAGAGCTTTCTCAGGATCTGGTCTCAGACTGTGGGATGAACTCCCATAGGCTCTAAGGACTATCACATGCCTCACCACCTTGCACTGTCAGTGCAATGCACATTTTTCTGACCTTGCCTTCTGTAACATAAACACAGATCTGTCTATACATTAAAAAAAAACAGAATCAAAACCTTTCCAAAATCAATCACACACTGCACACAGCTCTCCCTCTGGGAAGAGGCTAAGAGAGAGAGCAAACCATACATGACAGATGTTAGTCATGTTCCTAATGCACTACTGGAAGATGCTCACACACTGCACTTGAGGGTGTCATGAGAACCTTCTAAAACAGAAAAGTTACCTTGATTCCTCTTTCAAAGCCCCAGGGAAATTTACCATCCACACATTCCTCCTTTTAATAGGAGATGCTTCTAGGACAGAGATTCCTTTTATTTGATCTTGGAGTTTTTTACCATTATGTTGAAACTAGTCAGTTGGGGAGGAGAGTGGGAATCACACTGGCTGTCCAGCATGAACATTTACTCAATATCATGGAAGAAAAAAATATGTAGTAGTCGAGGTCTAAGGATGGTTAACAAAAAAGCTATTGAGGGAAAAGGCTACATTTAAAAGCTGCTATAGAGCAGAAAGGCTTCACTTTACAATATAAAACATATTTTTACATACTCAACCTTCAGGGACAAAAAATGGACTGTCTGCATGTGGAGTGTTTGCTGTGGTCCTGCTATCACAGGGTGAATTATTTACTAGCACTATCTAATGTGGAAAGCTTTTGTGTCTAAGCCCTTCCTATTTCCCTGTGTGTTCTGCTTTTTGCAGGCTGTGTCAGCATCTTGGTTTGTTGGGGCCATAGGGAGCTGTCCATTGTTAGGGGCTCAGAGGTGGGTTATGAGAGCTGCAGAACCGTCTGCTTTTTAATAGATGGCAATTATTGCAAGAGGACGCTGACTGGTGAAAACTCTTTCAATCTGATTTCTTTACTAGTCTAATTTCAAGTTATTTACAAACCACATTAACTACTCAAACTTGGGAAGATAGAGACAGACAAAAGGGCAACAAAATTTATCTATTGACACACCTATGTTATTCTGAGGGAGAAATACAGGGCATTTGGGAGCTGGTCATTAAGCAGGCAGAAACACAGAGCCTGAGAAATTAGTATTCACTCGTCCTTTTTAAATGCGAATATGTTACAAAGTGAGGCGCTAGAGAAGTTCTACACGTTTGTCCTGTGCTGGGATTTACCACTTAGCTCCTACAGTGATGGATATTCTGCAAATATCTTAGAAAAGCAGAAGCTGTCTGTTTATTCGATCACTATAGCAGCTGGAAGAACAATATTAAATCAACTACATTCAGTTGTAAAACCTGCCTCTCATGATTTAATTATGATAGTGCAGGCCAAGTGCCTCCAATTTCTAAGCAGGAAATAGGAGAGGGTAGCAATGTTGTTTGTTTGTTTTTTAATATTATGTGAATTACAGTCAATTATTGTATTCTAAATTTTGATAGACTGGTCTACTCAAGGCAGGCATTGTGCATTCTTTTATGTTTGGAAAGCATGTTGCACATTGTGGGCACAACTGGAAACAAAATACAAAATAAAAGAGGTTTACTCATAAAAGCTCCTCACAGCACTTGAACTTGATTCTGCCCTTTTGAAGATATAGGAGATTGACCTCAGAAAGTTCACCATGTCTGTATACTTGATCAGGGATAGTGGAATTCATAGCAGATTCTGATTCTGCCCTTGGATGATTACAGATCTGGCAATAGGGTGATCGGGTTTGCATTTTCACCAGAAGTAGACTGGATCACTTCCCGAGCTGGTGTAAATCACCATCGTTCCTAACGAGCTGTTTTGATTTACATCTGGCAAGAATCTGATTCATATTTCTTCCTGCTGTAATGTGTCAAGTTTTGTATTTCCTGAATGAAGGATATCCCTAGTCATTTGTCATTGCACATAACAGAGCAGCATATGAATTAAGGAATGACATGATCTGAACCTCCTCTATATTTGTTTTGACTCCTGCTATCAAGGAAGAACAATAATTTGGTTAAAAATCACTGCAAAGTTTGTCTTCCTTTGTAACCATAATCAAATCATCATCCTACAGCTTTCAAAACTAGAACTGTATATTATAACTTTGAAGTGGCCAAAAAGATTTGAACAATTAGGACTCATTATCAGGAGGCAGTCACAGAATTTAGCCAAACAAAAGGCCTGATCCACCTCCCATTGAACAGGAGCCTTTCCACGGACTTCAATGGAAGCTAGATTGGATTCTTAACCTCCTAATATACCAGTACAACTTCTGCTGAAGTCAGTGGAAGGGGCATAGGCATGTTAGAGAGGAGAAATAGCCCCAAGGGTATGTCTACACTGCCCTTAAAAACCCAAGCCTGGCCCATGCCAGCTGACTCAGGCTCAGGGGCTGTTTAATTGTGGTGTAGATGTTCAGACTTGGGATGCAGCCCAAGCTCTGGGATCCTCCCATATAGCAGGGTCCTAGAGCCCAGGTTTCAGCCTGAACCCAAATGTCTACACTCCAATTAAACAGCTGCTTAGCCCGAGTCAGCTGGCATGAGCCAGGCATGGGTTTTTAAGGGCAGTGTAAACACACCCAGACAACACCATAACTGACAGAACAGGAGTTTTAAGAACTCCAGGTCTGATCCTGAAAGGTAGTCAGCATATGTAACTCCTGTAGAAGTCAGTGGGAGCAGTGTGTTCTACCTCAGTTTGTTGAATAAGGCATTGAGGACGTGCCTTTTATTCTAAAATGACTGGAATGAAGTTTCCCTTTAAGTGGATCCTCATATACAAAGCTCTGTGCTTCGCGCTATTGTTGAGTGTGACATATTTTTTGTCATTTTATTATTATTTATTTCATTTCTCTTTCTAAACAGGAGGAAACACATCTATACATCTGCAGGTCCACTGCCCATACTTCCGCTGAACTAAAGGACCCAAAAGGAGTTCTATGAAATGATTTACAAATTAGTGAATCTAAAGTACAACCTTAAAGGCAGACTGAAAGAAAGATATAGCCTACTTGCAAGTGTAACATTCCCTAGGCCCCAAATTAAATCTGGAAAGTTATTGGTTAAAAAAAAAAAAAAAGCAAATCTCACCTTTGCTGTCTTTTTTGCTACATTACAACAAGTTGGTAAAATTTAAAAGATCCTCCTTCTTCCCCCGACAAAAAGCCCCGATAGCCACATAGAACTTGTCCCACTGGATCAGAGCCATGATCTATCTAGGTCAGGAGTCTGCATCCAACACTGGAAAGTGCCAGATTCTTTAAAGGATGGCACAAGAGACCCCATAATTAAATAACTTGTCCATAAGGGAAGTTTCTGCCTAATACTGGTCAGTGGGTGGCTCATGTCCTGCTGCATGAGGGTTTATATTCCTTACACATTTTGTATCCTATTAAAGAGTGAAAGTTCTCCTTATCCATATAAATATCTGATCTGTTTTTGAACCCTGCTAACTCAGTGATACCTAATGACGCATCATATAAAAAGGCATTTCCTTTTGTCAATTTAAAATTTTATATTTTCATTTTCATGGTGTCCCCTTGGTCTTATCTGATGAGAAACAGCAAATAGCAGAACCTGGTATAGCTCTATTGCAGCTCCCTTTTTCATCTCTTCTCTAGTCTAAACAGCCATCATCTTTTCAACCAATCCTGTAAACACTTACACATGTGCCTAATAGTATGTACGTGAGCAGTCTGAATGAACTCAGTAGGCTCGTTCGAGTGCCTGAAGTAAAGCATGTGGGTAAATGTGAGTAAGAATAGACCATTAGGTATAATACAGAGTAATATTTTTAAAAGGGAAAAAGTTCATAAATAATGAAATCACTGAACATTTAAAAATTGATTGTGTTAGATTTTATATATAGATGCAATTCAAATGAAAAAACAAAGCAAAGCAGTCCCACGGTCTAAGATCACATCTATTCTGGGCTCCACTCATTAACTTTTGTATTAGCTTAAAGCAAAAGTATTATGTCACATAGCAAAATTCCCACTGACTTCAGTGAGGCCAGGATTTCACCCTAATTTTTACTGGGATTCACAGAGTCTACTAATAATATAGACCCTGCTAACTGGTAAAAACAAAATTATGTAGATTGTCAGGCTTGCTACCTCGATCACATAGTTACCCCGAACAGTGCATGTGAGTAGCAGGAGAGAGATTTATGGAATGTATTCTGGTGGTTATAGCCTAGCATGCAGGAGAGGAAAGTATCCTTTATAAAGATATTTTCTGATGATTATTTTGGGAGACCTTCTGGTAATCCCCAGTCAATCTGCATGTTAATAAGGGTCATTTAGCAAAGCAGAATATAGGAAAAAAAGCTTTGCATAATAATAATGTTAGTGTGATTTGATACTAAAACTTTTTGCTGTTGAATCAAAGCTAAAGCTGAACTTCAGAAAGTGATATTGAATGTTTAGGTAGAAAATGAACATAATTTCAGCAAGCTTTTTTGATTAATCACAGCTTTCTGTGATGTCATTTATCACCTTTATTACTTATTCTAATGAGATGGGTGATGTAAAAAGGATGCAGGAGTGAAATCCATTGATAATCTCCTTAGTACTTTGGCTAATATCCTAGGTTTCTTTCCCACACTGAGCGCTGGAAGCTGGTCTAATATGCTTTAAGACTTCTTGATTGGATGATTTTCCTTTTTATGATGTACTGTAGATTTGTTCACTCACTCTGAATAATATTGTTAGAGATTTACAGCTGCACTTAGTCATTTTTATTCATTGCTGTACTTTTTGTGCACAAAAGCCATGGTTTAACCCTAGCTAAATGTTATCTGCTGTGGGGAGGACATCAAATGAGGGTTTTTAAATGTACTAAAGGCACAGAAGCTAGTGCAGCTGCAAACTTTCTTCTCAACCTTCTGTGTTATACTAAATAGATTTAAGTATCTAGGCAAAAATACTGATTCTCTTCTGCAAAGAAGCAGTTGCGGAGAGGATGGCAGTTCTAGATAAAGTATTTGCAGAGCACTTGTCATCTTTGAGGCTATAACCAGACTGTTAGCCTTTTAGATCTCCCAGTATGCTTGTTTTAAAATGTACACAACACAGAATGGGGTGGTTTAAAAAAAAAGCAAAAGGGGAAGATTTTGGATTGTGTTGCAATGTCCTTCTATCAATCAGACTGTTACTGTGCCTTTCTATGCAGCCATCTGATATGAAAATGCAAAATTATATTTAAAATACCATTTAGAAAATGCCAAACATTAAGTAATTCAAGTTTGTATGAAAAGTAATGGAAGCAATTTGCGAAATTACTGATGGACTGTTAAAGAAGCTTGTTAGGGGAAATCTTAGTTATTATCACATAAGTGTTCTTATAACAAAATAAACACATTGCTCTACAAGGTGAAATTATTGGCACAATTCCACAATAGCCCTTCCTGTGAAGACAGTGTTTTGGCTTTCTGCCATGTTGTGAGACAATCCTCCTCTTTTGTCTTGTGTAATTTGCAAAATGTGGAAATGTCTATAATGGTGCGGTAATTTGGAATTGTCCATATGTCACTATACCTCTCTAAGCTGGTTCCTCAGCTGGCGCAAATCTGTATTGCTCCGTATATAAAGGGATGCAATTAAAAGTTTGTATTATCAGGATGTCTAATCACCTCCTGACCATCTTGCTGCTTGTTGTTGCCTTTTTCTCTACCTTCCACCTTCTCTGTTGTGTCTGTTTGGGTCTGTGGCAGGTCCCATGTCTTCTTTGCTTGTACAGCACCTAGTACACTGTGAGCACTTCTGGAAACAATAAATAATAGTAAACATTTTCTTCAGAATTTCCTATTATATGAAAACTAAGCCCCTGATCTTGCAAAGATTTGTGCACAGGCTTAACTGTATTTGCCCTATGAGTAGTCCCACTGGCTGAAATAGTTAGATGTCTAACCCACATGCATGTGTAACTACTGTTTGTGGGGACAAAACTTTGGGCATGCAGAACTGAGTGTGTAATGTTAAAAAGCTCTTTTGAAACAATAGTTTCATATGTTCAAAGACTGTAAGATGAAGTATTTGCTTCCTTACTATACAATCTCTTTTTTAGTGTAGAGATATTCAGTAATACTGAGCTGCAAATATTCATTAATTCTTTCCCCCTATAAAAGTGAAAGTATTTGTTCTCAAACACAAAATAGGGAGAAATAATTAGGTGGACTTTGTAAAGTGAAATACCAACAGTTAGGTCAAAATTTGGCTCTTTCAAAGACAGACAGATTCCCTTTAATGTGTGTGTGTGTATATATATATATATATATATATATATATATATATATATAGTCATGTACAAATCACTCAAATCAATCTTGTACATGGGTTTAGGCCAGGGGTTCTCAGACTTTTGTACTGTTGACCC
Organism: Gopherus flavomarginatus; assembly: GCF_025201925.1. Classification (NCBI taxonomy): domain Eukaryota; kingdom Metazoa; phylum Chordata; order Testudines; family Testudinidae; genus Gopherus; species Gopherus flavomarginatus. Next base: position 201,708,237 of record NC_066617.1, read on the forward strand.
CTTTCACACAGCAAGCCTCTGAGAGCGACCCCCCTTATATATTAAAAACACTTGTTTATATATTTAACACCATTATAAATGCTGGAGGCAAAGCAGGGTTTGAGGTGGAGGCTGACAGCTCATGACCTCTCATGTAATAACCTCGCAACCCCCTGAGGGGTCCTGACCCCCAGTTTGAGAACCCTTGGTTTAGACCCGCAGGTATGTGGGCTTAAACTGGCACCTACGCTGGTGGAAATTGGTGTAGTTCCATTCATTTCAATGGATCTTTGCTGATTTATAGCAGCTGAGGATCTAGCCCACTATCTATATAACCTTATTGAATAGGGCCCCAGTCCAGCAAAGTACAAAACTCTGTTTAATTTTAATCATATGAGTAGTCCCATTGAAGTGAATAGAAGAACACGTGCTTAAAGTTAAGCACACGTTTAAGTGCTTTGATGGACTGGTGCCTATGTGAGTCAGAGCAAGGCTACCAAGAAAGGAAGTGGTATAAATGTAGTGGATTTGTTAACATTGTGAAGGAATAAAAATTAACAGAGAACTTAAAATAATAGGCCTGAAGGGTATTATTTGAAAGGAAAGGAAACTCCAGTAGATGGTGTAAGGGAGGTCAGGTCAGGTTTCCCCTTAGTGATAGATGAGGCATTGTGGAAAATAGAGCAGCTCTAGATGCAATACTGCAAAATTTGTCAGACCTACATACAGTGCTTTGTCACTTTTTGTGGCATTCAGAATAGAAAATACAGACCATGAAGAAACGCTATGTAAGAAGACAAAAGCATTTGAAAGATAAAAAGGAAAAAGCATATCGGGAAAACTACCCACCTCATGGCAGTCGGCAGTTGTAAAAATTACTATATTTATATCTGGTAGCAACCGTGATGCAGCAGGTGCTTTCCAAACTTCAGAAAGGAGGAGGAAGCAGTCCGTAATTAGAACCCTTTTCAAAAGCTGTTCACACAGCTTCCAGCAGCGGGGAGAGAGACTGGAATAGTGCTGTTAAAACTCATCTAGATCAAAGTAATGATGCTTTTCCCATGCACTTGATATTTTCCCCAAAGTTCACTCTACTACTAGAGTAATGATGGATTGAACCCAGTATTGCAACAGTGTATTCCTTAGACAGTGAGCGCCATGGGGAACAGCTCAACCCTTCCTCTGTTTGGAAAGCACCTGCTGCATCACGGTTGCTACCAGATATAAATATAGTAATTTTTACAACTGCCGACTGCCATGAGGTGGGTAGTTATTTGAGAAAATAAATCAATGTTAACTGAAGACATAGATGAAAGCTATACTTGCTTCCTGATTGTAAGGCAATGGCTTCCTCCTGGGTGCCTCCCTGGGGCACTGGAGCAGCTCTGCATGTGGCTCCTTGCCTCAGTTTCCCTCTGGGGTCCCCAGTAATGCCATGCAAGCTTATTCTAGCCATAAACATTGGTTATTAACAAAACAAATAGTTCATAACAAAAGTCCCAAAACATAATCCATATCATCCCCAGTCCATGCAGTCCTTAAAACCCAGCTTTGTTCTCCCCATACCCCAGTGTCTTCTGCCACATCTCCATGCTTCCAACCCAGCCTTTCCTTCTGCGATGCAAACCCACTCTTCCCAGAGGTGCCCACAGCTTCTCTACTGGGAGCATCCTTGCCAGAGGAGCGTTGCTGATCCCCATTGGCCCTCTCACTGTTCCTCAGGGTCAAGTTCTCTGGCCCCAGCTATGGCGGTAGTGGGCCCCTTTGCTGCTGCTGCTGCTGCTCCCCCTTCCTTCAGCCCTCTCAGGTCCTTGTCTGTGGCTTTCCAACTTACAGCTACTCTGCTGCTGCAACTTCTGCCGTCAGCCTTCTCTAACCCTCCAGCCCTGGCTTAGGGATGCCAGCCAGCAAATCTCTCTTTCTGCTCTCCTGCCTTCAACTTTCTTCGTCTAGCAGCTCTCATCCCCTGCCTCTCTCCTCACTGACAAGTCTGCTCCAATGTCTGACTTACCTTGTATAGCCTAGGTACTGCCCCACCCTCTTAAATGGCCCAGCTGGGAGCACCTGGACTGGAACAGAAGACTTGAGCCTAGTTTCATTTAATGGGCCAGTTACTCGGTTACACTGATAAATCGGTATGAAAATTAAGCCTGTACAAAGCCAATAGTCACAAGACAAGAGAAGCCAAAACCCAGAACTTCACATGCTTTTACTGTTAAAAGTCTTCAAGAGATGGACTAGGAGGGAAAAAAGACTCAGACTCACTGGATAATGTCTTAAAGCACATGGTAGTCACAAATAATGTATCATGATGCAATTTGGTTGGCTGGCTAGCTATTTATAATGTGACCATCACCATGGTATCTGACTGCTAACAAAAATGAAGTAGATAAGAAGTCGGAAAGACTGCATTCTCCACTCCTTCCTCATATACACTATTGGAGCATGCTTGGTGATTAATAAGGAAACCAAGCTATTCTTGATTTGTTATTGATAGAAACCTATTGCTAAGAGATATCGCTTATATCTTACTTTGAACACGGCAAGACTCAGGGCCATTATGATGTGGAAGGGAGTACCGCTATGATCTAGCAGCCAAGAAAGTCGAGTCCCTTATTGCTAGCAATCTCACTCAGGTGCTGTTAGTCACAGCATCCCTGATCAGAACGGTCATGGTATTGTCACAGAGACAAATTCAATCCACTGAGGACCCTGGAGATCAGTATTATAGCCTTAAATTGCATCCAATGTTTGGTGGGGAAGCAGAGCAACATGTGGAATGCCATGATGTGATGTCATTCCCCTGTCACATTTTGTCGCATCTGCAGTTTGGCGGTATTTACTTTCACCCTCAGGTTCGGTGGATTGCCATAATTGAGCCTGGAGAGATGCAGCTCCTTGACCAAAAGATGGTCCAAAGAGATGGTCCAAAGAGATGCCATATGTCTTTCTTCCACTGCTTTTTTCCAGACGTGAGGAACAAAGGTCAGTCAGAAGTGGCAGATCACATTTCCTTCAAGACTTTGAGAACTTGTAGCTCCGTGAATTTTCTGAAGGATGGTGAGGTATTTCATTTGCATTCCAGAGCACTGCCTCTGATTCCTAGGATTCAGCTATGTCTGTATGTGGACGCTCTTATCTGTGAAGCAGGCTGAACGTTCCTCAGTAGGATGTGAAAAAAAAGTGAAGGTCTCTAGGCTGGAGCAGCAGCGTTGCAGTGCTACACAGGTGTAATATAATCTTCCCCAGATTCGCAAGGGAGGTGATTGTGCAACCTCCAACTTCATACAGGTCCCCTGTTGCTACACACAACCCACTGATTTGAGCTTTGTGTAGGGTCCATGATTTGGTCTTTGATCAGAAGGAAGAGAAGCTCCCCTTGATTTCAATAGGAGCTGCGCACATGCATCTGCAGGCAGAATTTAGTCCTACATTTTATGTGTTAAATAAATCCAGGAATAGTATTCAGAAATTCCTGGTAAACCATGGGCCTGATCCAATGTCTATTGAAGTCGGTGGGAGGCTTTCCACTGACTTCAGTGTGTGCTAGTTCAGACCCTATATGCATCCTCAAGACAAGTGTCTGTATGAGTATTTGTCCCACTTGAACGGATTTGTGACTGTATTTTCTACAAAAGCTTTGTCATTAAATCTGTTTGTTGTTGTTGTAGCTATGTTCAGAGTTCTCAACAGCACGTCCCCTACATGTTTAACTAGATTAAGCACCACATATCTGGTAGCTCATATTGCCCAGGCCTATACAATGACCCAACAGTTACTCTTCTCCATACATTCAACAACAAAACTGCTGATTGATTAAGAGCTGTCAGATGTTGCCAGGCATAATAGGCCCAAAGTTGGAGATCCAACTGTCACCACAGTGTACAGTAAGAAAAGATAAGAGTTTTCAATCAGTTTAGGGGCTAAAAAGCAGTGACTCACCAACAGGCAACGGCTATTTTTGCTATCAACTAATAATAATAGTATTGTCTATAACAATAAATGTCACTCTGTTTTCTGACAATCTTTCCAAGGCTTTGCCCTGTCCTTTTTCAAAACAATGTATATCAAGTGGAGAAGGATAAATCTTGTAGCAAATATTTTATTTTACAAATGTTCTTGCAACGTTTTAAGAGGCAAGCTCAGAAATGAAATCTTCCCTAAAAAGAATGAGCCAAATCATGAGGCTCCCACTACAGCAAAATCCCATTGAGTTCAGCATGCCATTTTTTGGAAGGAGTTTTTAAGAGAATCTAGGACTTAGGAAAGATTCATAAATGCTCAAGTCCTCTCTCTGTTCACAAAACAGCTACAGCATGATATGCCATCTCCCACAACTGTAAAACAGCACAAGAGAAGTGACCCAATGTACGCATTAAGCAGAAAGCTCAACACTGAATTTTAGCTTCACTCAAAAACCCTATTGGTGTCAATGAGAGTTTTTGTCTTAATAAGAACATCAGGACTGAGTGAAGAAGCTTGAATCAAGTTGTACCTTAAGTGATCTCTCTCTCCTGCCATCCATCAGCACCCTCTGGCAAACAGAGGCTAGGGACACCATTCCTTACCCATCCTGGCTAATAGCCATCTGGGGTGCTTTGCTAGACGTCTTTCAGCAGGTGTTTGGTACTTTGTACTTACCGTGCAAGAGAGAGATTGTGCCACCCTGACACACTCCTCAAGTAATTCCATTAACTTCATTGAGGAAGGTACTGCTCAAGATGAGTTGAGGTAGAAGAACCCAAGTCCCTGGAGACAGTATTTGATAAGTTCAGCCTAAAAACACATTTTTTTTTACTTTTTTAGAAGTGAGGAGGTTTCCTGAATTTTTTAGGTTTAAAAGGAAATGTTCCTGATGGGCGAGCACATATAGTAAGAGATGGCGTTAAATATTAACAAGCTGACACTTAAAAGCAGAAGCAAAAGTGAGCCATTTTCAAACTGCCAAGGTGAGTTTCCAAATGTTATGTTCTTTCTTCCTCTGCATTTTCTCTGATGTCCCACAGGGAACATAAGTCTGATGAACTTCTGAAGAAGCTGGAGTTTAGAAAGAAAAAAAAAGGCAAAGAATTGTTCAAAGGCTTTGAAAAGATGGAGACAGCACAGAGGTTGGTGCACCACATGTCATCCCTGCAGCATAGTAGAAGAAACTGGTCATAAAAGAGAAAAGAAGGCTCAGTTCCCACTCCATATCACACTGAGTCTGAGCTACGTTTTGGTCCTTTGTAGCCATTATTGACTGGCATGAGTTAGAGCAGCCTCCAGTCTGCTCTAGCATGCACAGGGGTAAGGTCACATAAAGAGCAGCACTGGGATCAGGGCTAAGTGAAGAGAGGTATTAAGCCACCTAGCTCTCTGCATGTTGGGTACATGTGAAGAATTGGCCCTGGATATGTGGGTCATCTGGTTAGATGATTTTTTTCTGCAGTGGAAACTCCTGCCAGACTTGTGGTGCCCCTCTGAAATTTCACACTCACTGCGATCTTCTCTCCAGCCTGTGCTTAAAGGTGCCCTTGGTTAATGCCATATATTTACCTTGCAAGAGAATAAATAAAAAAAAATAATTGGAAATATACCCATCTCTTAGAACTGGAAAGGACCTTGAAAGGTCATTGAGTCTAGCCCTCTGTTTTCACTAGCAGGACCAGTTTTTGCCCCAGAACTCTAAGTGGCCCCCTTAAGGACTGAATTCACAACCCTGGGTTTAGCATGCCAATGCTCAAACCACTGAGCTATCCTTTCCCATCATGAGAAGTCTTAATTCATTAGAATTTACAAAGTGCTCTGAGAGCCTCAGATGACAGGCAAGATAGATACATGGTTACTTATTTTTATTATTGCCTTTGTCAGTATATCACCCCAAGTGCAACAGCAAGAGGAAGGATGTTCATTAGACATTAAACTACTGCATCTATACTATCTATTTTTAAACAATTCCATTTTGCACTCGAAAGGAGTAATTGCTGAAATACCCAATTAGCCTAGCTAGCAGCAGTCACCCATGATATACAATTTGTCTACAAGTACATCAGGAACTATTATCTAGTACCTTTTTATGACACTCCTGGAACTAAGAGAATTAAGAGACAACTGTTCTAGATGGAAGTCACTACGTCAGTTAGCCAGAGCTACTTGACACTATGAAATCACCCCATCCCCCATGCATAACTGTGAGAAGAAGTCCTTCAAGGAATGGCCTCATGGAAGATGGCGTCCCTTTGGGTAATTGGATTTATGATATAATCCCAAGGAGCCATCTTAAACCCCATGTGGGAATATGGCACATGGAAATTACACATGGCATTTCTCCAGTTCATTTCTACATTGCTAACAGCTGTCCAAGTGTAACCTGCCTGAGAATCCTGGGAATCATGTAACAATCATTCACTTCAGTCATAACCAGCTAAGAAGGCTTCATTATATTAGGAACGCTGATCTATGGCATCTGCCAACACAAACACCATTCCCATCACCCCTCCCCACTTTTTCAGTCTCTTGTGGCTTTTTCAATAGTTGTTTTCTTTCCGCTTGAAATAGGGCTGTTTCTCTGAGTGGAAAAAAGGCCCTGTTTGTGGGGTGCAGCTGCATTTCAAAGGTACATTGTTGGTGAGTTATGAATTTGCATGCCTTTACTAATGTGTGAAAACAGGGGGATTCTTTTGCTTTTTAATCAAAATTGATGTTATTCCTCTGCCAGTGGTACCCAAGGAACTGTTTTGTTCCATTTCCTTTCCTTTCATGCAGTCCTATTTATGTTTAGATCTGGTTTGCTGCCACTAAGAATCATTGTCATTACCACCAGTGTGTAAGGCCCAGCCAAATCTAGCAGCTGTGTGTTTAATGCCTACTCTCACGAAGGTTTATTTCCTTGACAACATGTTCTTGTCTGAAGCAACTTTCCCTCATTTTTTTTTAAAAGGTCCTTTTGCAGTATTTTTTTTAAGTTGGGGCTGAGAGTTTTAGGTATAAATAAATGCACTCAATTAATTATTATTTTGATGGTCCTCAGTTCCCCAACCCCAAGCTACCAAAACTCACCCTGTGCCTAACCCACCCTTAGCATTTAAAATGGAATACCTAGGTGGCCAAATGGGACCCCCTGACCCCTATATCCTGTTCCTTTCTCCAAGCTTTGCTGCCAGTTTCCTTGATAAAAGGAGAGAGTGAGAGATAATTAACAAAAAACATGGCCCCTGGACAATGGAACAACTGGCCTTGGCCAGCAAGAAATTTATCCTGGTTTTCTAGGTGAACTTTCTCCCATCAATCTTTCCTTTAACCTCCATGTTAGTGGAAGCAATAGGAACACCCCCTCCCCTCCCCTGAGCAAATGCTTTCTTTTGACTGAAAACAAAAAAGGGGATCCGAGAGCGCTGAGGTAAAATCTGGGTGGTATAGTGCTGCAGCACAATGCCACCACTGTTCCACTGGCAATCGCTTGTGTTTTACAACAGGGGAGGGGAGAGCATGAATAGGCTGATGATGTGAAACAATTCTACCAATTCAGGGCTACAAACCCATCTTCTGTTCCACAGGGAGTTGAACAAAAAGGGAAAGCAGGGAAAGAAAGAATTAAAACAAAATGAGTTAATCTAAAAATCTTCCATATCCAGGAAACACTTCTCTGAGATTCCTGGATGAAGTCTGAATATTATTACTTGGACTTTAAGGTATTGACAAAGCTTAAGAGACGTGTAGAGAAAGGCTTGTGGCTTCTTTGTCTAAAGGATAAAGTACAATAGGCCTAAGTGCTAAGATCTCTTGGGCTGCTCTGCTCTCCCTCTGAAAACCCTAGCAGTAGTAAAAAATGATTGGCGGTGCAATTGGGAGCGCATGTGACAATGCATGTCCACTTCAGGTCCCCTTAAGAGGGTATTATAGTTAGGGAAAATATTTGTGCTCTGAAGATGACACTCTCCATTTTGTTAATGGCTGTCATCTGGTGCTGATAATCACACCCACCACACTCCTGTCAGTTGTGTGCTGTTTTCCAATTAATGGGACCTTGGAGAAAGCATCCTTTTTTCTGCAACCAAGACAATTACATTGTGTTCACCTACTTGAGAAGAGGGAAAGGTGACTATGGGGGCATTCCACATTGTAAATTACTGATAAAACAAAAACAGAGCGAGCACCCCACCAATAAATTAGGATTCTTGGCTCCCATTTGGCTTTGGGAAGAGCGCATGCAGGCTTGGAGTGGACGGATTTCGCACAGAAACAAATGCAGCTGGATCATTTTATTGCACCAGCATATTACATGAAAAACTCTTTTCTTGATTTTTTACAGCAGCTAAACGTATCTTGTGCTGACAATATGTTGCTCTGGCCTCACCAGAGCTTAAGGATGCATGAATGAAAGCAAATGCCAGTAGTAGAAAGGAAAAGAGGAAGAAGCACCATAATTCATTAAACATAAGAGCAATAGAATCCAAACAATTTCCTTTTTAAAAAATAAAACGAATGTCAGTTTTGCTAGGAAGGGATCATAAAGAGAGGTCAGGGGGAGGATCTGGGTGCACTAGAAACACAAAAGTGGGCCGTTAACTTTCACTTTTCCTTGTGAAGAAAAACCTAAATACAGAGAGGCACAATTATCTGGATTTAAAGTTTAGAGTCTTGGCATGTGAAGCAGTCCTGACAACTGTAGTGAGCACTATATCAACACATGGGTTAGATTCAAATAACGAGATTTGATCGTACTTTTTCACTCAGTGCCCACCAAAAGCATCTTTCCTTTAATTGTCACTGAACATTCTGAAAAACAAAAACACAGAACATTTAACCTCTTGCAATTATTTGATTTCAAATTTAAAAAATTAATATGAAAATCATTGTAGTCTCAGGGATTGGTTGGAGCTATGGGAAAGCTCCATGAGGAATCCAGCAAGGAAGAGCTAGTATAGAAAAAGAGGTGTCGTTTGTTCAAGTGGGATAGTTACCATCCTAACCCACAATTTACAGGCCAGATCCTCAGCTGGTGTAAATCAGCATAACTCCACTGAACTGAATTCTAAAATTCAATAATTCTCTCTCTAGAATTCTAGATCGCAGGTCAGTTTCTATGAAATGATAAGTTAAACTAAATCACGATGGAATTCTTTTGTATCTGTTGCAGTTTTAGACAACAGGCTACCTACAAACCTTGACCATTCCAAGGGAGAGGCCCAAATCAGTAAAACCACAAGTAAACCTAAAAACATGCTATTTTTCAATACTTAATTGTAAAAATTGATATTTTAGATCATGTTGTATGTACTGAGCAAGATTCTCTGCTGGAAGCTGACAAACACATGACAGATGTTAGTTACACTGTTCAATGTGCTAACAGAGGGAGATCAGATACTCCAGAGATGACTGTGATATAAGAACCAGAGTAGAACAGAACAGCTTCTGTGACTTCGGCGGAGCTATGACAGTTTACAGATCTGGCCCATAGAGTATTGCTATGATGGTCTCATTATTTACATATGTTATTTACATATGTTACAGTTATTTACATATGTTAGTGGCTATAGTTATATTTCAATCACATTTTTTAATATGAAAGTTTATTTTTCTAACATCTTATTTCATAACTGTAGTAAGACATTCCAGGCGATACCGTCATGTGTTCTGGAAGTCCTAGGATTCTACTTCTACCTCACTTTGAAGTCAACCCTGGAAGGTGCAGAAGGTTTTTTTTTAAATGGTGCTCAGGGTCGAGAAAAATGTGGTTGTTATTTTTTAAATTCTGAACAGTACCCCAACAGTCTCCTTTTAGTGAATGAATATCCATTGACTTATTGTAATATCTGAGTACTAATGGGAAGCCAGTCATCCTGACTGTCTGAAGAACAGGCTAAAATAAGTGAATCATCTGCTGTCACGTTGGATGATGACACTTCAAGGGCTTCATTTGCACAGACTGTAAAGGAGCTGCAGTGGCTTCTGAGAGCTTTCTCGACTGATTCATTATAATGGCAGTAATCCCCTCTAGTTACGGGATATAACTCTGGGCTTCAGTCTGTTCCCAATGAAGTCAATGACAAAACTCTCATTGATTACAGTGGTTCTAGGATTAAACCCCTCATCATGGTATTGTCATTTCATGACCTCGGACTGTTTCACCTGAACTCGATCAGAGAAAACTCTGAAACTGACAGATGGGTTCTCAGTGGAGGACTAGCAGCACTAGAGTAGCAGATCCACCTTGAACTAGACAAATCTGGTTCTGTGTTTGTGTCTGACAGCTCTCTGTCAATGGTAGGGTGACCATATTTCCCAAAGGGAAAATGGGACACCGTGTGGGGCTGGCCCAAGTCTCCCACCCCCACCTACCCCACCCCCTGCTAGGCTGGGGTTGCTGGAACCCTGCCCTGCCCCACAACAGGCTGGGGTTGCAGGAACATTACCCGCCCTCCCACAAGAGGCTGTTGCTGTTCACTGCAACCCTGCTTGCTCTCTCCCCCTGCAAAGGGTTGACATCTCCACTCACCCTCCCACAAATTCCTCCTCACTGCACCCCACTTTTTGACAAGAATTGCCAAGAGCCAATGAGTGGGACAAATGCCAACTTTTATCAAAGTCAGGATGGCCGGGACAGGCCTTAAAAAAGGGACTGTCCTGGCCAAAATGAGACATGTAGTCACCTAGTCAATGGGTGCTGTTAGATTCTATGTTGTGATGTTGCCATCCAGCTGCATTAATCTGCTTCTGTCCACAGACTCACTCCTGGGAGACCTTATATGTGCTTATTTCCCACTGGCTCACATAAACAAGGTTATTCATGAGGAGGAAAACAAAACCAACCATCTTGGCTGACACCAGAGATTGAACCAGGGACCTCCAGAGCTACAAGCATGACAAGGCCTGGTCTGCACACAAAGCTGCTCTGATTTAACTAAAGGTGCTTGGAGATTGTCTGGTTTCACCCAAGTAGTTGTTAATGGGGCATTTAGTGCACTACATGAGGTACATACCATGTTGTGATAGGCGTGTGTAGGACCCACTGAACACCTTTCTCAGAACTGAAGAAAAGCTCTGTGTAGCTTGAAAGCTTGTCTCTCTCACCAACAGAAGCTGATCCAATAAAAGATATTACCTCACCCACCTTCTCTCCAATATCTTGAGATCAATACAGTTACAACACCACTAAGTTTACAGCAAAAGCCATACAACCAAGGCTCAGCGGATATAAGTTGAGCCACTTTAACTAAAGTTTGTGTATAGACAGCCCATGAATCAATTCAGCTTGAGCAAGGCTCCATTGCTGGAGCTGCAATGGTTCCCATCCTCTGTGGCTCAGATACAAAGGGGGACACATAACACACCCTGACCAGTGGGTGACACATGCACTGTCTTTTTACACTTTTGCCTCTGCCACATACGAACAATTATTACATTCCCCCTTACTGCGCAGTTATACCTTCTCTGAATCTATTTCTTAATGCTGTAACCAGGGCAAATGGATTCACTGCATTGCAATTCAGTTTTCCCTTATCCCTGTGCCACAATCAGCAGCACACAGAATGCCTGCTGTTTTTTTTTCACTTAGATATAATGTTGTAGTCTTCACAGGCATTCCCTGTGTCTACTTCAGTGCAAACCATCTCAAGGGCAGACAAACATGCTGCCTGTTCCTTTCTTCTCTGCACCCTGTGGTAGCCTTCTGTTGTGCGTTTTGAACAGTGGCATGTGAGATCAAGTTTGAAGATGAATGTGGTGCTGTTGTGGTGATGCTGGCCCAGAGGTGAGATGTGCTACAAAAGAGATAGCACTTGCATTGTTATGCAGGCTGCCCACATAAACCCACGGTTACTTGGGATCTGGGCCCTATGGCCAACCTCTGACCAACTTGAGACTGGGCACTATGCCATCTTAACAGATGGGCATGAGTGAATTCAGCCAAAAGACTATGTATGTGCATCATATATGTTTGTTTAGGGATACTTCTCAGCCTGGAAACTCATGCACTGCGCTGTGGTGTCCAGAAAGATAACACTATCTTCCTGAGAGCTTGTTTTTACTAAATGTGGATTGTGTCGCTTGCTTCCCTCTTACTCACACAGACATTCATAACTGAACGTCATTATTCAATGTTATAAAGGCAAAGGACTGTTCATCAGGGCCGGCTTTATGAAGGGCGGGGCCCAATTTGAATACCCGGCGGCGGTCCGGAGCTTCGGTGCCACTTTGGCTGCTAGGGGTCCACTCCGGGTCTTCAGTGGCACCGAAGGACCCCCTGCTGCCAAAATGCTGCCGAAGCCCTGGAGCGGACCCCCCCACAGCCGAGTGAGTAAAAAAAATAATTATAAAAGATGCCTAAGGCATGGGGCCCTCTTAGGCGCGGGCCCTCTTAGGCACAGGGCCTGTTTCTGGGGAATCGGGGGAATCGGCTTAAAGTCGGCCCTGCTGCTCAAAAGCCGCCGGACAGGGCTGTGCAGGAGGGCACTCACTCTCTAGGCTGACAGCACTACTTGTTCTCTAAAACTAAAGGCCTGGGGTTAGGTTCAGTGCTGGGCCTCTAACACTCTAGCAGCCCAGGAGAAGAGGGGGGTGGATAAAGATGGCTTTCAGACACCTTTGTGCCTCTCAGATTTTGCCCACTCTAGGGGATGATGCAGCCCCTGGCACACGTTAAAGAAGCTAATTTACAACAGCCTCCCCGTGGCTATTTATGGACTGCTCTGCAGCCCTGCATAGCCCCAGTACAAAGCATTACAGTCACACCCCCTTCCATCCCCAAAACATAATCTACGATACCAAATCCTGATGCCAGGCCAGGGGATACATATGCTGACTCTACACTGCTTCTGTTCCATGAAAAAATCTGTCTCAGGTCACTGCAGTTCAATTACAGCCCCTATCTGCCACTAAAGTGAGGATCATAGTCTGTGCCATGATATACTGATGTAGTGTATCCAGCTTCAGGACAGTTTATGTGTCCTTTGATGTAGGCAGAGCCTTGGGATGCAACATAACATGCAAGAGTGCAATGAAAAGGAGTATTCCCCAAGTGGCTGGTGAGAGCATTAAGTGGAAAAGGCACTCGATTTGGGTGGCCTACCCAAGGTTCAAGTGCAGTTCAATATCTATGTGTTGGTCTCAGTTTGCTCCTTGTGGATGTGGGTCCATCTTTCTTACCTAGTTTTGTACAACAGTGACCACTTATCGTTTAGTACAGTATGACCCAGCTGTCAGGCTGAGCTGCTGTAGAAAAGGAGTGTCCTCTCACAAACAAAGAGAATGGCATCGCTAGGTCATGGAAAATTCACTGGAGGAATAGCAGAGAAATGCTGCTCAACTTTACCTGGCCTGCATGAGATGATGTGCCATCTCCTCAGCAACAAGAAGGTGGAAACATAACAGCATTTATCTGGAAGAGAGAAAGATGCAGCCAGCAGCTGCCAGTCACAAAGCGGCTACTTTAGGTTTAGGCTCTACCGTAGAAAGGCATGCTGGGAAAAATGTTGCTACGAAAGGGCATCTGAGAATGAGAGCATTAATAAGGAAAAGATAGTTACTAAGGAAGGAGTTGTTTTGGTCGTGCATCTAATACCACTCTATTACATTATGGATTAAAGAAAAAATGTTGGGGAAGATTTTAGTTTTTAATCAGTGGCATATTCTTAACTTTTTTGTGCACAGGGATTCACCCAAAATTTCCAATCGTCTGAGAAATAAAGATTGCATAAAATGACACTGCCAATAATTGTATCCCTGCAAATATTAAAGTCGGGCCTGATAGCTCTGAAGTAAGGCACAGCACAAGCAGAAGCCAATCCGCTTTCTCAGCGTACAGAAGAGAGTCAAACTCCTCCTCACTTCCTTTGAAGAGACTGAGTGGAAGAGTCTGCTCACGATATGGCTTCTTAATCACATCAATAATAAATGTATGCCTGAGGAAGTCACATCACCCAGAAAGGTTGGCCATCACTTTAGTAAGGAAATAAATCCACGTCTGTTGACCCACTCATTTACCCACCTTCCAGAAATATTAGGAGAGAAAGCCATTAGACAGCTGCTCCCAAAATTCCTCAGGTCAGAAATTTTCACTTTAGTTCAGAGGGGGGCGTTTTACATAATTTGATGAAACTAGAAGTAACTTTAATTGCCAATTTCTCTGATTTTATCAATATTTACAGATAAGGTACTATGTGTCAGACCTGATGGTTAGAGCCAAAGGTCTAACTATCAAGTCGAAGCCAGTCGTAGAGTTGGGACCGAGCCAAGGGCAGGTCTGAAACCTGGGTCTGAGGACAGATCGTGGGACAGAACCAAAGTCAGAGTCCTTAGACAAGCCGAATAAGGATTGGAAGCTGGATGCAGGTCAAAGGTCAAAGGCAGGTTGGGTCAGTCCAGAGATCTGGGGCTCAGGAGGCAGGTGCAGGGCTGGAGTAAGGTCAGGGTAGGGCACAGATCAGGCAGGGGCAGGAATTGGACCAAGGGTGGACTGAAAGCCCAATGAGTCTGTAACACTGTGAGACAGCCAGAGAGTTCCTGGCTGAGTCGTGCTATTGTGCTGACTAACTTGCAGCTCTGGCTGGGTCAGTGAAACATCTGAGGGTCGTCTGATCCAAGCCCTGCCCAGGGATAGGTTGCTGCAGTATGTCTGAGCGCTGAGTCACTGCAGGAAGGTGAATCATGTCACCTCAGTGAGCAGCCCTGGTGTGGCTGCGGGTTTGCCTCACACTGTGTGACAAAGGGATAGAAAAGCAGATTAATAGACTCCGCCCATAATTCAAGCAAATATTCAGGGAAATAACAAAGGTTTAATCTCTAATATACATTAAATGTTACCGACTTATGAAAGAACAAACTAATTTTATGAAAGATGGGATCAGGACATCAAGAGGGCTTAGGGTGACCAGATGAGATGAAGAAAATATCAGGATACATGGGCGGGTCGGGAAAAGAGGACAAACTACCTCAGTCTGTACACCATAAGAGAAACCTCATTTACAATTCTTTGTCAATAGCATTTTTCTCCAGTCCAGCTTAGACGTTAAAAAAAAATTATGCAGACAGATTCAGAATGTGGCAGAAGAGCTAGTGTTTCCTGATATGTTGGACAAGCATAAATAGAAGAGACTATTGGCCTAAGATTAGAGAAAAATAAAATTAATGTTACAATTATAATATTCCAAATGATCCAGAAATAGGGAATCCCAATGAGGGATTCTTCATACAGTAATATTAGCCACCTGATAACATATTTACTGGCAGCTGCAAAAGGGAGTGTGTGTACAGGGGGACAGCTTATCTATATCAGTCTTTTAGTCATGGAAACTCACACATCAAGTTAGGGTTAGTCAAGAAAGATTATGTAAATAAATAAATACTAAGGCACCAATCTTGCAAATGCATCCATGCACGCAGACCCATGAGCTTGCCTGACTGAAAAAGAGGCATCTGCAGGTTTGAGACTGAATTATCTGGATACTTTTAATGTCTGTTCAGTGAAAGAAAACTCCATGGCAGCAAGTCCAAAAAGTGTGCCATCCTGTTAGAGTATTGAAGGTAAAATGTATGTTTGGAATGTCTGCGGTTTCATTTACAATGGAAACACCTAGAACAGACATAGATAAATCACATGGGACCCAAGCCAAAGCCAACTGGAGGGAATGAAATGACTCCTATTGTCCTCTGTCGGCATTGGATCAGGTCGACAATGCCCCCGTTAAGACAGAAAGCAAAGAATTTGTTATAACAACAGTTGGTTAAAGATTATTGTTCTTATATCCTTATCCTTATGTTCCTTACTAATGCCTTGCACGAGACTCTGGTTTCTAGTGCCACAATCCAAATCCTAAGCACTATATAAGAGCTAGGTATTATTTTTAGATCATATATATGGGAAATTAAGGTAGGGTAGATTATTAATTAAGGTCAATCTCTGTTTTAATTTAAGATTTCAGAACAGATGTAAAGATGGAAACAATGGCCAGTTGTTAGAACTGTGATTCAAAATTAGAGAAATAAAACGCTTTTTAAATTGCATGTTTAATATTTTTTTCAGCATATATGTAAAAGGAAACCACTGTATTCAAACAGACGTGCATATTTCCTTGGAGAGGTGGAGGGTCTCATTCTTCAAGTCCCGGGTAGTACCTATTTTTAAAAAGGGAAACAAGGAGGACCCTGGGAATTATAGACCAGTCAGCCTAAGTTTGATACCTGGAAAGGTACTGGAACCACTTATTAACCAATCAGTTTGTAAGGACCTAGAGGATAATAGTGTAATAGGTACAGGCAACATGGAATTGTCAAGAACAAATCACACCAAACACTTAATTTCCTTCTTTGACAGGGTTACTGGCAAAGGGAAGAAAGGGAAGCAGGCAATGTGATACATCTCGTTTTTAGTGATGCTTTTAACACAGTCCCACGTGACAGTCTCATAAGCAAACTAGAGAATGTGGCCTAGATGAAATTACTATAAGATGGGTGTCTCATTTCAGGGCAACTGCACCAGTGTTTCCCCTCAGTGATCCAGCAAGGGCACCCACTATCAGGCTTCCAGCTCCCCAGCTGTTGCCTTTCTTGGATAGAGACCTCTGTCTCACTCCCTTCTGATGGCTGCACAGTTCCCTGCTTACCGGACTGCTATACCAGCAGAGGCAGGCTGCCCAAGCAGAACCTGCTTGCTTTCTCTTCAGAGACAGTTAACAGGTATAACCACTATAGTTATGTTACCCAAACAGCACTTTCTATTCAAGCTTATTTTATTCTCAGTGTATAAGTAGTATAGAAAAACATACAGGAAACAATAAAAGAACCTACACACAAGCTAATAAGTTAACCAGAGATCATCTCAACTCTGGCATGCGCTCTGGCAGGTGCAGTCCTTCAAAACCCCACAAAAGGGGTCTCTTCTGTGGTCACAAGTTCATACAGCCTCAGCTCTGAACTAGCACCTGGTCTTATGTCCTTCCAACTGTACCCTGAGAATTGGGGTCCTCTGTGGACCATGGGTCCTGTCTGTTTGCCAGCTCAGGATAAAGGTCCAGAGCCAGTTTAAAACCAGGTTACTTATCCAAAAACTCTTTCTTTGTGAGTTAGTCACTGGAGAATCCAGTTTGAACTGGTATATGTGAACCTCTCCAGGGGGATGGCTTCAAAGGACTGATAATGGAGGAAGTACATTAGCATCCCCCTACCTACTAGAGAAGGTACATATAATTCCACAATAAACACACACTATTGCATTTTTTATACAATGGACCCCAAAGCTATTAAACCGAATTCAATGAAGTTTAACTTAATTCCATAAGGTTTGTCCAGGATGTTATGGAATAATGTCAGTCTGTCACAGTGGGTGCATAACTTTTGAAAGACCATACTCAAAGAGTAGTTACAAAGATATGCTGTCAAACTGGGAGGAGATATCTAGTAGGGTCCCACAAGGATCTGTCCAGGTTCCAGTACTATCAATATTTTCATTAATGACATGGTTAATGGAGTAGGGAGTATCCTTATAAAATGTGCGGCTGACACCAAACTGGGAGGAGTCACAGCACTTTGGAAGACAGGGTTAAAATTCAAAATGACCTTGAAAAATTGGAGAATTGGTCTGAGACCAACAAGACGAAAATTCAGTAAAGACAAGTGAAAAGTGCTACACTTAGGAAGGAACAATCAAATGCACACCTACAAAATGGGTAGACAGCAGTACTGCTGAAAAGGATGTCGGGGGTTATAGTGGATCATGAATATGAGCCAACAACGTGATGCAGTTGCATAAAAGGCTAATATCATTCTTGGGTATATTCACAGGAGTGTCATATGTAAGATATTAGGGAGACAAGATAGGTGAGGTAATATCTTTTTTTAGTCCAACTTCTGTTGGTGAGAGAAACAAGCATTCAAACCACAGGGCTCTTCTTCAGGTCTAGGGGCTTGGCTACACTTGGAGGTGTGCAGCGCTGGGAGTTACAGCTGTCTTCATACAGCTGTGTAGGGAAAGCGCTGCAGTGTGGCCACATTGACAGCTACCAGCGCTGCAGTGTGGCCACATTTGCAGCATTTGCAGTGGTGTTGGGAGTGGTGCATTATGGGCAGCTATCCCACAGAGCACCTCTTCCCATTTTGGCGCCGTGGGTTGTGGGAAGGGGGCGGAGGGTGCAGGTCATTCTGCTTCCTGTCCCAACACCCCGTGATGCATCGCTTCACATCCTAGCAATCCTTGTTTTTCCGTTCACATTTGGTGCCATCTTGATTCTCTCAACGGTTTCTGCGCAGCTTGATTTCTGTGGGAAATGGAGCCCGAACTGATGAGGAGTATGCTGACGAGTCTGGCCAGCACATCACATTTGGCAGTTGAGCTATTCCTTAAGATCCAAAGTGATGAGGAGTCCGACGATGATACCGAGTCACCTGACGCGTATGACATGACCTTGCTTGTGGCATTCACGGAAATGCTCAGCACCATGGAACGCCGCTTTTGGGCTAGGGAAACAAGCACTGAGTGGTGGGGTCACATCGTCATGGAAGCCTGGGATGGCGAGCAGTGGCTGCAGAGCTTTCGGATGAGAAAAGTCACTTTCATGGCACTGTGTGCTGAGCTTGCCCCCACCCTGCGACGCAAGGACACGAGATTGAGAGCTGCCCTGCCAGTGGAGAAGCGGGTGGCTATTGCAATCTGGAAGCTGGCAACTCCAGACAGCTACCGATCGGTGGCGAACCAGTTTGGAATGGGAAAGTCCACTGTTGGAATGGTGCTGATGCAAGTTTGCACAGCCATTAATCGCACCCTGCTAAGAAGAACTGTGACTCTGGGGAACGTGCGGGACATTGTGGATGGCTTTGCACAAATGGGTTTCCCTAACTGTGGAGGGGCAATAGATGGGACGCATATTCCTATTCTGTCACCACCTCACCTGGCATCAGAGTACGTTAATCGCAAGGGGTATTTCTCTGTGGTTCTGCAAGCGCTTGTGGATCACCGTGGGCGTTTCACTGACATTTACTCAGGATGGCCTGGAAAGGTGCATGATGCACGCATCTTTCAGAACAGTGCCCTGTTCAGGAAGCTGAGGGCCGGGACTTTTTTCCCAGACTGCAAGATCACAGTAGGGGACGTCGAAATGCCCACTGTGATCCTTGGAGACCCCGCTTACCCCTTAATGCCTTGGCTCATGAAACCGTATACAGGGAAGCTTGACAGGAGCAAGGACTGGTTCAACTACAGGCTGAGCCGGTGCAGAATGACTGTGGAGTGTGCTTTTGGCTGTTTGAAAGGCCGCTGGAGGTGTCTTTATGGGAAGCTAGATTTGGGGGAAAGCAGCATCTCCGCTATTATATCCGCGTGCTGTACCCTCCATAATATTTGTGAAGGGAAGGGTGAAAGATTCAGTGAGGAATGGACCTCCGAGGTTCGACGCCTAGAGGATGAATTTGCACAGCCAGAGAGCAGGGCTACTAGAGAGGCCCAGGAAAGGGCTTCAAGGATTAGGGATGCCTTAAGGGAGCAATTTGATGCTGAGAGCCAACAGTAATGTTTGGTGCCTTTGCTGTGCTCCTTTCTACCTTGGGGTACAATATTTACCACTTCCTGCAATAATAAAACATATTGTAAAAGCCATAAAATCCTTTATTCAAAGTACAGTACATAAAAGGCCAGAGGGGTTAGGGTGGTGGACTGTACATTCAGAGGTTTGAATATGTCCTGTTTGGATTACTGTTCAATGTCTGCTGCACTTCAGGATTACTATGCTGCAGAATAATGGGGGTGGAGTGCACAGGGTAAGAATTGTAGTTACCAGAGCTGGTAGGTGATCGTACAGGTGTTGGGGGCAGCTGGGGGTAATAAGAAACTGGCTGCTGGAGAAAGGTGTTTTGTGCAAATACTGGGGAACAAGAAGGAGAGCTTTGGGAGGGGTGTGGGTTACCACAGTACAGATCTGCCTGCATGGCTACGAGAGACTCGAAAGAGTCAGTTTGGCGAGCCAGGAGGCTTATCATGTGCTTTGAGGTTTTTTTGGTAGCCAATTCCTTTCTCCTGCTTTCTGTTTGCCTCCACTCATACATTTTCTCTCTCCATTCCTGCGTCTTCCTACTTTCTCTGTTGTAGTGATTCATAACTGCTTTGATCAACTCCTCTTTTGATTTTCGTGGATTTTTTCTCAAGTTCTGCAACCGACGTGAGGCCGGTGATCCGGCTGCATTAGTCAAGGTCACTAAAAAAAACATAGATAGAAACATGTAATACACAGAGGCTACATTGTTTATTATCACACAGTGAAGGAGTTTGTAGACTTTTTGTAGCATCATTCCCACATGCCTAACATAACACAGAGAGGCCAGGGAAGCGAAGGCATGGCGAGCAATGGGGTGAGTGTTTCTGCCCCGACTTCACCTGGGAGGGGGAACTGACTGATGGCTCACTGCGGTTTATCTGCACTGGGTACAGGAGGTAGCTGGTGGCCTGCACAGGGGACAGTAGGGAACATGAAGGTGGTGAGCTGCTGGTGGGGGGGGCGGTCCGCGGAACTGCCGGCCTGCTGGAAAGGGGGGTGGGAAGACCGGAGCGCACCGCGGGGCTGGCTGCCTGCTGGAAAGGGGGGTGGGGAGACCGGAGCACACCGCGGGGCTGGCTGCCTGCTGGAAAGGGGGGTGGGGAGACCGGAACGCACCGCGGGGCTGGCTATGTGCTGGAAGGGGGTGGGGAGACCGGAACGCACCGTGGGGCTGGGAGGGGACCGCGAACCTGGCGCCCTGCACTCAAGTATCCCTAAATTCTCAACAGGGTTTCCTACTGCCAGATATATCACTGCTGCGTGTTACCTGGGAAGAGAGGGAGGGTCTTCTACAGCAATGTGGATTCCGCCCTGGCCCCTGTGCAGCTTGCCTGTGTGCAGCCATGGTCCCCCCACCCCTCGCGGCACAGTGGATCGGACGAGTTAGCCTGACCTGGACAAGGACCATGGTGGCTCTCCCTATAAACTTGAGAAAGCACATTGCCAACTCTCTGGCTGCAACTTTTCAAGAGATTACCGAAGCAGATTACAGAGACGTGATAGAGCAAATCAATGGGCTATTCCATGTTTAGGCATGCATGCAGGCAGCCATAACCCAAACCCTCCTCTCCCAAAACATAAAAATCTGCTTACCCCAAGCACGATCATCAGCTTCTTCCTCACCAGCAACTTCCCGCTGCTGCGACTGGCTAGCCTCCTCCTGGCTTGAGAAGAGCTCCTGGCTGCATGCCTCCTGGAACTCCGGGGTGTCTCCCTCCACCCCAGTAGCCTGACTCTCGGCTTCCTCTACACCCTCCCCCACTTCTCCCTGCTCTGAACTCTCCATCGTGCTCCTAGGATTGGCAGTGGGGTCACACCCAAGTATGGCATCCAGCTCCTTGTAAAAACGGCAGGTTGTGGGGGCAGCTCCTGAGCGGCGATTTCCCTCATGGGCTTTGCAGTAAGCACTGTGCAGCTCCTTAATTTTTACCCTGCACTGCAACGCGTCCCGTTCATGGCCCCTTCTCAGCAAGGACTGTGATATCTGCCCATAGATATCATAATTTCTCCGGCTGGAGCGCAGCTGTACTTGCACAGCTTCCTCACCCCAAACACTGATGAGGTCCTGCAGCTTGGAACTGTTCCATGCTGGGGCTCGTCTGGGGCGCGGAGGCATGGTCACTGATTGATTGATTGCACTCCACACCTGGCTGAGCAAACAGGAAGGGGATTTTTAAAATTCCCGGGGCATTTAAAGGTGGGGTCAGCTGAGCCCGGGGCAGTGGAGTGTGCATGATTACCAGAGAGGCTTATAAGGTATGCTGGGATACCTCCTTATACCCCGGAGGTCAATAAAAGTGCTGGTGGGCGTCCACACTTGCTGACCAGCGCTGGATCACCAGCGCTGGAATCCCTACACCCGAGGCTCGACTGGGTGTACAGCCAGTGCTGCAATCAGGGAGTTGCAGCGCTGGCTGTGCTTTGCAAGTGTGGCCACATCCTAAGTTGCAGCGCTGTTACCCCCTCACCAGGGCTGCAACTCTCTAGTGTAGCCATGGCCAGAGTAATGAATTTAAGCTCCCATGTTTGTCTTTTGAAAGTGTTGTTGTGCAGGTTTCCTTTGAGGAAGAGGACTGAGAGGTCAGATATAGAGTGATCGCTTTCTGAAAAGTGTTCAGCCATTGATGGTGTGGTGTTTTTGTCTTTTATCATTTTCCTGTGTGAGTTCATTTCACCCACTAGTTGTTATATAGGCATTTGATGCACTGCATGAGGTATACAACATGTTGTGATAGGCAGGTGTAGGGTCCATGGATCTTGAAAGATGTGTTGTGAGGGGTGTTGATCATTGTAGCAGTGGAGATATGTCTGCAGGTTTTGTATCTCTTGTTCTGCCAGGATCTGGTGCCTCTTTGAGTTGCGTCCTGGTCTGTGGAAAGCTTGCTTCTGATGAGGTTGGGGAGTTGTTTAGAGGCCAGAAGAGGGAGTTCAGGAAAGATTTCTTTCAGGATGGGATCCCCATTGAGTAAGTGTTGTAGTTATTTGATAATATCCCATATGAGTTCCAGTGTGGGGTGGTAGGTGACTAGAGGTGGGCAGTCAGAGGAGGTTTTCTGTGTTGAAACAGGTTCTCTTGGGGTATTTGGGTGGCCTGTTTCACAATGTGATCTACTTCTCTGGTGAAGTGCCCTTGTTTGATGAAGGTGGTTTTAAGTATATTAAGGTGTATATCTTGGACTTAGGGTGACCAGACAGCAAGTGTGAAAAATCGGGATGGGAGGTGGGGGGTAATAGGAGCCTATATGAGAAAAAGACCCAAAAATCAGGACTGTCCCTATAAAATCAGGACCTCTGGTCACCCTATTCGGACTTCTCCCTCAGTACATATTCTATGGTATCTGAGTGCCTGGATGTAGATAACAGATTTCTTGGTGTATTAGGGTGTGGTTACTGGATCTATGAAGGTGGGTGTATTGATCCACAAGTTTCTTGTATATGGTTGTCTGTAGGGTTCCATTGCTGAAGCTGATTGTGGTATCCAAGAAGTTGATACTAGTGTGGTAGTGTTCCAGAAAGAGTTTAATAGATGGGTGGTGATTGTTGAAGTTGTGGTGGAAATCTATGTGGGAGTTTAAGCCATCTGCCCAAGGATGAAAATATCATTGATGTATATCATTGGTGTACCATGAAACCAATGTTAAGAGCTGTTATAGCGGACTGTGATAAATTGTTCTCCATGTTCAATGACTGTAGACAAGAAACAATGGTCTTAATCTGCAGAAAGGGAAATTTAGGTTAGATATTAGGGAAACCTTTCAAACTATAAAGGCTGTTAAACTCTGGAATAGACTTCCAAGGGAGGTTGTGGAATACCCATCTCTGGAGGCTTTTAAGAACAGGTTAGACTAACACTATCAGGGATGGTCTCTAAGCATATTTAGTCTGGTTTGAGTGTGGGGGGCTAGACTAGATGACATATTCAGGCCCCTTCCAGCTTTACATTTCTGCTATTCTATGATATGTAACACTTTAATATCCTTAAATCACACAGGCAAGGATGTTTGCCTATGTGTACTACCCCGACCAAAGGCAATTAATCTGCATAGTACCTTGCAATCTGGGGAAGCTGCTAAATTTTCACCAGAACCTTCAGAAAAGCTGACAGTTCTCCTTTGATTTTTCTTCCACGTACTGAAGTCCTACTGCTTAACAAGGCCACATGCCCACGAGTAAGAGTATACACATATACACACACTCCCTCCTGCACCATACTTACATACATCCAAGTGGAGAGAGTACAAAACTCTCTTAAACACTTTTAATACTGATATCTCTTTTATTTAGGACACAATTTCCTTAACATTCCAAACCGCTACCAGAGAGGAGAATAAGAGACTGAGTCTGAAATCAGATTCAGATCCCAGTTCTGCCGCTGGTCTACTGGGTGACTTTGGCAAGTGACTTCCCCTTTCTGTGCCTCAGTTTCCCCAACTATAAAATGCGGATAATGATACTGACCTCCTTTGTAAAGTGCTTTGAGATCTACTGATGAAAAGCACAATATAAAGCTGGGTATTATTATTAATTAATTAATGTATTATTAATTATTATTATTATTAACAAATGTACAGTAAACATAGATCAACAAAACCTTTGACTGATGGATCCTTGAATTCTTGCTTCAGTCTGTGACACATTATTATCCTGTTGATAAATAATGATAGAAGGCAGCTTATGCTGTTGGTTAGAGCATTGAGCTGAGCATCAGAAGACTTAAGTTTTAACCGGTGCTGTGACAAGCAATCACCTAGCCTCTCTTTACCTCAGGTTACCCCTTATAAAATGGGGATAATGATGTCTTCCCCATAAGAGTATTATAAGACTTAGTAAATTAAGGTTCAGCTCCTCGTCCGGTGTAAATCAAGGTAGGGCCTAATAATAAACTACACTCATTTACACCAGTTGAAGGTTTGGTTCTAGGTGTTTGAGAAGAGCACAGAGATTCTTATATAGAAGTTCCTATAAAAGTGCTAAGTATTGGTTATTAGCTATCTTAGAATGTACAAAGTGACACTGTACTTAACTTGAAGGTTTTCTGAAGGTGTTTCATGTTGCCCAAATCATAAGAAATAATGCAGCTAAAAATTAAATCAAAATAATGTTAAGTATGAGACAAAACAGGCATATGGCATGGAAAATCTAGCAATTCAACATGTTACTGCTTTATGCAGTGTTGTGGTAGCCATGTCATTCACAAGATATTAGAGAGAGCAGGTGGGTGAGGTAATATTTTTTATTGGACCAACTTCTGTTGGTGAGAAAGACAAGCTTTTGAGCTCTGTGTAAGCTCAAAAGCTTGTCTCTATGTTAATGCTTTTATATAGTTCTATGAAATGACTTTTCAAAGTCAAGAGATTTCAAGATTAATGTGGGTAAGTCAAGGCTAGAGGTTGCCACAAGGTCAGGTTTTGCCCTAAGAGCATGCCTACATTGTGGAGAATGCTGAGAATCAGGAAGTGCTCCAATAAATTGATCATTAATTTCACTGAACACTTTAGCTGGAAGAAAAGACTTTCTTCTCAGCTAAGAATGGGCCCAATCCCATTCCCATTGAAGTGGATGGCAAAACTCCCATTAATGTCAATGAGAGCAGTCCACCTTACAATCATTGCTGAAAAGGGGGAACTTAAATTTTAGGATTCTTGAAAATCTATTTTTAACATTTTTGTCTTCTAGGAACATTAATAGCTTAACCACAGTTTCACTTAATCCACAGTGAAGTTTAGGAATATTCTGAAATCAATACTTAATGAAAAATATTAACTTACTGTGAAAAATTAACAAATTACTGTACCAAGTACTATAGAATATTGACAGATAACATCTAGTTTTGTTCATCTTTCTTTCAAGAGATTTTACTTTGAAATCAATGGGACTACTAATGAAGCAGGGTTTCTCAAACTGGGGTTGCCACTTGTGTAGGGAAAGCCCCTGGTGGGCCAGGCTGGTTTGTTTACCTGCCCCATCCACAGGTCCAGCCGATCGTGGCTCCCACTGGCTGCGGTTCGCCGTTGCAGGCCAATGGGAGCTGCTGGAAGCTGGGGCCAGTAAGTCCATCAGCCCGCACCACTTCCAGCAGCTCCCGTTTGCCCGGAGCTGTGAACTATGGTCAGTGGGAGCTGCGATCGGCCGGATCTGTGGACGGGGCAGGTAAACACACCAGCCCCACCCATCAGGAGCTTTCCCTACACAAGCGGCGACCCCAGTCTGAGAAACACTGTGATGGAGTAAGGCACTACTCAGCATGAGTAAAGGTGGTAGAACCTGAGCTTCTATTTTTAATTGCAGTCCTCAGTCTCCTATTGTAACATGTTCTGAAGAAACTTGAAAAACTATTATTGAAACATGTGCTTGATCCACATCAGTGAGTGAATCCTTTGTTTGTTTGCTTTATGTTGTTTACTTGCAATATTGGAATGATGTGCCAATGTTAACCATGTGTGGTAAGTACAGGGCAAGGAATGTGGAATGCTGCAGAAGTAAAGAAAGGAAAATATTTTTTCTGGTTTTTAAAAGAAAGAATGTGAAGTGTTTCCTTATGTTATGAGTACAGTGCACTATTTATTTATTTGTTTCATTTTGGCAGGCATTTATTGGACACTGGAGTGTGTGCATGTGCATGAAATTGAAGCCAACCTTAATCCTTATAAATGTAGAAGAAATACCGGGACTCTATAATATATTAAGAGATACTGGGAATATGGGTAGATTATGGCATCAAACCTTTAAAGCTATTTACAATATATGACAGAACTGTAAACTAATAGTCTGATTGCCGAACACAGCGAATAATTTTTATTGGACCATACGTTCTAGTCAAACTACAGATCACAAGAAATAAATGCTATATGTGTTACCTCATAGTTTTTGACTCCATATTTTATTGGCTTTTAGGTGCTCAGATACTTGAATGTCTGTAAAGCCAGTGAAATACCAAAATATACTGTATAACAGATGCACATATAAATCATAGGAAGATTATATCATGGAAATAAAATTGCCATTGAATCCCCCACTATAACAGGTTCATCAAATTTCCTTTCCATTATGTTTTTCTTTGCTATCTAGCAGATGTAGTTTCTGCAGTGCTGTCATTTATTTGTACAGTACTCACACCTGAGGTGCACATTATAGCAGTATCTCTTGCTGCAATAACCTAATGCTAATTGGTGTGCATTAATAGATTTCAGGAAGTGCTTTGCAAATTAAAATAATGAGAATTGAATTTTGAAATGGATATTCCTTAAACATGGCTCCAATAGATAGCATTAAAAACTCTTTTCCTTCCTCCCCAAATCTTCAGGTTTCCATAGGAATTCGCTGGAAGAAACTGGGAATAACGTATAACAGTTATATTAGGTATCCATAAGATATATGAACCACCATCACTGTCAGCCTTATATGAAACTTCTTGTTTCTCTCAGTGACATTGGGTTGTGTCATTAACATGGGGCCTGATCCAAGGTCCACTAAAGTGAATGGGAATCTTTCCATTGACTTCAATGGACTTTGAACTAGTCTCTGGTCTTCAGAGAAGACAGTGGAGAAAACGGCTCCAAAAGGAAGATAGCAAACTCAGAAAAAAGGAGAACTATTTGACCTCGGTCAAGCCCACTTTTTCCTTTAAGTATCATTGTGACCTTGGGAAGTGAAACGTGCCACATGTCCAAAGTCTTGGTGGGTAAGGAAAAAGTTTTGAAAGCTTTCCTTTACTTTATCATTGCATATATATGATACCTGTGTTTTACTATAGAGGTTCTATATCTAAAACTGTTTGCTAATGTTCACTGCTAAATAAACATTTTGCAAAGAGCTGCTTCATAGAGGGCTCACTGTAATCTAGTTATTGTTGTTGCTGATTATACCAAGGATTTAGCAGCAAGATAAAGCCTTACTTCATTACTACACTGCAAAAGGCAGTGAGATTTAGCCTCATTCTAACTTTACTGAAAACAGTAGTTTCCTGACTCCTAAATGTTGCAGGTATATATAAAACTAAACTAAACCATACAGGCCTGATTCTTATATCTGTGTACATCTGAGGTAACCCCACTAACTAAATTATCTGGGTGCTGCTTGGAAACGTAGCCTGTATGTGTTTTATATGAACGTGTATGCAGGGAGATGCTTTGCAATTCAGTTACTTGACTCGTTAAGCAATGGACAGCCACAATCAGTCATACCTCAAAGTTAAAACTGATTTCATTAGCTCTCATTTTCCTTTCCAGGCGCTAGGAGGAAGTCTCAAAGCATCTACAGTGTCAATGCAACCACAA
This sequence comes from Gopherus flavomarginatus, assembly GCF_025201925.1. Taxonomy (NCBI): domain Eukaryota; kingdom Metazoa; phylum Chordata; order Testudines; family Testudinidae; genus Gopherus; species Gopherus flavomarginatus. The sequence goes on from NC_066617.1 coordinate 201,735,991, forward strand.
AGTCATCTTAACAATATCACAGCTAACGAGATCAAAGATAAAGTTGTTATCTCATCAAGCTTGCTAAAAGCTGTGTGCAGCCACCAAGACTGCTGAACAGGAGGTTTCCGTATTTATACTGTTATCAGCCTCTTGTCTGGTAGGTATAACATTGATGCAACCAAGGGAGGAGGGGGAAGAAGAGAACGTAAATAATTCTTACAATGGAACAGAATTTAAAAATTGAAAGTAGAATCTATTCAATTTCTCCAATCAGTTTCAAAGGAGGTGTAAGGCTCTGGTTACCATTGTGTGGCTGGTAATTCTGTGTCACAACTAATTACTGCCTAATAGCCGTTGTGGGGACAAAGTCCCCTGTTTAAAAGAGAAGTCTATTTTGTCTTGAATTCAGGCCTAATCTGACCCTGAATAGCGGAGATTACATGAGGTAATACAGCAGTTATTTCTACCTGCTGTAGTTCATAAGCTCCATCTCCAGCTGAGGCAGCAACCCCCCTCCCTCTTTACAAAGATTATTTGTCATTAAAATGCTCAGTAGCTTTTTTTTAAATCTGGATGTTGCCTACACTTTCAGAAAGGTTTTTGAAGGAAGATTAGCAGGATTAGGAAAGGTTCACATATGTTCAGCTTCACTATTGGTATTCAAGACATCACAACTCCACCACCACCCAGGAAGCACAAGAAAACGGAGCACAGAGAGGGAGAGAGAGAGGCCTCCTGGCTAAAGAAAGTGAAGAACACTCCACCAACTAAAAGAATATTTAACAGATCCAGCGCTGTGAATATCGACATGCTGCAGAAATCTCAGCCTTAGGTTTAGCAAAATTACATCTCTTCCTTGTCATTTCGTAGCACCCTTTGTCATCAGTCATGTCGGAAGGATTGTTTCATTAACACAGACATAGGCTTCTCTGTGGTTTCCAGACCCAAGAGAGAGATTGCCATACGTAACTGTAAGCCCTGAAACAGTTTGATTGACAATAAATAATACAAATTAAAAACAAAATCAATGCCTCTCCCACAGGAGATGTTTGGATTAGACTTTTGCTACCTGATAACATCGTCTGGGCTACATGGGCCAGATTTTAAAGTTAGGTGCATGCAATTGCCTATGTATATTTGCATATGCCTAATTTATGTGCACCAGTGCCTGATATGGACGTGCAAATCAGGTATTCTGCTCATTCACATGGTCAGTTGGTTGCCTAGCTGCACATACAACCCCAAGTAAGGTGGGTACACACAAGTACGCTCATGAGCCCTGATTCTCATTAACACCATGGCCCCTTTGCGCCACTCTGGTGGCGTAAACCTGCCTTAAAGTGGGCATACGTGTAGTTTCTACTCACTTCAAGGCCCCTTTCCACTGAGTGCTATAAAAAGGTCTTAATATAAATGGGAAGCAGTTCCAAGATCTGCAAGTTCACTTTGAAAATCTGGTTTGAAACAATTCTGCTAATTCATTTCACCTCTGAGTGGATGCATCACAGTATTCAGTGTCAGGGATAAATGTGAGGAATTTGTGGTACTGATGAAGTTTTATTACAGAAAAATAGATTGTTCTTGTGGCAACTGACAGGAGGCTCAGAACTGCTGGTTTAAAAATGGTAATTCCCCTTTGGGCTAATATCCTATACCTGGATAGGACGTTAGGGGGAAAATTCCAAATCGGAACCTGGATTTGGATCTGAATTTCATGGCTGCTCCCCATCTCTGCAATGGAATGAACCTGAACCCCAGACTCAATAGCCCCTAAGCTTTGCCATGCAGAGGAGGAGAGGAGTCACAATTTGGTGCAGAGTCTGCAGCTCTGGTTTCTATTATTTCTGGTTTTGTGTCTCTCCTGCTACTGGTTTTTATCTGCGGTGTTCTTTCTCTCCACCACCCTCCTTCCCCACCATTGTCCTCACCCTCCTGTCTTCCCCTCAGCTCTCTGTCAGCTCTCTCCTGGTGCTATGATGCCTCAGTCCCTTCCTCTGGTCTTCTACTGAACCCAGTTGTCCATCCCCAGAAATGTCTGTTGCCCACCCCTTTCCCTGTCTGTCTGTTCCCCTTCTCCTGACCTCCCAGCTCCCATCTCTCCCAATAGATCCTCTTTTTCTTCCTTAAATTCATTAAATTCTTTCAGCCTTCTGTTCCGTCGTCCCCCCCCACTTCTTTATCTTTCTCCCTTCCCATCTATCCTAGCTCACCCCCTGGGATCTTCTGTCTCTCCCTTCCAGTTTTCTCTCCTCTTGTCCTGCACAAGTGCCTGCAGAAAGGAGGAATGAAACCGAAAGAGGACAAAAGTTCATCCCTGCAGGGAGGGAAAGGAAATGCTGCAGCATCAAACCTGGATGCATTTTTTCCCCTCCATTCCAGGCTGTGCCAATATTATATGAGGGAGCTGTCAAAGACTCTCCTGGGCCTTCTGCAGGGGAAAGCAGGTGCTTCCATCTCCTTCCTCTGCCCGGGCCAGCTAGAATCCTTCTTACTCTGTGAAAAGCAGAGGATGAGAGGGATTTGGAGGATGAAGAGTTTAGGCAAAGAATGCTGGGATCTCACTCGCATAATAGATGTGCTGACAGGCACGTGCTTCAGAGAACTTTTAAAATAAGTAACGCTGTGCAAAGCAGTTATGTTTTCACTTGTGAACTTTTCCTTAGAGCACTACAAAAGGAACATGTGCTTAAAATCTCACAACAGGGATCCACAGCACTGGCCAAGTGATTCCTGTCACAAACATATATTGCTCAAAATCCTGAATCCCTAACTCAGCCAACCAGCAAAACTCCCCTTTAAGTCAAGGGCCGGGAGGCAGTCAAAGAGAAGAAACTCAAGATAATAAATTCAATGTGGCATACAAAAGATCAAAACTTCTACCAGTGTTTTACTGTAGTGACAACTAAAGGATGGGTTTTTTAAATTACAAATAAGCTCTGCCAACCACAGAACACATTCCTCTAAAGCAACTGATTGTTGAAAAGCTGTCTTTGGGTTAGTTTTAAAGAATTCAAACTGAGGAAAGGATTAAGAACAATAGCTCAGAGATAGAGAGAAAGCAAGAGTCACACAAACTACTAGGCACAAAATTTGGAGGCCTGATTCTACAGGTGTATAGAAGTTTTATAAACACGGCGCTTGCAGCATCGTATTGTGGAATAATCACGTTGTGTATAATATCATTACATGTGGGAGTAAAGTTTCTCCCCCTTAATTTTAAGTAGGCAGTTTGAAATTTAAAAAGCTCACTGTTCTCAAACTATGATGTGTTAATAACGCCTCCTTGAGTTATTGATATTTTGGAAGGGGTACTACAGAAACATCAGTATCAAATTGACAATATTTTCACTCTTAACAAGTTCATCTTTTTCCTTCTCCTGTGTGTCCATTTAAAGAGATTATAAAGAATATAAACTAGTTGTACTGTGTATAAAGGCCACATTGTTTTTTTCTTTCTGATTGTAATACAGGAGTTTATCCTTATCAGAAGAATGAAAAAAATCCCATTAGAAACCCTTGTGGAAAGGAATTCTGATTCTGAATTTTATTTGAAACAGAAGATATCCAAGGTACCCTATCAAATTCTTTCTCTTTAGAGGGGAGAATCAAACTTAACTTCCAATATTGATTCAATTAATCCTCCTATGCTATCTAGAGTCTCCACAAGAGCTGGATTCTTCTTAATCCTTAAGGGTCAAATTCTGGTCCTGTTGAGGTCAACAGGATTTTGCCATTGACTTCAACAGGACCAGGTTTTGGCCCTCTCATACAAAATCTAGCACTAAGGCAAAGTTAAAGGCCCTGAAACCAAACACACAAAATGCATGACATTTCAGTGCTCCAGGATTCTTCCTGTCATTTGTGAAGGCATAGATTAAATATATACAAATACATTAAGCCTTACATTCAGTACAAAATCAGAACTAGAAAATATGACATAATGACAGTGTGACTGAGAACCATATTGTGGTAGAAAATGTAACCAGAGGAATTTCTGATGAGTGTTTGATTTTGTAACTTACTGTTGCATTAATGCTCTTGTCTTTTTATTATTTAATTTCCCCGCTTTTTCATAAGAGAGAAAAAAATGAAAGAAAAACACCTTTTAAATCACTGTGCTGCTCAAGTGTTTTATAGGCACTTCAGTCCTGGCTTTGGGCCAAATCCCACTTGCCTTGCTCACAGTAATAGTGTCAGTCACTCCGATAGGGCAACTCATATGCAGGAGCAGGAGCAGGATGTGGCTCTGTCTGTAAGTAAGGAACATAACTACAATTCCCTGTAAGGAGCAGTTACTTGTCTTTTTTCACGGATGCGACATTATTCTCTAAGTATAACAATTTTTTAATAGTTGGATCCCAAACAAGTGCTCTAATTCAATGGAATTCAATGGACAGTTTTATGGAAGTACATCACCCAGTAAGAGCCCAATCCTGGTCCCTTTGTGGCTGAAAAATGAGGAGCAAATCATTATCTTACTCCCCTGAGTAGTCGAGCTAAAGTCAATTGGTGTTTGTGTGTGGTAAGGAAAGCAGGATCTGGCCCTATAGACTACAACAACTCACAATTATTTGCTACCTCTTTTCCAAAGTAGTATTTAATATAAAAATGTTAGGGGAACTTCAGATGTCTATTTTGTAATTAGAGGGGGGTTAGGTATGATCAATTATGGTTGTGGTCAGTTTGGTTATGATCAATTGTACAGAACTCTGAAAATGTAAAAGTGCAGCATAAAGGTTAAGAATTAGGCTTTCTATATAGTGTTCGCTCTTCTGGGGGCAAAGCATCCACTGCTCGGTATTTCAGATGATGATTCTGTAAATAAAAATAAACAAATATTAACAAGTGCATGAGTATCCAGCTAGTTCAGAAAAGTTAGAAAGAATCTATGAGACACATATGGTTTCAGTTTTCCATAAAAAATGTAACTCCTGTCTTCAGGTTGCACTGCTCCCTATCCTATAATGAGTAAGATATTTAAAGTCCTGAACTGTTTATGTGACATTTCAGTAAATAATGCAGAGATTTGACAACATTTCCATATTCCTCTTTTAATGTCTGAATGTCTCTGACTTAATCCAAGTTCCTTGGCATTTATTACTGTTTGTTACACTAACAAGTGAGATTATGAGAATTCTAATGAAGGCTTCCAGTGAAAAACTCTGTGATTAAAATGCCATAATAACAGTTGCATGCATTTATGTGCCTGATTATCATAATCTATTTAGCACAAGTAAACATACAAACAGAAGGAGAAAAGCAAGCACACTGACACTTCAGCTAAAGGAGAATTTAAAATGAGGGAGAAACAATGTAAATATGTAAATGTCTTTGTGTATTCTTTTTATCTTTTTTTCTCATCCTTGCTTCCCCCCCTCCTCCCCTGTTTGCTAATGAGACATCTATGCTTCATCACATGTGGTCCCTCTTTGCTAGGCCGAGGTGCGTTTTTGGGCCATCTGCTGGGGCCACTATCCTAAACAATGCCACCCAGAAAGCAAGGGATATATTTGCAGCAACCTTTGACATCATGGAATACAAGAGACGGTGTCGTACAGACTCTGGTCTTTGATATGTTCATTCTGAACACTTAGTTCAGCTGTTACTCCATTAATGCAAGTCCCAAGATGACATGACAAGGCTACAGCCCCCCAAAATTTTTGACAAATTAATAGAAATCTTGCCAAATGTCGAATGTAGCCTTTCAATACCAAGATTCTATTCATTATTTTTCATTCTTTATCATATATTATAGAACAGCTTGCTAGAAACTTCCAGCTCCTGTCAGTTAAGACATTGGAAGTAAAGTTTACAAATGAAATGATCATGAGGAGCACATTATTAATTGTTGTTATTGGAAAGGTGGGTGTATATTAAAAGAAACACACAACCCCACTGAACAAGCTAAAAAGACATGGCATGGGGACCAGACACCATTCAGAACAGAAATAAAAGAAACAAGTAGACCAAATGAAACAAATAGATAAATATATTATAAAGATGGTAACTCAAGGGAATTTTAAAGCAGCTTTTCATGACTTGCAGGAAGCAATTTGAAAACGTTCACGGAAAGGACAAAGCAAATGGCTGATGAAAACTTTTTGTCTAATGAGTGTGAATGTGAAAAATCACATACACACACACTAACACCTCTTTCCCTCTATATTAATCTTTTCAAACTTACTGAAACCTCATGAGTGTTGATCTTTAATGAGGTCCTTTAAAAGTGCCTCATAGTACTCAGCTAAAATTTGGCTATAAAATGGGAAAGGTGTAACATATAATATGGACTAGTCACATACTGATAAAAGGGGACATTTAAGAGCATGGTAAAATTGTAACTAATCGGCCAAACAGGAAATTAGAAATTAAAGCTAAAACTCTAGGCCATGTCCTGCCCTCCATTACATGGGATAGACCCCTCTGAAAGCAATGGGCCTGCACTCATGGAAATGAGGATAGAATATGGTTTCCTGGGCCAAATTCACCCTTGGCTGTAAACAGGTACAACTCCATTGACTTCAGTGAAATTACATGCAGCTTGCCCCAGGGCTCAGTTTAGCCCTCTGTCCATAATTCCATCTATCCTAACTCAGTATTAAATTTAACAGGAGCACAGTTAAACCAAGCTGAGAACTTTAGAAAGCTCCACTCCCTATAGGCTATAAAACTAGACACAAGTGGGTAAATTAAGGACTGAGTTTTAGCCCTAATTTTGTTTCCTTGCCTTTGTCAGTTAGTTTACAACATAATTGTAACAAGTAGTTCATTGTGGGTGTTTCTGTGAATTTCCTTGGGGTTTTTTCCAGTAATTAAGTTAATAGGAGTTGTGTACCCGGAGCACTGGCATGATGAAGCCTAATGAGAATTTCACAAGTTATTTATTATTGTTATTGTTATAATTATTTATTATGTAAATTCCAGCAGCCCCAAGAGGCCCTACTCCAGTTCAGTGCCCAGTTGTGTTGGTTTCTATCCAAACATAGCCTAGAACACAGTCCCTGCCCCAAAGAGTTTACAAACTAAATAATATGGACACAGACCTTACTTTAGTACCTGAATTAACAGTGCCAATAGTGTTTCCTTACCTAATAGCCTCAGAAGACTCCTTCAGAATGGTTATAAGACATCTTACTGATAGTTAAATTAAAAATGCTTATGCAGCTATAAAGATGGATGTTGCACAGATCCTTCTTTTCACATAAAAGACCTGAGACAGACTGTGACCCCAATATTGAAAACACCCCAGGCCAGTTCTAAAACCCCTTGAAGTCAATGGGAGTCTTTCCAGTAACTTCAATGGGCTTTGGATCGTACATTCTGGGTGAAATCCTGGCCTTAGTGAAGTCGAGGCAAAATTCTCATTAACTTCAGTGGGGCTAGGATTTCACCCTCTGAATGCAGAACTCCCACTGACTCCAGTAGCAGTGTTGTGCATAAAACACTCACAGGACTGTGCTCTATAGCCATTTCTGTCTCTGCCTGCGAATTTGCCCAAGATGCATTATCAGCGGGGAGCACTAGCACACATGTTAATAAAACTTAGAAAATGTTAATTGAAAGGAACTAGTTACCGTAAATTGTTTCCCAAACTTTGCTTTTTTAGCAGTATTTAAACCTTTTTTTTTACAAAGGCAATTATGGATTTATTTCTTGTCTATTGCAACTTTTTTAATGAAGTTGTTTTACATTATAGGCGTGTACAAAAGTTATTGTATTAAATTATATATAAGTATATTGTAATCAGAATTAGTATGTATTTAATCACATATACTTTACACCTGGACATTCCTCTCTTCTTGTCCCACCCCTTCACTTGCAAATTAAACAGTAGAACAGATTCTGGACTAATTTTTTATTCCAAGTTTCAGATTGAATTGATTTTTAAAGCTTAGATAAATGCTTATTCAAAGCAATAGGTCAAATCTTCTTTGCCTTACTTAGGTTCACTGTCCAATTGAAGTAAATGGCACTACTTTTACCAACTGCAGATCCGTCCCAAAGAGCGTAAGGGGAGAAAAATATGGTCCAGGGTTTGCTGTTAAAGTGATGCAATAATCTATTTTGTTGAGGACATCAATGTAGTCAATGGTGTATTATAACTAGAGTGGGTCAGAGGCTGACAACTCTGTTGTGTAGCAACTTTTTAGATTAAAATGTGTTTTATTTCCACATTGGAATGAAATTACACCTTTCCTAATGTTTGCATGGAAATGGAATCACGCTGAAATGTCCATTTTCTGATTGAAACTTGAGTTTTTCAATTTGGGAAGAGAGGTATAGAGCCTAGTGGTTAGGGGCCTATCCTGGGATGGGAGAGACGCAGATTCAGCCTGAATTGGGATGAAAAGCTTGCTCTAAATCAAGGACTTGACCCTGGGTCTCCTCCAGCCCTAGTTAGTGTCCTAACCACTGGGCTACAGAGTGTAACTTCTCCCAAGACTTTCCCCAGGAAAATTTCATTTATTTGAAAATTTTCCAGCGAGCACTAACTATAAATAGAGCTATCTTTCTGTTTAAACAAGACAAAAACCTTGTTTGTTTTTCCTGCATCATTTTACCCTAGAAAAATCAAGAATATCAAGACAGATTTTCCCCTGTTTTGTTGGAAGACTCCTTGGATGACACACATGTGGAGTGGGAGCTATACCACCCTTACACTGTAGGGGTAGGTGTGTTGAGTCCTTGGCACAGAGAGTATTTCTATCAAACATTTTTGTTAAATAAGTGTTAACAAAAATAAACCATTGATTTAAACCATCAAAATAAAAACTTCTTTCCCACTCAGTCAACCAAGTTTCCCTTCTTTGGTATCACCAATGTCATAAATTTACTAATTCTTCAGTTGTAAAGTCTGCATAATAAATTCAGGTCTTGTCTATCCAATTGGTTTAATGGGTTGAGCATGAGACAAGGAGCTATCCTTTCCTGATTTCTGGTACTGACTCTAGCAAGGACATGTGGTGTGAAATCAGGAAAAGCTAGCTCCTTGTCCCATGCTCAACCCATTAAACCGGCCTGACTCTCCAAAAATTCCAGAAAATCATTCACAATTTTCTAGTCCTAAAATAACAACAGTCATAAAAAGTAAACTCTTTAGGGCAGGGACTACAAGGCTACAGCATCCAGCATGACTTGTATTGTGATTGAGGCCTTCAAAAAGTTACCTTGATACATATATTAAATATTTAAAATTATAATCTAATGGCATTTCCAAGTGATATCAGCATGAAAGCAATAATCTGATTCTTATTAGGCTATTCCCTTCATGATATTCCCTGAGTCTTCATTCTTGCCTTAGTTACCTACAGATCTGATCTAAAAAGACTAAATATTGGTAATAGGGCTATTGATTAATCGGAGTTAACTCATGTGATTAACTCAAAAAAATTAATTGCAATTTAAAACATTAATCATGATTAATTGTACTGTTAAACAATAGAATAAAAATTGAAATTTATTAAATATTTTGGATATCTTTCTACATTTTCAGATATATTGATTTATATTACAAAGCCAAATACAAAGTGTACAGTGCTCACTTTATATTATTATTTTTATTAAACATATTTGCACTGTAAAATGATAAACAAAAGAAATAGTCTTTTTCAATTCACCTCACACAAGTGCTGTAGTCCAATCTTATTATCATGAAAGTGTAACTTACAAATGTAGATTTTTTCTTACATAACTGCATTCAAAAACAAAACAATGTAAAACTTTAGCCCCTACAAGTCCACTCAGTCCTACTTCTTGTTCAGCAAATTGCTAAGACCAACAAGTTTGTTTACATTTACAGGAGATGCTGCTGTCTGCTTCTTATTTACAATGTCACCTGAAAGTGAGAACAGGCATTCACATGGAACTTTTATAGCCACTATTACAAAGTATTTACATGCCAGATATGCTAAACATTCATATGTCCCTTCATCCTTCAGCCACCATTCCAGAGGGCATGCTTCCATGCTGATGATGCTTGTTGAAAAAATAATGTGTTAATTAAATTTGTGACTGAACCCGTTGGCAGAGAATTGCATGTCTCCTGTTCTGTTTTACCCAAATTCTGATGTATATTTCATGTTATAGCAGTCTCATAATGTCCCAGCACATATTTATTTTAAGAACACTTTCACAGAAGATTTGACAAAAGGCAAAGAAGGTACTAATGTGAGATTTCTAAGGATAGATAGATCCCTCAACCCCAGGACCGGTGCCAGGGTTTCTTGCACCCTAGGAGCATGGCCATTTCTCCGCCCCCCACGCTGATCCTGCGGCTCCGGAGGAGCTGCTGCAGGTATTCCTGCGAAGGGTCCATTGGTCTGTGGCTCCAGTGAAGCTGCCGCAGGCATGCCTGCGGGAGGTCCACTGGAGCCACGGGAGCAGCTGACCAACCGCAGGAGCCGTGGGATCAGCATGGGGGGGCAGTGAAATGGCCGTGGCCTGTGGCAGGTCAACCGGAGCCGCCTGCTTCTCCCTCAGCAAAATGCCGCCCCCTCAATAATCCTGGCGCCCTAGGCACTTGCTTAGGCTGCCTAAATGGTAGCACCGGCCCTGCTCAACCCAAAATTTAATAATCTGAAGTGCTTTCCAAAATCTGAGAGAGATGAGGTGTGAGAGCATGCTTTCAGATGTCTTAAAAGAACAAGTCTCCAATGCAGAAACTACAGAACCAAAAAAAGAAAATCAACCTTCTGCTGGTGGCATCTGACTCAGATGATGAAAATGAACATGTGTCGATCCGCTCTGCTTCGGATTGTTATCAAGCAGAACCCATCATCAGCATGGATGCATGTCTTCTGGAATGGTGCTTGAAGCATGAAGGGACATATGAATCTTTAGCACATCTGGAACGTAAATATCTTGCGATGCTGACTACAACAGTGCCATGTGAATGCCTGTTCTCACTTTCAGGTGATACTGTAAACAAGACGTGGGCAGCATTATCTCCTGCAAATTGTAACCAAACTTGTTTGTCTGAGCAATTGGCTGAAATAGGACTGAGTGGACTTGTAGGTTCTAAAGTTTCACATTGTTTTATTTCTGAATGCAGTTTTTTTTATACATAATTCTACATTTGTAAATTCAACTTTCATAATAAAGAGATTGCACTACAGTACTTGTATTAGGTGAATTGATATATACTATTTCTTTTGATTTTATAGTGCAAATATTTGTAATAAAAATAAATATAAAGTGAGCACAGTACACTTTGTATTCTGTGTTGTAACTTAAATCAATATATTTGAAAATGTAGAAAACATCCAAAAATATTTAAATAAATGGTATTCTATTATTGTTTAACAATGCGATTAATTGTGTGATTTTTTTAATTGAGTGATTAATAGCGATTAATTTATTTAATCGCTTGACAGCCCTAATTGGGAAGTAATAAAGTATGCTCAGTTCCACATTTTATTGTCAAAACCAACTTGGGGTGAATGGCTCCTCCAGGAACCCTTTCACTGACTTCAGTGGAACCACTCCAAGAAGGAGGAGTTTGCAATATCGGGCTCCATTGAACTAGAAGATAAATTAATCAGTTACATTTCTAGAGTGCCGGTCTTGCTCCCAAGGAAGATTATGTGAATTTTGCCATCAGCTTCAGTGAGAACAGGACTGAACAGGGCAGATTATATGAACTGGTTAACAGAAAAACACAAAACACACAGTAGCTTCCTGCATGCTTTATTTGCCACAAAGTAAAAGCAATTTGGAAGTAGCAGAGAATATTTCGCCAGTGGGGAATCAGATACAATCTTCTTATTCCTTATAGCATTAGATGATCTCCTTCAGTTTGGCTAAACTCTGCTTTTTCTAACAAATCTGTCCCACAACTCAAACGCTGTGAAATAATCTGTTCTCACATAGGAGTTCAAATGCCAGTGGAAAAAACATCGCTCCTACACTGTACAGAACTCCAGGAAAATGTTCCAACAGTTTGCAGTGCTGACAGCGTTTTCTAACCAAAGGCGAGGTATTCCTGCGGCTGCAGCATCAGGTTTTCCAGAAGAAAGTGTTCAATCCCTATCACTCCTTCCTCCTTAGATCTTTTTCGATGCGCAGGGAAGAAACACTGTTTTCTATTTCTGTCAGTTAAGATGAAAATCGGGTTTTGGCTATCTGGGTTTTGGTAGGCTTTGCATTTGAGGGGAATCCTGAGCGTTGTCTGATCGCCACAAAACTGTTCTCCGCATAGATCGTTTAATTGTTCAAGGTTTAGTGAATCGTAGCATGTATTTGCACGTTTCCCAGACGGTGAAACGATACTGCAGCATGAGCTTACTGCAGTGAAATGATACTTCACTGACTGTGAAACTGAAAGGTCCCACTATCCTTGACAGACACCGTCCTAATTCGGCAGGAAGCTGCAGCAGGGTATTTTGAACGGTTTTCTGTTACTGACAAACAGCCAGCGCGTGGATTGGCGGGGAATTTGTTTCTCTCGCTGCAGATCTGTTCTGAGAAGCCAGAACAACAGGCCCTTCTATTTTCAGCCCGCAGATCCGAGTCCGAAATCGAATCCTTTCCTGTTTTACATTCCGGGAGATTGTGTATGAACTGATTGCGCGGGACAGTCCAACAGCACCGCTTTAGAAAGCAGTTGGCGTTCGGCACTCTCAGAGCCCCTCGCTGCGGGTGCCTGGTTTCTCGCCCCAATCCCTCCAAGCGCAGCAATGTTCCCGTCGCTTGAGAACTCCCTGCGAACGGTTCGAAGGGAAGGCTGCGGCCCAGCGTGGATGCAGCAATTCGGATCGGTGTGCCGGATATTTTAAAAAGCACATTAGACCTGTATGTTCTGAACCGACCTAGTAAAAGGTCCAGCAAACGATTGGGCACCCCGGCTTCCCATTTATTTGACGGCCGATCTTTTCCCACACACAGAACAAGACACAGCTGGGTGGGGACGGGGGAGCGCACAAAACTGCCCTGCACTCACGCAGGGCCGGAGGCCCTACACTAACACTCTAGCGCCATTGAATCCATTGGGTAGGTGAGCTGGGCTGCAGGTGCGCATCAGCTCTGCTTGTCGGCACTAAAACTTCCTTCTCGCGGGCAGTCGGCGTCTCTGCCTGGAGCTCGGTGCTTAGGCCTCAAGCGGTGCGAGTTCTCCTCTCAGCAGCAGCCCTGGGGTCGTTTATCCTGCTTCTCTCAACCTCCCGCTTGGCCCGAGCAGCTGGTGCTCTCAGCCCAGCGCGGGCAGGTCCCCAGAGAAATATTTGTGCAAAGGTAACACCCCAGAGAAGCGGGGGGGGGGGTACTCAGCGCCTCTCGGCCGGCCTCCTTTGTCTACACTGATCTCAACCTGGTAAGAAGCCCACGTGGCAAACCGCTGCGAATTGAGGGACCTCGCCAGAGTAACATTAAGCGTGGAATTCATTTATTAGCACAGCGCTTCTGCTTGTGAGCTGCATGCAGCAGCTTCGGGCTGCGATGGGTTTTGCCCTGAGGATTGTTTGCAACAGAAATAGTAAAATAACAGCTGATGATGTGAGTGGGAGCAAATAGGGAGCTAGACTGCAGGGACAAGGCTTTGGCCCTTGCCTGCAGCAGCGTGGAGTTTGGTTCCCAAGGTAGGGAGCCTTCTAGCCGCACTAAAGGGGTTATCTTCCGAGTGGGAGTTTAACAAATAGAAAGACAGAGCCAACGCGTAGATCACCTGTAAAACCCGAATCCCTGCAAGCCCCGCCGAATCATTAAGACATTTTCATTGAACACTAAAGGTCCAGGATGGGGTGAACTCTCCCTTAAACATAGCAACGCCGCGCTCGGAGGAAATTCCGAGTCCTTCCCAAACTGCCGTGGCTCTCCAAAGAAACCGTCCAGGTCACCCCATCAACCCGTTCTTCAATATGTTAATTACAAATAATGTAATTGTTTGTAATGCAATGTAATGTAATGTAAAAAATTACATCAGCCTGGCACTGTCCGTTTGTCAGACATAGTGTGGTACCATTCTTTCATCAAAGGATTTTTAGATCACCTAGACAGAGATCTACACAGCGGTACAAATTCAGAATACAAAGATATCTGTACAGCGCCTAGCACAACGGGCTCCTCCCGGTCCATTGCCAAATACTACTAATAATAATTATTCATAGTGATAGGAACTGGGGGGTTAACTGATCATTTTGTGTACTATGTACACCTGCTATGTTGTGTGTGGACCAGATCTTTGCTGAGGGAAAATTCCCAATGGGAATCAATGGGGATTTTGGCTGAGTGTGAAGTGCAGGATCGAGACTGTACAGCCAATTTTAAAACCACGATACAGGAAGAAGAAAAGGAGTCTGAGAAAAGCCAGGAGCTGAAGTGTTGGGATATGAAAGCTCAAACCGGAAATTTACCGGATATTTTTTTTTCCAGCTTCAAAAATCAGCCTTCGGAAACATGTTACCTAAGGTTCTAAGTGTATTTTAAAGACCTACGTCATTCCTCTGGTGCTCCACTGCCTGAAACGAAATATTGGTGCCATGTTCTGCATCTACTGGGTGTGTGCCATTTCTCCTGCTCGAATGTAATAGCCTCCACAATGCTGGCTCAGTGGCACAAGCCAAAAAACACATTGGGCTCAATAAGCTTGTGTTTGCGGGTTACAAAAAAAATCTGCACAGGCTCCGGGATTATTGCCATTGACACGAAAATTGATAATAGAAGGTATGTTTTCGTGTGCCACCCACTGCCCCATCACTGGCGCTTGGTGTTCATGGCCTGTCCCGGGCGGATTGCCATTTCCTTTTCCAACGTGAATCTTTCCTTGCCACCTTTTCCAAACACACACGCAGACCCTCCCGCCCACACACTGCGAACCCTACAAGCGCATTCGCAGCCCAGGGGATGGCACGGGGGAACAATCAAAGAATCCCACGCACGCGTTCCGGGTCACACCGATAACAACGTACTCGGAGTGACTTCCATATTGCCTCAATCAAACGGGCCAATCGCTCGTCTCCGGTTCAGAGCAGCCAGCTTGAGGCTGCAGTTCTCCAGCGCGAATAGCAAACGGAGCAAAGTCCCCTCCTGAAGCTGCAGCGTGGACTCACGTTGCTTTGTACAGAGAAATCCCACTAAAAAGTTTGGGCTGTTTCTGGAGACTGAAAACTTATTGCACGTCATTTCAAAATGAGTGTTAAGTAAACGCTTTGGAGACCTGGAGGGAAGAAGGGGAGTTAAAAGCGAAGGACTGAAAGGAAGAAGAGAAAGGGAAAGATGGAAGCAGGACTTTTTTCGAACCCTAAATTACATATGCTCATCGGGGCAAAGTTTGGGAGAAGTTCTGGAACTTTTATCCGGGAGCCACTAGGTGGCAGGTGTTGATATTAAACCCGGATTAGTGGAAAATGTAATTAGTTTGGGTTACCCAGTCTTATCTACTAAAGCCGGCAACCTAAAATCCGCCTAGGACGTGTCCCGTTATATCGACAAATTCATTAATGAATATATTCAGTATTCAAGCAGCGTTCAGAGACTGAAAGGGACAAGGAAGAGAATGATTCTTTCATTTCTTCCCCGGAAGACTCAGACTTCAAATTGGCTGCATCGCCTCCTGTGTCACTGAGAATCGGATCCAGCCGTTATGTGAATCTAGACTGAGAAATACTTGGAAAACCTCTGGTCTGCAGTGCCCGTCCCCAGTGTCGCTCATTCTGTCTCTGGCTACCCGCTTGCCAGGGTCTGACCGACGGTGAAATGCTACTTGGCTGAATTGATTTGACTAGTTGTTGCCCTGTTTGATGGGAATCTAACAATACGCGTAATCTAGTGGTTCGGCAAAGAGCAGGGCAGGATTGTTGTTGCTGATTAATTTAATTACTTTCTCATCCTGAAATGCAACGTTTGCATATTTGTCCAGCATTCCCTACCGCGGCTGCCCTGCGGAGCTCAGCGCGATCCCCCCCTCTCTCCTCCTGCCCCGCCCTGCCAGTGCCCCCTCTCCTTCCCCCATGTCCTCACTGGCAGAGACACAGGCACACAGACACGTTCGCGCGCCGCACTGGCTGGCGTCGCACCCAACATTCATGCCCCTAACCCTATGCACACAGCCCCCTCCCCCCCCGACCAGTTCAGACACGTCCCCCCCGCACCCAACCGCCTGACGCTCGGCACTCGTGCCCGCCACGCCAGGTAATGCCATCACACCCAACCCCCCAGCAGCAAACTCCCAGACGCCTGCCCACTCCCTCTGCTACAAACCCGGCACCAGGCACACTCCTGCGACGCACGCAGCAGATACATACCCAGCGAGCCGGACAGACAAGCGGCGAGGCAGGGGCTCCCGGCGACAGATTTTGCTAATTGAACTGTTATGGATCATCCTCATAACCGTTAAGAAACACATTTCCACGCTTCACTTATTAACGTTTTAAAGACACATTTAACGGATGACTGAGGCTTGCCGAGCCAGCTGGGAAACACCCGGGTATAAAAATAATACAACAAAGGCAGCAAGGCTATGGGGAAGGAGAGGACAAGAATATATACAAACGAAAGGAAAAGCTAAACCCAGGAATTAAACTCAGGCAAAGGAAGGGCCAGCCTCTAGATGTGAAGCAACACCAGACATTACTTGATAGGCGCTGAGAGAAGCATTGGATGCAAAATCCAGCATTATTTCCAAAGGCTAATTTTTTTTCTAAAGATGTGGCAGGTGCACAGAAATTATTAAAGTTTCTAGTTAGGAAGCAGAGCTCTCTCGCTTCCCAAACTGTGTCATTACTTAAAAGAAGTGTTCGGTTTTGAGGAGGCGCTATCTTGAAATGATATTGTGAGCATGTTATTTTAAGAGAGAGCTAACAAAAATACCCTGTAAATAAGGACTGATGCATTTTTAGGGCAACACAAAAGCCTTATCGTGGCAAAGGGTTGCTCTTGTGAGCTGGGTTTTAAAGAAGGAACTATTTTAAAGCAGAAATATCGGACTCTGTTGAGCTATTGACGTGGTGACTCCTGCTAACTTCGCTGTCCGATCGCAGGGTTTTAGTCACATCTGTTCCTTTGTAAACCCTTTGACACAAAAACTTCTTTTTCTGTACTGAAGTCAGAGGAGAAAAGACTTAAATCACCTTTCCTTCTTCAGCCATTCCCCCGAGGAGTGCAGAGCGGGGGTCGTTAAGAAAGGTTTTAGATGTCTATGAATTCCCCCCTGCACTATGTCTTTCATTGCCCTGAAATATGTGTGTCCGGGGTGCAGTGGGAGATTGCCCAGACCAGAGATAAGTGGTTAAGTAAGTGTGGGAAGGGTTGCATTGTGCCTGGTGAGTGTTTACATTGGGGAGGGTGGGTAGGAGAGAAATACCGATGTGTTTGTGAAACCTATTAAAACTCTCAAGCCGCAGAGCCCGGTGGAGTGCTTTAGGAGTTTAGGGCCATTTCTTTCAAAATGTTATTGTTATGCTGGGACTAAGGTTTGTTTGGTCTATTTTTTCCCCCACCAGCTGTTCCTAACGCTGGCATTGTTACAGTTTATTATAGATTTGACAAAGGTCTCTCTCTTTCTCCCTCCTGTCTCTCTGGGTCTCTCCTCCTAGAGTCAGTTTCATTGAGCGGAATTAGCCGGAATGACATCAGTTTCCCAGCCCCCTGGCAGCACTTTGCTTATTGGTGCAGCGGCCCCTCCAGGACAATAACATTGTTCTTACCCGGCGCTGCTTGCCGATGTGCCTATAAAAACACCATCGAGTCGCCAAAAGGTGCTTATTATTATTGTGATCTGTGACAACCACCAGCGGCGCTGGAGTGGGTCCGTCCTGCCAAAGGGATCACTGCAAACAGTAAGTTCCCAAACAAATTCACTCCCGGGCTCCTATGGGGCTGCGGTAGCTAACTTTATAAGGGAGGCGTCCGACAACCTCCACGGTAGCCCTCACCCACTATCCCCAGATAAATAAATGGGGATAGACAGACACCGCCCCCCCTTCCCCAAAGGGAACTGTGCGCCCTGCCGGTTCTGTCTCCGATTCTCACTGCTTTGGACTCCTCGCGGGTGCCGAGGTGACACATGCGGGGGAAGACTGAGGGGTGAGGAGCGGTGTGTAAAGTGTCTAAACAAATACTAATCTGGTTAGGAAGGTCTCCCCGGGAAAATGGTTCATTTTCCCTCAGTCGTCCCCGAATTCCCCCCGCCCCCATCATGACTCCAGTCACTTAACCAGGATTCCGCCTCCTTTTGTAGCGGTTTGTCCCGTTCTGGGGCGCAATTTGTGACCCTTCGGAAACCAGTCGTGCAAGAATCAGATATTAAAAGATCTCGATGTTTGGCGGGGTGAGGAGCAGGTGGAGATCCAGGGTTTTGCTGGCGGATGGTGGGGAGTAACTGAAAGGTATCCCGGTGACAATTCTCGAGTGAGCATCCTGGCGCGGGAGGTGGGGCAAGGGAGGTGGGGGAGGAGGCGAAGCAAGGTTGGGAAGTATCCTGGGAGACAGGGCAGCTAAGAATCCTGTGGCACCTTATAGACTAACAGACGTTTTGGAGCATGAGCTTTCGTGGGTGAATACCCACTTCTTCAGATGCATGTGGTGGCTAAGACACGCTCCTTTGCAACGCCAGCCACCACATGCATCTGAAGAAGTGGGTATTCACCGACGAAAGCTCATGCTCCAAAACGTCTGTTACTCTATAAGGTGCCACAGGACTCTTTGCTGCTTTTACAGATCCAGACTAACACGGCTACCCCTCTGATACTGGGAAACAGGGTGTAACGACGCGTTTGCTTCTGGCGCGGGAGTTGGAAAGCAGCCCGGGAGACTATATCGGATTTGGGAGTTCGTTGCTGCTGAACGAGGGAGGGAGGGAGAGGGGAATGGAGGGTCTCAGATCCTGCTGGGAAGGTCGCCCATGAAGGATCTAGTAGACACGGCCGGGAATTGGGAGGAAGAGGCTGGGCAAGTGGCCTGGGGTGGCTAGGAGCTGGGCGCTGCCTGGAGCATTAGCTAGGTGAAGTTGAGGCTGCCCCGCAGTTTCTTGTCCCGTTGATTTAGAGTCTCTCTCTGATTTCTCCTCCTCGCAGGCAGCCTGGTGCGCGGCGCTCTCCCCTCGCCGGGGACATGGACTCCGACGCTAGCCTGGTATCCAGCAGACCTTCCTCTCCGGAGCCCGATGACCTCTTCCTCTCTGCCAGGAATAAAGGCAGCAGCGGGGGCTTCTCGGGAGGCACAGTGTCCAGCTCCACCCAGAGCGACTCCCCTCCGGAGCTGAGCGCCGAGCTGCGCAGCGCCATGAGCGCGGCCGGGGTTGTGGTGGTGGACAAGCTGGGCTTCAAGTCTTCCTCGTCCTCCTCCTCGTCCTCCTCTTCCTCCTCTTCCAAGAAGGACAAGAAGCAGATGACGGAGCCCGAGCTGCAGCAGCTGCGGCTGAAGATCAACAGCCGGGAGCGCAAGCGGATGCACGATCTGAACATCGCTATGGACGGGCTGCGGGAGGTGATGCCCTACGCTCACGGGCCCTCGGTGCGCAAGCTCTCCAAGATCGCCACGCTGCTGCTGGCGCGCAACTACATCCTCATGCTCACCAACTCGCTGGAGGAGATGAAGCGCCTGGTCAGCGAGATCTACGGCGGCCATCACGCCGGCTTCCACCCCTCCGCCTGCCCGGGGGGCATGGCCGCCCACTCCGCCCCTCTGCCGGGGCACCCCGGGCATCCCGCCTCCCACCCCGTGCACCACCCTATCCTGCCCCCCGCTGCCGTCTCCAGCGCCTCCTTGCCCGGATCCGGCCTCTCCGCAGTCAGCTCCATCCGACCCCCGCATGGGCTCCTCAAGTCGCCTTCGGCCGCCGCCGCCTCGGCCCCACTGGGCAGCAGCTTCCAGCACTGGGGGGGAATGCCCTGCCCGTGCAGTATGTGCCAGGTGCCCGCACCGCCTCACCACCAGGTCTCCAGCATGAGCACAGCCAGCCTGCCCAGATTAACCACCGACACCAAATGAACCCCCGGGGGACCCGCCTCCAGTGGGGCAGGGGAGGGGGACAGCATCTGCCGAAACAAGGTGGGGAGCGGGGAGAGAGACTCCAGCTTCTAGCCCCGAGGAAACGCGGGCACATTTCTGAGACACAGACTCCATGGGGTCCTCCCTCAAAAGCACAGGCACATATAAGGACTTACAAGGACATACCGGTCTCATCCACGTTTTTCAAATACACCCTCCCGACCCCTCACTACAGGTTTGTCCCAAGGCCACCCGAGGCACCTTCAGGCATGTTCCAGACTGAGGACACTCAATCACTGAAGCCCATCAGCGAGAAAGGTGAACAAAAAACAATTCCTCTTCCTGCAAACGACTCCACGCAGAACTGATCCTTTCTCCTTCATCATTTCCAGCAGGGAAAGGAGGCCAGCGTTACGTACAGTACTTGATGTTTTGTCCAATCTCAATAGCAATTGTGTAAACCCTCAGAGCATTTTTAAAATAAATATATGTGCATCTTTTTTTAACTTTGATAGGAGTTGACAATAGCTATAGACTCTTCTTCTCAAGTGAAGTAACCAAAATTGCATAGGGTTTTTTGCTTGTTTTTCTCTATTATTTTTACATATTCCCTTTCAACATTTTTCTGGTTCATATCATAAGACATGTAAAGTGGTTATTCTGAGCACCTCGCTGGTCACTTCCTACCCACATAATTTGCAAGAATGAAGGCTTTGGATGTAAAAGAAGCCTGCAAAGTTTTCTGGGGTTTAGATTTGTAAATATACTGTCCAATGATGATGTAAGTCCGTTATGCTTGAGCTTTCTGTTTGTGCACTTGTACTGGAAACCTTATGAATGGTAAAGGATTTTTTGCTTTGTTTCAGTGTATAACACGATTTTCTCTTCTGCCATCATTAACAAAGTTACAAAACTCTTTAATGTGCTTTCTATGTAGGAACTCCACACTGCCTGTGTTGCAATACTGAGAACTTGGGCTTGTTTCTGAAATAACAATTTTTCCTATTACTGCCCCTTGCAGAGATTTTATCATCTGTTTATTTTTGTAAAAAAAAAAAGTTGCTAAATAATATTTATTACTTGTTTGGTTGCAAAAACAAAATGAGTGATCCATGGTTGAGATTTTAAATAAAAAACATTTTAAGTAAATTGCTTTTCTCCATCCATTTATATTTTAGGAAGTCTAGTGGCTGAAGCCCAGAGTAAGAAGAACAAGACACATTTACTTTCAGAAATATTAATATGGTATCATGGTTAAATAGACCAAAAACAGGTCGAAAGGGATTTAGAACATTTTAAAGATAATACTTCCAGCCATTTTTTCCTAACAGTCTTACAAGGCTGCAATTTAAACTGTTTTCCAATCAGTTCTCTAAGTGGCAAGATTAATGATCAATTAACCTAGTTTGTGAGGTCCAAACTTTTAAGATTTTCTTAAACAAAACTCAGCATCCAGCAAAAATAAGGAATTGCTTATGAGAAGGAAATATTAAACGCAAGTTGGTGTTGCATGTTTAAATAGTTCAAAATAGGAGACTTTAGACAAAAATGAAAATAAAATGATTTCTACTTCATTGTGTATCTATGTATTTGCCTATTTAAACAATCCTGTACTGAGATATTCAGACATAACAATATATTAGAGCAAAATTTTAGTTCTCGTGCGCTTTAAACCTCCAGCTCTAAAAAGCAAATTTTGTAATTAATTTAAAGAGCAGGTATGTGGCGATGGTTTGCACTGAAAAAGACGCCTTATTTCTTCACTTTTAAAAAAATGAACTCCTCTTAGGAAAAAAAAGAGGCAAATACACTTTTCAAATAAGCAAATTTGCTTTGGTTGTTAATATACTTAACATCTGACACCACCTCCTGGGCTCGATTCTACTCCCGTTGAAAGAAATGGCAGCAATCCCATCTGCTTCCATAGGAGCAGGATCGGGCCTTCATTTAACTCTTCCTTTGTGTTTATTACTACAGTACTTCGCTTAAACTTTCTAGATGTTACTGCACCTCCGCCACAATAACACGCTTTTCTATTGAATAGTGCAGAGAGATTCTTTAGCAATAGTATTTTTGCACACACCCCATCTCAGTTTCTTGCTCCTACTTGTGCAAATACTTCAGTGGATCCCAATCCTGAGCTTTTTATTCAGGCAAAACTTCAAGGGACTTTAACCCTAAAGTGCACGGCATCTGGCCGGCAAGTCCTATCTCTTTTCCAGAGCCATTTAAAAAAAATTACATAAAAACTCCTGGTGTCGATCCCAAGATATCCCAGCAGCGTTTTTGTGCCAGGGAATGGAAGTGAATTCGGTTCTTTGCAGCATTTTTATTCACGATGTGAATATTTTGGAGCAATACTCAGAGCAGATTTCGGCGTGTGCGTGGGGATCTCAGTTTTAGCAGGCACGAGAATCCTGCGGCTTTCGAGGTATTAGACCCAGGGGACGGCTCCTTCCACATTGGGCATTTCAGTCGGTTCGGGGCCCTGCGGCAGAGTTCCACCACAGATCAGCCCTTTTTGAAATCCCACGGGCAGGGCTAATTTTTCTTACTTCCTATAGGCAGATCACAGCACTTCTACCAATCAGTAAAACAGCCATTAATATTATCCCCCCTTTAATGCACGCTAAACATTTTGGGCACCTAGTAGCCCAAGCCACCTTTAGTTAGGCCCAGACCCTAAACACACTGAAGTACGTGCTTACATTAAGCGGAAGCAGGAGCCAAGGAGTGGGGCTTAAGGTGTAAATGACCTGGCGTTGCTAGAAAGCGAATTAGCCTTGCGAAGCTGGCAGAGGAACTCCACATTAACTCTTTCGGTCTGGGGAAATGCGGCTGGGTGTCTCTCTAGGAAGAGCACAGAGCCCGAGAAACGTGCTGAATTACCTGCTAGGAGGTCTCTTCGGGCTACTTTGATACGCAACTCGATCCCCTCACTCAGGATAGCTAAAAATTACTGGAATTATCCGGATTTGCTTTTCCAGATAAACCCCTTTCTCTCAGTCAAGGAGGAATGGGACTAAAAACAAATCTGTGGAGCAGAGACTAGAGGCGTAAACTCATTTGATGGGCTAAAATTCTCCTACTCCAATAAGTCCAGGCAGCCTTGCAGATTTCATGGGTGTTACTGGAGACGGAGAAGGAGAAAGAGAGAGAGAGAGAGAGTTTTAAACTTCTCTGTTAATGTTATCACCTTTCAAGGAAAACTCTGCAACACAAACGCCACGTGAAGGACCGCACTCACTGGACAATGTGAGCAACTCGCTGCCCTTCCCTGCGCACAGATATCTTTTAAACCCCATGCTAGGAACTGGTTGCAATGCGTTAAACTAGTTTCTACCCCTCCAACTATAAAGCGAGGGGCCGGATCCTGCTCCCCATTGGAGACCGTGGCTAAATTCCCACTGCGTCCAGCGGCTGGCAGAGCGTTTTATTTGGTAGTGGAAAAACTGTTATAGCAAGAGAAGACGATTAAGGTCCAACCGGGGCTCCGCGAACATGAGAGGCAGACAGAGAATATTAGCAATTGCTACTGGCGATCGCTCTTTCTTGTGCTAATGATTACTCTGACCAGGATTACTCGGAACAGCAGATACAATCTCAAACACAAACTGCCCGGTGACGCCAATCTCTCGTTCCATAGTATTTCCCAAGTCCCCCTAAGAGTCTCTGGAGGGAAGCAGCTCGCAAGATGCCCCGAGAATAGATACCACCCCAACCCTCTCCAGCGAGCGCGCGCGCGCGCACACACACACAATTGGGTTGCTTCCTATTCGAGTGCAACCAGAGGCTCTTTCGTATGTTGAAGTGGCGCTCTGCTTAAAGAAGGTGATAAGCGCATCCGTCGGGATTTCCTGTGTGCAAGACCAAAGGTGCCCATTAGATACGGGGAAATATAGTGAGTTTTAGCGACACACACGCGTCTTGTACCCCGCCTCACCCCCCTCCTTGGTTTAGAATGTGGGAACCTTCTCCTAGCCCACTACTGTATCGGAGAAAGGAGCTTTCTCTGTTCTCTTCTCAGGACTGGCTTTAAGGAGGATTTTCCTTAAATAGCCCACGGGCTTAGGCATTTATTTTTAAATGCTGCACGTGTATTCTTCCTTCATTGTTTGAAAAGGGGGGGGATTAAATTGAACAGCCCCTCTCCCCAAAATAGTTAGCTGTTGTTTTGTTTTTTAAAAAATAAGTTTACTTTTTCGACTTTTCGCTCCACCACCGTCTTCACAGTTAAAACGAGTAACCCTGTGAGCTATTTAAGCACCAAGCTTCTCAGAGCAGCAGCAGAAAGGAACTGATCGTTAAGGGGCTAGTCGCGCCAGCAGAAAAGGGGTCAGAAGAAAACACCAGCTATAAAGCCATTTGGTGTTGACATCTCCACCGTGGAGCGATGATAGAACGAGAGGTTCTCTTTGCCCTCTGCACAACGCGGTCTAACGCACCTGAACAGAGACAGGTAAGTGCGTCTCCAGAGGAAGGGCTCAATCACGTAACCCGAAGCTGTTACACTGCATGTAGTCCAGGAAGCTGCAGACTGCTGTGTACGGAATACAGGAACCAATGAGTGAAATCATGGCCCGACTGACTTCCGTGGGGCCAGGATTTAACCGAGCGATTCGTTTGCTGGCACCCAGTGTGGAAAATATGGAATTGGTTTCTAGAACAAATATCGTCCAGTCCTTTAGTAGAAAGAATAGGTAGTCCCGGGGTTTTCCCACTACAGTATTTCTAGGCAGTTGTCAAGGTGTTAGCTGCCCTTACCAGGCAAGATCCGCCCCCCCCCCCCACTCTTTATCAGAGGGTAGCTGGTGTGAATCCTGGTGAATTTCTATTTTCTGAGCTCTCTTGGCCGCCATCCGCACCGATGCTGCTGGCCCTCAAGAATTAGCCCATCCAATATATTTGAGTTTACACGTCGCAGGGTTTGGGGAGTCGTTTGATCATTGCTTTAGACCTGCGAGTTTAGCAAGGTATTGCAAACGCCAAACACTCAAAGTAAGCCTTGGCAAGGAAGGTCCTTTTTCTCGTTCCCTTTCCTGGCAGCGGCTCTCTTCTTTGGGGGAAGGAATCAGATCACCCTTCTGTCTCAGGGGCACCGCTTTCAGGAATGGCGTGATCCCGCACCTATCTTGCAAGCTACACTCTCACCCAGTGGAGAGAGGATCGGGCCCCAAGCGGCTGCCTTCATTTCAGCAAACAGCCAGTGCCCAGCCATCACTTTAAAGGAGGCAGACAGTATTACTATGTGGTTACTCAAAGCAGTCTAGCTCGGTACTGGGTTATAAGAGAAGATATGATATTGGAAAGAACCTCCAAGTAAAAAGTAAGAGCCTGACATTTCAGCGATCCCTGTAAAGCCGGTCTGAGATGTGCATGATCAGCACTTCTTTAAAATTATCAGGCCCCTACCACCTGTTTGGACTCCGGTACAGGACAGCCACCTCAGTAGCTCTTTTGAACGCCTCCAGATAAGACTCTTGTTAATTCCAGTATTAATCCGTCATATGTTCCCCATTTATACTGTTATCCCAACCCCGATGCGTTTTCAGTTGACACTACTTAGCTGCTTTCCCTCCATCTGCAGGGAGGTGCACTCAGCAGAGCAGCTTTCCCAATTAGCACTGCTCTGGTGAGATAGTGGTGCTGCAGGAAGCGCAGGAGCAGGTGAGAGTTAGAGGGAGCACCATTAGGAACTGTTCTTTGTCTCTGTTAAAGGCAACAATTAGCACCCTGACAGATGCAGAGATTCAGCAGAGGCCAGAAGCTACTAAATTTACACTGCTGTCTTGCTGATCGCTCGCTTCTACCCAGAGGGCCTTTCCATAAGACTAACAGGTGGAGCAAAGGAGGAGACAGTTGGGGGGCAAACTGAAATGTTGCATACCGTGTTCCTTCTTGCTTAGGGGATGGAGTCCCAATACCACACTAGGAAGAGTGATGTAGAATAATCCAGTGGAGAGGTCCTCCATTTAGAATTCCTGTTCTGGCTCCCTTTCTTGTCTCTCTCTGAATGAAGTAGGCCACACTTATCAGGAAGTGACCAGGCTGATTGCTTTAATTGGCTTGCCTCGTGGTAACAATTTAATTTTTTATGAGCTGGGTTCCAGTCACGCTCCTTGGTGTTCATGCAATGGAATGTGTTCATAGCACTGATACTTTTCTTCAGAAGGAAAAAACTGGCCTACAGCACAGTGACTGGTTGGATGTTGCTCCCAAAGCAACGAGGTACTCTCACCGAGGTGGATCGGAGTGGGATCGGGCTCTCCTAGAGGCAAAGGTGTAGTATGATTCCATATATCCCGGCCTATAAAATGTTCCACAGCAGAATGCCATCATCCAACCTGAAACAATATTTTCCTCAATAAGCATCCCCCATGTTATTAGAGATACTTGTCAATGTACAACCAAATCTCAGGCTATTTCCATAAAAAACAATACAATGAACAAGTCATATAGAACAGGCTTTACAGCTAACTCATCAGGTTGCACCCCGTAAATAGCTTGTAGATAGATAGTAGTAACTCAGCTGAATCAACAGCGAAATACATTTTTCTCCTTATAAAAGCCAGCACCTCTTCCCCGGAAATCTATAGAAATAGTGGGAGGCGCTGTAACTATAAGGTGTGGGACTTGGGGTTCTATTGCATCTCTGTCCCTCAGTTTCCCCCCTCGGTAAAAATTAAAGCAATGATATCTCCTTTGTAAAGCGCTTTGAGCTGTAGGGGGGACGAGGGTTGTATAAGAATAAGTGTCGACATAGGAAGAAGAATGTTCCTCTATTCAATAAACTCTGTTCTGAAAAATACTTACTGGCACTCGAGACTTTTAGAAGGCGCACACTCTGTTTCTTCCATGAGATTTAGTTGTTAAAAGCGGAACCAGCGCAGTGAAACCTAGATTTACAAGATCAGCGGCCTCTTTGAAGAAACATATCTAGGAGCAGTGACAGAGTGTCACGCTTAAGACGCAGGTTGTTCTAACACACACGCAATCCACAGAAGGGAAAAACACAGTTTTGGCGTATGAGTTCTCTTGATCATGAGGTCAAGGAAGAGTTTGTAAGCGGGGGGCTGTACACTAGATCAAACGGAAAGGGAAAGCCTTTCATCAAATCGCAGCACTTATAAAGAGCACTAGTCCTAGGCCCATCCGTGAAGGCATAGTGACAGGTTTTTGGATCTCGACCATGACCATTGAGATGGTTCGTTTGCTCCTTGACGTGGTGACTTCACTTTAAACAGATTGGATGGCGGGGTGGGAAGGACTGAACTAAATCGAAGTATTGTGCAACTACATGACCAGAAAGATATCTAGAATGGCACCCGCCAACCTGTATACACTGAACTGAACCTACAAACTGGAGGAAACAGAGGCAGGATCCCATGCAGAGGGAGGAGACGCTGATTTGAAAGGCTCACACCCTTTTGCTTCGGCGAGGGAACTCCTCCACCTCACACTCTTCTAGAAGGGCCTGGAATTCAGGAAGTGAAGACATCTTCTCTGGATCTGATCCTGCCATCTTTATCCCACCGAACAACCCTACTTATTTTATTGAAGGGCTGCAGGATCGGGATCCATACTGCAATACATGGGCATCCCTGGGAACGATGTCCAGGAGGAAGGAAGTCCTGGTTTAGTTTACAGGCTGGGAAGTGAGTTAGGAAGCCTGTTGTCACTGATTCCTTATGTGATATTTAGCCTCCCCTGCCCCTGCTTTCCCCGTCTGTAATATAGAATATACTTCTCTAGTCTAGGGCTGTGATGAGGCTGACAACGTCTGTAGGACTATCAGATTCTAGGCTGCGTGGCGCCTGGTGCAAGGGGAAAGAGTGTAGCCAATCAGAAAGAGGGAGAAAAGCCCGCTTCCTTTCTGAACATCAGCGGTAACGTCTGGAGCAGAGAAACCGGCGGGATATTCCTGTTCTTTCCCCCTTCACCGCACTCCCACAAACCTAGCCCACAGATCCAGTTGCCAGCTGTTCAGTGACTCTTCCCAACTCGGTGTTCCAACATTGCCTTTCACTTTACCTGCCAATGAAATTAGCTGTTGTTTTTATCCTCAATCCCATCAACCCTGTGCAATGCCCATATGTTCCCCTGCTGGCTCT
Source organism: Gopherus flavomarginatus (assembly GCF_025201925.1). Lineage (NCBI taxonomy): Eukaryota > Metazoa > Chordata > Testudines > Testudinidae > Gopherus > Gopherus flavomarginatus. Next base: position 201,764,004 of record NC_066617.1, read on the forward strand.
GCACGGGCAAGCGCCCCACAGGACTCCACTTATTACATTTACTGTAGATTAAGCCAATGCTTGGTTCATATAGAGTTACAGAGTTGGCGGTAGTGGTGGAATTGTCCATATGCTTCTGCATACACCAGGTTAGATTTACTTTACATCACCTCCCACGTGTACTGCACATTTAACCCCCTAGAACAGTCCTTCTTAAACTAGGCGTCCACAGAGGTCTTCCAGGGGATACCTCAACTCATCTAGATATTTGCCTAGTTTTACAACAGGCTACATAAAAAGCTCTAGCAAAGTCAGTACAAACTAAAATTTCATACAGGCAATGCTGTATAAACTATCCACTGAAATGTAAGTACAATATTTATATTCCAATTGGTGTATAATATAATTAGATGGTAAAATGAGAAAGTAAGTGACTTTTCAGTAATAATGAACTGTGCCACTTTTGTATTTTTATGACCGATTATGTAAGGAAATAGTCTAAGTGAGGTGTAACCTGGGGGTACAAAGACAAATCAGACTCCGGAAAGGGGTACTGTAGACTGGAGCGTTTGAGAGCCACTGCTCTAGAAAGGTGAGGAAAGAAGAGAAGACTCAAGCGACAGAAGTTAGAGATGTATAAAATAGGTAACCACAGGCGGGGGCAAGTCGCCAATACCATGCTGGGCCCCTTCCTGCATTTCCGGCTCACCCCGAATGCTGCTGGTTAAATGGGAGTGCAAACGGTGCAGGATTGGGCCCTGGGATTTCAGGGACATTCAGTGATTCTCAGACTTTTGTACTGGTGACCTCTTTCACATAGCAAGCATCTGAGTGCAGCCCCCCCCCTTATAAATTAAAACACTTTTTAATATATTTAACACCATTATAAATGCTGACAGCGAATCCAGGTTTGGGGTGGAGGCTGACAGCTCCGGACTCCCCAGGTAATAACCTCCTGACCCCCTGAGGGGGTCCAGACCCCCAGTTTGAGAACCCCTGAGGCCAGAGCTCCTTGAAGCCAATGAAAATAACCCCTTTCCATTGACTTCAGGTGGGTTTTCGATCAGGCATGAAGATGGTTCCCAGCAAATTAGATCAAATCGTCTCCCATTTCTCAGACCTGCTAATATTAACCTAAACTACTAACGGGTCATACTCATTGCAGGGAAAGAGAATGTCAGTCCAGGGAAGCTGTATGCAAACACACTTTAAATAACGTTTTCTTTTCCCTTTTCATACCATTGCCCTGTGCTCCAGAGCATTATATTATTAGATTGCCTATATCATTTATTCAGAAAGCTAAAGCCTGTGGTTGGATCGTACGGTCTCTGTTTAGGGTCTCAACTGGGCTCCAAGATGCAGACCACAGTTTTCTGGAAATTGTAGCTGTCAAGAATTTGAAAAGCCCCTGAGAGTTCCCCTCCTCCCCACAGTAATCCGTTCCTTAGTACCAAAGTGGGGGTATTTTGCTGAAAGGCCCACGGTACAACAGGGTGGAGAAGGACATGGACCCGTAGGTAGGGATCGCCAGGGTGGGCCTTATGGGCCAAGAGGTACCCACGTGCTTTGTATGGATGAGTAGACCTCCTGGGTGAAATATTGGCCCTGTTTAAAAGTCAACGGCGAAATTCACACTGGCTTTAATAGAGGCAGGATATCACCCCTTGACTTCCGCAGTTATGCACTGAGTAAACTTTTGCAGAACCCAGGAGTTGGTTTGCATTTTAATGGCTACATCTATGGGGGATCCCACTACCTACTTGGGGGAGGGATAGCTTAGTGGTTTGCCCCTTGTCCTGCTAAACCTAATGTTGTGAGTTCAACCCATGAGAGGGTTACTTAGGGATCTGGAGCAAAAATCTGCCTGAGGACTGGCCCTGCTTTGAGCAGGGGGTTGAACTAGGTGACCTCCTGAGGGCCCTTCTAACCCTGGTACTCCACATATTTTAGTGCAGTGGTTCTCAAACCTTTGTACTGGTGACCCCTTTATACACAGCAAGCCTCCAAGGGCAACCCCCCTTTATAAATTAAAATACTTTTTAATATATTTAACACCATTATAAATGCTGGCTGCAAAGCAGGGTTTGGGGTGGAGGCTGAGAGCTCACAACACCCCACGTAATAACCTTGCGACCCCCTGAGGGGTCCCAACCCCCAATTTGAGAACCCCTGTTCTAGTGTATTTAGTTAATGTAATTGAAAGTACAATATGCGGTTCTCAGCTCTTAGTTCTTCTAGAAGCAAAGTGGCATCCACCACCGCACAACCATCTGTTTTCCTTTCCCAATTTCATTCCATTCACCACGAAAGCTGTTAAAAATCGAGTTATATTGTTTCAGAAATTATCCATTTGTGCTTCGTTTCCAGGGCTCAGAATTTTCTCATTTATGAGTTGTCATCAGTTCTGCAGACCTGTTTCACTGACTGTCCGTTTTAAGGATGAAGACAGAAAAGGGCCAAGCCCCGAGTTCTTTACTCATGGGAGTAGTGAAAGTTAACTGGACAACTCACAGGAGCAAAATCTGCTCCTAACTTTTTAATGTTGCCAGAAGCCTCCCAAATGGCCCAGTTCCTCAGACTTTCCCCAGGTAAGGAGTCTCATTAGATTCAGTGAGAAAAAAAAGCTGCAGGATCGGGCCCAAAGCACAAAATCTGCTCGTTGGGGCCGAGGCAAAGTGACACCCTTGCCTGTTCCTAGAGCGTGTGTGTTCCCCGAACCTGTTGGGGATGCGCCTCAAAAATAAGAAGGCCAGAGCCTCAGCCAGTGTAACTCAAAGTAGCTCCACTGGGATGATTCTCCCGCTAGCGGAGCATAAGAGCCCTCCGCTCCCAGCTGCGGCCCCATCTCCCTGACATGGTGTGACCCAGAGATGTGAGGAACAGCGCATTTGCCATTCAATTCACTTGTGATTTCCGATCTAGCCTGGTAATAGTCGCGCTGCAGCCCCCGGTCTGAACTTGCTCCGAAGCCTGCTGCAGTAGTCCAAAGACACCCCAGGGACTTCAACGGGCTTTGGATAAGTCATTAAGAGGAAGGGGCTGAGCGCTTCAGTCCACTGAAACTTCAACTGTACAGCAGCCCTAGCAGAATATTCCATCATCTACCGGGAAAGGGACAATGACAGTGACTTCTTCCAGGCTTGTGTTTGATGCAAAAATGTAGTGGAGGAAAGATGCAGTCAGCTGGGGACTGTTACATCTCGTTACTTCGATAGTGAGTGCGTTTATAACATGTATTTAGTTTCCCTGAGCCTTTCGTCTGCTACTGTAGCCTCTGAGTGTTACATGAAAAGGACACGTGACAAGCGTGAGTTTGGTTTTGAATTCTGTTCAGAACAACCCCAGTATCAGATGGGAGTCAGGCAAGCTGCAGAGTCCTAAAATCTGCCGCGAAAGGAAAACTTACGCGTAGGGGTTTTGTTGACGAAGTTAAACCCAGTAATGCGTAAACCTTTAATTTAAATGAAATGGCGGAAGCCCCCACACTAATCCACGGCAAACTGCGAATTGCTGTTTTAAGGTCACAACAAAACAGCCTCCATTACATAACCAGCAAATTGCTTTCTCCTTGTTAAGACGGATCATATTTCTCTTCTGCCTTGGCTGACAAAGCGAGAGGTTTATTGAAGAATGGCCAGATTAGCGGGACCAAGGTACAAGTTCATATGTGCTAGGGCGGGGGAGGTGAACTGCAAGGGGGAATCTCAAGCAGAATCAAGCACACCACTAAATCCGATGAAGTGCCTAGTTTTCACCGTTAGTATATCCCTAGGATATCCGCTTTATCCCTCCATATCAGGATGGTTTCAAAGGGCATAGACGAAGTGGAGGCCGGAAATCTAAAAGTTTTAGTTGTACTTTCCAGAAAAGGTGCATGGGCATCGGTTTCCTTTGATAGTTTTGCAGCCAACTGGATTGGTTGCGCTGTATGTTTCTGATCAATATCAGGCGAAATCTAATCATTGAAGCCAAGCACCTGCGGGCTAGTCATTTAAAATTTGCTGGAGAGCAATAGAAGATTACAGGTTCCAGGGTAACGTACCGTGAAAAGAGATGCAGTAAATCTGCCCTTAGATTTATTTTGTTTCTCAAATGTTTAGATTTCTTAAAGGGATTTTGTACCGCCCTACTGGTTTTCCAAGTAACTGTCCTCTCCTATGATGCCCAGCACCCATGCATACTGAGATCGTGAGTAGGGTGACCAGATGTCCTGATTTTATAGGGATAGTCCTGATTTTGAAGTCTTTTTCATATGTAGGCTCCTATTACCCCCACCCCCTGTCCTCATTTTTCACACTTGCTGTCTGGTCACCCTAATGCGAGAGAGGAGCTAGCATTGCTTCTGTCTGGGACTGAGCTCTCGCCTTTGTACAATTAGACCATGTGGGGAAGAGGAAATCCTGGTTTTCCTAATCAGAATCTTAAGGACTATTCAGTGAAACCATTGGGAGTAGAAGCTCTTCTAAGAAAACGGATCCGATCTAAGCTGTGTTTTACTGATGGGCATGATGATCCGTTTGAATACCGAAACAAACACCATTTTCTTTTATTGGAAAGAGCCGCATAATACTTTCTTAATGCATGATTAACACATCTCCCCTTCTATCAAATGAGTTAGGGAAATGGTCAATGTTTTCGTACTTTATGTGAGCTAGTTATAATACCCTAAAGGTCACACAGAGGAACAATTTTCCCACACACATTTTGGAAGATCGAACTCGCTTTACCACTTCCCAACAGCTTCTCAGGGAATGACACTAAAATTCAATCAGGACAGAACGCAGGCGTGACACAACAGAAGTAGCATTAAAAGCAGGATTCTCGGTGGACCCCTACTTCAAAACTGATGACATGAAGCTGCGGCCCGTGTTTACGCTTGTTATAGGTAGGATATCCTACCGTAATAGGTTCCTGATATTTCCTAAGTGTGCGTTGTGAAGGGAGCTCAAAGACTCTACTTACGATTTCTAATAATCCTAATTATTAGTGGAGCCAGAGCCTCCCAAAAAGAGACATATTTAGGGGAATTAATAAAATGTGTACCGTATAGTAACCAAAGCACACATATTTAACCATCCCACTAAAACGGGTTATTATATGTAAGAGAAACTTCCAGTGGATTTAAACTCCTTCCTTTCAATGGCAATATAGTTTGGTCAATACTGGTTCTGGGCAAAAAGCGAGTCTTGTGCTTCAGTGGAGCTCACTGTGCGCTCTGATTGGGTCCGTGTATCCAATACAGTCCAGGGAAGGTTCGGAGGCACTGCTCTGGGAAAGTGCGTTGGGATTCCAAAGTTGCCCCGGAGGATATGATAAAAGAAGGAAGCTGATGAAGATGGAGGGTTGATCTATTTAGTAGGGACAGGAAGGAAATGATTTAGAATTAAAGCTTGCTGCATGAAGGCAGGGGCAGCAGAGCGCCTGCTCTCCAGAGAGAGATGTAAATAAGCTCTTCAACCTGCAGCTCGGAAAGGTAGCAAGGCTGCAAGCAGCCTCTCTCCAATTAGGAGCATCATCGCTTTTGCTCTGGTTGCCATCATGTGAGCAAACCAGCAGTGGCGGGGAGGCAGAGAGCACAGGATATTAACACCAACCAGCCTTTTGAGGTTATTACTTTTGCTGCTTGACGCTGGCTCCCGCTCTCTCAGAAGCTGCAATGCAAATACAAATATTAAGAACACCATGACATTCTGCCTCAGCTTGTTCCCCGCCCCTATCACCGAGTCGAAGGTACTTGGAGGATGTTAATCAAAATCCTGGCATTTCTGATTAGTCTGATACGACCATATTCAAAGTCAGACATCATTGTTTTGAGTCCTGGAATATAAGAAGTTCATACATGACCTCTCCCCTTCTAGGCGCATAGAAAGACTGTATTTTGTTAATACACCTGAAATTGGCGACTTCCTCTCAGTAAACTCATAGTCCAGATATTTACCTTATAATACAAATATTGCAGTACCTTTCTTTCGCCATGCCATATATTTTATCTATCTATCTATCTCAATCTTCGCAAATGTACTGGATGTCTATATCAACAGCAAGAACTGCTCGTTTTATATGAAGCAAGGGGATTTTAGCGAAAATTAGGGTTTTACAACGATAACAATACAGGGTGTTCAAAACGCACTTTTTATTTTCCTTTCCCATAATTATCGGACTTTGGAAAGTCTTGTCCTAAAAAGTTTCATTACACAAAGCTACCCTGTTCCCACCTACACAGGGAATAATGTAAGAAAATCGTGCCAACGGGAGAGTCTCTTCAGTCGCAACTAAAATCAGATTTCTTCCGCATTCTGCCTGAATTGCAAAGGCAAAGGTCTCCCCCAGTGGTGATCGCTAAAGGGTGTGTGGTTTTGCACAAGTGTGTGTGTTTGGCGGGGAGGAGGGCGGGAATGTTAACACGAGACGAATTCCATTCCATCTCTCAGAAGTAGGTAGCTGACCCCACACCGCCCGCAGTTTCAATGAGAGACAGGGAGCCTTCCTGGCCTACAGTTACACGTTACAGCTGCTGTGTTTTACCCCAGAGGTGACTGTACTGCAGTGCAGGACAAACGCTGTTATTGCACTGAGTGAAACCTGCCCCTGTAGCCTCTACCCTGGCTAGAACAATTAGAGCTGGTCAAAACGTCTCACAAATGCTGGAGGTATTTCCCCCTGAGAAAATGGCCCTTTTACAAAAACGAAACCTTTCATACAAATTGCTGACATTTTTAAAAAAATCCGAGTTTTGTGATAGTTCCTGCAATGTTTTTACAGGAATTTGTATTCGTATGTTTACCAAAATCATTTTAATTGTTTATTTAAAAAAAAAAAGAGAAAAACCCACCACATTTTCTCACTAAAAACTATTTTCCCCTCCCAAACCAATTGAGGTAAAAACGTAACGGAAAGCCCTGGAAACAGAACACAGATTCATTTCAAATTCTGGGGAATGAAAACCGATTTAATCATTTGAATTTGGAGTAACTCGGTTTCCCCATTTTTTGAGCCGATCTAGCTGCACTCCAAGGCGTTCTGATTGGTGATAGAGTTGTAGCTCAGTTTAAAGACCCTATCGACCTCTCTTCTTTGAGTAGAGCGGGATGAGCTTTTGTCAAACAATCAGCAGCTTCCCCCAGGATCTCTCCGTCTGGATCTTTCATCAATACAGCAGCAGAACCCTTCTAAGCAATATCCTTCTTGCCCTCCCCCCAAAACAGGCTGATCACAACGTGCATGCGTCTGGGGCTGTTGGGAGAGTGAAATCGCGAATCAGATAGCATTGCCGTATTTCATAAAGCTTAAAAAGTAACATCCCCCTCGCTGTGGTCAGTACAGGTCTCCTTAAGTCTTAATGCACTCGGGGCGGGGGGGGGGGGGGGCGCAAAGAAGGATCAAGACCTCAAGCAGTAGCAGTCACTTGAAGATTAAAGGGAAATAAAATTGGATACTCCCTTTTTAATCCATTTTGCCAATCAAGAGCAAGAGAAAATAGCTAGAATAGAACGTGATAAACAATCCATTGGATGTGCTCACCTGAAGACTCTAAGATTTCTTCACCAGCATGAAACAGCCCTTTCCTGTTAAGCTGTGACCAGTGCTATGAATGCAGTAGTTTCAAATGTTCTTCCTACACATATTGCTTTAAGATGCGTGTATATACATTTTGTTCTTCAGTCTTTATTACCAAATGAACCGATAGGAAAGAAAGCCCTAGATCATGTTTCATGCCTCGCATAAGATGTTTCCCCATAACCAGCAGCAAGCTATGCAGATGTATGGGTGGACATTGTCAGGCGTCCCTCGGGGCAACCAACTTCCCCGTTGCTAGCAAAAGAAAAGAAAGAAAAAAAAAACGACAAGTAAAAAGGGTTTGACGGACTCGTTTGAAACTGGAAACGCCGCAGCACTGCTCTCTGAGCCCAGCGTAGCCAGCATGGATGGATTCTCGCAACCATCTGTTGCGGACAGAAATGTATTAGCACATTAACAGCGTGCTCTGCCTAAATATCATTCTGTATGGCGTGAATGCAGCAGAGGTAACAAAAAGGAATGGGTGGGGTTTTGCATAAAGCCACTGTTTCTACAGTCCCCAAAATTAGAATCTTCCCATAACCTGCACATGTCCCCAATTAACGCATGTACAGTACTTAGTGCTGGAATAGGGCAGTGTAGGGTAGTATAGTTAAATATATATAAGAACCTTCAAAAACAAATAAACAAAAACTAGTATGTCCTAAACGATTCACCAGTTCAGAGTGATAGGCTTAATACCGTTGGCAATTTATACAGTGGTAGTTGCTTTATAGTTAAGGCTAACTCTACATTCTAAGCCAATTTTCTCTCATTCTCTCACACACCCTTCTGCCCCCAAATCCCCCAAGACTAACTGATCTTCTATAAACTTTGCATGGCCCAACTGGACCCAGGGTAGATTTTTATCTGGTAAAAATCAAACAGTTTTAAGATTATGGTGTTCTAATAACATGTCTCCATATTGTTATTAATCAATGGCATTTAGTAAATGTCTGTGCCTTTTAAATTAAAATATAGTTTTTGTCTCTTTACTTTATACATCTTCTGTGATTAATCTTAAATACTTGGGATGAGATTTTCAAAGCTGTCTAAAGGAATTTGGATGCCCAGTTCCCATTAAAATTAATGGGAAGGGATGTCCAAATCCCCTCAGACAGCTTTTAAAATAGCTTTAGCCTTAGAATTACAATTCTTTTCCCATAGCCTATGCTGAGCAGAAGCTGTCAATTACACTATACTGGGCCATATTATATTGTAGTTATATGAGGTACAGGCACATAGATTTGCGGTAAAAGCATTTTGTTGACAGCCATCACAATGATGTACCAAAACTTCTCCTCAGTGACACTTTGCCCCATTTATTGCATGCAGGATTTGGAGACAGAAACTCCACATTGATCCCCCTTTTGAGATCCTGATCATGTAGATGCTATAGAAGCCAAACTTGTGACAGGAGTCCATGTGATATTCATCTGTATGAGGATCAGAGCAATGGACATGCCATGCAACAAGTGATGCCCTACAACAAAGAGACAGTGAAGCCACAGAACTTTGCTTCGTCGCTATGGCACAAACCATTGGATTCAGTTTTCCTTGTTGCCTAACAGTCAGGAGTTGAATTCATGTCTCCATAGATGAAAGACTGATATACTGGACAATTATTTATGCTAAATAGTCTATAGTTCTATATTTAATAGAAATAATACCCTAATATGTTTCTCTAAAGCAACTGACACCCTCACCCCACACATAGAGAGAAGAGATGGTGACTTTCCCTTCTTATCCATCATCCCAACAAGTATCATATCCTTCCAGATGAGCTCTGAGAATGCCACTAGGTTAGAGCATCTATAGACACTAGTACCTGCCCCCAGCTTCCTACCTACAGGAGGAGTCTTTCACAGGCAAGTCTCCTTGGAAGTGCTGGGATGGGGAACTCCTACCCCAGGGCCCGAGTTTTCAAAAGAGCCTAGGGCCATATTTTTAAGTACTCAGAACCCAGAGTTGGGTGCAGGTTCTCAAAAGAGCACCCAGCAGCTCCCAATATGACACACCCAGATTTTTCAGAGCTCAGCAGCCAACACACCAAGCTTTTCTGAAAATCTGGCCACTTAGTTAGGTGCCTAAAGTTGGAGTTGAACTCTTTGGAAAACCTACCCCGGATTGCTGAAAATTCCAGTCCCTATATCCCTGGAAGGACATAATGCATTTTAAAACACCTGTTTAAGCCTGCAAAGGCTTCAGGGTCCTGAGGAGTCAGAAAAAATAAGTTTAATAAAAGACACTTTTTAACATGTTTAAATGTTTCTGACAGTAATTACTAAAGGAAATCAATAAATATAGCAATGAGAATAAAAAGGAAGGTGGCATGCAAGCTCCACACAGCAAAGTTTCAACTTTTCCATATAACTAAACTGCTTTTGTTATATGGACTACACTTCTGAAGATGATAAGAGTTTGGCCATTGCCTTCAATGGGCTCAAGATTGGGTTCAGAGTTTTGTAAATGCTAAATTCATTAGCTTGACCAACAAGACTGAAAGAGACTAATGTGTACCTATTTATCACATAAACCTTTCTGACAATCTAATGATGTTCAAATGTATCTGGAGTTATGCAGAGCACAAAGTTATTACACATAAATCAATATCCTCCATAAGCACAGAGTTCACCTCAAGCCTCCCACCCCAAAAGATGGATGTAAATGCAAAACAGTGTTTCTCTTTTTCATTCATCCCTATTCTTGGTTTATCTTTAGAAGTTTTGTTCTGCCATTTATCTTCACTTGTTGGAGATGTCTTGACAAACTCCTGAGAATTAATTTCCCATCAGCCATTTGCCTTCTCTTCTTGAACTGGCAGGTCAGATCTCACCATATGCATTAGAAGGGGTTATCTGGATGGGCCACCCGGCTCCATTGTCCCGTCTTATGCATGTCCCTCTCCTAGCAGGGGACTAGTGTCATGCACACGGAGAGACCTCTTAGACAAGGGAATCAAACTCGTCTTCTAAGCAGCCCTCAACTCTCTGGCTGTCATCAATCATTGTATTCCCCTGCCAAAACTAATACAATTGGATCAGGCCCAATACACAGAGTGTTTCCTGAAAGTCAGAAGTGTGCCTTTTAGTTTAATATATTCTCAGTGTTGATCCTATTAGCAGGAAAAATCAATCAATCAATGTCACCAAACATCACCAGCCTACAGAATGATCACACTGTCAGGATTGTCTGAGATTTTTACAGATGCAGAAAGCAATTGTTGAATTCTATTTTTAATAAAATATGTATATCTGTCTGCTTGAAAAATCATGCCCTTTCACTCACTTAGAAAGCATGGACCACATTCTGCTCTCAGTTACACCAGAGGTATCTCATTAAACTTCAACAGAGTTTGTTGATATAACCAAGCAGAATTTTCCCCTATAGGTTTAAAGAAACAGAATAGAATGTATCCTTATTACAGGAGCAAAAACGATATATACAGTATTCCAAACAAGGTAGTTAATGTAGCAAAAGCTATATTATTGCAACTAATCTACAACTAATACATTAAGGTGCTAAACAAATTACATGGCTCTGATGTTACAACTTCATTTTAGAGAAGTCTAGAAGTGATCCTTCCTTCCTTCCACACATGCATGTGTGCTCAGGCGCACGCACACACACACACACACACACACACACCTTTATATGGTGCTCAGGTTTCTCCAGTACAGACACAGCATTGGCCGTAGCATATAGCACTATTGGAGTTCTGGACTGCTTTGAATTATGGGGCAACCTATAGGCAGTCCTAAGACAGCTGCCATAAACTGGACTTACATTGAGCATCCCAGAATCTTGAGGGTGCAGAGGTGACTTGAAGCCACTTTTTCTCCTCTTTCCACTCTCCCTACCCCTGATCTGCCCCTCCTGCAGGCACAGCACAGAATAAAAGCTACAGAATTTTCCCAGTGCTTTTGTGATGCTGTCGCTACAGGCACTGTAACTAGGAAAGTGGTGATGAATTGAGTAGAGATGAAACAAAGAGACATGTCCTGGTTGTGAAGGCTGCAAAGGGGCTAGGTTATTGAGGAGTACCCATGGGTATATTCACTTACAGTATGTGATATATAATTTTATGATTAAAATATTATCCATTGCATAAAAAAGTATGATAAAAAGAAAGTTAAGGCTGCAATGTCAAGCTCTCAAAAGTTAGGAAAAGCCAGATTTAAGGTTACTTAAACAATCTTAATCAGTCTTCTTGCGCATATGCATCATGATATTGTCTTTCATTACATTAGACTTTTTTTTTTCTAGAGAACCCTGCCTCATTCAGCACAAAGGATGAATCTGTTTTGAAGATGAACCAGGGTTGTGTAGTGAACAAGGCTGTTGTCTGTAGGACCCCTGCCTCATTTGTGGTAGAAGTTAGAAGGTGAGCCATGAATTGCAGAAGACTGCAGGAAGAGAAAGGAGGGTCTGGTGTTTAAGGTTAAGAACATAGCCCTGGTGAATTGGGTTCTATCCCTGCTTCGGCCAGAGTTCTTATGGGATGCATGGCAAATAACTTGAACCAAACTTTCAGTAAAGGGTCACTAATTGTGTGTGCCTCAATTTCTGGGTGCTAGACTTGAGACACCTCAAGCATGATTTTCAGTCCTCTTTAAGGTGTCTGAAGCACCAGAAACTGACACACAAAATCACTAGTCACTTCTGAAAATGTAAGTCCTTGTGTAATGACATTAGACAACACTGGCTGCCTTTAGTTAATTTGGGAGTGAGGGAGCCAGAGAAATGTACAAATTCCTGAGTGGGTTCAAAATTCCCTAAATATTCTTTACAAGCAATCCCTATCTCTTTTCAAGCTCAAAGGATGTTACCAATGCTTTGGAGCACATAGGGGAAATCAGTATGCATTTTTCAGCAATGGTGCAGACACAGCATAGCCACTAACAATGGAAATTCTAGAGTGGACAGGGCTCTGATGGTCTTACCACTATGCCATGAAAGCTCCCCCATGACTTGAACTGCTATTTTCTTCAGTCCCAGCACTGATGCTAGTGCAGATCTTGGCTGCACTGAGATGGCAGGATCCATCCCCAAGTAATAACCTCTTAGTTAATTAAGGAGCAGAGCTGAACAGAGTCAGATTAAGGAAGAAGGAAATCCTGTGTTCAGGAGTTGCTTCCTGGTTCTTGTGTTTGAAGAGGGTGGAGCTGAGATGGTAGTGATTGCCTCTGTCTAGAAAGAGGAAGCAAGCTGCATGTTTACTTGAAGTGCCTCATAATTAAGGTATGTGTGAAATCTCAGGCAACCCTAGCATCTGACTTTTTAAGAGGTCTATGCTTAAGGAAGACCCTGAAGATAGATATGTCACTTCCCCTCCCCTCCCATTATCCTGACCCCCTTAACTTACTTTGTGTATTATGATGTACTTGGTATATTTGGACACATTAATAAAAAGTAAGAAAGAAAACCTTAGCATTAGGAGTTCCTAACTCTGAGGCTTTTTGTCTACAAGCAACAGTAATACCACTTTAACTATACTCATGTAAAGTAGTATAGCTCCCAAGTGTGGGTGCAGTTATACTGGTAAAGTGCTTATGACCATACAGAAAGAGGAATAATCTATATTAATAGAGGGCAACTTTATACAGGTGTAACTGCATCCATGCTAGGGGCTATATTACTTTAAAAAAAAATCACACCCCTGATTAGCAATCTCACTACAAACTGTGCATAGATCAAACCTTAGTAACTGTGTGGAAGAATTGGACCCAAAATTCATATTGCACAACTTGTTCTCCAATATCATCCACAGTATTAGAAAATAATTACAACCACCATTCAGATTTGGAGTGGCTCTCTCTTTTTTTTTGTATAACTGTGTAAAACTACTCATTAAAAAGGTGGTCTGGGACACACACACATTTTTGAATCAATAACATACACATCCTACAAAACCAAGATACTATTCTTAAAAGGCGCCTTTAGGAACTGCAATACTGAGGATTGACTTACTGTGGCATAATAAATATACAATTAAGATTTTATTTCTTGATCAGTAGTTAATAAACAAAATTGTCCTTAATCCTAACTATACAAGACAACACTTTTGCAATCAATAAATAAATTATAAAATTATATTAGCAGAGATCAGCTCAGCCTTTTTGTATGTGTTGGTAAATGAAGTTTAATGTGTTGAAAATATATTCATTATAATGTATTAAGAGCCAATTTTCATTTTGTTTGTATTCCTAAGAGTGTGACAGTGTCTTGTTTGCAACTGCCCCTGGGTATAAGCTGTCATTGTGTAACTTAATTAGATATTCTACATGCTAGTGTGAGGGACATATGTCTATTCACTATAACAAACATCAAGAGTCTGCCACATGCTTTAATGTTTCTGCTATATTGAAATAGAGACAGAGCAAGTGCAAGCTCTCCCAAGGACCTGTGGCCCCAAACAGCTTGAACACAATCAGCCAGCATTCACTGATTGGATACAGTTTATTAACAGCCTATAAACTTCTCATCTGCTTATGGGGACTAGTTAGGGTTGTCACCTGCAACTGTCAAAAACAGCACAATTGCTCTTCAGGAATGAATCTATATTTTTAAAATTGTTATTCCTTGTTTTTTTTCCCTTTCCAACTCAAATATTATTACTTTAAAAATGGCATGATTGCTCAGTGGGAAAAAAATCTACATAAAGCCATCAAAACACGATCTAAATATCTACTGTTACTTCTCTTTGTTCTTTTAGATAACTTTACATCATTACAAACTACAGCTGGGAAACAGTATGAGAAAATTATGTACTGGTGAGATTTCAAAATGCTATCTTCTCAGGGAGAAGAAATTCATTGTGCTGGGTCATTGGTATTCAACCAGTATTTGCTGTCCAAATTTTTCTCATTAAAAAAAAAAAAGAGGAATGTAAGATTCTGATAAAATATAACAGTACATCATATCATGAAAGAGAGTTTTGCTGTCTTCACTGCATACTACATGACACGGGAGATTGCCAGCTGCCCCAGTAAATCTCATACACTTACATCTAACTTGACTTTGATCCTGAAAAAAACCATACACACATGCTTAACTTTAAGCACTGGGAGCAGTCTCACTGACTTCAGTGGCGCTATTCACAGCGTTAAGCACAGGCATAAGTCTTTCAGATCAGGGCCTTACATCATGCTAGAACAAGTATATAGATTGTTTGGGGCTTGTGGATGAATATTGTTTGATGGTGCCTATAATAATTCACAGCAGCCTTTTCCTTTCTTGCCCATGTCAGAGGTAGGCTTTTCTCCTTTTATGTCGCAGCTGCTACTTTTTCCTCTACCGATGTGGGAAAGTTATATATTAGATACATGTCTGCAAAAAGTGGACAAATTAAAACTTGAGAATATATAAAATTGCTTCCATTACAAACAAAACTAAACTCCATTACATTTAAAAGTCCTTGTCTATCACTAGATAAGAAGGCTGCTCATTATGTTGAAGATGTAGAGCAAAACCCTTACCAAAGCCCATCTTCAACCCTAACCAAAGCCCATCTTCAATGGCCAACCCTCCATCTTCAGTAACTAAAACTATCTCCAAAGTCTCCAGAATACTTTCACTTGGCCTGCTTCAGGAGAGAATTAGCATCTTGCTGAGATGGTATGCCTGTTCTTAGAAAATAATGCCGGCCTCATATAGGAATGCTAGTGGCAGAAGGAAATTAGATATTTGCTGACAGCAACTAACTGTGGTCAAGCAGCAAAATCTTAGATCAGTGGAATGTTATTTTATCTCTCTATAGACACAGATACCTTGCATTATCATTTTGATACTGGGCTTGTCTTTTAGGTCCAGTCCTCTCAAAGGCTTACAGTAGGGCCTTGACCCTGAAATTAGGTCAATGGATCTCTGCGCCTGGGCAGAGCCCAAAGCAGAATTAGGGCCTATGTTTCAAACAGTTTGAGAATGTTTACAGCCAAATATGGTTGTAACGTGATGTGTCTACACACAACATGGTTATAAACCATGCTACAATTGAGTTCAGCAGCCATGCAATGGATTGGCTAGTGGGTAGTTTACAGAGTGGTTTCTGATAGCAGGTTTTCTTGATTTTTAAAACCTGATACATGTTGGACACAAACAGTGATGAAACCTTGCTAGTTACAACAGTGCTGAAAAGTTTGTCATGCTTGACAAATGTTTGTCTCTAGCATGGGTTTGGTCCCAGAATGACAGGGCCTTTCTGTGTTTAAATTGATTTACTGTCACAGTCAATTTATGAGAAAAAACATTGTGTTAAAGGAGTCAATCTGTGAGTTTTAACTGGGTAACATTTTTAAAAGGTTTCACATTGTCGTTAATGTAATTGAGATTGAAGTTCCCAAACCCATAAAATCATTATTCCAAACTAGAGATTGGATCTGAACACCCTCAGATTTCAGGGGTTCAGAGTAAGAAAATTCCTACACCTCTACCAAAGAATCAACAAAAGTCACAGCTCTGAATCACATCTCAGGGGTGGGTGGATTTCAGATCCTAGATGTCCATTCTTCTGTCTCTGGTAACTCATGGAGTAAAATCCTAACTCTAAGGGGAACTGTTAAACTAACCCTTTCTTCCCTTCCCCCAAACATAGACCTCACTGTGAGCTTGTTCCAGCAGTGAGTGAAGTCAAGGAGAAATTTTCCATTGACCTCAATGGGTGCTGGATCAGGCCTAAATAAAATACAGTCTCCGGATACCTGGATGAGTGTTGACAAGATAAAGGACTAAAACACTAATAACTTTTCAATGACTTTTTTAAATGAATACATCTTTAAAACATTTTTCACCACTAACATGCTTGAATGGTTAGTTCTCATGCTGTGGCTTGGACAGCACAGAGGTCACCGAATGCATTATGAACCTCCATGATGTTCTGTCCTGAGCCAAATCTGGTGTGTTACAAGTTAGGATGCCTTTGATACTTAAAGGGGTGTTAGCTCTTCTGCAGGGGATTTCCCTTCCTACTTTCATTGGATCAAAGTCAAAGAGGATTCTCACAGGGAAATTGGTAGGCATTTGATGCAGATGCCCATACCACGCTATATTGTTTGAAGGACCAGAACCTGGTTAGATAGAAAACAGATCTCTTCATACGATTTGAATTCATACCATTTGATATTTTCAATCATCTGAAGATGCTTCATATGGATGGTGACCAATTTCTTTTCAATCTTGACAGTGAGGAGCCAGGTTTCAGTCCCAGGGGTCAGGATACTGATTGCTGAGGCACCATATATCTTCAGCTCTCTCTCGCTACTTATCAGGATGTTTGGTTTGCAAAAGACATTACTGATAGGCACCCCATTACTGATGATGCTTTTGCATTGTGAACTTCAAGTCCTCTCTCCGTGCAGCCCTTGTTATCTGTTGATCACTGATTACTCTCACCCCTCGCTCCACCGATATGGTCACAAGGTGCCCGTTATCTACCGGGTAATGAGCGTTGGGATAGGGCGGAGGCTTGATCACTGGATGTCCCCGGGAGGGGTGACAAGTGCCCTGAAGGTAGCAATGGGGATAACGCAAACAATGAGTCGTGGGCTTAAAATTGAGGGTTTATTGAATGGGTCACAAGTGAGGATGAGGAACAACTTAATACTAGTTACAACTTGGGCCTACAATATAATACTAGAACAAATAATAAAAATACTGCAATTACAAACAGAAGCTGACCCTGGTACCGCTCTAAGTCCCAGTAGTTATTCAGGTCCTTCCAAGGGTTAGTAAAGGTGCTACTGGTGCTATTATTAAGCATAAATGCAATTACTCGTCTAAGTAAAAAAAATGCAATAAGACAGTTAAAGATTGCTGTGAGACTCCGGCCAATCCCCCTTGCGTTCAAGGTTTCCTGGTTAGCGGGTTTCCCCTAGCAGGAGCCTTGGGGCAGCTGGGATCGGCTTTCGTCTCCGGCTTACAACACGATTACAGACTCAGTTAGTTAGCAGAATTAGCAGAATTAGCAGCTAGGCATACTTACACACACAAACCACAAACGTTTCATTACCACCGGCAGATGGGTAGGCTTCTGAGAACACGGAGCCGAGGGAGACTTCGAGTTGATCAGGCTCGGTTACGGGTACAGGTTTCTGCGTTTTCTCCCTGCCCACCTTTTGCACGGTGGGCAATTTATAAGGGTAATGACGTGTTCAGTTTTTTGGCCAGGTTTCTCCTAATTAGGAGATTTACAGATGTCTCGTTACCACCCTCATGGGGGGCGGGGGCTGTCAGGAACTGGCTGACCACAAAATTTGCCTAGCCCCAACGGTTACTTTCAGGAAATGTTTCTCGCTTGAGCATACGTGCATGCTCGTTTCCTGAACATGGAGGCCAGGGCAAAAGCTACCTAGGGCTGTGACACTAACATTATCAACAATCTCAACTAGGTGGTTGCCCACTAAGATGCTGGAGCCCATAGCGGGTTCAAAGTCACCAAAAGAAGAATTTTGATTCAGGCCAATTTTTCCCACTGAGTTTTCCAGAGGTTTAAATGCCCCAAACCAGCTCGCCCATTGATTCAATAACTAGTGCTATATTGTAGGCAAAGCTGACATTGGTGAGGTTATCATCATGAAAGTATATGCCTAACATGCATTTACTTAGTGTCTGATCTAGCACATAATCTACGATGGCATCAAAAAATTCTGGGGCAGAATGCATCCTTGCCAAACACCTGACCTAATTCAAAATAAGGCAGTTCTTTTCCCTTTTACAAGAATGCAGTTTGAGGAGTGACCATATAGAAGATGGAACATTCTACAGAGCTTGTCAGAGAGGCTTGCATGTTTCAAGATCAGCCAAAGCAACTCCCTGTCAACAGAGTCAAAAGGCTTCCTTGAGATCCACAAATACAATGAGAATGAGGTGCTTGAATTCTTGTGCCTTCTCAATAAGCTGGCCTGACACACTGTAAAGATTTGCTCCATCATAGAACAGCCAATAGTGAAGCCAGCTTGTTGAAGTCTTCTCTTGCTCTTTGAGATATCAGCAGCCCAGGCCAACAAGATAGAAACAACTTGTTCCCTGAGACCACTACCATTGCACAAGCATATCCTGATAACCGCTTTCAGATATCACACATTTACATTTAGTAAATCAGTGCCTTCTGGCTCAATAACTTTTATTCACTTGGATTTGTATTCATATTTATAAATACACGCAAAAGGTAACATACTCCAGACACCTTTATCAAAAGTAATACATAATCAAAATGTGGGTTTATTGTAGATGGAAAACTAAAATTTTCTGTTTATCCCCTAATGAAGACTCAAGTAATGAAGACTAAAGTAGGATACAATGGGAACTAATCCACACTGTCGACTGTATCAGGGCCATAGGTGATTTTGGCTGAACTGATCTCGCTAAGTATAAGGGAGAGGTAATTTATGTTTACTGTAGAATTCTGGGCCTCATATGTGCAGTGGCTGCTAATTAATATACCAAATTGGTCTATATTCTGTGCAAGGTTTCTGTAGTGTGATATGCCATGCTGTCCCCCTGGTATTGTTTGCTTTACATACCAATCATCTGAAATACAAAATCCCTAAAAATCAGTCCTCTTCCTGTAATACACTATTCATAATTTAGCCAAAAGAATTCTGCTCTCAGCAGAACTAACCAAACTCTTCAGGAGAAGAAGTTTAACATGCTTTTTATTTCTCTACATTGCAAAATGATAGCTCTTTGTGATGCTGGAAAAAGCTTCCCCTGAAGTATTTTCCAGCCACTGGAATAGTCAATTTTCATTCTATCATTAACATATAACATCTGGTGCTACTAAGTGATAATGTCACATACAAAAAAAAATCAGCTCTTTCTCATCTTAGTATTTTACACGTGCACACACACACACACACACACACACACACACACACACACACACACCTACCTATTTTCATTTGCAAATATACAAACTTGAATACCCAAGTAATGCAACAAAATTTGCAAAAAAACCCCCAAACAAACAAAAAAAGCACACACACACACACATACACCAGGTTGACTAAGCCCAACAGGCTTTTTAATAAAATATTTATTTTTCTAGTATGTGTGTGTAATAAACACACAGAGAAGGAATGCATGTGTACAAATGTGTTATATATGTGCATATATACTGTTTATATATTACATACACAAGCACACACAATAAAAAAAAACACAAAGAAAAAATAAGACTACCCATTATTCCTCAATCTGTCAACATTCTGAATGATTATATGTAGCTAATTAATACCAAACAGTATATAAAGTCTAATACCTTTATAGTCAATTAAAAAAGAAATACATCAAGAATGTGAGTTTTGCTGCTTTATGCTCCTGTTTTTTGGGAAATTTTATACATTGCATCCAAGTAGTGAAGCAATATTTATCCCTGTGAAGACTGGTAAATTCACCTCTACTCCGATATCACACTGTCCTCCAGAGCCAAAAAATCTTACCGCATTATAGGTGAAAGCGCACTATAGTGAACTTGCTTTGATCCGCCACAGTGCGCAGCTCCACCGCCCCGGAGCGCTGCTTTACTGCATTATATCCTAATTCATGTTATATCGGGAGGGTTATATCGGGGTAGAGGTGTAATCTATCCATCACCAATGTGTCTCATATGCAAACATGCCATGGCTTCACGGTAAGGACCACACCTCAGAGAGTCAGCTACTGGGAAAGACTGGGAGCTGCGTACTGCATTCTGAGGGATAACTAGTAGGAAATTCCCAGAGCACACTTGGCAGTAATGTGGTGTTGGTGATTTTAGCAATTTGGTGCATTCATTATTTTCCATACTCTATCAAATCCTTCTTGGTACACGTTCATAAAATGAACATGAATTTTTTTTTATTGCATTTTTGTTAAAAATGTTTTGGTTATCTAGTCTGTCAGCCCAAAGCCCTTCTCCCCATAATAGTCCGATTGCAGTTCTTGGAGGGAATTTGTGCACATTACAAAATGACCGTATATATGGCAAAAGCCTATATTTTTAAAGGTGATTTAGGCATTGCTCCACTCAGTGTTTGCAAGGCTTAAAAGATTTAGACAGCTAAGTCCTATTTTAAAAAGTGCCTTAGGAGCCTAAGTCCCATTGACTTTCAATGAAATTTACGTTCCTAAGTGCTTAAGTCACTTCTGAAAATGGGACATAGCTATCCAAGTCGCTAGGGCCTTGCAACACTGAGTGGAGTGACACTTAAATACCTTTCCAAATCTGGGCTAGAGTCTCCTATTCAAAGAACAAATTTCTACTGCACACTCAGCCTCTCCCTCAGTGATTAGAAAGCCCATTGACAACAATGGTAGCACTGCAAGGGAAAGAGGACCTATAGAGCATCTCAGAGAGGCCAGTTTTCCCTGTATGATTTGAAGCTCAGGATATGGGCAGGAATGCTGCAGAAGTGTCATATGTTAGGACTGTGGTGCATAGGCAAAGCTCTGCTGTTAACATTGAGCACAGAAACGATACACTATTATATTTTCTCTTTCATAAACACCAAATTCACACAAGGACTGATCTTGCAAGGTGCTGTTCAGTTCAAATTCCCATTGATATTGATGGGAGTTGAGAGTTCTCAGCATGTCACAGTATCAGGCTTACAATGGTTAAATGCAAAATAGGCCATTCTGAGGAAAAGAGGAAAACAATCAGAGACATTGTACCAGGCCCAGCCTGGGTGCAAGCAGTGATGGATTGATTAAGGACTTCAGGAAGGCTTGATTGACTCTCCCTTCTTGTGACGCCAACATTTTTAGTCGGGGGGTGCAGAGGCAACATCTCTTCTCCCCACTCGACAGCTTGGAAATATCCAAATATCATACAGAGTATACCATGTAAACTCTGCTAGGGGGTGGAAGATAGAAGCAATAATGTATTTTCTCTGTAATTACATGTGATGTATGCTACTTAAGTGCCTAATTGCCACTGTAAGGCTCTAGGTAGTTAAAGGATTACCGTAACACTTACAGTAAATCAGTACTGTATGTCAGTGTCTGATCCAAAACACCACACATGTAAGAGAGAACACAGTTCAGACACATGAGGTTGAGAGGTCTGAAAAATCAGTCACATTAGAAAGGGGTTAGACTTTAAAAGTGAAACAAGACACAAAAAGGGCTAATTTGGATCCAACTCTCCACATAGATGCTTCCATGTTTATGAACCTGAGCAGTGGGGGATTAATTAAGCCCTAACTGGGTCTCGTTTAACTCCATCAACTACAGCTTTTCCAGTCTAGTAGGTTTTATAGAGAACAGTTCAACTATATAAAGAAGTGACTTTTTTTGTAAATTATTACCCTTTTGTGAAAAAAGTTTGACCTTTTTTCATTAAAGCTCCAGTTCAGCGAGGTACTTAACCAGGTGCCTATCTTTAAGCAACGATGTCCCTGGAACTACTCACATGCTTAAAGATAGGCAGTTATTTAAGTACCTTGCTGAATTGTGGGCCACAGTGCTGTAGGATGGAATTTCCAAAGCGGCCTAAAGGAAATAAGCACTCAATCCCACTGAATTGTAATGGGATTTAGGCACCTAACTTCCTTAGGTTAAATTGAAAATCCCAAATGTAATACTTACACAATATAGATGTTTGCTGCCTGTATATTAAATACTTATTTTCATACATTTCATTAATAAAATTGTTTTAATACAAATATTGATTTGGGAATCAATTTTACCTGTATTAGTAAAATTACATTCTCTAGTCATGTCAGAGCCTGATCCCACCCTCTTTAGGCACTTGGAACAACCTGGTTTCCTCCTTAGCTGACCGGGGTTTTGTTTCCCACAGAAAGAAAGCAGACAAGGATAAAGCAGCAAAGAATCCTGTGGCACCTTATAGACTAACAGACGTTTTGGAGCATGAGCTTTCGTGGGTGAATACCCACTTCGTCAGATGCATGTCTGACGAAGTGGGTATTCACCCACGAAAGCTCATGCTCCAAAATGTCTGTTAGTCTATAAGGTGCCACAGGATTCTTTGCTGCTTTTACAGATCCAGACTAACACGGCTACCCCTCTGATACCAGACAAGGATAGATGACAAGGATTTCAAGCCAGCAGAATGCAAACCAGGTGAAGTTTTGAACAGTATCCTTCTGTTCCCTGTATCCTGTCTACTCTCCCTAAAGAGAGTACTTTGATTTACACAGGCTACTGTTATTGCAGGTGTTCTAGGAACTTGGCCACAGTACGTCAGTTAGGCACATTTATTACCTCTTGGATTTCTATAATTAGTCATTCATTCCTTTCTAAGGACAAAGAATAGAAGTTTAGCATCTAGCTGCCCCGTCTTCCCTCTCTCTCTCGTCTCTCTGCCAGTACATTCGGCCTGTTTGTTCTCTTTCATTCCTGTTCTTCCTGTTGCATTCTGTCCATTCAATGGGAAAAGAGTGAAACCGGATGGCTGGATTCAGTGCAGGGAAATGACTTCAGAGCTACCTTTGTTTTTTCCCCTCATTTCTTTGAGCACACTTAGCCATGTATCACTATGAAAGGGCTTGTTTTAACAGTTTGGAACATCCAATAAGCAAAGCTGTTTCAGCCAGAATCACTCACATCTTTTTGGGCTGACTGAGACTCTGAGTTAAGCTGCCAATTTTTTGCAACAAAACTGACCATGACATTGGGCATTGTGTTCTAAATTAGCCACAGCCTTCCAAGCAAATTGTCCCTTTTTATTGTATCAGTGTAAGCCTCTATAGCATTTGGCTTAGGCTATTGACTTGAGAGACTCACCACATACTTTTCTAGTGAGGAGCAATTTTTATTTCCAATTATGTTGAAGTTAAAGTGAACATTTTATTGTCTAGTTTAAACTTCTTTGTTTATGAATAAAAAGGAACTGCTGCCTTTATTTTTTATTCATTTTATTTTTCTTTCTGCAAAATTACCTTGTCATAATGGATTTCAGTAGGAGAAAGAGAAAGTAGATTCCTGTGTATATTATTGGAATATGTTAAGACATTTTATATTAGTACAATGTAGTTAATTGTTGCAAGAGTAAAATATTCTTGCTTTTAACTTTCTGTTTGTGTGTGTTTTGAAGCTACTGCAGTCTGCAGCAAAATAAATGCTCTCAGTATAAATATATTGTTTTTTAATAGCCATATTTAAAAGAAAAACCAGTAACTGATGTGATCTAATCAGGAAATCATTTTCAGATGATTGATTGGATTACTACTGTGGTCATATGAGTGCATCTTGAAAACAGACTGTTAATCTGAAACTTCATGTAAAAAAAAATCAAATTTGCTAAATACTAGCTAGGGCAGTGTTTCTCAAACTGGGGTCACCACTTGTGTAGGGAAAGCCCCTGGCAGGCCGGGTCGGTTTGTTTACCCGCCCCATCCACAGGTCCAGCCGATCGCGGCTCCCACTGGCTGTGGTTCACTGCTCCAGGCCAATGGGAGCTGCTGAAAGCCACGCGGGCCGAGGGACTTACTGGCCACTGCTTCCAGCAGCTCCGATTGGCCTGCAGCAGTGAACCACAGCCAGTGGGAGCCATGATCAGCCGGACCTGTGGATGGGGCAGGTAAACAAACTGGCCCAGCCTGCCAGGGGCTCTCTCTACACAAGCAGCGACTCCAGTTTGAGAAACACTGAGCTATGGGGTTTGAAGAACCCGTTTGCTGGAAAGTGCAATCTATTTTGTGAACTTTCAAAACTCAGTCCTTTTGCTATCAAAAGCTGTATGTTAGTCTGTTGCTGATCTGCAACATATTGCTCTGATCTGATAAAAGAAGGGAAATAACCAGCTTCTTCTTTTCTAACTACATGCATTTTATCTGAACAATTAGCATGACTCAGATCTCCTTCTGGTGCCTTTTCATCATCTCGGATCCCACCCCCCACAGACAATGAAAGGTAAGTTTTTTACTAAGGTAGGCATTTTATATTAATATGTACAGCAACCTAGAAACACACACTACAGAATGCCTTGGTGGGAGCTGGTGTGAACCAAAGGTAGCATTAGGCTGCCGTGCACCAGTTCTGTCCAGTCACGGAACCCTTACACTGGTTGCCTATGGCAGTTATAGATGGTGAACATGATTCTACTCTCACTAACACAGGTGTAAATCAGGAGTAACTTCACTGAAGTCAGCGGAGTTCACCACTACAAACCACTCAAACCTACTAGCTGTTTCTCACACTCCATCCCACACCCAAATCTATCATGTTCTCCCCTCTGCCCCTCACCACATCCCCTTAACCTGTTTACCTGATCAGTGGTAGCAGCAGCAGGAGGGGAAAGGGGAGTCTGAGAAGAAGAAGTTGCACCACCAATAGTAGCTTTACAGCTGTCTTCCCTTCCCCATCAGAAGTGGGACTGGGGGCAGGGGAGCCCCAGAAATCCCTTCCTCTCTCATATCACAATCACCATAGGTTGTCCTAATCCTGAAAGATGTTCTGGCCAGACTGAACAAGAAGAGAGAACAAGATGACATCACCACCTTCATCGAGTTCAACATCCTATGCAACATCTGTGATGTAAATAGGAGGTTCCTGTTATTACCCAGTCTCTTATGTGTGATTTCCCCTATTTCTACTGTCTCTTACTCATCTTTTTCTGCTTGCATTCTGTCTAATAGCTTAGTCAGCCACAACAAATCCACCCTTGCACTTATAAATAATTCTGATAAAGGCTGACCATGTGCCACGACTGTGATTTCCAGCAGCTACACTGCAAATGTGAGACAGTCAGAGAGAAGAATTGCATTTTCTTTTCTGCTGTTTCTCTCTCTTCCCCACTTGGTTTTGTTTTATTTAGTCTTAAAAGGACAAGGATTGAATTTCAACAACAGAAATCGAACAGCTATTGAGTTTTAAAATGTGTTGTTTTTTTCCCCATGGGGAAAAAAAACTATCAGAGTCTTTTCTATTAAAGAAGTCTAAGCAGTAATTCAACAGCTTTGAGAGTGATGTGTTATACTGAATTACTATCACCATTATCTTTCAAAAGATGAGAAAGGGATGAATGTGCATGCCCATGTGTAACATGTGCATGCCTGTACAGTACCTAACACAGTAGGGTCCTGACATGATTTGGGCCTCTGGGCTCTACTGCAATACATAATAAATCATTGGAGAAAGGAAAAATTAGAAACAGGAAGACGAGGAGGAATGGGATGAAGAAACTCGTGTGCATTCTAAATGTTTTCCCTCCCTGGCTTCAATTGGTACAAGCGGAAAAAGGATTTTATTTCTGACCCATTCCTGACAATCGCTCCTCTGGTCAGAGAATCAGATGGGAAGAGAGGAGGAGTTTGTTACAAAACAGGGCCACGGAATCCTTGTTCCTCCATTCCAGGGCTTGGTGTAGCAACGGTAAGGGAGCAGGGCAGCAGTAAAGGTAACTTTAAGCCATTGTTGTACTCCTTGTATCACTGGGACAGCTGAGGGCCTGCCCAGCCCTGGCGTATGTTAGCCTAAGGGTTGCTCTAACTTACGTTCTGGCTGAAATGGCCTCCCATGGGTCACCTGCCAAGTGAGAATTGCTGGAGTGTGGTGCAGTCTAGTCACAGACCTTTCCCTGATATGCTCCCTTGTCAGGGCTTGGGAGAGGGCTGACAGAGCTTTTTCGGTAGCTCTTTGCTGGCTGTGGAACCCCCCTTTATATGAGGTATATTCCCAGGGGATTTCCATCCTCTTCATGCTACCAGAACAGGAAAAGAGATATTAACTCCTATGGAGATATTAACTCCTATGGAGTTTAAAGTGGTCATTTCAATAAGCATCACAAAGTGTGGGCTTTAATCAATCTACCTTCAGGAAATGATCCTGGTGAAGAGTCACCATAGTTTCAGCTCTTTGAGTATATGGACTCTTCGTCAATATGCTGACATGTTTTCTGACTTTGTCCAAGGCAGGTCCATCAATTTCATGGCCAGTTCATCCAACAAAAGACTAACAGCATGAAATTCAGAGGCAGAAGCTTCTTTGACACCTTCTTCTGATCCTTTCTAAAGTGTACAAAGCTTCTTGTTTTTATCCAGTATGTTAAGTTGATGTACGTATTTTTGTAAGAAGTATTGGGGTAATGTGGAGAATATTTCTATTTGCAAAATACTATTGAAAATCAGGTGCACAATAGATGCGTGTTTCAGATGTGCTTTCCCTGTGCATGTTCACAAAGAATGGCTGATAGACTGGAGGATCTATTAATCAGTTTTCCCATTTAAAACAAAAAAAATATTTCCTCACAAGCAAGGAGGTGAAGCAACAGCATTGGTGCAAAACCATATGAAGTACCTTTTGCTGGAAATTATTTTAGTTTGCGCCTGAAAAGTATGCTGAGCAGGCTGCCAACAGAGTGCAGTATTTTACTTGAGTAGTTTGAAATGGGAGCAGAAGTGATGTCCACAACTCTTTTTTTCCCCATAAGTATTTTGAGGATACATCTGAAGTTCTGTTATCTGTTTCACAAGCAACATTTGCTCTTTAGAAGTATTTTTATGAGCTCCAGGGGCAAATTTTTGATGGCAGGGAAATTATTCCGACCTGTCTTTCAGTAGTGTGGCAGAATTTTAATAAGAGGCTCTTACAAGAACCCTCTAATGCATCATGCTGTCTTCCATGTTTATCTCCCAAAAGCTATACCTACATAGGCTGGACTTCCACTTTGTTACTACTTCTGATAGAAGCACAGACTCTCTTTGTCAATAAACATATCCTTGACTTTGCTTTGTGTACTTCTTTTCCCAGCACATAAGTTGTGCTCTTGCAGCTGTTCATTCTGCACCAGGAAAAAAAAATAAAGGGAACATTCATTGAGCCCACCAACTCATTTCCTATAGATCGATGAATAACTTTCAGATGGTAATGAGTTTTGCTCACTGATGATCTGGGCTGAATCTGAACAGGTGACCTAGAAATGAATGTCTTTAAAGCCTATTCCCAGTAAAAATACATTTTTAAAAAGTAGAACTGTTCTTCCATTGAACGTTTCTTCTCATCAGACACACTGGCTTCCACTGCTTTTTTTTTTATCCCCTCATTCCCTGAACAGCATTAAGGGCTTGATCTCAAGTCCACAGAAATCAATGGAAAGACTCCCATTGAGTTCAATGCACAACAGATCAAGCCCTATTAGGGGAATATCTAGGTTCACAGCATTACATTTAATTTTAGTTGAAAATACAAAGAATTAATGCAATACTTTGTCACACTCATTGGTTACATACATATTTCTCATATTGAAACAAATGAAAATTTACCATGATTTGTAGAATATGTGAAATCTGCTTATCTATTTCTGGTTTTATGCAGCTGTTAAACTGCTAGTCTTAAACTGTGGCTACAGAATGACCAGTATGCCATATAAAAAACTGTGAAGTATCACTAATATAACTGTATTTACTCAGAACTTAAAGGCAGTTTAGCTGCTCAGTTGTCTATCTAATACATAGAGAGACATGTTTTCCAGCTTGAAGAAGAGCTCTGTATAGTTCAAAAGCTTGTTTCTTTCACCAACAGAAGTTGATCTAATAAAGATATTACTTCACCCACCTTGTCTCCCTAATATCCTAGGACAAAAACACAGCTACTACAACAATGCATATCTAAGAAATACACAAAAACACAAAGGTAGACATTAATTCAATAAGTAGAGATGGGCCTGAACAAAAATTCTGGATATAAGAATTGAGAGGGGGCGTTTCATCCACCATCCAAATTTGGCAGTTGGTCCCAACTCTCTATTTTTTGGGATGGGGGTGTGGGGTGGGAGGGGAGAGCCCATCTCTAATAATAACAACAACTGGAGGAAGAGGGAATCCTGAAAGGCTTTTTAAAAGGAGCTATGAAAGCAAAGAAAAAGACTAACCAGACACTGCTTTATGTGCTCTGAAAGGGGGAGTCAGTTCAGAAATAAACTCTCTTTTCAATCCCTTGGCAGACATTAAAATTCTTGGAAGCAATCAGAGCCCAGGAGGGGAAGGGGGAGAAATATAGGGAGAAAATAGAGTGTCTCAAATAACAAAGGAAGCTGTCTGGCAAAGCAGAGGAGCCCGTGGGAGGGAAATGGGCTCCGGGATGGCAACTCTCCTGGGCTGCAGAACTGCCGAGCAAACCTTACAATAAACTTCTTGTTAGCCAAGTGCAACTCTTCCTCCCCGCAGCTGCCGGCAACCAATGAGAGCCCGTCTCTGCCCAGCTTTGCGCTCCCATTGGCTGTCCGCTGCCATCCCTTTGCCCAAATGGGAGAAATGGATTTAAAGGACCCCGGCTAGATCGTTCCCTTCCCCAGACCTGAGCGACAAGCTCCTCGCGGCAAATGTTTCCTACCCACCGTGGCCACCTTCGGTAACGTGAGTCTAGCGCGAAGGACACAGCCCTGGGTTCTTGTGCGCGCTGCCGCTCCCTGTCCTTGCCCGTCAGGCCCCCACTATGAAGGTTTGCAGCCTCGTGTGAAAGCAGCAGGAGGACCATGTTGAGGCAACAACGCCCAGGTGAGGTGCAGCTGGGGACAGCCCTGTATGAGCTGGTTGGCTACAGGCAGCCCTCCTCCGCCTTGCTCCCTAAGCAAGTGCATGACAAGCCGCAACCTGCTCCAGAGCAACAGCAGGGGCTGGGTAGTGTCAGAAGCGGCGGCAGCAGCAAGACTGAGCAGAAAAAGGAGCAGCAGCAGCTGAGGCGAAAGATCAACAGCCGGGAGAGGAAGAGGATGCAGGACCTGAACCTGGCCATGGACGCGCTGCGGGAGGTGATCATGCCCTACTCTGCAGCCCACTGCCAGAGCTCCCCGGGCAGGAAGCTCTCCAAGATCGCCACGCTGCTCCTGGCCAGGAACTACATCCTCTTGCTGGGCAGCTCGCTGCAGGAGCTCAGGCGGATCATTGGGGAGATGAGCGGCTCCGGGCCCAGGCTGCTGCTGGCCGGGCTGCCCCTATTCGCTGCGCCTGGCTCTGTGCTGCTCACCCCGGGGAACTTGAACCACCCGGACAGCCTGCGGTCCGCCAACAAATACCTCTCGCTGTCCCTGGAGGAGCAGCAGTGCAGCCAGCTGCATTTGGCCGGGGGAGCCAGCCTGTGCACCTGCGCGATCTGCAAGTTCCCTCACTTCATCCCCTCCAGCCTCAGCCTAGCCGCCGTGCAGAGCCAGTTCTCCAAGTGATCGCAGGCGCGGGGCGGCGGGACTCGGGGACCGGAGCGGGGTGGGGTGCCAGGCCGGGGACTGCGAGCTCCGGGCTCAGGAGCGCTGGGGTTTTCGGGGCGCTCCGGGCAGCTGGAAGGAACGCGGGCCCGGGCTCCTGGCTGCCTGCTGGGGAAGGGCCGCTGCGGGCAGCTGAGCACCGCTCTGCGGCTCGGGCCTGGTGTGTTCCTGAAGGCGCGTGTTTGCAGGGGCCTGTTTTCAGAGCAGAACCGAGGCGGCTGCAGGCGGCAGATGAACTCCCAGCCACTTGGCGGGGCACAGCTCTCCCCCAAACTGCAGGCTCAGCAGGCCTGGCTGAGTCACGCTGCTGGAGATTCAGCTGGGGTGGGCCAGCCCCGGCCTTGCAGTCGCTATAGCGGCGGTTGCCCGGGGTCCCCCAGCATGTGTCCCACAGGTGAAAGGGGAGGAGAGGCCAAAATCATCGTGACACTTGAGTCGAAGATATGGAAAATAATGCCTAAAATCCATGTAATGGAGCATCCTCAATGTTTTATTAGCTAGGAGAGTATCTAATTACTGTAGATGGAACTGCACCCTGGCTTACTGAGCTACCATTCAGGGTAATAAAGTAACAGGTCTTAAACAACATGTAGAGTTAAAGGTATGTACTAGGCAGTGATTTAAAGGAGACATTACTTTTTGTATGCAGTAATCTTCTCTTTCAGTCAACTTGTTACCTACTTGCTATCATTTAGACTCCTAGAAACATAGGACTGGTAGGGACTTCCATCTTTAGGAATCTGAATTTTTAGAACTGAAAGAGGTTTTTTTAAGTCTTGTTCGGGGGAGCAAATTATTATATTTCTAGACAGGTTTAACCACCAACATTTGAGTGTTGCTTGCAAACATAATGCCACCTTGAACACATAAGTCCTACAGTTTACTAAAAAGGAGAGAATGCATTCCTGATTATATGCATTACCCAGAGAAGATAATCAATTAACTTGATCTAATAGAGGAAAATAAGGTAGTACCACTATTTTAGGAAAGCAAAAGTTGCCCCCCTCCCATACTGTGTTAATCCACATGATGTTTTCAGAGGCAGTGCTATTACTGCAGAGTTGTAAGAATAGACAAGGTCAGTTCTGAAACACTTTTAAACAAAGGTTTTTGAAAAAGTACAGAAAGCAGAGTGTTTCTTCATAGCCAGTCTGTACATTAGTTAACATTGCAAAGAACATGACTCCTCAACACCTATACTAATACAAGTGAAATATACATTTAAAAGCAATGTTTATGATGGGGTTTTTTTGCACTTACTTCTGGGAATGGGTTTTCCTTGTTTTGTTGCTGTGTAGCTTATTTTAATAGCATATTTTAACTGTAGTGTTTTAGCACTGTGCGATCCTTTTACTTGGAAATGTACAGTCATAATAAAAATCACAATTTCCTTGCATCCTGTCAGCTGTCTTAATGATCAAACAAGATGTTCTTAGCCAGTTGACGAAATGTACCTGGTTACAGTTATTAATAAGTACAATTTTATTTCTTGATGTTCAGAGCATAATATAACTAGTGTTAATGCTTATTAATTATTCAGTTACGACCTGGAAAAAATGAGTAAGAATTTGTTCCTACAAACAAAGATAGACCTGGATTACCACTCATGTAAAGAAGAATCACAGAAATGGAGGGCTGAAAGGGAATTCCAGAAATTGTTTCACCCCTTGCACTGAGACAGGACCAAATAAATGCCTACCAGGGATGAGCTAGGTTTGTCTAACCTCTTTTTAGAAACCTTCAGTGATGGGGATTCCACAACCTCCCTTGGAAGCCTATTCCAGAGCTTAACTACCCTTTATAGTTGGAAAGAGTTTCCCACTATCCAACTGAAATCTTCCTTGCTGCAGATTAAGCCCATTACTTCTTGTTCTGCCTTCAGTGGACATAGAGAACAACTGATCAGTCCTCTCTCTATTAGCTCTTAACATATTTGAGGATGGTTATCAAGCTCAAGCTCTTCTCTTCTCTCCCCCCCCCCCACCCCCCATCTCAGGATTAAACATACCTAATTTTTTTAAAAACATTTCCTGATAGGTTTAGAAAACCTGACCTTTCATCATTTTTGTTGCTCTCCACTGGACTCTCTCCAACTTGTGTGGCATTCAGAATTGAATGCAGTACTCCAGCTGAGGCCTCACCAGTGCCCTGTAGTGAGGGCCAATTACTTTGTGTGTTTTACTTACAACACTCCTGTTAATACAGTCCAGAATGCTATTGGCCTTTTTCACAACTGCATCACATTGTTGACTCATTCAATTTCTGATCCACTAAAACCCCAGATCCTTTTTCAGCAGTACTACCACCTAACTAGCCAGATATTCTCCATTTTGTAGTTGTGCATTTGATTTTTCCTTTATAAGTGCAAAGTACTTCACTTATTTTTATTGAATATCATCTTGTTGAATTCAGACCAGTTCTCCAATTTGAATTCGAATCCTGCCCTAGACCCCAATTCCTTAGTTTGCTTATGGGCATGTCATGTGGGACTAATTCAAAAGCCTTACTAAAAACAAGATAGATGACATCTATTGTTTCTCCCTACCTCTTAGGCCAGTAAAGCTGTCAAAGAAGGAAATTAGGTTGGCTTGGCAATGATTTGTTGTTTGACAAATCCATGTTGGCTATGCTTTATAATCCTATTATTCTCTAGGTGCTTATAAATTAATTGTTTAACAGGAACAAATATCTTTCCAAGTATCAAAGTTAGGTTGACTGGTCTAATTTCCCAGGTTCTCTTTGTTCCCCTTTTTAAAGATAGGAACTGTGTTTGCCCTTCTCCAGTCCTCTGGGACCTCACCCATCCTCCATGAATTCTCAAAGATAATTGCTAAGGGTTCTGAAATTGCTTCAGGTTGTTCCTTCAGCACCCTTGGATGAATTTCATAAGGCCCTGCTTACCTGAATACATCTAACTTATCTCCATATTCTTTAACCTGTTCTTTCCCTGTTTTGGCTTATGTTCCTTCCCTCTTGTTGTTAATATTAATTGTATTAGATATTTGGTCACAATTAACCCTTTTAGTGAAGACTGAAGCAATATAGGCATTATTTTTTAATGTCATTAGCCCTCCTCCCCTACTAAATAAAGAACCTATGCTTTCCTTTGTCTTCCTCTCACTCCCAAAGTATTGAAAGGAGCTCTTCTTATTCCTTTTTATGTCCCTTGCTAGGTCTGACTCATTTTGTGCCTTAACCTTTCTGATTTTGTCCCTACATGTTTGCACTGTTCTTTTCTACTCCTCCTTAGAAATTCATCCATGTTTCTACTTTTTATAGGATTCTTTTTTGGTTTTTCAGTTCATTGAAGAGCTCCTGATGGAGCCATATTGGCCTCTGACTCTTCTTCCTATCTTTCCTTTGTATTGGGATAGCTTGCAGTTGTGCCTTTAATATTGTCTCTTTGAAACTGCCAGCTTGCTTGAACTCTTTTTTCCCTTAGATTTTCTTCTCATGGGACCCTACCTACCCATATTCTAAGTTTGTTAAAGTCTGCCTTTTTTTTTTTAAAGAGAGATTAGAGATCTCCTGTAACAATATGGAGACACGTTAGTCAATGTATCTTTCCAGTTATTGACAAAGCTATATCAATTAAAGCTGTGAGAGCTTATGAAAAAGTGACTCAGCCATACCTGGTAAGTTAGATATAACTTGCTAGGCTTTAAGATGACTATTGCACAACTTGGGTGGTGATAGTATAAAGTCTATGCATCTGAAGAAGTGGGTTTTTTACCCACAAAAGCTTATGCCCAAATAAATCTGTTAGTCTTTAAGGTGCCACCGGACTCCTTGTTAGTATAAAGTCTGTATGTAACAATTGAAGAGAAATGACTGCCAAAACATTCACACATTGCCTAGAATCACTTACTGATACTAGATGCACTACTGACCTGGATGTGACATCACTACGCCACTCAAAGTTGTAGACGCATTACATTCAAAGTAATAAGTCTTCAGGCCTGATCTTGCAGTCTTTACTCCAATGGAAATTTGCATGAGTAAAGACGGCAGGATCATTCCTATGCAAATAATTAAAAATCTTTCTGTCAAACTAAACTTGCTGTCTTTTTTTGTAAATCTCTTTTTGATCATCTTTCTCCTGCTAAAAGCATTTCACAGTAGAATTTTACAAACTCTGTATTTCTTACTGTGATGTTGCTTTGGTTTTGACAGCAAAGTTGATGAGCTATATAAAGCTTGCACAATAACCCTCCACTATTTTACCCAAAATTTAGCAGATAACTAATAATAGCAACGCTATTTAGCTGTTATATCATGCTCTTTCTCCAGAGATCTCAAAGCACTCTACAAACGAGAGAAAGTATAATTTCCCCCATTTTACAGGTTATTGGTAAGAGAACAGCTTTCATTCTGAAAGAATGCTGTAATACAATCAGTTGGGGTGATGGAAGTTTTTCACATTTTCATGGAAGCACTAAGGACTGTGATGTTAGGCTATTGATTAATCAGAACATACACTAGCTTTCTAAAAATCACATCTCTGATCTTGGATAGGGCTACCCAGAAGTTTATTTGAGCTGTGACTGAAAACACTCCCACTCTATCTACTATCGTTTCCCTATAGGCTCACCTGACCAGGCTCTCAGACATTTGAACTGAACACAGGCTACCTGAAGTAGGCCACATCATGGATAAGAAATGTATTCATCCCATGCAACTAACTTGATAGTACTTTCTTAAAGCCCCTCTATATTTGCTCATTGGCAATAGAAATCAATAGCTTCCCTCTTTCCATAACTTCTATGCAAGAATGGATGACAGAGCCACAGCTTCCATTATAGCCTCATGGCAGATTTTAGAAAAGAAATTGGTATAAAGAGAAGAGAGGAACAGATTCGCCTAATTCATAGCATCAGCTAAACATCCTTCTAGTGATGCTTTCCAAAAGATCTCCAAAACATGCAAAATATTCGGCTTTAACCCTGAAAAAATTAAAACCAATTGAAACAAAGCACATGCATAGCTGTATAAATGAGAAGAATATTGGTCATAACACTCAGTTGTAAAACTCAAATGAACTTTGCTCTTTAAAATTAACCATGTGGATCTCGTCCTAGCTCCTAATTTGTATTTCATAACAAAAAAAACAGAAAGGGGTGGCATTGCTTTAAGGATGGGAGGATTGTCTTAAAACATGGTAGATGATACAGGGTGGAGAAAAAAATGTTAAAACTCTTTGATGTTTAAATGCTTGAGCTTTGATTCCTGATTCTTGCTGTGCCGTAGGACTGATGGGATGTTTGGCTAATTTGGAGACAAATGGCAGCACTAACTTTGAACATATCTATATTTTTTGATGGGCAGGAGTGAGTACTAAATACTTGGAATTTGGTCGGGCTGGGAAGAGGATGTAACTGTCCAAATACTGAATTTCTTTGTTAACTTACCAAAGAATAAACCCAGGGCCCAATTCTCTTTTGTGCCCTAGCAAAGTAAATAGAACTTATACTGGGCAGAAATGGTCCCTGGGAAATAACCCCTATGCCAAAAAGTTCACTGGCTGGCATATAGTTACCACAATGATCCTCCCCCTCCTCCACTGCAGTAAGGAGTGAATAAAGGTCATAGCGAGGCCAAAGTACACTGCATCTAAGCTAGTCTCAGCAGCCAATGGCCTGTAGGGTATGCTGGCGGCTGCTCTAAACTATGCCAAGGGCTGGATAGGCCTTTGGCTGCCTCAGGAATATGTGGACCGTAATAATGGCTTAAAAACCCTGTTACCATTATGTGACAGGATGAACTCACCTCTCATGGGTGCCTCCTGTTGGCTGGGTACAAACCTGCTCTCTCTCTCTCTCTCTCTCTCTCTCTCAATGCTCATGGTGCCCCCTGTCAGATGGTGCCCTTATCAGGCTGTTCTTTAATGGCTCAGCCCTCCGGCTAAGCTACACAGAGTCTAAAAGGGAGGAATCCTTTGGGAGTAACAAAGGTCCATCAGGGCCTATCACTGTGCCCTTGTTGGTATCTGCAGCCCTGCATCTGGGCTCAGTCCTCAGCCCCTTCTGGGCTGTCTTTAAGTCTGTCCCTGCCCTGTTATGGAGCAGTACCCACAGGGATTTCTCCATGGAGACTTGTTGCCGTTAACAGCTTTATGGTTTCTCAGCTCTCCAGCCAGGTCCCTTCTTAACTTCAGTCCCTTTCTTGGGGGGTGGGGAGTAACAAAGTTCAACGAATGGTTGACGCTTTTCAGGGTTTCAGCCCCATCCCTGGACCTGTTTAAATTCCCAACCCCTTTCTTGGGCTTCTAAACAAAACTTGGCCCCTTTTGGGGGCTTTGGCCACTTCCCCAGTGGCCAGTGAGGGGGCCTAGGCTGCCCCACCTTTTGTCTCTGGAAGGAAGCTTCCAGCCCCACCTCGTTGGGCTAGGGCAGTCCATCCTACCAGCTCCTGAGGGGTTGGGGCCATGGGAGTGGGGAACATGTGCTTCTGGGCTGGGTTGGACTGGGGCTGGCCTCGGCCCAGGGAGACTCACAGCACCACAGTGTCTCCGCAGAGCTCCTGCAACCTCACAGATACCTCAGCAGGGGGAAGGATATGGGCAATGCCCCTACTTCTGGCTGGGCAGAGGGACCTTGCTCCCAGTGCCTTCCCCAGCGACCCTGCATTCGCCCTGGGGACACCATGCTCTCCCCATCAGAGTTACCTTCTCCTGCCGCGCCTCCCCCAGGCACCTTTCTGGCTCGCTCAGTCCCTGTGCCTGGCAGCTGGGCCCAGGCAGGGAGCGGGACAGAGCCCCTTCTCATGCCAGGTGAGGGTGGTCACTCCTCTGTGCGGTGCGCAGTGGCTGTCAGAGATAGCCCAGCTAGGGAGGCAGTTGCAGTCTGCCCTGTGAGCTCCCCGCCTGGGCCCAACTGCTGGGCCCGGGCTGCTGCTGCCTCCTCCCCAGCCAGGCTGTCTCACAGACAGTGACCCTGAGTGGAGTCAGCGGGCATGAGAAGCAGCTTCAGACCACCCCCCACTACCCCCGACCCAGATCTGGCTGCTGGGAGGGTGGGGCCAAGTGAGCTGGAAGTGCTCAGGGGAAGGTGCAGCAGGAGAAGGACAATGTAGACAGTACAAGGCCGATGGGAGAATTCACCCGTCAATCAAGGTACTGCCTCTCAGAGAGGTGAAGCACCTACATAAGGGGACCAGATGTCCCAATTTTATAGAGACAGTCCCAATTTTAGGGGCTTTTTCTTATATAGGCACCTATTACCTCCCACCCCCATCCCGATTTTTTACACTTGCTGTCTGGTCACCCTGTACCTACACCACCTCCCATTGACACAGGTAGCATCTTCACTGAAGTGCCACAGTGGCACTATCCCTAAGTGGTGGAAATATTACTTGAGCATAATATGAGAACATAAGAGGCTGCTTATAGTTCAGCAGGCAGGGCTATCACTGAAGGAGGACCAACCTCAACAGAGGGAAGATGGCCCTCGTGGCAAGAAGAGATTAATTATTAAGGCTGGGATTTCCAAAGAAGTCTGAGGGCATTAGAGGCCAAATTCCCAATGGGGATGGGTACCTAACTCCCTTAGGCTCATTTGAAATTCCCGGCCCATCCATGATTCAAAATCCTGTGCTCTATCACACACAGATGGGAGTTGATGGAGTCATTAAGGCTCCTAGTATGATCACTGTTACAAACCCTAGGCTGAAAAAGGTTTCTATAGTAAACATACAGCAGAATACAGTTGAACAGAAAATAATTACATGTGTGGGGAGCCTTGAATGGAAGGGAATGGATGCTGCAGGAAACTTCTACTACATTGCAATTGTCTGGACTGGAAAAAAGAGAAAGGCCAAGAGGAAAGGTTCTAGCTAACTCATTGCTCATAATTTAAACTGTCGCAATGGCTATAATTGCAATAGGACAATATCAGATCACAACTGACAAGTCAAGAAGAGAGCTCAGGCCAAGGATTTAAAAATTAAGTGATGTGACGCATGGAATAAGCTGTCCCTCTGAAACTCTGCTCAGTAATAAAAGGTAAAATTTAAAAAAATGAAGCAAAATTCCCATCAAATGTGCTGATCTTTGCCTGGTTTCCACGTGAAACCAGAAACCTTTCCCCAGCACCCAAAACTCATACAAAAGTTTATCACAAACCTAGGCAAAGTTTTAGGTTCTGTTATAGAAGTTTTGCATAGCTTTCTAGAAGGATTAAATTAACCCCAGACCAGAAGCTAATCACAAGGCTTATGTACCACTTAAGTTTCACTTAAGACCTCTTTTGAGGATTTAAATAGGACTCAAGTGGTGCATAAATTTGTGCTGGCCCCTCTGCACAGGTGTGAATTTCACGCTAATGTGGTTAAGGCACAATACTGGCAGTCAAAAATTCTGACTTTGATTCTGGTTGCAGACTTCATGTGACTAATAATGCTTACAGCAGCTCTGTGAGGCTAAATTCATTACTGTTTGTAAAGTACATTGAGATCCTCAGCTGGAAGGCACTATAAAAAAATATTAGGAAAAAATTCAAGTTGTCCAATTAAAATAAACTAGTAAATATAACCGTTTATCTGATACCCAACTTTTAAAATGAAGCTTTCCCAGTGCTGCTGAGCAATGTAGCATAATTGCTTGATTTTTGCAGTGTAAAATAGGTAGCCAGAAAGGCCATCTTGTGATATTTTAAACTCTACTAAATATTTAAAATCTAGTTACAGAAATAACATAGAAGAACTGTTGTATGGTTTGGCTTTTTTGTTGTTGCTGCTGCTGCTGCTGTTTTGCAAAATAAATCTCTCATATCTATTTTCTGAAATGTATATTATCACCAGCATTGACATTTTGATTAAAATCTCATCACATGGAAGGAATTTTTAATTGAAGTTCCTTCTATATAACCTACAGTGGGAAGTGTCAGGCAACCTTAAGTACATGCACCACTGCCAGCTCAACCTATAATGAATTGTCTAACCCAAAGTAACATCATTAAGAATAATGATGGGACACAGCTCAGATAGAACAGTAATGAAGGTCATATAAGTATCTAGACAGACAGATCATTTAATAAGACATTATTGATTTATTAAACAGGATTCAAACACCTTTGGGATTCAGAAGTTCCAAAGTGCTCATTGCAATCACAATCTCTCAGAAGACAAAATTAGCCAGGTTTTTGAATTAGTCCATTAATCTCTTTGTCTATCATTTTTCTTTAGAAAAGCCCTTGGAAACCACAGTGACAAAATCTTTTACTGTCATTGAATCAGATTTCTGTTGTAAAAGTCGGGTCTCCAGCCACTGAAGACACCATTTATTTGGTTTTAGTGAGTGAGATTACATTGTGTGCTTGGACATGATTGCTTTATGATGTAAATAAAGTGATT
The DNA here is from genome assembly GCF_025201925.1 of Gopherus flavomarginatus. Lineage (NCBI taxonomy): Eukaryota > Metazoa > Chordata > Testudines > Testudinidae > Gopherus > Gopherus flavomarginatus. The sequence continues at coordinate 201,803,029 of NC_066617.1, forward strand.
TTCACTGAAGACACTGTACAACAACCCAGCAATGAAAATGAATTAATTAATTAATTAAAATGTCTCACAGGAATCAGGTTACTACTAGCAAAAGAGATGGTTGAAATGGGATCAAACAAGCATCAAACAAGCCACATTTGATAGACACTGATTTGGAGTGAACTATTGAAAATTATTGGATAGAGACTCACTCCAAATAAATTATTCGGCTCCAGAGCATATGTGCCCTCATGTTTATGGAAATACAGTACATCATTCAGCACAAACTGCAGAAGTCTCAGCCGATCATGGGAGCCAGTATGGCAAGATACAACTTTCTGAGCCAAGCCTATATTTTAAAACTAATAATTCTTTTGGTCACACTTCTTTGTTCTGTATAGAAGTGTCTAATAAATGTAACTGATTTCAGACTGATCATTGAGCACCACGTCTTCTGGCAATCCCGCTAAAACAGAGAATCAGAAAGTTAATATTTCTGAGGCAGATATAGGATTTCATGCTATGCGGAAGGCCAAGAAATAAAGAGAAAACAAGGTAATAAGTGAAAAGACACTATCTAGTACAGCTCTAGGTTATAAGCACTGAGGAAATAGATTCCATAATACTCTTCTATTGCACTCTGTGAATTTCCTGTTAGCTGGGGGGGGGAGGAGTTTTTTTAGGGAGAGGGGGAATATATCATAGGAGATATCCCAAAACACCCCAAGCATGCTTTTAACTGAGACAGGCGACTATTCAACACTGTTTTTAAATTATGTTTTATTATGCAGTAGGATACCTTTACTGTGCTGCAATTGGCAGGCAGTATATGTACATTCACTAGTATTAATATGATAAAGAATTATTTGTATATTCTATAGGTGGATTTTTACTAAAAACAACATTGGCATGGATGATCCCCTCCTTCAGAAAATACTCACAAGAGGTGGTCTTCTGCGGAGAAGGTTCCACAGTGATGGCTCCTTGTTGAGTTCTTCTAAATGTACACACTGTGTTACGTTTATATGGGAGAAGGCAGCTCAAAGAAGGGCACTTTGCACTTAGAGAAGAAGATGGTGAGGTTTATGCCAATCTTTAGTTCTTGGGGGAGTTCATTCCACAGTCTCATTCCAGATTAGAGAAAGCTCTGTCTCCTGAACAGACAAGCTTTACCCTCTGGCCAGTGCCAGAGGAGTGGAGCTGTTGACTATGGGTTTCATTCTGGAGCTTTAGGTAATCTTTTAGATATGCTGGGCCCAGGCCATAGCACACCTTGAAGATAAAGACTGAGACCTTGAACTGACTCAATATTCTATGCGAAGTCAGCGTAGAGAGTGGAGGACAAGGCTGATGTGCTTATGCTAGTCTGTGTAGCTGATATGTGCTGCAGCATTCTGTACTAGTTGGAGTTTCCTAAGTGCTGAAGGTTTCATGCCCAGATGTGCTGCAGTGCAGACAAGAGGTGATGAAGGCATGAATAATTGAGATCAGGGTTTTTGTCTGCGAGGGTGGGGTGGAGTCTCCTAGCCAACCAGAGATGGTAGAAAGTGTTGTGGATACTGCTATGTGAGAGTTTAGCATCAGCAAAGAATCCATCAGCACTCCTAAACTATAGCCTGAATAGACCAATCATGGGTGTGTGGCTTCAACCAAAGGAGACTGGATTGTGACTGCAAACTGTTCACAATGCTTTCCCTCTGCCCATCAGCCTATCTTCTTTCTTGCTCAGGTTCAGCTGCAACCAGCTGTTCTTTATCCATGAGCTGATCTCATCCAAGCACTGGGCTATCTCGGTGGTAGTGCTATGGTCATATGTGGTAAGGAGCGATAAAGCTATGTGACATCTGCATATTACTGTCACTTGAGTCCATGTTATTTTACTAACTAATTCATCTAGTGGCTGCATGTAGATGTTGAACAGGACTGGAGAGAGAATTGATCCTTGTAGGACTTGGCAAGTGGAGGGTCTAGTGACACTCTGCAATTATTTCTTCCTAACCTTCATTAGTTAGAAGTTGGCTTATGCCATGAAGCGTGAAGGTTTATAGCCTTTCCAAAACTGTTGTCTTTTAAAAAAATTGTTACTGTTATAACTTTGAATATTCTTGTTATCCATAAAAAGAGCTGATGTGTTTTTTAATCCATTGTCTCCTTCTTCCCCTCGCAGGAATATTGTGAAGCCTAATTAAACAATATTTGCTTAGTACTTTGAAATCTTTGGATGACAAATTCTGGAGAAGTATTATTGTTATAGTGAAGAGAATGTAAAAACCGGATCATGAGGAAGAAATATATAGCTGCAACACTGAGATGTAAATAGCTATGACACCATCACTTAATGACATGGAGTTGATGTCCATTCTTAGTAGCTATAGAAGGAACAACATTTGATCTTCCTAACTGCGGAACTTAATAGAAGTTTTTCTGTAGCTGAGTCTCTTTTCACTTTGGCAGTCTATTTTTCTATTGGCAGAAAAGCCTATAAATCTGTTTTAATGGAAACTCTTGATAAAGAACAGGAAAGCAAATAAGATATTTAAAAACACTTTTCAAACTGCTGGTGTTTCTGCTTCAGAATTTCATTTTATGTTTGCGTAGCTTTCTCCGCAGGGATCTGTGTAATTTTTTTTTCATTTCTATGAAAACAAGGGCAGTTTGGGGCTACATTGTGGCAGCTCAGTAATTATGAAATAGAACTGTCTTCTGGGAAAAACAGCAACAACCATAACTTCTGTTGAACATAGTAAAAGAAATTTCCACATTTGCTTCTAGATTCAGGAAACCTAAAGATAAGTCCCAAGGACTTGGTCTTTTTTCCCCTCCTCTCCAGAGAAATTTTACAACTGACATATGTAAGATTAATGAAGCAACACTATGGTAATAATACAACTGATCCTGCTGTAGTAATGAAAATGTAAGTAGAAAGACAGCAGGCAGAAGACCTCAGATTTTCACTAGAAACCTAATATTCAGACTTATTTAGCCTGTTTTTTATTTCAGGTTTTTGAGTGGAAAAGTAGCCCCACTTGTCAATCAGCTAACTTGCAGTGCTAATAGATTCTGGTATTTAGGGGGTCAGCACAGAATTTAATTTAACAACTTACAATACGCCCACATGCCCAGAAAATGTGGACAGCTTGATAGGGTTCACTGAGCCAAAGAAGTAAGACCAAAACAGTGCATTAATGTATAGGGGAAGAATAGTTGCAATCAGTTCCCTTGTGAATTGGACAGAGAACTTGGAGATGAAGCAATTATCAGCCATCGGGGATTAATAGTAAAGTGTGAATGCCAAGCTGTATATGTTAGGGGCAGAATATGTTGCCTATAGAAAACCACAAAGAGCGTTTCTTACTATTAAGTGAGATTAAACGTAATGGCCTGATTTAATCACAAAGGCAGAATTAAATTCAGATGGCAACTTCAAAGTGGACACATGCACAGAGACTACTGCATACATTTACATATAGCTGGCATAGCTTGGCTTGCATCACAATGGGATAAAGTTTCTTTGGCCACTTAAACAATTTTCTATTCTTTGCTTTTTGTTAACATTCACTGTATTTATCCCTAAATTGCTTTTGGTTAATAAGATGGAGCTAAGAGTTATATTTATTCATGGAAGCTGTACTTTTTAATTCTTTCAAGTAAAAAACCAAACCAAAACAAAACAAAAAACACAGCAGCAAAGGGTCAACAAGAACAGAAGAGCGGTAATCAGATAGCTACAGAAACCTGTTATAGTGACCTGTAGTCCTATTTTTCATCTGCCCCCAGAGGTGCCACTGCAGGTTCCAAGCTTGACGCCTTACAAGAAATGTATTTTCCCCTCATCCTATTTGTGAAGTATCCAGAGTTTTAGTTTACACTATAGAGTAACATGGAGATTCTTTGAAATGTTCAGACTATTTTAATCTTCCTCCTGTGTTATTCTGAATTCCTTTAGTCTTGATGTTCAGAGATCCCTGCAGCTCTCACTAACTCCAGTTACAGTTACAAGTCCTCAGCACCTCTGAAAATCAGATCTTCAGGATACCAAGGATCAAACCCTTAACTTGTTCATGAGTTGGTTGGGGGGAGCAGGTTTCCATTTCATAGCTCATAGGTGTATTATGATGCGAATGATCAAAACCAACATTCTAAGAGCCTAAACCTGCAAATGCTTAGGCATGTGTGTAACTCTACTCATATGAGTAATGTTACACAAATGCAGAGGTGTTTGAAGGATCTGACTCTAAATCTAAACTAGCCAACATATATCCCTGGGACCAAATCAACTGGAAGCTATAAGTGTTCCTGGACCAAATGCTACCCTGCTAGAACCCTTTAAATTTAGAGTACTATAACTTCTTTGGCTTCAGTGGAGTTACTCAGAATTTGCACTATTTCCCCTTCTATGTAGGTGACCATTTGCTGCATGTCAGTCGCCTAAGACTAAAGAAGCTTATACATATTCCCATACTCTTGGGAAGAAGGTGCACTGTAAACACAACTCCAAATTAGATACACACAAGAGAAAAAGAAAGGGAGGAATTTTTAACTTCTTTTAAAGCAAATGTTCTAAACAGAGGCAATTTCAGAAGGACTCAGGTATCTCACTTACAGCAAAAAGCCAAAAAGGCCCCATAGCACTTCACAAACTAAAGCATCACTGAAATGCAGGGCCCATCAGAGAGTGGGCCAGGAAGGCCATTTGGCCTGGGCCTCAAGCTCAAAGGGGGCCTCAAATTTAGACACTTGTTAATTTTTTGGCATTTGATAAGTTTCGCAACTCGTTTTTATGTGTATCCCTATCGGCCCAAAATGTGACACATTCTCTCAATGTAGAACTGCAAATTTAAGCAAATAAGAGATGTGATTTGGTAAAAGACATTTTTTTTGCCAACTGATAATAGATTTTGTCATATTAAAGAGTTTAAAATGTTCATAAATCTTGTGTATTTTTGTCAGTTTGTCTGCATCAGTGGCTTAAGGTGAATGCACCTTCAACATGTTGAAGCAGGTAAAGAACTAATATTGTTCAACTATGGGACAAGAGCATTTGAATTGGCTCACCATGCTTAATATCAACTGTGACGTTGCACAAAAGGTAGATTTTTCTTCAATAATTAGTGCATTTGCACCAAAAAAAGGCTAGGACAGCATTTGTTAAATAAAAAATATTCACATTATGTCTCACTCTTTTTTTGGTGCCTTATTTTGTTTTTATTTGTTGCCATTTTTTATTATGGCTAGGGGCCTCAAAAGCTGGAAGTGGCCCAGGCCTCTTTGGACCTCTGAGAGGGCCTGCTGAAATGAATCCATTTCTGAGGTGGAATCTAGCACCCAGTCAAACAACTAGTAGCCAACACATTCCACACACTCTGGAGATGGACTTGACCCTTAAAGTTTGTATACAAACCTGGACTTCTGTCAAGTTCAAGAGTATGAGATCCAGGATATTGGCTTAGTCATCAGCTCCATTTTAAACCAAAGTTTAGAAACTCTTTTCAATGCTTTAGCCTGAATATGAAATAAGGTTACAGTCCCATCCAGAATATAATATGGAATCATGCTGTAATTGGGCCAGAGGGCAATTGTGTTGTAACTGAGTCTTCTGACACGATTGTTTTTGTAGCATAAAGAGAGCCTTAGCCACAACATGAACATGGGCTTATATCAATGGAACCAAATACCTGCAACAAATGGAACATGGGGGAAAGAGCCTAGAGCAGAGATGGTGGTTCAGAACTGGATCATCTACAGCACAGGGAGTACATAAAACATTTGCCAGCCCTAGAAAGGAAACAAACTAAAATCTATTATACCTCTAACTTAGAAGCTACCAAATGATGTTCAGCAGACCTTTCCCAGACCATAGGACAAATAACAAATCCAAAATGTTTGTGTCCGACCTCAAACCCAAGCAGCACTCACCCACCAGAACAGAAGGAATAATAACAGGCTGAAGCACCTATACCAGAGTTGGGCAAACTTTTTGGCCTGAGGGCCACATTTGGGTGGGGAAATTGCATGCAGGGCCATGAATGTAGGGCTGGGGCAGGGGGTTGGGGTGCGAGAGGGAGTGCAGGGTGTGGGAGTGGGCTGGGTTATGTGAGGGGGCTCAGGGCAGAGGGTTGGGGTGTGGGGTGCAGGAGGGGTTCAGGGTGTGGCTCCAGGGTGGCAGCAGGGCTAGGGCAGGCTCCCTGGATCCAGCCATCAGGATTTGGATCCATTCTGTGGGAATGCCAGCCCCATGCCTCTCCCGGAAGCGGATGGCACCATGTCCCTGTGCTGCCCTCACCTGCAGGTACCTCCCCCGAAGCTCCTGTTGGCCGTGGTTCTCCATTCCTGGCCAATGGGAGGTATGGGGGGAGGGGAGGTGCCTGCCGGTGAGGGCAGCACACAAAGCCCTCCACCCCCTCTCCGCCAGGGGCTGCAGAAACGTAGTGCTGGATGCTTCTGGGAGTGGTGTGGGCTGGCAATCCTGCATGCCAGATCCAAAGGCCTGATGGGCCGGTTCCAGCCCACAGGCCGTAGTTTGCCCACCCCTGACCTATACAAAATCCATCTAACATTGGTCCAGTCATGCAGGAAGAGACTCAGACCCTGAGGAATGTCCATGCCTCCATGTACAAACTGATCCTCGAAGGCAAAAGGATCAACACTTTAGCCTTGTCCTAATATATACCACCACTAGATCCTCAAGCATGGCATTTTATCAGAGGCTCAGAAAAAAAACCTATCCCACTCAGGGTCCAGGCCTGCCTTTGGCAAAGAAACAGCACTGGTTGCTGATAATATTAGTGACCCTAATGGATGAAGTAATAGAAAGGGACAGTAGTAAGACATTCAGTGCTGGTTCTACTACCTTCAACAGAAATAATTCAGAGAACTGCTGGCCCCCCAGCAATTCCAAGCAAGAGCTGAGAGAATCCCTGTCAGAGACTCCCGTTCATTACTCAAAGGTTTGGTTGGGGAAGTACTCTGCTTCACCACTATTCTTCATATGCTGAGTCCCACACCGCTAAATATCAATATGAAATCCGCAGGAAACAAATACAGAAGCTCTAGCTTCAATGTCAACAATGACGCTTGTTAAAAATTTTCATAGTTCAAAATTCAAAGCATTTTTTTCAAATGCAAAATGGGCGGCATGGAGAATTTGAGACTATTTCCTCTTGTTTTTCCAACTAGCTCTAGTCAACAATATGCTTATGGCAAATGAGCATTTATATAAACATTTTGCTCATATGAAGCAAATGGCACCCCCACTACACCTCCCCAGTTCACCTCCACACGGCGGAGTAACAGCTGTCCCAAGTATAAGCCAAGCAAGTTGGAGGCAGTGCCGGTGAGGAAAGGAAAGTACTTTGATGAGCTGGTAGAGTTCATCTTCCACTGGTAAGAAGTCAGTACTAACGCCTCACAGATAAAGGCCAAGCCACAGTGATCCTCTTATCTTTGTTATTTTGAGAATGCTCTACTGCCATGATTTCTACAAGGGACAGTCAAGGCAAAGCCATGCAGTAGATACAGCTGCTTCAAAATGCAGTTGTCCATCTCCTATCTTAAAAAATCTAGTGTAGGTCTTTAAGGCCTGATGGATTTGTTTGTGAGGAACAAGTTATAGAACTGGATCTGATCCTCAGTAAGGAGCCAGTGTAGTGTGTGTTATTCTGGCTTACGAACAGTCTTCCTCCTGACCACTGCTCAAGGTAAAATCTACAAAATACAAGCACAACAATGATGAAGCAAAGAATACATGCCTAACAGGAAAATGAAGACACTTCAGTTCTTTAATGGGTACCAAGATACTACTGTGATTATCGATCTAGCTATCCATATGTGGATTTATATATCCAAGCAGAATAAATAGGGCCTTGGTTTTTACAGCCTCTGCCAAAGGACCACCACACCTTAAATAGCCTGGACCTTGTTTGTCTACCTTTGGAGCATGAAGTGCTAATTCAATCCTGATGGGATCTGAACCCAGGTTTCAAAGGAGTCTAGGTATTTCAGACATGATGGTGCTCATGGAGAAACAGCTTTCTCTCCTTGCTCCATTAAACCTTGGTGTATTGCCAGGCAAGCGGATGGCTGTAATGAAACAGTCCGAATCCTCTCACATCAAAAAAAGGAAGGCCAATTTCACAGAACAAAAGACTGAAGTACCAGTGTGACAGGTCACTAAACACTGTCACCTATTGCTTGGGGTTAGAGCATTGAACAGGGATCCTGCTAAGTAGTACAGAATATGGAACAAGGTCTTAACCTCAGTCTGTGCCTTCGGACACTGGCTTCAGGGAATAAAGAACTCGAGTACAAGAAGGAGGACTTAGAAAATAGGAGGTGCTGGTAAGGATATTCAAAATGTTTCTCAGGCAACTGAAGAGGGAATGCTACAGCCATACCAACTGACTCTCCCTCCAGTGGTTTGCAGGACGGAAAGCACGTTGTCTGTGCAACATCTCTACTGCATCAAAAGCAATACGCAAAATGTCAAGCCTTTAATTTCTCATTAATATTTTGTCATTTATAATTTGATAAAAATAGCATTTGTGATTTATATCTATTAAAAATTAATACTCCAGCTATTTCATCTACAAAGTGACTGATCACTTGTAAACACATATCTTTAAAATGCAACACAATTAAATTCTGTGACTTCTCCCCATCTACATATTGCTCCCTTCACTTCCCTGCTGTCTACTCCTATTCCCCTTCATGCACTTACCTGTGGCCCCCCATCCCTATGTCACTGTCCCATCCTCTCCTCTATGCTACCACTAGGGCCCTTCCCTCCAAGGATAATCATCTCTCCAAGGATGATTACAAGGTTTCCTTTACCTACTGGCCAAATGCTGCTGAAACTTATGGTATTGCCTCAGTTCCTATGAAGGTCTCACTTCTACTGATCCATGGTGCTGGTGGGCATGTAGCTAGGCAGGGGCTTTCGAAGGTAGGGGACAGAGTCATTATGCTGCATCAGCGCACAGTGATCCACTTCAACAGGGCTTGTTTTCGAGGCCTCTCATAGGCACAATTAATTGCAGGAGCAAAACTGCATCTGTAAAATTAATGGCCAGGTTGAGGCTGTGCTTTAAAAAAAAAAGAAAAGAACCTTAAAGTGTACTTCATCCAAATTTTGCACCCTCCCCCCTAAATGAATGACAAGATGAGTTCATACAATCATAGACTATCAGGGTTGGAAGGGACCTCAGGAGGTATCTAGTCCAACCCCCTGCTCAAAGCAGGACCAATTCCCAACTAAATCATCCCAGCCAGGGCTTTGTCAAGCCTGACCTTAAAAACCTCTAAGGAAGGAGATTCCACCACCTCCCTAGGTAACCCATTCCAGTGCTTCACCACCCTCCTAGTGAAATAATTTTTCCTAATATCCAACCTAGTTAAAGATTTTCTTAATCTGTCTTTGCACCAAATAACATCATTAATTGTAGTTGGCCAAGGAACTCCCATGCCTGCCCTGTTTTCCTGTGCTTGATTCCCATCACAGGTGTAACTCATGCAGAGAGTGAAGTCACAATTCCCCCTTATCAGACAGACAATTGACCCCACTCATCATTACCTGCTGTTTCTTTCCCAGCCTCCCAACCCTGAGTGCAAAACTTGCCTGACATCCAATATGAGCTTACTGTAGCCCTTCCTTCATTTTCATTGTTATTGTTTACATTGCAGTAGCATCCAAATGCATCAGGCAGGGATTGTGGCCCCAGTGTGCTAGGCACCAGGCACACACATAACAGAACGATGATCCCTGTTTACAGTTTACACTCTCAGTATATCATCCCATTACTCTCCATCACATCCCACAGAAACAAGCACTTTGCTCCTCGGGGACTCTTTAAGGCTCATCTCATTGCTTCAGGTGAAACTCCAGAGAAGCCATAAATTCTTGGGGCTTGGGTTAACTCTATGTACATCCTGTTAGCAATCACAAAGAAACCTGGCCTAACTGTTTTCAGAGGCCAGCAGAAGCATCTTATTTCATACGTCTGCCGGCAGCAACAGAAGTATAATGATGGTAGGGGGAAAGAAAAGAAGTATAATTTTCTGAGCCATCCAACAGCAAAAGCAGAGTACACTTCAAACAATTTTTAATGCTTATCTAAATATTGTATTTGGCACATAGATGCTAGAGTGATTGGTACAATATAAGTATTATAGATGGACAAGCGAGAACAGTAATTGTCTTGTGGACAGAGGATAGAACTAGAATCCAGAAACTCGTAGATTCTGATCAGAGCTGACCTGATACGTGCCTTTGGGCAAGGCACATAGGCCCAGATTTTTAAAGTCTGTTAGGCCTTGTTCTGCTCAGCATTGCTATGCCTAAGGGCTTGCGAACAGGGGCTGCTAACAGGGAGTTTTGCAAGGGAGTTCTCCAGGTGAAGGAGGAGCAAATACAGCATCTGTGGGGTAAGTGACTGTCTGTAGCGTGTGTGTGTGCGTGTTTGTGTTTGGGGGTTACTTGCTGTGTGCTGAGCTTGTGTTTGTCAGTCTGTTTGTTTGTTTGGTGGTTTGAAGGACCGTGTGCTGTGGCTGGCAGTTGGAGGTTGTGAGCTTCAAAGGAAGGCTTGAAAGCTCAAAGCCTCTGGTAATTGGCTGAGCCTTAATCAGTAGGTGGGGCATTAACTCAGGCCAGGGCTTTATAAAGCTGCACACAAGTGACCAGGGGCTGCTAACAGGGAGTTTTGCAAGGGAGTTTGGAAGGGGAGTGGGAAGGGATGGGGGGTCCCTTGTCGGTCCTACTTGTTCCCCTGTAGTCCCCTTAAAACCTATAATCCAAACCATATTCCAAAACCCCTTTTTTTAAAAACTACTCTTTCATTAACCTAGGAGAAAATGCAGGCAGAAGCCCAGCAGCAGAGTGGGGGCTATCCAGTTTATTGCACTGAGCGTAGCATGTATGATTACCTGCCCTGTGGGCAGGTGGCGTATGTGTGCAGTCAGTGCAAGGAGCTCCTGGCCCTCAGAGACCACGTACAGACTTTGGAGGCCAGGGTGGCGGAACTGGAGGAGCTAAGGGAGGCAGAGAGGTATGTTGATGAGGCTTTCCGGGACACTGTAGAATTGTCCCACCTCCGCTCAGACAGCCTCTGTGCTGTTGAGGAGGAAGAAAGGCCCAGGGAAGCAGAGCAGTCAACGGGAGCAGAGGGAAACCTTTCCATAGTTGGGACCCTCATTCCAGATGGTGCTGGGGTTGCCTCTTGCAGTGAGGTTTCCTCTCCGGGGGAGGGAACTCCAGTTGCTAGGAAAAGGCAGGTGTTAATAATGGGAGATTCGATCATTAGAAACATAGATAGCTGGGTCTGTGATGACCGGGAGAACTGTATGGTGACTTGCCTGCCTGGTGCGAAGGTTGTGGATCTCTCGAGGCATCTAGACAGACTTATGTGTAGTGCTGGGGAGGAGCCGGTGGTCGTGGTACATGTAGGTACCAATGACATAGGGAAGGGTAGGAGAGATGTCCTGGAAGCCAAATTTAGGCTGCTAGGGAAGAGACTGAAATCCAGGACCTCTACGGTGGTATTCTCAGAAATGCTCCCAGTTCCACGCGCAGGGCCAGGTAGGCAGGGAGAGCTTCAGAGTCTCAATGTGTGGATGAGACGATGGTGTAGAGAGGAGGGGTTTACGTTCATTAGGAACTGGGGAAACTTTTGGGATGGGGGAAGCCTATACAGGAGAGATGGGCTCCACCTAAACCAAAGTGGAACCAGACTGCTGGCACTAAACATTCAAAAGGTTGTAGAGCAGTTTTTAAACTAGGAGATGGGGGAAAGCCGACTGCTGCAGAGGAGCATGTGGATTGGACACAGAATTCTCTTACGGGAGAGTCTGATGATAGGGAATCTCCAGGTTATAGTCAGGAAAGGAGGACGGAAGAGGATAATGTAAGGGCTGGATCAGAAGATAAACAGTCACATAAAAAAGAATCTGGCACATCAGAAAAGGGCAGACAAATAAACAGGGACAAGTTTTTAAAGTGCTTATACACAAATGCTAGAAGTCTAAATAATAAAATGGGTGAACTAGAGTGCCTTGTGATAAAGGAGGATATTGATATAATAGGCATCACAGAAACTTGGTGGACTGAGAGCAATCAATGGGACACAATCATTCCGGGGTACAAAATATATTGGAAGGACAGAACAGGTCGTGCAGGGGGAGGAGTGGCACTATATGCGAAAGAAAATGTAGATTCAAATGAAGTAAAAGTCTTAAGCGAATCCACATGTTCCATAGAATCGCTATGGATAGAAATTTCATGCTCTAATAAAAATATAACATTAGGGATCTATTATCAACCACCTGACCAGGACAGTAATAGTGATGATGAAATGCTAAGGGAAATTAGAGATGCTATCAAAATTAAGAACCCAGTAATAGTGGGGGATTTCAATTATCCCCATATTGACTGGGAACATTTCACTTCAGGACGAAATGCAGAGATAAAATTTCTCGATACTTTAAATGACTGCTTCATGGAGCAGCTGGTACGGGAACCCACAAGGGGAGAGGCAACTCTAGATTTAATCCTGAGTGGAGCGCAGGAGCTGGTCCAAGAGGTAACTATAGCAGGACCGCTTGGAAATAGTGACCATAATACAATAGCATTCAATATCCCAGTGGAGGGAAGAACACCTCAACCGCCCAACACTGTGGCATTTAATTTCAAAAGAGGGAACTATACAAAAATGAGGGGGTTAGTTAAACAAAAGTTAAAAGGTACAGTGACTAAAGTGAAATCCCTGCAAGTTGCGTGGGCCCTTTTGAAAGACACCATAATAGAGGCACAACTTCCATGTATACCCCAAATTAAGAAACACAGTAAAAGAACTAAAAAAGAGCCACCGTGGCTTAACAACCATGTAAAAGAAGCAGTGAGAGATAAAAAGACTTCCTTTAAAAAGTGGAAGTCAAAATCCTAGTGAGGCAAATAGAAAGGAGCACAAACACTGCCAGCTTAAGTGCAAGAGTATAATAAGAAAAGTCAAAGAGGAGTTTGAAGAACGGCTAGCCAAAAACTCCAAAGGTAATAACAAAATGTTTTTTAAGTCCATCAGAAGCAGGAAGCCTGCTAAACAACCAGTGGGGCCCCTTGACGATCGAGATACAAAAGGAGAGCTTAAAGACGATAAAGTCGTTGTGGAGAAACTAAATGGATTCTTTGCTTCAGTCTTCACGGCTGAGGATGTTAGGGAGATTCCCAAACCTGAGCTGGCTTTTGTAGGTGACAAATCTGAGGTGGTTTTGGAATTAATTGATAAACTCAACATTAACAAGTCACCAGGACCAGATGGCATTCACCCAAGAGTTCTGAAAGAACTCAAATGTGAAGTTGTGGAACTATTAACTAAGGTTTGTAACCTGTCCTTTAAATCGGCTTTGGTACCCAATGACTGGAAGTTAGCTAATGTAACGCCAATACTTAAAAAGGGCTCTAGGGGTGATCCCAGCAATTACAGACCGATAAGTCTAACGTCGGTACCAGGCAAATTAGTCAAAACAATAGTTAAGAATAAAATTGTCAGACACATAGAAAAACAAACTGTTGAGCAATAGTCAACATGGTTTCTGTAAAGGGAAATCGTGTCTTACTAATCTATTAGAGTTCTTTGAAAGGGTCAACAAACATATGGACAAGGGGCATCCAGTGGACATAGTGTACTTAGATTTCCAGAAAGCCTTTGACGAGGTCCCTCACCAAAGGCTCTTATGTAAATTAAGCTGTCATGGAATAAAAGGGAAGGTCCTTTCATGGACTGAGAACTGGTTAAAAGACAGAGAACAAAGGGTAGGAATTAATGGTAAATTCTCAGAATGGAGAGGGGTAACTAGTGGTGTTCTCCAAGGGTCAGTCCTAGGACCAATTCTATTCAATTTATTCATAAATGATCTGGAGAAAGGGGTAAACAGTGAGGTGGCAAAGTTTGCAGATGATACTAAACTACTCAAGATAGTTAAGACCAAAGGAGATTGTGAAGAACTTCAAAAAGATCTCACAAAACTAAGTGATTGGGCAACAACATGGCAAATGAAATTTAATGTGGATAAATGTAAAGTAATGCACATTGGAAAAAATAACCCCAAATATACATACAATATGATGGGGGCTAATTTAGCTACATCGAGTCAGGAAAAAGATCTTGGCGTCATCGTGGATAGTTCTCTGAAGATGTCCATGCAGTGCGCAGAAGCGGTCAAAAAAGCAAACAGGATGTTAGGAATCATTAAAAAGGGGATAGAGAATAAGACTGAATTATTATTGCCCTTATATAAATCCATGGTATGCCCGCATCTCAAATACTGTGTACAGGTGTGGTTTCCTCACCTCAAAAAAGATATTCTAGCACTAGAAAAGGTTCAGGAAGGGGCAACTAAAATGATTAGGGATTTGGAGAGGGTCCCATATGAGGAAAGATTAAAGAGGCTAGGCCTCTTCAGCTTGGAAAAGAGGAGACTAAGGGGGGATATGATAGAGGTATATAAAATCATGAGTGATGTGGAGAAAGTGGATAAGGAAAAGTTATTTACTCATTCCCATAATACAAGAACTAGGGGTCACCAAATAAAATTAATAGGTAGCAGGTTTAAAACAAATAAAAGGAAGTTCTTCTTCACACAGCGCACAGTCAACTAGTGGAACTGCTTACCTGAGGAGGTTGTGAAGGCTGGGACTACAACAATGTTTAAAAGGGAACTGGATAAATTCATGGTGGCTAAGTCCATAAATGGCTATTAGCCAGGATGGGTAAGGAATGGTGTCCCTAGCCTCTGTTTGTCAGAGGGTGGAGATGGATGGCAGGAGAGAGATCACTTGATCATTACCTGTTAGCTTCACTCCCTCTGGGGCACGTGGCATTGGCCACTGTCGGCAGACAGATACTGGGCTAGATGGACCTTTGGTCTGACCCGGTACGGGCGTTCTTATGTTCTTATGTTCACGTATAGAATGGCATCAAGTGCAATGCTCTAGAGAACACAGAGAAGACAATGGAAAGAAAGACCACGTTAGACCTTACTGGTTTAATTAAATGACGACAAATCATGTCACGTAGGTAAAAAGGACTGTGTTATGCTTACACTGAGAGGGAGCTTCCTGCTCTTGCTTGCGCGTGCTATTGCACTGTTCTGGGGTCTGCTTGTCTGTCTATGTAATATTGTGTAACCCTTCTGCCCCTCTGAGTTGGCTGCAACAAGGGCCGGGTTCAGTATCCAGGGGTTCCGTTTCAGTAACACAATGCATAACCGGCTCGAGCCCCCACCCAGTGACCTGGGACACTCACATATCATACCCCCCGGGCGCCTCTAGGAGGCAATACTTCCCCTCTCGCAAGCACGGAGTCTGAGTGTAGCAAAATCTTTTTAATAAAGGAAGGAATCAATGTGGCATCCCATTGGAGAAACACCACAAACAGGGTTATAACACAAACCATAAACAAAAACCCACCTCCAAGTACATTTGGCACTGTCCTTTTTCCCCTTAGGGTTTTAAGTCCAATCACCCCAAAGTCCAACAACTCAAAAGTCTCTGGTCAATGCCATTCCAGAGTTCGAGAGTTTATCTGTAGAGGTCCCTCCCCCCAGCCTGGGTAGAAAGGGGCACCTTATGTGGTCTGGGGCCAACTGCCCTGCCTCTCCGTGGGTTCTGCTTCCGCCTTCTCCACGAACTGCTCCGCTTCACCAGCCGCTCCACTCTGCTCCTCCAGCCGTCCTCAGAAACTGCTCCGCTCCACCAGCTGCTCTGCTCCATGAGCTGCTCCAGTTCTCCCTGCAAACTGCTCGGCTCCGCTCACTCTGTGGGCTGCTCCACCCATCCCACTGCTACTTCGCTCTGCCAGCCGCTCCGCTGCCACCAGCTGTCCCGTGATCCGCTCCAGCCGTCCCCACAACTGCTCCACTCCGCCAGCTGCTCTGTTCCACAGTATAGCTTCAGGCTCCCCCCCTAGTTAGCACAGTACTCAGTGCTCTCAGCTCAGTAATTTCAGCTCTTTAGTGATTTCAACTCTTAGCGATCTCAGCTCTTAGTAGGGGAGCCCCAGTGCTAGTGCACCATTAGCCCAAAGTGAATTCAGCTCAGTAACCTGTATTTAGATTCTTGAGGGAATAAAAGAATCAACTCTGACATTCCACAGTGGAGAGAGAAGGGGCTGGAACTGGTTCTTCTGGCTCCACAAGGAGACTGCACCACCAGACACAGATACCTGTCCCCAGCCTCTCTCTATTCACTGGGTTTTGGAACCCATGTCCCTTGTCTAGCAAGTACCACCCAACTGAGGGTGAGTCATTTGTCACCAAGCAGTCCCACAGCTCGGCAGTCTGGGATAGGGTAGGTGTGCCTATGCAAATACACTCTCTGAAATTCTTTCCACCAGATGTCAGGGTAGAACTTATCCTGACTCTGCTTACAGTTGTAAGAACCGAGCTCAGGAAAAATTTAAAGGAGAAGTAGCCACTCATTGATACTGAAGGTACTGAAAATGATTGAGATGTGTATTCATGAGTAATATTCAAGGGGGAGATGATCACAGAATGGTACGACAGAGATTAATAACAGTGTGAGGGACCCAGCATTCGCACAGAGACCCTACGGGGCGCAGCAGTGAGTCAGACAGTTAGCCATCTTTAATAAGCTCCCCAAAACTCTCCTAATAAGCTCTCCAAACTTCAGACTCCTCTGAACTGCACCATTGATGGAGGTTCAAGGAAAGCTTTAGCAAAGATGCTACTACGCTGAAGAGAGAGCTTCTCTCATTGGCACAGTTAATCCACCTCCCCTAGAAATGGTAGTTAGATCAATGGGAGAAGCTCTCCCATTAACATAGCATGGGCTGCACGGGCAGTCACTTTGGTATAACTAAGTATCTCAGGGGTGTGGATTTTTCACACCCCTGACTGATGTAGTTATACCGATATAAGTCTGTAGTGTAGACCTGGCCTAAGTCACTTTTAAAATGAGACTTAGGAGTCCAAGGGCATGGCTACACTTGCAGATGTAGAGCGCTGTGAGTTAAACCTGCCTTCGCAGAGCGCAGTAGGGAAAGCGCTGCAGTCTGTCCACACTGACAGCTTCAAGCACACTGGCGTGGCCACATTTGCGGCATTTGCAGTGGCATTGGGAGCAGTGCATTATGGGCAGCTATCCCAGCATGAAAGTGACTGCAATGTGCTTTTCAAATGGGGAGGAGTGGTGGAGTGTGACAGTGAGTGTGTTGTGTGTATGTGGGGGGAGAGAGAGTGGGTTTTTGGGGTGCTGAGAGTGTGTCAGCATGCTGTCTTGTAAGTTCAGATCCCTCACTTCCCCCTCACCTCTTTCTCACTCACTCAAAGCAAACAGTAAATATTTGCTTTTTCTTGGTGCTGGTAAGCAGCCGGCTTCTCAGAAATGAAGCTTTGAAAGGGCATTTCCACATTCCTGCAGCCGATTTCACAACAATGACAAGAGTGGCAACTTGACTTACGGGCATTATGGGATGTTTCCAGAGGCTGATCACAGCGCAGTAATGCAACACTTTGTTCACACTGGGGTCGCGGCGCTCCAGTGGGAGCACAGCAAACGTTATTTCACTCGCCAAGGTGGAGTACCAGCAGTGTTGTAGCTGCAGAGTCAGAGCTCTCTACATGCCTTGCCAGTGTGGACAGGGAGTGAGCTAGGGTGCCCGGGGCTGCTTTATTGCACTGTAACTCATAAGTGTAGCCAAGGCCTTAGTAATTTAGGCATTGCAACACTGACCAGAACAACACCTAACTGCCTTTAAAAATCTGGGCCATAATCTCTCTCCCTCTGTTTCTCCATCTCTAAAATGGGAGTAATGCTAACTTAGCTACCTCGGGCCTGGTCTACACTACGCGTTTAAACCGAATTTAGCAGCGTTAAACCGAATTAACCCTGCACCTGTCCACACAATGAAGCCCTTTATATTGATATAAAGGGCTCTTTAAACCGATTTCTGTACTCCTCCCCTCCTGACGAGGGGAGTAGCGCTGAAATTGGTATTGCCATGTCGGATTAGGGTTAGTGTGGCCGCAATACGACAGTATTGGCCTTTGGGTGGTATCCCACAGTGCACGATTGTGACCGCTCTGGAAAGCAATCTGAACTCGGATGCACTGGCCAGGTAGACAGGAAAAGCCCCGCGAACTTTTGAATTACATTTCCTGTTTGCCCAGCGTGGAGCTCTGATCAGCACGGGTGGTCATGCAGTCCCAAATCCAAAAAGAGCTCCAGTATGGACAGTATGGGAGATACTGGATCTGATCGCTGTATGGGGAGACAAATCTGTTCTATCTGAGCTTTGTTACAGAAGACGAAATGACAAAGCGTTTGAAAAAATCTCCAGGTTATGATAGACAGAGTCCATAGCAGGGACTCAGCACAGTGCTGCATGACAAGCGTAATGGAAAGCCAAAGAATCAAATGGATGCTCATGGAGGGAAGGAGCGGGGACTGAGGACTCCAGCTATCCCATAGTCCCTGCAGTCTCCGAAAAGCATTTGCATTTTTGGCTGAGCTCCCAATGCCTGAAGGGTCAAAAACATTTTCCCGGTGTTTGTCATCAATTTACACCCTTTCCGTACCCAGAAATAAAGGGGAAAAAAAATCCTTTCTCGCCTTTTTTCATTGTCATATTATGTCTACTGCATGTTGCTGGTAGACGGGGTGCTGCAGCGCTGAACACCAGCATCCCCTTCCCGCTGGCAGATGGTGCAATATGACTGATATCCGTCTTCATCATCAGCCCATGAGTGCTCCTGGCTGGCCTCGGTGAGGTCAGCCGGGGGTGCCTGGGTAAAAATGGGAATGACTCCTGGTCATTCCCAGCAGACGGTACAGAAGGCTCGGTAACTGTCCTCATCATAGCAACTGGAGGCTGAGCTCCATCATCTCCCCCCCATTTCGTGTCTAAAGAAAAGATTCTGTACTCCCTGGACTATAACAGCTGGAGGCTGTGCTCCTCTCCCACCCACCCTTTAATGTCCTGCCTGGACTATCATAGCAGCTGGAGGCTGCCTCCCCCTCATTTTATCTCATTAAAAACTCAGTGTTTCTTATTCCTGCATTCTTTATTACTTCATCATACAAATGGGGGGACACTGCCACAGTAGCCCAGGAGGATTGAGGGAGGAGGGAAGCAATGGGTGGGGTTGTTGCAGGGGCACCCCCTAGAATGGCATGCAGCTCATTATTTCTGCGGGATCTCTGGGGTTCTGACCCAGAGCAGCTGTGCTCTCTGGTTCTCTAGTACACTTGCCCCATATTCTAGGCAGGACTAACTCTATTTTTAGACAAAACATAAAGAAGGGAATGACCCGGGAAGTAATTCCTATTTTTGTCCATGCGCCCCTGGCCAACCTCAGCGAGGCCAGCCAGAAGCACCCATGCAGCAGCAGACTGTACAAAAGGATTGATAACTGTCATCAACAATTTCCAAATGCAAACGGTGCAAAATGATTGATAACCATCATCTCATCACCAATTTACAATGGCAGATGGTGCAATAGGGATGGTAAACATCTCTGCTACCTTGCAAAGGCAAATGAATGCTGCTGTGTAGCACTGCAATACCGCGTCTGTCAGCAGCATCCAGTACACATACAGTGACAGTGACAAAAGACAAAACAGGCTCTATGGTTGCCATGCTATGGCATCTACCAGAGCAATCCAGGGAAAAAGGGCGCAAAATGATTGTCTGCTGTTGCTTTCACGGAGGAAGGATTGAGTGACGACATTTGCCCAGAATCACCCACGACACTGCTTTTGCCCCATCATGCATTGGGATCTCAACCCAGAATTCCAATGGGTGGGGGAGACTGTGGGAACTATGGGATAGCTACAGGATAGCTACCCACAGTGCAATGCTCCGGAAATCGATGCTAGCCTCGGTACATGGACGCACACCACCAAATTAATGTGCTTAGTGTGGCCGCGTGCACTTGACTTTATACAATCTGTTTTAAAAAACGATTTCTGTAAAATCAGAATAATCCCATAGTGTGGATATACCCTCAAAGGTGTTGTGAGGCTTAATGTATGCCTAGTGCTTGGAACATGGACAGCATGAAAAAGATATTCTTGCTACAACATCTTAAATTATGTATCTGTACTTATGATTTTTAGCTGACATTTATAATACTAGCCTTTGTCTTGCTGCAGCTAGGCACTCTCACATTTGAAGCATGCAACACACCAATCTCTAGTCTAATATTAAACTGTCCCATCTGAGTGCTAGTTACCTTGGTAAGGTCTGAAGTGACCAAACCAATCCTACGATAAGGTTCAAATTTTCAAAAGCTCAGATTTCTCCAGTGCTAAGCCAGAGGAAAGATGTTTGGGGGCTTGGGGTGTAACTAAGTAGTTGGACATTCTTTTCAGAGTCTCTTTTGGGATGGCAGGAAAAATCCTATAGCAAGTGCTGAAAATTCATTAATTAAAAACAAAAACCTTTAATATTTGGGGGAAAGAAAGAAGGGCAAAGAGTAGGCTTGAATGTGGATAAACATGTTCTTCTGTATCAAATTGTACGACATTCATGTGTCACATGCACATCAAATTCACATTCATACAATATTATGGTTTTACTCTAAACATAATATTTAGTGCAGTGAGAGTCAGCTTATTTTGTCCTGATTCAGCTGAGGTCAAGCAGCAGTATGTGGGGCCTTGCTTTACTGTCCAGAAAATAGTAGTAGTTTTTTTTTTAAATTAAAGCCAAAGATGCTTCCAGACTAATTATTTTAGAGCAATATTCTGCTATTCTTACTCACAATAAGTGTCTAAGGGCTGGACTACACTAGGAAATTATCGGTATAACTAGGGTCACTCGAGGATGTGAAAAATCCACACCCCTGAGCCAAGTAGTTAAACTGACCAAACTCCCTGGTGTAGACAGCGCTAGGTCGATCTGAGAATTCTCCAGTCAACATAGCTGCCGCCTCTCAAAGAGGTGGATTACCTTTTACACCGACAGGAGAACTCCTTCCCTCAGCAACGTAGCATCTTCACTGAAGCACAGCTGCGCCTCTGCAGCATTTTAAGTGTAGACCAGTTTTACTCCATGAGAAACCCCAATACATTCTGTGGAATTGCTCATTGCGAAAAAGTTACTACTCAGTATTAGTAAGAGTGACAGATTCTAGCCCCTAATCATATATTAAGTGGGAGGATCTAATTCTCAATCTAAAGTCAGAGACTATGCAAACAGAAAATATTAATATTGCTGAAAGCATGTAACTCCACTACACTTCTCATATGCTCATTGTTATGTCTGTATTAATAGTTATGTTTGGGCCTGATCCTACATATGCCTAGTACTGGATGAGCATTGGGACTGCACATAGTAGAAAGCACTACTCTCAGTAGTAAGGGTTTGCAGCATCTTCTCCTTTGTAGCTGCCAAAAATATGTATATATATTTCTAAAAATCCAAAAATTAATGAATCTATTGGCTCATTCTGACATGGGGTGATCCAAAGTAAATGGAAAGACTACACTAACTGTCTTTAAATAATCCCAAGAACATGAATATGCAGGAGACAGAGGCTCATTAAAATCTGGAATGTATAAAAGATCAAAGAAAACTATAATATAAATTTATATTTTAACCTTCATTAGGAAGTAGTTTGCAGATTATTTGAAATATACTATTGAAAAATGTGATGAATACCCATAAGACTAGAGAGACAAAGCACAATTTTCAAAGAAGAATTATATGAACTATTTGTGAAAATGATTTGTTTCTAATCATTTGGCCCAGTGTCCTCTTGTTCCATATGTTTGGACACCTAGGACTACAAATTCAATTGGTTTTTCAGGTCCTAGGGTAGGTAATAATAAATTGACTCACATTTACATGATGCATTTCACCCTGAAGGATTTTAACATGCAACAAAATGAAAAACAAGTTGTACTTAAGCCATATTTTACCCCCCACTGAAATGCATCACCTGATTTAAAGCAGAGAGTAACATAACAACGGTACAGGAAGGGAAGGGAAGACCATAATGGTCCCTTCTGACCTTAAAATCTGTGAGTCTAAGATGTTGTGTTCAGTTGAAAAAGTAAAGTACATTCTGCCAGCCCCATTACTATTACCTTGTAAGCAGATAGTGGTCTTATCTTGTTCCAAACATCTCTCTCTCTCTCTCTTGCTCTCTCTCACACACAAAATATATATTCTGTTTGCAACCCCCTTTTAACAAGCTCCTGTCTTGGAGCTCATCTAACTCACTGGTCTGCATGCCAGGGTAAGTGAGCAGAACAACTGTGCAGGATCCTAGGACTTGACAGCTTGTTACTTTCCCAAACTGGAATTTGGCCAGGACCCCACAGTTAAGATCCCTATTTTTCACAAGAAAAGAAAAAACTTAAATGACTCCCAGTGGCCAGGAATTCAGTTTTACATTTCATCTAAGACAGTAGTTCTGGCAACACAGTGAACCCTAACACCATGCTGCGCTGCTGGTTCTCTGCCAGTGAGTCAGAAGATCACCACTCCTTGAAGCACCTGGATATATACTGACTCAGCCCAGCCCTGACCCACTTAATTTGAGAAATCCAACTAGTATAGTTGTAGGCTTAGGTAAACATCATAGGTAGAAAATCATTGGAAAGATGAAGATTTTCACTGGCATTCACTGGAGGACAGCAATAAAAGGGAATCGTGCACCCAGTTTTCTCTGCCAGTCCCTGAAGGTTTTACCCCAGGTTGCTTTGGAGAACTAATATTCTTAGCCTGGGCTCCCAGTGTAACCTTCCCATCTGATAGCAGTGCCAAAGAGCTGTTGCACTTTTCTGTATCAAGAAAGAAGAACTATAGTTAGGGAAGTGATTGTCCTATATGAAAGCAAAAATTTACAGACACTCATGTTTAATGACTGCAGCAGCAAATCTCCACTTCATCCATGTTCATTAATCCACAGCAGTGCTAGCTTTCCCCTATGGCTTTTGTTTCTGTAAATACGGTTGGGGCAAGATCCTGATGATTTTATCTCATAATAGGCTGTTTCTGGGGTTTTGCCAAATGTGTCAAACAGAACCATCTGGGTTTGGGAAGGTTCTAAACTTCCCAGGGCTCGGCTCCATTTACACAGCTCCACAGGCATCCTTGCCCTCTTCAGGCCTGCTGTGAATCAGACTGATTGTTATTCAGGTGGGATGGCCCGGTCATGAACTGCACTAATCAAAAAACAAACTGCACCAAAACACTGAGGATCACACACTGGCTCAGGCCTCCCCCTGACCTTTGTTAACCAGCCACTTCCAATGGATGTGATGCAGGTTGTTCTTCTGGATTTTTGCACCTTCCACAGTTACCAGACATCTGTGTAAATCCCCACCCCCCTTGTGTTGGGCATCAGGGTCAGTAATGTTCAACAATTCGACGTGGGAAGTCTTACTGAGGAAGTACCAGGCCATAAATTTCATCCAACAAGAGCCACCTATCAAGCTCGGCCTTGTTAAGAAGCCTCCCCGATATGAATCACAATAAAGGCTATGGTTCCTGTACTGTTGTGTTGGAAGAATGAAACAGTCAGAGGTTGCAAAAAAGATTTTTCATTTCTTTCCTTTTAATATTGGGTCAGTTGTCATTTCACATTCATTACAGCCTTGATGTCAGCCAAACACCCCTGGCCTTCTAGGCTAATCCAATGAAAAGCCAGTGCACATAACATAAGCAATAGCTTATTCTGAACTAAAGCAAACAGGAAAAGTTATGTCTTCTATCCGTTGCCATTTATTCAGGTGCAAAAGATTTTTGATTGAACCTTGAAGTTAGTTTTGTAGCATACCCAGTGCCAGTTGTAAGCAGGCACAGAGTACTACTCTGTCCTAAATCCCATAGCTGCTATACCAAGTGACTATGGGCAGGGGTGGAGAGGGTTGGGCTAAGGCTTTTGAGGGTTGTTCTAAAGCTGTGTTTCATGTCTAGAGTGCCATTTCCCATCACATCTGTGCTTTCTCACTGGGGGAGCACACACACCGTAACATACCTTGTTTGAATCCAGATTTGTTTGAATCTACAAATTTGAAGAAACCCCCTGCCCCAAGGTTACAGGAGATCACAGCTGTTTTATGCATTTAATTTCTGAGACTGGGATTTTATTATGCTTAGTTTATAAATTACAAGCAACAGAACTGAAAGATTTCAGAAAGACATACAAAGCATCTAAAACAACAGCTCGGGTCAGTTTTTTGTTTAATTACTATTATTTGAATGGCTACTGACCAGCTTTGAGTATGAGGTCACTGCCCTGAAATACAAACTTCCCTACTACAAAATGCAGTTAAAGAAAAGGGGTCCGGAGGTTGAGGGGGAAGCACAAATGGAGGAGTCTATTTGAATATAAGCCGTTCAAGCCTAACTATCTACAAAATAAGGCCCCAATCTGCAATGACTTACATGCATGTTTAACTATAAGGACTATGAATAGTCCCACTCACTGCAATGGCAGTAGGCACAGTGTGTAAAAGCAAACATGAGTGTAAGCATGTATGTAAACCTTTGCAGGATTGGGGCCTAACACTGAATTCATGCTCAGCAAGAAACTGGGATTGTTTCTGAAGAAAAACAGAAGATGCTAGTTTCCTTTTTAAGTGACGACAAAGAAAAAGGGCACATGGGGATACAAGCGTGTAATTCAGGGCAAAATTTAGCCCAGACAGCACAACAGCACTTCATAGTTTCCTCCTCAGTTAAAATCTGATTCTTTTCCCATTGGAGTTCATGGTGAAACTCCCATTAACTCAGTGGTGCAGGATCAGACCCTAGAATAGTCAGGGCAAGATTCTGGTATCTCTACTCAGGCTGAGTAGTGCTTTACTACCTGAGTGGTCCTACTGAAGTCAAGAGAACCACTTGTGGAGTAAAATACTACTCAGCCTGAATAAGGTACAAAAATCTGCCCCTCAAAGATTAGCCCAGATCTCAAAACAAAGGAGATAATAGATACCTGCTGTTTTGTTGTGGTTGGCAGGAATCAAGGTTCAGGTATATAATTCTCACCTGAGTAGTAGTGAACCTGGGCATTTCCAGTATCTAGAGAAGAATGAGGAACCAAATCTCATCCAGCTCTGTGCAAGGAGTGTGTGCAACACACTGTATGTGTTCATGGTGCATTTACTTCCTGAAGCGGGGAGAAAAGATCTCCTGTCTGTTTTCATGTGGTTTAAAAATCTCTCTGGACTTGCAAGCTTAGTTTTAAGGCGAAGTGAGAGAGGGTGTGTACACACACCTTGCAGTCACCAGCTTTTGTAATTCTCAGGGTAACTCAAATACTAGCAGCTAAAGTTCAGATTACTGCAGCCTTAATTGTGTTTGGTGTGATGTACAACACAATATGTCTTGATACTTTGAATGGCAGCCCAACATTAGAATATTCCTGGCAGTGATATAAAGCAAAACTTTCCCTTAGTTAGCCAGTTGAGGAATGTGGGTTAATGCTGTGTACCCTTTTTACCCCCACAGTTCTGTTTTTGTGAGGTTGGCAGAAACTGACACTTTCTCTTTTGCTTAATTAAGTTGTTCAGAAGAAGGCTGGTCAAACAGTTGCGTCTACGTGGGGAGTCCTGAAATGAACAGAAAACAGTGGGCGTTGCCAACATAAAAAGGGGGATTCTGTTATTGTTTGGGTGTAGATGGGTCATTTTGTCAAACTTACTGCTGCCTGAGTGACCACAACCCTGCAAACAGCAGCAGTGAAAGGACATTAAAGCTGCTTAAATGCAACTACCTTGGGCTTCAAAGTGTAAGAGGGAAAAATATAGCCAGAGTATTTTCCTTTTCTCTTTTAGGAGAAAGAGCAAACCAGTTTAAATAGGATATAGCACTACATTGTGAGTTAGAACTGGTACTCTCGAGTTCCCATTGCACTCAGTAAAAAAGAACTAGATAGATTCGTGGAGAATAGGTCCATCAGTGGCTATTAGCCAGGATGGACAGGAATGGTGTCCCTAGCTTCTGTTTGCCAGAAGCTGGGAATTGGTGACTGGGGATGGATCACTTGATGATTACCTGTTCTGTTCATTCCCTCTGGGACACCTGGCATTGTTCACTGTCAGAAGACAGGACACTGGGCTACATGGACCTTTGGTCTGACCCAGTATGGCCATTCTTATGTTCAGTAAGATGAAAAATCAAGTGCCAGTGGAACTCTGGCTGCCAACCAAGGAACTGTTCATCTACCCGAATGCTGGGGACCCCATTTCTTACCTCCTTCACCTAGAGATAAAATCATAGGAACACCAGCACTTGCTTTGAATTCTGGTTTATGTTCTATGACAGGTTTAA
The DNA here is from genome assembly GCF_025201925.1 of Gopherus flavomarginatus. Lineage (NCBI taxonomy): Eukaryota > Metazoa > Chordata > Testudines > Testudinidae > Gopherus > Gopherus flavomarginatus. The sequence continues at coordinate 201,829,299 of NC_066617.1, forward strand.
TCAATGTCCAACTTGTTATTCAGCAAAAAAACAGGTACTGACTTTTTAAGCCCACTGGAAATTTAAGTTCAAGCAACTATATCATTCCTGTACTTTATTCATCTTTGATGATGCAGGGCCAGATCCTCAGCTGCTGTAAACAAATTACCATGTAAACTGTAAACGCCATGTCTTCAGTGGATTCTGTATGACCGCTAAGGATCTAGCCTGTAGTCTTTAAATGTTCCTCTTTATTATTTTACATTGGTTGTAACTTGATAAGCAACTGAGAGAAATCCATGTTCCATGTCAGCATGTGTTATTTAGGATTCTCTTAGAACAATGATGATCAGACTCACAAGCTCCTATGCATTTCTTTGGTAGCTTGACCACATGATTAACATCTATTTATGGTGTCCTTACAGTTTAAAAGCTGAGTACAGTTGAAATCAGACACAAGGGGTGTACATCTAAATTAACTCTATTAGCTTCACTGGAGTAACTTTGTTACACTGGTGTGAATCAAGAGGACAGGATCTGGCAGTAAAGGTGGAAAACTACCCTCACAACATTTCCACTTAAACTGAGACTTCAGGTTGTGACTCTTCCACAGATAATGCCAGAGATCCCATTGGGAGCTGGAAGCATCATGTTCCTGTGCAATACCTTAACCCAAACTGGGAAAGCTGAACACACTGGCCATTAGCTAAAATGTTTAGTAATCTAAAATCAAAGCTCCGCTGCACAGATCTTGACATGATACATCTCCCTCATTGACTGGAATTTGACTTTAGACATATATTTTGGATTCCATCTGAATTTCCTCAGAGTCCAAGGGTTTTAGAATCCAGGGTCTTGATTCAGACTTGTCTCTGTCTTTGATAACATCTAATCACAACCCAGCATAGTTTAAGACTACCAAAGGCAGAGACTGATAATCACAAAGTACTTTGCCTTAAGTAATCATTATGCATCAAACGTTTAACCAGAGTGTGGAAATCCTGACGTCATTGTCCTTCCTCTATTTGCTGTATTTTATTTTTAAAATGGAGTTTTAAAACACTCCTTTCAATTACAGTTGCTATTTGGGCATTGCATACAGAGCTACAACTCATATGGGGAAAGAATATGCAAGAAAGAGTCATTCTGATAATTATACAGATATTCAGGACTGGATCTTGCTCCAGTGGAGCCCATAGCAAAACTCCTATTGATTTTAACAGGTGTGGGGTCTAACCCTCAGGCTTCTTCTAGCCATTGTACAATTCAGAGCTGTAAAAAGTACTGTGTCTGGTAGCTTTGTTTTCACTTGAGGTGCCTCTCATTTCTTCCTAGCCAGTACAAATCAGATGCAGATTTATGCAGTGATCAACTGTATTCCTACAAGTCCAAAGTTCCAGCTGTGAGATAGAAAGAGCTTTTTTGTTTTGGTGAGACTCCACCGATGTTATGTCTTTACTCCCAGGAAAACAGAAGGCCTTCCTTGACACGGAAACCCCACAAGAGTTCAGATACCAAAACTAAGGTCCTAGAGACAGAAAGAAAGATTCACAAGGGCTGGACGGGAGCCATCTTACTTTTCCTGGCACTTGCAGTTCCACATGGAGCTTTGCAGCTCATCAGGACAAAAAGAGAGCAGTTTTTATCAGCCCAACGTTCTGCTGACAAATACATAATAAACTGACAGAAAGAGACCAAGCAACATTTCAAAAAGCCCACTTACATAGGAGGTAGAGCATAGCATAAGTGGGGATGGTCACTTTCTGCAGGTGTTCATCCAATGTCCCCAAATTTACATATATTTGCATACTGTCAAACAGTTGGCTGACAGAATCTCTGAGAAGGTCTGGACTGAACCCAAACCTGTCAGTGACTTTCTCCTTGCCAGTCAAGGTTGGCTTTGGTAGCAATTAAAGAGAGGAAAGAAATACTTCTGACATTGCAGTATAAGAAGCCACAGCTGGGGTAATCTTAAATAGAAAATGTATGTTTTCTTAGAAGAATATGCATTCCCTCTCCATAGCATAAGGACTATGAGATCAGGAGTGAGCAACCAGAAAATAATTAATACTAACTAACCCAAGGAGAAACTGATTTCACTGTCTTTGCTTTTATGAACAATCTATTTCTACAAGCAGGTGCCAGAGAGTGCTGTGTGTGTTACCAGCTCTTGTAATACTCAAAACAAAAGGAGGGACCTTCTGTCTGTAGATTTCTGAAAAGTAACTTGTGAAAGATTTGATCTTATTGCTTAGACAAACACTTAGTAACTTTCTGCTGTACTTGAGAGCAGTATAAAATGACTAACAGAAAAAATGTCAGATAGATTTTCTGGGTGGGTTTTGTTTTGTTCTCCCCGGTGACAAGAGCTGCAGATCAAATTAGTGAACTAATGGAGGTATGTGCCTAGGCAGGAATCTGGATGCTGCTGATATTTTTATAGATATTCATAAAGACAAAGGAATGACCAACAACAGGGATAGATTTGAGGCTCTCACCCTTTTACTACTTGTTTTACATATTTTTTACTTAGCCAGAATAATTTAATATTTCATCTTTAAACAGCAATGGACACTATAATTTCATGAGCAACAGACAATAGATTCTGTTTATTCGCCAACAATAAAGACCCTGTTTAGCTCTGGACTGCAAGTGGCTGAGCCATCTGGCTCATATCTTCACAGTAAAACATTGTCCGTGACACAAAAAATGATTACATCCACAGGACAAACTAATGTGACCTCTGCATAAAGCCTTCCTCTGAAACTATGATATCATACTGCATAGGAGACACCAGCACAATTGAATCTGGTCACCAAGAGCACAAGTGAGATAGGACTATTTAAATCAAATTTTATAGGAGACTTTTTGTCCTCTGTAGCAAACCATCCAGATCCAACTACAGCCTTGAAACATCTTTTTTTATTCACTCTTAAGGCAACAGTACAGATCTGTGTTGTATTGGCAGTCCTCTTTAACTTGTGCTAGATCCAGGAAGTACACATCCATTTTCAGAGTCAGCACCTGCAAGCTTTTCTTCCAACAATGTTTTACTGATGGATCACCACCTGCACTAGCCTTTTTTCAGATACCCCAGAAACAAGCAGCTCTTTCTCCTCATTGCCAACTAGAATGTCCAAGTCTGCCACAGTCTTACAAATAGTTTCTTAGCTTTAACAAGGCACTCTCAGCATTGCTCTACCTGAATGACTGCTTCATGGGACAAAAAACAAACCCAAGAAAAAAGGCCCATCTCAATGGAAGAAATGTCATTCTCTAAAAAAGGGCAATTTATCTTTGGGGATACAGTGCTTACATTACTGTATCTTTTAAAGAAAGTTTAGGAAAAGGAATTATAGATCTAATTAAAGAGACTAATCCTTTTAAAGTGACAATATCATTGATGTGTGAATATTTACTGATGTGTGGGAATACTTAGACTTCTGTTAATCATTCACAATAAAAGTAACTCCTGTTTTATTAAGCTGAATGTCTAGCTGGCTGAAAGTCACTTTGACAGACATGCTGAGATCAATGTAGAGTTGCATGCTGGAAAGCATGAATGTTGTGCTAGTGTTATACAACGGCTATTATTTCTATTGTTAAGGCATTACCAGCCATTAGAGCAGGATCAGACTCAGAGGTTTATAGGCGGTTTCACTGCTAAAAACCTATGATAGAGCATTATAGGGGAGAGGAGGGCTGGCGAGGGGTGTGCCAGTGAATTCCTTAGGTTTTGTTTGTTTGCATCAGAGTATGTTTTGTAGTTTCATTAGTGGAAATAGGACTTCTCCTAGGCCTGATAAAGGTACTTTCTCCACTACAGTAATGGCTCCATGTCAATGTATACACTTGTGGTACATATACTGAAAAATACATTTCATGGACCTTGCCCTGGCTCAGCAGCTTTTCCTTTGAAATCAAATGACAGCAATGGAACTGTTAGTGGACTCACAGTCAGTGGTACTCTGAACACTAAAAAGGACTGTAGTGTGTGTCTGACATTTCCAGTGCATTTTCTCCAGACTATTAGTTATCTGCATTGAATTCAGGATCAAATTTACAGCATGCCTCAACAAGGAGTACAAAAATACCCTTCACATTTCCATTCATAGGTTGAGAAGCTGCATATCCTTCATGTGGAAATGCAGTTTGCGTGCACAAATCTGAGTCTTTGCATGTGACCAAACTCAGTCATGTAAAGATACATAGTTTTCAATGCCAAAAGATGTTAATCCACAGCTGAATTATAACCTCTCACTCAAAGGATGTGGATGCAAAAAGCCCACATGGCCATTAAAGTGTAGCTCCGTGACATGAAGCTGCTTTAGTAGATTTAAACTTCCAGATCCAGACATTGTCACCATGATGTACAATGCCTAGCACAATGAGCTCCCAAATTCAGCTGGGGCATCTAGGCATAACCATAATAAAGTAATAACATCATTTTAAAATATAAGCTTAAATCTTCAGGCACAATTCTCCAGTCACCAAACTGGGACTATAGGGGGCCCTTCCTAAAGAGAGAGAGTGTGTGTGTGTGTGTGTGTGTGTGTTTATGTGTGTGTGTTGAATTTCACTAGTTCATGCATCTACATATAGAACCACCAATTAAAATGAAAATACACCCCAAACACATCTATAAAGTGAGTTTTTCTTAAATCAATGTGATCAGGTACAAAATCATTAGACTACAGAAAGCCAAAAGCCAGTTTATCAGCAAAAAATAAATTTAAATTTAAAAGGCTCTTCACTGAAGGCAGAATTATCAGTTGGGCACAGAGCCACACTTGTTATTTTACACATCAGAGATAGAGTTTTTTTCTCAGAGAAGAGGCATCTTTCCCTCTAGCTGGTTCTTCACACTTTTCCTGTCTTTAAATGGAGATTTAAATACTTCATTCTACAGTCTCAGAGATTATCCAGTAGCAAACCTCCCTGAGAAATTACACATCTCCCCAATGACAACATTTTTTTGTTCCTTAAAAAATTTCTCTCATTTGAGCATTTTCCTTTGTCTTTCTTTAAAAAAAAAAAAAGCCATCATACTGAAGTGTTGTATTGATTTGAGGCCTAAATCTCTTCTCCCTTATGTAGGCATAAATCAGAACCCTCATGTGGGTTCTTTTTCCATGCAGAGCATAATTTAGCTTTTCAGTCTTACAGCTTTCCTGCAGGTGAGTGGGAGATGAAGATAACAGGTCCCAAGATCCTACATTTACTTTTTGCAATTTTTAAAAAAAATGTGTTGAAAGATCAAAGCATCAATTGAGATGGGCAGCACTCAGCCCAAAAATTCTCATTACCAAAACCAAGCTAGAAACCTGGTGCGTGTATATATGTATAGATGTGAGAAGAAACATAAGCATCCACCTGTTTGGTTTCTTCAACTCATGGAATCTATTCTTAGGTTTTGTCCCACTAAGCTTCTGGCTCTCCAAGGCAATATATACATATACATCTCTCTCTCTCTCTCTCTTTCTCTCTCTCTCTCTCACACACACACACACACACACACACACTTTTTTTTTAAGTGAGAGCTGAGCACAAATGCATTTGTAGAGCTGTGGAACAGAAATAATAAGAGTACTATTGGAGATGGTCCTGTACCAAAATTCTGGATGCGAACACACATGAACTTTGAAGGAGTTCTCAATTTCACAGCAGGCCCCTGTTTACACATACAATAGCATGAACCAAATCTTGAGAATCAAACATCTCTAACTTTTGGAAAAGTTATCATTTGAATTTAGATCTGGATTTGAACTTTGTTGCCTAGACATATCAGTAACTAATACAGATATAATGGAAATGTCCTTTTGTCTATATATTTTTGGGGAAAATGCTGATTAGTACTGGCTATACTAGTTCTAGATTTTTTAACACGCTGCTATTTGTTAGACAATTTAGAAAATTTACCTCAAACACATCAGCTCCAAGGTAATTTTTAAATGAGGTCTAGTTTAGCGGCTTTAAAATATATACTTCAAGGCTTGAAAAACATTGCTACTTGGAAAATAGCTGTTGTATGTCAGATTACTTGATCTAACAAATTAGACTATGGGAATCTCATTTATATCCTCCATATACCACCATTGAAATGGATGGGGTTGCACATAGGTGTAAATCAGCAAATTAATCCAGTGTTTTTACTACGATGGGCCAAATGCTCTGAAATTCATTGCAAGTTGCTAGAGGGTTATGATTTGTTCTGCTCGTGTTAGAAGCACCATACAGAGATGGAACCTGTCTTTGCTAGCGATGCTGCTTTTGTTGTCCGATCAATGTGCTTTTAAAAAGAATAAGAAGCCAACCTAGAAATGTGCACAAATTCAAGTAGTGGTAGGAAGCATTCATTTCTCATTAGAGGGAAGAATTAAGAACTACCTTCATTAGGTGATGTACCTGGCACATTCTGTGGTTTTACAGGGAAAGCACAAAGTGCTTTTATTCCAAATGGAGAAAGGAGGAAGAAAAAACAGGAAGAGCAGCAGCTTCCCCCCAGAATAAAGTTGGAAATGCCAGTCAGTCCCAAGAAGTGGACTGTTAAGCTGTCTGTCTTTCCCCAAGGAAATGAGCTTTCCAAAAGCACATATAATTTAGTGCTATTGTAGGATTTTTTCCCCCCTTCGATTCTGACCTAGTATGTGTTGAAATAGTAAGAGTAAGAAAAAAAGATGATTGCAAGTAGTCCCAACGAAAATGAGCACGATGCAGGATGCTCAAAGAAATGGAAGTTCCAGTAAAACTTAGAAAGGTGTTGGCTGCAGACCAATTTCATTCCTTACCTCTTTTCCCTTAAGTCTCTCTCTAAACTTTCATTTAGTCTAAAGCAGTGGTTTTCAAACTGGGGTACCCCATCATGTACGTAAGTTCTCATCGGGGGTATGTGAGAAAAATCCTGTAATGGCAGACAACACATTTTATTTAGTAAGAATTGGCAATCTAATCATAGGAATATTATGACCCTATCTCATATGGGAGTACCCAGTACACTACATTATTTGGAAAGGGGTATGCAAGCTAAAAAGTTTGAAAACCACTGGCCTAAGTGCTTGTCTGCATGCAGAAGTTGCACCCATTTAACTTATACCAATTTAGCTAAACCGGTTCAACTTGCGTGTGTGGACTCATGTCTGCTTAAAAATTGGTTGTATTGCTTTAGCTTGTACCTGCATATTTTGCACATTGAAGATATTCCCCATAAAGATTGTTCACCCATTTTGGAGCATTACAGTGAGACTGTTAACACATTGTCTTGGAAGATATTTGCTTTATGGCTGTTTTAGGAAGTTTTCTTCTACATTACATCTAATGCTGTACAACATTTTCTCTGCTCTTCTCTTTCCCTAGCCTGCCATTTTATTTCCACTGGAAAAAGGATGGGAATTTTACTTATTTTACTCATACAGGCCCTGTTCCTGCAAACACTTATTCATATGGGTAAAGTTTAGGCATGCAAGTAGTCCCATTGGACATGTGTAAAGTTACCACATGTGCACATGTTCACAGGATCAAGGGCCAGATTTACATAGCTGTTATCAAAGCAGTGGAGTGGTCAGTATAGGAATGGTTTCACTAACAATTTCAGAGCCACCCATAATGTTGAATCCTCCAAGCTACAGTAAGAAAAGTAGACTTTTTTGCTACCTGTTTCTTTTGGGAATATCAGTATTTTTCATTACCAACAAACTACCGACATTTTAGTAAAGTCCCACCTTGTTCCAATCTTCTTATACATTGCACTTTAAAAAATATAATAAAAAATGTAAAAATTTATTTAATTGGTAGAGTTTACATTTTATTTAAATAGCTCTGATCTTTTGACATCAGCACCTATGTACAACACCTTCACAACAAATCCTCCATGATATTTTCTGGTGTTCTAGCTTCCCCTCCCCAAAATCCCTCAACTTAAACTGATCAAAATTAAGAACAACATTACTTGTCTCCAGATATGTCCATTTAATATAACCAATCCACGCAGCCAACTGCCGTTCTCAAAAGACTATCTGACAGATTCTATTCACTTTCAAAGTAGCTCTCCATGGTTTGAATAATTATCTTTCATTTCCCCCTTTCTGACACTTTTCAATGATTTGTTGACATCTGAAGAGATATGTGCAATCTCACAAGAGGCAGCTGGACTTTCTACCCAAAAGATACAAATACAAAAAGGATTCCCATGCAGAATTAGAAATAACTATGTTCTTTGCAAATGGAAGACTAAATCTGCATTTTAATGGGACATGTTTTTAAAAAGCGGAATTCATGAATAACCCTATGAGTTTTAACTTTTTCATTGCCAGTGACAAATCAGAACCACCCTTACAGAGAATATAGATTGCCTCTCTACCTAATGCATTGACAGGGCATCAGTCACAGTGGTGTCTAGGCACTTCACCATAGAGCCTTCCTTCCCCTACATACATAAAACTAAAGATATAAATCTCAGATATATTTTACGAGGCTTGTACTACCTCACTAGGTTTTTATAATGTCTCCGTCACCTTGCTATCTGAGCATGCCCAAAATTACAAAAACCAAACCAATAATGAAAGATTATTTAACTAGTGTGACAGGATCAGGCCAGATGGCTACAGGTGAGTGTTAGAAGGCAGATATATTAGTCCTGGATTAAGTAGATCCCTTTTCCCTGGGTAAGGTAACGGGGCAGTTCCAGAACGAGCAAGAACTTGCTGGAACCAACTAAGGCAGGCAGGCTAATTAGGACACCTGAAGCCAATTAAGAAGAAACTGCTAGAATCAATTAGGACAGGCTGGCTAATCAGGACACCTGAGTTAAAAAGGACCTCACTTCAGTTTGTAGCATGCATGTGAGGAGCTGGGAGCAAGAGGCACTAGGAGCTGAGAGTGAGAAGACATATTGCTGGAAGACTGAGGAGTACAAGCATTATCAGACCAGGTGAAAGGTCCTGTGGTGATGATAAAGAAGGTGTTGGGAGAAGGCCATGGGGAAGTAGCCCAGGGAGTTGTACCTGTCACGCAGCTGTACCAGGAGGCATTATAGACAGCTGCAGTCCACAGGGCCCTGGGCTGGAACCCAGAGTAGAGGGTGGGCCCGGGTTCCCCCCAAACCTCCCAACTGATCAGACACAGGAGGAATTGACCTGGACTGTAGCTTCTACCAGAAGGGAAGGTCTTTGGGCTGTTTCCTGACCCACATGATGAATCTCTGAGGCGAGGAAATCCACCAATAAGTGCAGGACCCACCAAGGTAGAGGAGGAACTTTGTTACACTAGATACTTATCTACTCCTCATTAGTGGAGCATATGAGCACCTTACAAATATTAATTAATTGATCCTCACACCTCCTGTGTGAAGTAGGTACCAGGATGCCCATTTTACAGATGGGGAATTGAGTTACTAGAGAGAGATTAAGTGACTTGCTAAGAAGGCTGTGTCAGAATCAGAAATGGAACCCTGAATCCTCAACTACCAGTCCAGTGCATTAACCAAACAACCATACTTGCCTGAAGGCGCACTGGGAAAGTTTGTGAGGGGGGTAAAGGATTTATCATCATCTTCACTGAGTTGTGTGTGGAAAAGCTAGTGTAGAGCAGTGGGTTTTGCATTTGTTCTGAAGGTGTGAAGAGTCCTGGTTATTCTCATTCACTTTCTACACAAACTAACTATGTGATACAAGTAAGTGGCAAAAAGACTGTGGCTTTCCTCAATATGGTTTTTCTCCATAGTGCTGACAACACAGACAGTCCTTTGGGACCCATAAAACCTTTTGCAAGGGGAGAGCCTGCTGCTGCCTCAGGGCCTGATCCAACTCCCCTGGGTGTCAATGGAAAGATTCCCATTAACTTTAACAGTTGTTGGCTCAGTCCTTGAGGGCACTGATTGATACTCTTACTTGCCCAGCCTCAGGCAAAGCTAGTAGAATGGAAATTTTATGCTAGCACACTCTGTGGGGAGGGAAATACATTGTGGGAGGACGGAAAAAGTAAGGAGAAAAAAAGATGGAGCAGAGGAGGGATGCAAGGTTGAGAGGACTTGTCAGGGAGAAGAGGAGATTGAGGGCAAGAGGCCCGGACCCCTGAATAACCTTGTTGGTGTCCCCCAAGCAAGAAATTCTCAGTGTGTCTTTAGCAGTTGAGTCCCCCCAGAGTTATTGTGAGATGGGGGCACTTAAATATTAAAGATATGCCTGGGAATTTCTAAATTAGCATCAATGGAATAATCTGTCACTCCTAGGGACCAGTCCAATGCTAAACTGGTAACTGATTCAAAGTCCAATTGATTATTACAGGTAGTCACAGATAGACTGCCTCTGCATTGCCACAGAATTGGGACAAGCTACTAGTATTTCTGAGACCTACTGATATGAAACATTCTCAGCATTAGTTGTTACTCCAAAATATCAGTCAGAACAGAATGTCTGGCCTCATATGCCACAGCAAATTCTAGGTGCGAGGGTCTGACTTATTACAGCTTCTCCCTGGAATGTCATGGCTTAGAAAACAGCTTATTCTGAAAGTTGTTTTGTTTTTAAGCTGTGGAAGAAAAAAAAATCACATTATGTTTCTTATCAGTGTTTGCACTTAGTGATGGGACTTCTTAATATCCTCTCACCAGAGCTTGGAGGTTTCAGTTTCCTACTTTTGTGGGTACCATTTTATAACTGACATTTGGGAACATCAACAGTTTCCTACATTAGATAATTAGTCAATCACAGACTACTCATTTCTCTCAATCAACAGCGCCGCTTACTGGTCACTTGGTTATAGGAAGAAAGGGATTTGCTTTATCCCCCCCCAAAAAGTAGTCTTCAGAATTTGAAACAGAACTTTTAACAAACTTCTGTAACATTCTGAACACAAGGGGGAAAGAAACAGTCCTTCAAATCCCAGCTCAAGCGCCTTGAATTCCTTGCAATCTTGTACCACAGTCTTGGTAGAGTTAACTTGGTGTACAGTTCTATCACCTAGGGATTATTTTCCCCTATGACAGGAAAAAATCATAAATACATTCTATTTGATCTGAACAAATAAGAAACACAGCAACATCAGACTCCATTACAAGAGGATTTTGTCAGATATGTTTAATTGAAAGGAGAAATAAATCAGAATTCTAAAGGATAATGCCAAAGGGCTGAGTCGTTAAAAAAAGAATTGACAGTGGCATTTTACAATTTGGTTACAGAGTGTCTATAAATAAGCCTGGTTGTATAAAATACACTATATTAATTAATAAATAGTGCTGTGCTACTTATTTACATAAAACAAAACAGACTAAGCTGAGCAAACATGTACAGAGGTGGGTACAACATATGCCCTGTTTGGTTCAAAACTGGATTATGAGTTTTAGAGCTAAATGCACTATGGGCACTGGGCAATATCCACTATTCACCTTACAAAAGAGAACACATATAAACATGCCAATTTAAACAAGACCTTGGTTTGATCACTAAAGATAATTCACAAATGCTGTTTTGCCACTTTGTCATTTTCTAGTAAATAAGTACCAGTATAATCCTGCTATATGCTACTCAAGTCTTTTAGTTAAAATCAAATACAGTATCACTGTTATCAGTGGAAACAAGCACAATTAACTCTTACATATTAATTGTTAGTGATATTCCTATTGATAACACTGATACAGAATAAGTTCTGTCTACACCACAAAAATAACCATGTTTAAATATGCCTGTGATGAAGTCTAGATATAATATGGCTTTTCCTTACTTTTATAGACACCTAGGCTAAAATATGGCTCTCCAGCAATTTTCTATCCATCCAGGCAATAATAAACCAGATTATAACACTGTACGGTTACAGCCATGTTTCAACAGGGTTATTTTGGTTCCATAGAGAAGGCCGGTAGCAACAAAACTAGAAGTGTGACAAATAGAGATGAGCCTGAAGCTAAACTTTGGATCTGAACACCCCGGAACCTGAAAAAAGATAAGAACCAGACTGTGGCTCAGTTTGTCCATACAAATGTTACCTATTTGAAACAACAGCATATTTGGAAGAACATGGTTTTTCTGTGTCACTCTTGTCAAAAAACATTATTTCAGATCAGATATTCCAGTGGTCTTCAGATTGTGCTCCCCAGATGACTGGTAACTGCACTTGGAGCCGCGATGCTTCTTGCCAGCTGCAGCCCAATCCAAGATTATTAGACCTTGCTTACATTGTGAATTTGGCACAACCTCAGCCATCAGGGGACAGATGTAGCAGAGTAAACCCTTAGCATAGTCAAGGGAAAGCCATGAATTGGACAAATGGCATTACCCCTGCTTGCAACTTTCTTCTTATTATTTACATTCCAGTAGCACAGAGCAGCCAATCAGTTTAGAGTTCCACATGTACCACATATCATTCAGATATATAGTAAGGTACTGTCCCTGCCTAAAGAGGTCTCTGGTCCTAAAATGAACTCCACTTGTCTCCAGTGAGGCTTTGCACCAGCGCAGAGATCCATTATGCAAAGGTCGTTTCAGATTCAGCCTAAGCTTAGAACAAAACATAACAGGTGGGTGAAAACCAAGTGGTGTGGGGCAGGAGGGGCTAACAGTCATACGAGCATGTTCTTTCATAGACAACTCATTTGTAGCTTTTGCACTCACGCCAATGGTGGTGCAGCATAAACAAATTTCCATGATTTGCATGTGCCCGTTAGGAAGCTGAGTGCCTTAATGAAGTGATCTCCTAGTCAGGACTCTGTTTCAATCATCCACTTGCCTGAAGAAAAATGGTCTTAGCAGTCCAAAGTAACAGGCCATAGGCCCCACTGAGCCGTACAGTTTGCAAGCTGAGTAACCAGACTGCATTCACCACAGACCAACACTGAACAGTTTTGTAACCGTTTGACTTTCCGGCCTGAAACCAGTGTTATTAGCAACATTTCTAAGGTGCCTGTGTCCATAGCATCTAGACACGGCTACATGAATTTACAAACATGGTGGGTCTCTGTTCCTTATTTTCAAAGGCAACGGGCAAAAGCTCAGACTCTAACAGAGAGGTGTGGAAGATGGAATCTGCTCCCCTTCCTTGACTCTGCGGAAAGCCCTTCATGGGGGCTCTGAAGAGCAGGGATAGGCCCCTCTTCAGGACATTAGCAAGTAAATTAATGATGACACAGGGCCGTTTCACAAAGGCGACACTGGATTAGGTGGCCAAAACCCCAATCACTTCCACTTGCAGGGAGCTGAGAGGAGAATCAGGCAAACCACCAACCACTGTGCAGTTGCAAATCTACAGAGGCTATGTCTATACTGCATACCACAGGTGGTGGTGGATAAGGTATATGTAACTGTACACTGTGGGGGATACAGGCTCTGTCCACACTGTGGTGGGTAGCTACATGTGTCAATGAAAGGCTCTGATGTGGGGACTCTGCGGGAAAAGACTCTGGTAACATCCCCACTGCCAGAATCTTTCCCTATTAGGGAAAGACTCTGGCCGCAGGAGGCAGCAAGACACGACGCTGCTTAAAGTAGCAGTGTGGACAGAGGATGCACTGCTTGGGTGAGTAAAGAGCCAGATAGGTACGTACCCACAGGTTTCAGACCTCTCTTTACTCGCTTAAGCAGTGCCTCACCATCTATACTGCCACTTACACCCATGCCGGGTGGGGGTGGGGGGGAGGCGTGTAGTGTATGTATTCTACACACTGCCGCAAGGAGTGTGCAGTATAGACTTATCCAGTTTCCCATTCTCTTTCCTCCCAACCTACCTCATCCCAAAGCATTAACAAGGAAGGAATTACACTCTGGTGTAAACCTCAGGAGGTGTTGCCCAAAGCATAATAAAAACCAGATTAAGACTCCAAAGCAGAAGTTAGATGGACTAAAAACACTTCAAATGAAGCCAAGCAAGCACTGAAATGCACGGATCCAAATTCATTTTCAACTGCCTGAGCAAAGCTCAGCTCAGGTTTGGCGAAAAAGGGTGACTAGGAGGAGGGCTTTGGTTATTATCTAAAAGTGAAGTTTGATTACAGATGATAAGTTTTTGTATGAAGAGTCCGAAAATCTGGAAAAAATATGGAAATTCAATGAACAGTTAGTTTGCAAATTCTGTACTTAAATGCTTGTAAAGGTTTTGCGGAAGAATAATGGACAATTCTGAAAAATAGGAGAGAGGGAACAAAAGTAACAACTAAACTTGCTTTTAATCTCTCAAGTTTTAACTTCCTTGGAATTAAGCACAGACCTTGTCAGGAGAAGATAAAGGTCTAAACAACATAAAGGCTTTTATTGTACCTAATTTTATCTCTGTCTGTGCCTCATTACTCTGTGGTAGCTTGTTTCATGCAAACAATTCTGGTTTCCAGAATAACAAGAGGACCCGTGGTGTCTGTATCCAACGTATTCCTTAGAGAGTGAGAAATCTCCAGTGGAGAAAGAGGTGGATTCTTGTTATGTACTGGAAATAGGCTGAAATGTAAATGTGTATTCCTTTCTACAATGTGCCTAATTGCCCATAAATGTCATTAAGTCGAGAAATGTTTTCCACCAAATTAACTTTGACTTGTGACGTCTAATTAGTGGAGATGCTGAAAGATAACAACTTATCAGTCACTGTTTAAGAAAACATGCTTAATGGTTGTCTTTTTTTGTTAGCAGCCCCGTTGAACCAGGTATTGTAGCTGTCAAAAGTGAGCATTATCATAGCAATTAAGTACAATACCTCCATACTGTTTCTGAAAAAGATAATTTGACAGCTCCCTCACAGGCAAGAAATGAAACTTTCTGTATATAGAATACACATTGTATAGGGGCAACCACAATTTTTTTTAGCATGTTATGAATGCAGCTAATTCACCCACCTTCACTCCCTCTCCTCCACTCACCTAGAGTAGAAGTCATAGTTTTTACAATTTGTTATTCAGTTCCATTTACAATAGTGACCTTTGGATCATGTTCTTTTTGCATTTTATTCTGGATTTATTGACAGCTTTTAGTCTTTTACAAAATGTAACCATCAGCATCCAAAATATGGGTCCATTAAAAGTAGGTTCATAAGTATGGGTAAGGATTGCTAGAGTACACATTGAAAACCAGGGGTCCCATATCAGAAACAAAGACCATATTTACCAAAAACAATTATATTGCAATATAGGAAGTTGAAATCAGCTCATCCATAAGGAGGAATTTAACCTCAGAAACTTAGATTAGTCTGTTTGGTTTTACCCCTTAAACGTACTCCTCGACTCTTCTTCCACCAACCTTATTTCATATTATCCCATCACAGCCATTTATTGCCAGCCCCTCACTATCCCCACCAATGTATAGTATATAATCAGACCTTTTTTTAAAAAAAATGTATTTCAGTGCCTATTTGGCTTCTGATCCACAGCTGGTGTAAGTCAGGATAGCTCCATTCACATCAATGGGGTTACAATGATTTCCCCAAGCTGAAGATCTGGTCCTTAAAATTTAGCTTCTCTTTAGTACATACTTTATTTTTTAATCATTTCATCACTTTTAGCCTTTATTTGCTCTTAACCAACACTTTATTTTCATATCAATCTTCCCCCCATTGCTTTTCAGCCCAGTGGGCTAATTACACAATTTTTTATTTTCTTCCCTTCTAAATTATACTTTAGCATGTCCAGACCTTGATATCTCTACAGTAAGAAGTCTCTAAGATGTCCTCTAAAAAACAATTTGAACAAATATTAGCTCATTTCTCCCCTTAAAATGTGTGTGGCCCTATTCTGCTCTTTTCTAATAGAACTGGCTGGGGGAAGAGTGGATATAAACTATGTGAGTGGAGTGGATAGCGTATTAATATTCTCCACAGTTAGGTTATAAATTAGAGTTATGTTTCTTCTAGATTGGAAAGTTATTTAATCTCAACACTATGAAAATTTCTCATGGACCATTGCACATCTGTCACCCACTAAGGATCTTGAATCCCTGTTGTAAAGAAAATGCTGACCTCCAGAAAAGGTTCCCTAGTTCAAGCTTAGTGTGTCAAAACAGGATCAGACATTATCCAACAGAGAGGGGCATGACTTCCAGCCAGGGCCGTAGCAACAAAGAACGTGGCCCCCTCCGAACACATGTCCGGGACCCCTTACAATGCAGAAACTGGAATGCGGTATTTATTTTATACAATATACAGGGTTCATATTATGTATACATATGCCTACAGTGTACATGTATTCCGTATTTACGCAAAGCTCTTCTTTCGAGCCTTGTTCTCCGCAAATTGGTTAATCAATGCGTCATATCCAGAGATCTGGCAATCTTGTTTTCGATTGAGATAACTGCAAGCACAGAAAGCCTGTCATCTGTCATGGCTGAGCGCAGGATATTCTTGATCAGTTTCATTCTGCTGAAGCTCTTTTCAGCACCAGTGACAGTAACTGGTGTGGTCAGAAGAATTCTGATGCAAATGCAAAGATTCGGATATATCTCCTGAAGGCTGTTCTTGTATATGAACATTAAAAAATTGTTTGCCGTGACAAGTCCTCTCTCTTTCTCGATGACATAAATAAAACGATTCAATTCCATTATGAGTTTGTTGGCATCAATGTCTCCCATTTTTCTTTCAAAATTTTTGCTGTGATTCTCCAGTTCATTTTCTCTGTGACACTGCTTCAGGCTGTTAGCGTTGTACAGAAATCCAAACAACTTATACCACTCCACGAGTTGGTCAAATAGCGACAAAACAGAAGATATGGCCTGATCAGTGAGAACAAGAAAAAACTGCGATTTGAATTTTTCTTCGGCACAAAGACGACTCGAATCATCAGCACATTCGTAATCAAACATTCTCTTCTTACGTCGCACCCTGGTTTCTGGAAACACCTGCTCAATACCCATATGCTCTGCTATTTCACGTGCATTTGTGACCACAGAGTTATATCCTGTATTTCGATAGTCTTCCAAAAACTTCATTGTAGCACCGACTTCTGCCTGCAGTACGTCAATTGACACATCTGGTGACTGAATTAATTTGCTGGTTTTATTGATGTGAAATAGTATATCGTACCACGAGTACACAGTCAGAACAAAAGGCCACGTAGTAACATGGTCTAAAAGTGCACCGGCTTCTGTTGCTGTATTGCCATCTTTCTTTTCGAGCACATATTCTCGCAAAGATGACAAAGCATTGCACAATTCTTCAAGGTGATAATACAATGGCTTCACAGCATCAATTCTCGACTCCCAACGAGTGTCCGATAACCCTTTAACAGATATTGGCATATGTTCTTGAAGTATATCCCAACGTGAAGGTGAAGAAGAAAATATAACATATATTCTGTTAATCAGACCGAAAAAGTCAATGGCATATTTCGATGACTTTGCCGCGTCTGAGATCACAAGATTCCAAGTGTGAGCTCCACATGGTACATACAAGGCACGGTCATTTATTTCTAGCATGCGGGCTTGAACTCCTTTATTCTTTCCTCTCATCTTTGCACAGTTATCATAAGCTTGGCCTCTCATGTCAGCAATGTCTATTCCTAAGTTGTTTGCCTTTTCAAGAAACGCTTCCAATAAGCCCTCGCCAGTTGTATCATGAACATTAAGAAAACCAACAAACGCTTAACGAATATTGACATCATCTTCACCGTTGCATTCAACAAAGCGTAACACCACAGACATCTGTTCTTCATGTGACACGTCGGGAGTACAGTCCAAAATAACTGAATAATATTTTGCTTTTTTAAGCTGCTCTATGTTGGCCTCTTGAATGTTATTGGCAACAAGTTGAATCAGCTCGTTTTGGATTTGTGGACTGAGGTACTGAACATGTGTCTCTGCCTTCGTAATCCTCTGTAAAAGTTCGCTGAGGACAGTATCATACTTTGCAAGCAATTCAAATAGTCCCAAAAAGTTACCATTCGAAGGATCGCCGAGCTTTTCATTACTTCCTCAAACTGCCAAGTTTCTTTCGGACAAGAAAATAACGACATCAACCATGCGTTTGACAACATTTCTCCAGAATTCTCTTTCTTTCAGAAAAGCCTGCAATTCAAGTTGGTCAATAGATGTACGGTTTACTATGCCTGACCGAAGGTCAAACCATTTCACCATACAGTCTTGATGACCTTTGCCTGTTTCATGCTGCTGAAGTCTTTTTGACAGTGCTTTCCAAGCAGATGTTCCACGACGTAGCGGTATGTCGCCAGTGCCAAATAATTTACAACAAAAACAAAAAATGGCATCTTTCTGAACTGAGTACATTAACCATGAACGTCTTATTTTCTCACCATTTGCCATGGTTTGATAGAAATGAGTACTTGTGAACCTCCGTCTTTCCTCGTTAAATGGAAATTCGTAACTTTCATTCTGCTGCGGTGGGCCACATGCAACAATGTCACACACTTGCCTGTCCGATATTATAGACGGCCAATCTCCTGGATCATCAGTCAGTGGTTCAGATTCAGATACTTCTTTCCCAGCAGCACCTGGAATATCTGTCACAGTTTGTTTGGTAGAACAACTGGCTTCACCTTCGACCTCACTTGAAGCACTTCTGGATACTTCTGGATATAATTCGTCACTGCTAGCGCTGTCCGTTTCATGTGCCTATACCTGTACGTTGGATTGCAGAGCTAAATACGTTGACAACTTTGGAATTTTCGCAAGTTCCTTCTCGGCATCTTTTGCTGCCTTTCGTTTACTAGCTCCACTCTTATACATTCTCTTAGACATCACAAAGCACGCATCTGCGTTGGAAACGATAAAAAACTAAACAACTAAATTAATAACATTTATCCGCCGACAGCCATTATGAACGCAAATACACATTCTTTGAATGGGTCCAACTAAAATTCGAAACTGACCGACAGACAACTGATGTAGCCAATAGCATTATGATGTATCATAATGACTTCACAGTTTTGTCAGTAAAACCGACATGGATTGTGCAATAGCATCAATAAATGTCACTTACCTAGTTATACCTTGCATTTTTTTTGCCACTTTTAGCGCCCCCTTCCTTGTGGGGCCCCCTCCGGTCGGAGGGTACGGAGGGCGCTCGCTATGCCTCTGCTTCCAGCTATTCTTGTTGTATCCCAGTGGGTTCTGCTGTAGGGTGTCAAAGGCGTAGGGTTGAGAATTTCAAAGCAGTCTAAAAATGAATGGGAAGTGTATTTCTAAATCCCTGGCGTGATTTGCAGATCTCAGGCAAGGTGTTTGGGGGTGAAGCCAGGGTTTGAGAATTAACTGCACCTATAGAACAGCTCTATTTAGGTACTGTGCTTTGTTGTATTGCAATACATCCTCACTGCTGCAATCTGAGCACCATAACCCTCTTTCTTTGAGAGCACTCTTTTACTGTACTCAGGTATTATTTCTTACTGGACAAATGGTTCGTGGCTCTAGTAAAGGAGGGCAAATACTAGAGCAATTCCCCCGCCCCCTTTGCCTCAGCCATAGTAGCATCACAATTCTTCCTCCACTTAGCAAGCAGCAGGGCTTCTTCCTCAATGGAGTCTTGTTTCACTTTCAAAGAAGTAGCCACCAGATTTCTCAGGCGGGGCAGCTCCCAGGCATAGTCTTGTATGCTCCTATGAAAGTTTTGTATAATTATTTACACAGCATCTTTGGAGAGTTCTCTTTTTCTCTCAACACCTGCTCGTTCTGCTCACCCTGCTGCCTCTTCTTTTTGATTTCCTTGAACTTTGGCAGGTAGTTTTGCTTTACACCCGTTCAGCTGCCCACTCACTCCCCCACACAGGGAACGGTCACGCACCCCGCCCCTCCTTTCCAGGCTGCGGCCCGGCACCCCCCCTCCCCCAGGGGCTCCTGCAGGCTGCAGTGGATGCACGTGGGCACCAGCCTCCCATGTGTCCCCCAGATTCCCCCCTCGCCACACTTGGGCTCTGCAGCTCCCGGACATGTGAGCCACCGCTGGGGCGCAGGGCCCAGAGCCTGCCCTGGGTGTGGCAGCAGTGACTCACATGCCCGGGAGCTGCAGAACCCAAGCACGGTGAGGGGGAAGCCAGGGGGTGCGCCTGCCCTGGCTGCGACCCACCTGGCACCCCCCCCCAGGGTGCTTCTGCAGTGGATGCACATGGGCAGTGGCCTCCATGCACCCCCCAGCTCCCTCCTCCCACTCTCAGACTCTGTGGCTCCTGGGAGTGTGAGCCGTCACCACCGCTGCCCCTCCCGGAGCAGGCTCCAGGCCTCGCGCCCCAGCAGCTCACATGCCTGGGAGCCACAGAGTCTGAGCGCAGTGACGGGGTAGCTGAGGGGTGCACAGGGGCCGCCGACTGCATGCATCTGCTGCAGCCTGCAGGAGCTCCCAGCGGGGGTGCCGGGCCACAGCCTGGTAAGAAGGGACAGGGGGTGCGGCTGCTCCCTGCTAGCACTGCCACCACCTTTGCAGGGCTGCTGACCCCCTGTGTCATGCTGGCTCCTCCAGGGCTGGAGCTCGCCGCCCCTGCAAGCAGGATGCTCTGGCTCCCCCGTGCCTCCAGAAAGTAGCTCCTCCCTGCCAAGCCAGGGCATCACTTTTTTAGGGTTATCATATTTCAACAATCAAAAAAGAGGACGGGGGGGAGAGCCCTGTCCGCATCCACTCCCTCCCACTTCCTGCTCCCCTCAGAACTTGCAACCCCCTCGATCCTTGTCCCGACTGCTCCCTTCTGGGACCCTTGCCCTTAACTGCCCCCCAGAACCCCACCTCTACCTAAGCCTCCCTGCTCCTTGTCCCCTGACACCCCACACCCTAACTGCCCCCCTAGGACTATAGCCCCTACCTGTCCCCTGGCTGCCCCAACCCTTATCCCACATCCCATCCAGAACTTCCAACCCATCCAACCCTCTCCCCGGTCCCTGACTGCCCCTCAGGACTTCCCTTACCACCATCCTGCTCAAGCCACTGGCTCCACGTGGAGCCAAACCAAATAGGCTGCAGAGCACACAGACCCTCCCCCACAGATTGCTGACAACGCGGTGCTGGGGCAGAGGGAGTGGGGGAGGGGCTCTGCCTGCTGGAGGCCAATGGGAGTGGCTAAATCAGGCCCAGGCGCCCAATCAGTCTGCATGAGGGGAAGGGAGGGGAGGGAGGGAAAATCCCGTATGCTCCCAATCACTTGGTGCCGTAGGCGACCGCCTAGTTCGCCTAGCGGTTGCACCGGCTCTGCTTGTTATGTTTGGGCCTATGTAGTATGTAGCTATCATACCAAGTAGCAATATGTGCTAATATTCCAATGGTGCGGCATTCTTTTTCCCCATAAATATCTCACCCTCCGTTCTTAGACAGAGTGTTACTTTTTAAAGTGTCCTACTATGCAATATTCTTCCATAGTTGTTTTACTATTTAATTTTTAGTGCTTATATTGTGATTGACTATCACATTGTTGACTCTATTTCAAAACAAAGACTGACGTAGCATGTGAACCAAAGAGGGCATATTTCCGGAGATGGATTCAAGTTGCATAGTTCAGATCTGGATCTGGATTTCTCCAAAGCTAAAAGGTCTGGGGTTATGTTTCAGACTAGGGTGACCATACATCCAATTTTGGCCAGAACAGTCCCTTTTTTAAGCTCTGTCCTGGCCGTCCCGACTTTTTTTGGCAGTTTTGCCCAAAAAGGGGGTGAGAGCCCTAGTGGGGTATGGAGGAATGTGCAAGGCAGGTGAATGACAACACCAGCCCTGCGCAGGAGGGAGGGCTCAGGCAAGCGGCTTGGTCTCACCTTGGTTGGGGGCAGGGGGGCTCAGGCTACCCCACATGTGGGAGGGACAGGGGAGTCTGAGGCTGGCCCCGTGCGGGTAGCTGGCAGGTGAGTTCGGGCCAGCCCCATATGGGCAGGAGGCAGGGAAGCCTTGGGTTAACCTCTGGGGTGTCCCGTTTTCCCTTTGGGAAAATGTGGCCACTCTATTTCAGACCCATCTTCAGTCACTTAATTTTCTGGTACAGATCAAGGGTGAAAAGATCATTATAAATATCTTCACAAAAAGGACAAAGCCCTACATTAGTTGAGTTGAAATCATTGTATATTTTAATTTTTTAACCTCAAAAAGGAAAATACGCAAAAGTACGCAGCACTTTCTCTTTCCCACACACACAAAATCCTGATTTACAAAAGTGAAGAGTGCTCGTAAATCCCACTGATGGCTAGCGCAAGCTACAGGTGTTCAGCATTTTTTAAATGATGTGTATATATTATACACCCATACTTACACACACAGGATCACCTCATCCACCACAAAAATGCAGCTACCTATGAGGTAGGCTGCAAGGCTGTTAAACAGCTGGTCAGCAACACCATATAAGAGCTGGGGACAAGACGTGACAAAAACCACCCACAGTTAAATTTAGAAGGGGAATTTAGTTACTTAGGGTTGAAATTTTTCCAAGATAGTAAGGATACCCCACCCCAACTCTTACTAAGAATACCATGTAGTCTTTACATAGCCACAAGTGGTCCAGACCTCTCATCCACCAAAAGCAGAAAAGCACCCTGTAGAACCGTAAAGTACTGTTTAGTACTGACCGCAATGAACGCATGCCACCATATTGAACCACAATAACACTTCCTGCTACACCACCTTTGATTATTCCCAGTATAAACATTTTTCCCTTTTGAGGTCTGACAGGCTCACAGTACAAGGTGCCTTGGCTGCATCCAAGAAAAAGAGCGTTAGATGACTATCTCAGCCACTGAACTGATGAGACATGTGCATGGGCTTTAACCACTTAGTGGAACATTTATATGCTGCATACCACTCAACATTCACACTGATAAAGGAATCCACTTTGTGATTAATATTGACTTAAGAACTTGAACTCCATTTGGGGTGGAGGGAAAAGGATAGAGAGAAGAGGGAAATCAGAGCCAAGTTTTGACCAAAACTCAGCAAGAAAGACCAACGTGGAGAGCTCTACAGAGCTGCTGTTTCCAATGGAACTAGAATAATCATATCTTTGTGCCTTGCTTGAACTGGACAATATGCAAAACTGCATGGTGTTGCTTGCATAACATAATACTGTACAAAGGGGAAATGTAACAAATCATGCCAGCCCTTGTGGTGGAATTAGAAATCCTTTCAGAATTACTTGAAGCAGGTGAAACCAAGTCTCCATTTTAATCATTACATTGAATTGTTGCTTTTTGACTCTCCCCAGTGATTTTTTTGTTTTGTTTTTTTGAGTTCCCCCTTCTTTAAGCACAGTTACATTGTATAACTTGAAAAACACACATCAGTGAAATCTACACAGACCTCCACATGAGAAAATTATGTTGAGGGTCTCAAAGAGATTAGAGAAAAATTCAGTCAAGCCTTTGCTTCATCCTTAATTTACCTCATTATTTCTAGGTATTGCACTATGGTAGATATGGGTTGTAACATGACACTGATCTGAGTGCTTTATAATACCCAGGCAGAACACAACAAAGGGGACATGTCATCCCTGAGTTTCCTCCTTATCATCAGTTTAATTTACAGTCATTTTAGTTTACAGATTGCTGCAGGTTTTTCTGTTTGGTATGAACATATGCTTTGTTCGTTTCTGGCATCACAGTAAAAGCAATAATAATTTGTTTCAAGGAAATATTTAATTGCCACTGAAATGATTTTATGACAATGGGTCAATGTAAATGCATGAGGAACCTTCAAGGATATAATCAGCTAAGCTTTTGGGGGTCTTTGGGGCAGGATGTAATAACACTTAAACCATTAAATTTCATGATCCGTCTCATTCCCTTTACAAAGAAATATTCAAGAATGAACTACAGAACATTTTTAGTAGCAGTTTAGCTAAAACAGAGAGAATGTGCCTACTTTAAAAACATTTGGGGGGGACGACCCAGAGAAGATAAATTCACTCTGAGAAACATGGGCCAGCAAAATTTCAGATTTTTGTATCAAACCATTTTAAGCTACAGAGTCAAAAATAAAACACAGAAACTTGCAATAGAAAACTACCCTTTCAACCACTCAAAAAATAAACAACAATAAAGAGAAGTGGTATTTAGGGGATGGGGAAATTACATTCATGTTGACAACTTCTATAGCAAGTTTCAGTCCAAATCAGAACTATTGACTTATGAGCCATTGCAAAGAAATTATTAGTCACTAGTGAATAATGTAAACTATTTCCACAAAGAAACAAAGAACTAATAATATAAATTGGCATCAGAGTCTCAGCTACCACATCACAAAACAGCTTTTGCATTGTTATTCCAGAACTGGATTTGACAACCCAACTAATTTCAAAGTATATTTGCCATTAATTACCTTTCTAATCTCATTTACCTTTCAATATAAACCATATTTTTTTCCTTGCAGGCAATATATTGTTTTACAAGATGTCCCATTAGTTGCTAGAGCTATTTCATAAGAGCAATTCCACTCAAAATGTGAACTGGGATAACAAAAGGAAAAATTGATGGTAGTAGATTTATAGGGGGGGAAATGAAATTATTTCCAGCTCTTCATTAAACAAATGCATCATTTGCTGACCTTTGGTTTATATAAATTTAAATCTATCCTGTAATCTGATTACAGTCAAGAAAAGGATTATTTTCCTGCTGATGATACCTGTTGACCAATTTCTCTCCCTCTCAGTTTCAAATCCTCTGTTACTGTCAGTGACACATGCTTTCTTGCTCATCTGGGGTGGCCCAGCCTCATTAGCAAAGGATTTTGTGCATGTTAGTTAATTGAGTCCCATTCTTACCACCTGCCACTCGCGAGTCTCATCTGCACACTAACTGCTTCTAATTGTCATCATACGGCAGGCTCACTGCAACAACTTGAGAACAGATCCACAGCAGCACGTGTGGTGCAGGGCTCTGTAATGTTCTAGGGAGCAATGGTGTGGTGAGGAATGGTAACTGTAACAATTTATCAAGGGACCAGATGTTTTGAGAGGAAAGGCACCTTGTGCTCACATCAGGGGCTAAAGCTTTGATGTTTATTATCATGTCAGACATTAATTTATACGTATAATTATATTTTGCTTAGAAGGCTACGTGGTAAATGGTTATACTGCAGACTCTCCACTATCTTATTGACAAGCTAGGTATAAACATGGAGACCAACTATAATGATTTAAACATATGTGAAGTCGTGCAGCTCATTAATCTACTGCCTAAATCCCTCAGTGCAAGTCCCAACACTTGCAACATATAAGACTAGACAGGACAAAGCACTGCAAAAAAGTATTCTATAGAGACAGTGCTATATGGGTGAGGGAAGAGGGTGTGACTAAAACAACCTCTTAACTCTTAGCCATCTCCAACATTTACGATTAAATCAATGCGATTGAGTATTTTACTCTGAGTGAATATAAACGAGGGGCAATTTTTTAATCTTAGAAAAAGGGGTAGTGGGTGAAAAGCAATTCATAACATTTCAGGAGACCTTTTACATGTGAGGGCTCTGGGACATGTATTTATTATTAGTCTAGAACCCAAAAACGTACTGAGTATTTATATTCGCATAAGAAAACAGATCCCTGTCCTGAGGAGCTGACAATCATAAAAGGCAAAATAATAATAAATAGTAACACTGAAGAGGGGAAAAGGAAAGGAAAGTAACAGACAAGCAGAGTGAAGGAGTTGTTCTGTGCACGCTATGCTAATGCCAGGATTTTTTCAAGATGGTTTTTTTCTGGGCCAGAGATTAAAGCACTCTTAAGTGTTCTATGAAGGCGTATTTGTGATCTATTCTGTTAATTAAAAATCCACAGATACTGAAATCACCAGAATGTTTTAGAGCTGCAACTGAAAATATAGGCCAGGATGTTCTGATGATGCAAAGAGCTGGTTCGAGTAATAATGTGAATACCATACACATCAGTGAGAGGCATTTTGACATCAATACTGAGTGCACTGAAACTGGGTCTGCTAACTATTCAGTGATACACTATTCCTCCATAGGGATCAATTTTTCCCCACTCCTAGAGGACCATACTTTCCCCTTGATCCCTGTACAGAATGCTCAGTGGTGGTTCTGAAGCATAGAAAACAAGGGAATTTTCACACAAGAAGGGATACTGAAAAAATGGCAAGATATAACAATTGTTCTCCCTGCTGTCACTTGCCTATTCACAGCACCGTGCAACTTCATTCCCCTCCTCAAGACTTATCCTGTCCACAAACACTGCTTTGTTACCTTTTGTTGGTTGTAAAAGCAACCATAGAAGATGAGAGAGAAGTGAATACATATCATGAAACACCCCACAATCTATAACCCTCATCTTACCACCTTCCCCCTCCTTCTCTCTTTGTCAGTCATCTTTTGTTGTGTTCAATCGATAGCCACCATCCTGCACTGATAGCCATGCAGGAAGCTCTTTGTGCCCCACATCAAGCCCTACGCCCCACACTGGTGCAGGGGTCCCTCCATGTGATTCTCAGTGAAGGGCTGGGGTATACATTAGATAGTAAGCTCCTCAGAGCAGGGACGTCTCATTGTGTTTGCCTGTAAAGTGCCATGCACACCTGTGGTGCTATATAAATAACAATAACTTCAAGCAAGAACTTTCAAGGCCTGATCTTGCTATTAATTTGGAAAATCCCCCATTGCCTTCAAAAGGGATTGCTACATAGCCCTGCTGTGCTAATGTATTGCAAGTCTAAAATCATTCATAGTACCTGCTTGTGAAGATACTTGATTGCTTCAGTTCATTCAGCCCTCCTTGACCACCCAGCCCCCTCTAGGTCCCTCTTTGGAGTGGAGACCATAACTGGACACTTATCTAGACAGAGTTCTATTTAACATGTAGATGAAAAATCAACACTTGGAGTTCGTTTGTGTAACAAAAAATAAAAGGCACAGTTCTTAATTTAAAGCAGGCCTGCACAACATGCGGCCCGCGGAGGCTCACTGTGCGGCCCATGGCGGGGAATCAAAGGGCTCTGGGCTGCCCGCAGCCGCGGGGAGCCCAGAGCCCTTTAAATACCAGCCACGGCTGGGATTCAAAAGGCTCAGGGCTGCCTACAGCTGCAGGGAGCCCAGAGCCCTTTAAATATCAGCCGCGGCCGGGATTCATAGGCCTCTGGGCTGCCCGCAGCCACGGGGAACCCAGAGCTCTTTAAATCCTAGCCACGGTTGGGATTCAAAAGGCTCTGGGCTGCCCGCAGTGGCAGGGAGCCCAGACCTCTTTAAATCTCAGCCGCCTGGATTCACAGGGCTCAGGGCTCCCTGCGGCTGCAGGCAGCCCAGAGCCCTCTGAATCCCAGTCGTGGCTCCAGCAGATGGGCTGGGGCTGGGATTTAAAGGGCTCGGGCTCCCCTCAGCGGCAAGAGCTCTGGGCCCTTTAAATCTCTTCCTCAGCCCCGCAAAGCTCCGGGTTCCCCCAGCTGCCGGAGCCCGGGCCCTTTAGTTTGCCCCAAGGGCTCCCAGCCACCTCTTCAGCTGGGAGCCCCTGGCTGATTTAAAGTGAAGTATCACCTCCTCACCCCCAACCTTCCTTTTTGACCCAAAGCTGTTTTGGTGGAGTGGTGCTGTGGAAGAAGCCTGTGTTTCTGCAGGGCTGGGCGGTGCTGGGGCAGGGTGTTTCCCAGGGGGTGGGAGGTCCTGGGGGGGGTGTTTCCATGGGGCCGGGGGGGGGTTTGGCCCTCAGCTGTTTTCTTTGGAGTAATGTGGCCCTCGCTGCTTTACGAGTTGTGCAGGCCTGGTTTAAAGATTAGAGAATAGAAACAATCAAGAGCATGAATACGTCCAGTGAGACCTTGCTTATAAAATATTACTGTAAGTGACGTTGTTTAAAATGGAATGGCAAAATGGCATAGTTGGGCTGTGGTTGTAATAAAAAATTAATGGCCTGAATTTCAGAGAAGCTGAGCTGTGAAGTGAAAAGTTCTCAGCAGCTCTGAAAATCAGCCAACTTTTATTCTAATCCTAGGCATCCACGTTTAAGATCTATGTCTTGATAGATCCCAGTGAAGCAGTCACAGAGCAAACGTCCACAGATGCTGGAACTAGGGTTGCTGGGGGTGCTGCTGCACCCCCTTGCTTGAAGGGATTTTCATTTATATACAGGGTTTACTGTTTGGTTCAATGGTTTTCAGCACCCCCACTGTACAAATTGTTCCAACATCCCTGCAAACATCCCCACAATATTCAGCCAGTGGCACCAGTCCTGACCTGCAGTACCTCTGTCATTCCAATCTTGGACATCTTCACATTCTCATAACCCAAATCAAGCCAGATTATGTGGTACTTTTGTGAGACAGATGAATGTGCACTGGAGACTATGCTGAGACCAACTAACATATTTACCACCTAAAGTGTGCCAGTTCTTCAGAAATGACAGGACTGTAAACCGAAGTTTGAACCACTGCACCTCTTAATGGATCCTCTAAACGTCCTACCCTATTCGCTTTTTTACATCTGTTTCTATAGATACCCACAGCAGCGACGAAGCAATGCTGCTATAGGCCTCAATTCATAATGGTTCACAAATGCCTACCACTGATCCCTAAGTAAATAGAACCACAGTCTCTTGAATGCAAAAAGATCTAAAGAAAATGCCTTTTAAGTTGCAAGCCTATTGCTAGCCAGTCACAATGCTTTTTCTTTATGCCCTTTCTTGGATTTCTTGTTATTTTCCTTTTTGTGGTTTTTGTTTACTCAGTTAAAGATAATCTTGACAAAGAAACAAAATGACAATTTGGTTTTTGAAAAACCTTTCAGAAAATTTTAGTAAAAGAATTGATATATCACATTGCTACACAGTAAAGTACATACTATATATAGTACCTTGCTACAAACTCAGCATGCTATTCACTCTCAGAATATATATATATATATATATATATATATATATATGTATATTCAATTTTAGCTTACACCTCCCCGTCCTCCACACTTGAGATCATATACAAGAAAAAGTTTAAAAGTTCCATCATACCAGGTCAAAAGTTAGTTCTATTTTGCTAAGATTCTTACACAAAAAGTAACACTTTTTTACACGGCACTCAGATATCATGGTGGACTGGCAGGTGACTTAAAAAACGTTTCATATAACTCTGTGTTTATTTATGGAAATCAACAGGCAATCTTGTATACTGCATAAATAAACTGATGAGCTAAACACTTTATTCTTTTTAGTAATGGTGAATTTTATGCCAGTGGCTAGTCCACTGGACTCTGCTGATGAGCTTTTAGTTAATTTTAGCTTCTGCAGGCTACAGCAAATGAGAAGGAGATTAGAAAGCACTGAAAAGCCTGTAATTTTTTGTTGCCTAAAATTCAGGCAGATCTTCCAGAACACTGACAATTCCTTGTAAAATATTACATGTACTGTATACCAAAGTTGTCATTTTGCATTATGTGAATGCATTGGTAATATGGAAAGATCATGTTAAACTGTAAGTAGTTTATTCACTCTGAGTATGTATATTAATTCTGTACTGGGATTTTTTGAATTATAGTGAAGTCTTAAAACTCTGAAAACAGAGATGTTCCCTAATCACAAAGCCTAGAAGAAATTTATAATCCTTGAAATATGTGATCTTTTTGTCCCCTGGCCTGTGAACTGGAGGCTGGGGTTTTGCTGTTCCAAAGATCTGGCAGACTTCAAAAAAAAAGAATGGCAGTTTGACACTGTACTGTCACAGTTAAAATGGGTCCTTCATGTGACCCGGGCTTGGACGCTGATGCTCTGTACCCAATAACAGCTGAAGCTGCATCTGCCATGTTTCGTGGGCCCGCCACACCATGCTGTGTGACCAGCTGCCTCTGTTTATGCTAGATTCATTGCAGCCTTCTGGCCAGGCTGCACCAAGCCACATAGCCTAATATTCCATCACTGGACCTTGTATGTCTCCTTAAACAAGCTAGTGCAGTGCAATATTTTTACTCAATAGAAAACCCCCATTAGAAAAGGTTTATTGGTTTCATATAGTAAAATAAAGCAAAATACCCTTTGAAACTGATGCCCTATTTCCAGACGGAAATCTGCATTACAAAAATCTAGTTAAAAACTATTTGACCAGAACTGGAAGAGAGAAAAATGAGATGCTAAACGTGCTTCTAAATGAAGTTTTAATTTTATTACTCACCTTTTAAAAAAACAGTCCTAATGCTTTATGATTCGCAGTAGAGTGTTCAGAAAATCAAATACACCGGGTGTCACTACGTACAAATGATCGTTACCGAGACCAGTTTCTTGAAACTGGTTTGTCGTTTAGGAGGCATACGAATAGGATGTCATTGAAATAAACAAATATGAAAGGACAATAAGTCTTTGCAGCATACTTTAGAAACAGCCTCCACTTGTTTGAGGATGGAAGGGCCCCATGGTGAAATCCCACACATAGTCCCAATGAGCAATAAGGGTTTGCACAATCAGGCCCTCAGATAGTTTACATAAAGTACTGCTGACCCACTAGGGTTTTTTCATTTTCTACTTCTTTGAAGTGGGTCTAACAGCGATCTGAAAACATTGTTTCGATATAAATTTTTCCCAAGGTCAAAGCTCCTTCATCACAACCCCCACTTTCTATCTTTTAAAAACTACAACCACATAGAAGAATTAAATTCAGGAGCAGTTTCAGAATCCCAGCACGCCTTGTTTATTTCTGCTCACTGCTGCTGGACTATGACCGGATAAGGCATTAGATGGGAAAGGAAGAAG
Source organism: Gopherus flavomarginatus (assembly GCF_025201925.1). NCBI lineage: Eukaryota > Metazoa > Chordata > Testudines > Testudinidae > Gopherus > Gopherus flavomarginatus. The sequence continues at coordinate 201,859,816 of NC_066617.1, forward strand.
TATCCCTGCCAGGGTATGGTATATTAAGATGAGGAAGCTTGGTCCAAGTGTGTGTGCTCTTCTTCCTGGCTGGGTAAGGCAGGGGAAAGCCTCTGGGGATTGTGACCTGCATTTCAGCCATTTTATTTTGTATTGTTTATGTCCTTTGTTATAAACAATAAGTTGTGCATTGAGGAAAGGGCCTTAAAAAAGGACTAGGTCACAGAGTTTGCTTCCCTTCCTACACTGTTGAAACTGCCCATCTGTTAACATACGTTTATCTTCAATAAGTTATGGCAACATCAGCTCAATCGTTATTACATGTACCGCACAGTACCCCAGGAGATAATTATCATTGTTCCCATTTTGCAGATGGAGAAACTGAGGAAATGAAGTCTTGTCAATTGCCAAAACTCACAGGAGGAGTTAATGCTAGAGATGGAATTAGAAAGCAGAAGTCCCTGGCTCTTAGTCATGTTCTCAGACTAAGCTTCACCCTAGGAACATTTATGGATGTGAGGAGGTGCCCATACTTATTAGGAACACAGCGATGACAGAATTGCAGATAAAAGGTATATTGGTCCCTCGCTAATCAAAATAAAGTTACTTCCCTTTAACAAACAAACAAACAGCCAAACAACCCTTTTACAGGATTGCATTGTGATGAGCGCTATATAATTAATAAAAAAGGAAAATTCATATTTTTTTATATATGATTTGTGCTGGGCACAAAAGACCAGAAAGTATCCACCACGTTTTTTCAAACAAAGGCAAAATAAGATTTTATGCAATACTTAAGCAGCAAAGCAGGACTAAAACTCTGCTATTTCATACATTAATGGTCAAATATAATGTCCAAATTTACCAGAATTACATTTCAGAGGGCCATTGACTTTTCCATGTAAATATTTTCCTAAAATATTTTTGCAAAGGAAGCATATAAAAAAGATCCCTCTTCAAAATTTGTACCTGACAATCTCAGTTCTTGGCTCTCTGTAGTTGAAGAACAGTTGCCAAAAGCACATAACTTCATGCATTTGTTCTCAGAACATCTGGCAGGGAGCCTATTTTAAAAATTTGACACAAAAATCCCTTATTCATCATATCTTGTTAGCTATGCAAAGAAAAGCCAGTGGAACTGTTCAAACCTTCTAGCCATGTTTAAAATTTAAAATGAAATACTGACTTTAAAAATGCAAACAATAAATGCTAGAGGAGTTTTGCAAATGTCCTGTAATGACATGACCTCTCCCCCTCCCAGAAAAATAGTCATGCTCTGATCATAGAAGGGTTAAAGTGAACCTTTTGATTCTTAAAGTGCCACAACTTTCTTCTGGCTGTTAATGAAGAACTAGGACAAACTTTGAAGCATCTTATTGTAACTGGGCTGGGAAGTTGAAAGAGAATTACTGCAGATGGAAGGAACAACTTGCTGCTACTGCTGTACTCACTGAGAAGAGGAAGGGTCTGGTACAGCAACAGGTTGTAAAGCAGGCAGGACATTCTTGCGTTATCCCTAAAACACTACTGCTCTCGAGGTCTGACCTCCAGAGGTGTGCACACACTCCAACTCCATTTTTGCCCCTGGGGGCAGGGTGATGGCTCGGGGCTTTAGCCCATCGGGGCTGGGGGGCTCCAGGCTTTTGCCCCATGAGGTGGCTTCTGCTGAGGCTTAAGGGTTCAGCCTCATGAAGTGACTTCTGCCAGAGCTCAGGGTGCCAGGGCTCAGGGCTTCAGCCCCACAGAGTGACTTCTTCCAGGACTAAAGGCTTCAGCCCTGTGGAGCTCCTGGGCTTAGGGCTCCAAGTGGCCCTGCTTGGCAGACCCTCTGAAATGGCTCATGGCCCCTCAGTGGTCCACAGACCATGAGTTGAGAACTGCTGCCTTAGAATATGTACTAACTACTTATGCTAAACAATCTGTTCCTCCTGGTGTTTAGCTGTGAGGCCGGGAGCACCTTTCCCAGACCTGAAGAAGAGCCATGTGGCTCTAAAAATCGTCTCTCTCGCCAATAGAAGTTGGTTCAATAAAAGATATTAACTTTTGGTATGTGAGACAGTCCGTCGGTCCATCTTTTGGAAAACTGATGAGAAGTTTGTGTGTGTGGCTAAAGAGGCAAAATAGCAATACAATTTACCTGGGAACAGATGAGCCTTTCTAGGAGACTGGCCTTAATTAACCAACAAGATGACTTGACCTAGCCCAGGTCTGAGGCACATTGGATAGTCCTCACTGGAATCAAGTGCAGCCCCAGCTCAGCCAGCCAAGCACAGAGCCAAGAGAAGCCCTGGACTCATCACAGCAGCACAAGGGGAGAAGGCAAGCCAACATGTCACTTGTTTTCACCCCTCTCTGCTGCTCCTCCATCTCTTGGTACTGACATCACAGTCTGCATCCAGTGCTTTGAAGAAGAGGCAGCAACACTACAGGATATTCCCTTTCAGGAGACAAGGGAAAAGTGGTACACTGCAGTGCAAAGCAAATCCCACACACCAACCCGAAAGCCTGCCAGTAAACATCTCCTCCCCATTTTCTCATCGGAGGTCACCCACCATGCCTGTGCCATCTAGTTCCTCAGCTTCCCAGAAGTCAGAGATATAAAATTAATCTGAAATGGATCAAAAACAGACTGGCAGGGTGGAGTTTTTAGTTGTTTTTAAAAAATCAGATGCATGTGGCAGCTTTTTTACTTGACCAGTTAATGATTTTCTCTTCAGTCATAGGACCACACGTCTCCTTCTTCAGAGCACTGCACCCTGTGCTAAACAGTCATTATTCTGAGTTACTATGTTTCAGTCTAGTGATTGCTTAAAACGAGATTGTTTCTGGTTATTAAGTTATGGTTGAAACAGCACTTTCATTCTTAGAACCTCTGGTCAGTGGCTTCTCTCTCTCCCTCTCACTCTCTCTCTCTCTCTCTCACACACACACACACACACACACACACACACACACACACACACACACACACACACACACACACACACACACACACACACACACACACACACACACACACACACACACCTACCTACCTATCTACCTTTCAAGCTAAAATTTCTCATCCTTTTCTTCTGCTCAAAAGGGAATTTGTTTACGGAAAGCTTGGAAGAAGACTCTTCAGTGTTTATTCAACCTTTCAAACCCACTCGGATAATTTAGATTGAAAACTTCAGACTTGGCACATGCAGAGTCCTTAGAGATGAATGTCTGGAAAAGCCTAGCTGACAGATAAAGTTATGACTAAGAGAATTCAATGCCTATGATCTGTTGGGTACTTAGGCGCGAGAAGTAGGAGTGCAGGGGGTGCTGCAGCACCCTCAGGTTTTATGCAGGGCTCCACTGCTGGCCCCACACCCTTGGCTCTGCTTCTGGCCCTGCTCCTGACCCCAGCTGTGGCCCCAGCCTCAGCCCCCTTATCCCTCTCCAGGTCCCCCTGTCCCAGAGACACGACCCTGCTCCTGACCCCAGCTCTGAGTGGGAGAAGGCAGACGGGCAAGGGGGCTGGCTTTCAGCACTCCCACTATTAAAAGTGTTTCAGTGCCATTGCTTGTACCTGCACCCAGAATGTACAATCTGCTGCAGGGGGACTGAAATCCAGGAGTGAATCAAGACTGAAAAATGGGGAGTAATAGTACCTATACCCTTTATAGGTAAAACGTTTTGATCTTTATAGATAAAGAAGTTCTATATGGATTAGAGAAACAAGGTGAGTGAGATAATATCTTTTATTGGGCCAACTTCTGTTGGTGTTGAGCTTACACAGAGCTCTTCTTCAAGTTACAACAACACTGCATACTTATGTCTCTTTTATGTTTAAAATTAAGGCCCTAAATCTTTCATATCATAGAATCAGAGAACTAGAAGGGACCTCAAGAAGTCATCTAGTCTAGTCCCCTGCACTCAAGGCAGGATTAAGTATTATCTAGACCATCCCTGACAGGTGTTTGTCCAACCTGCTCTTAAAAATCCCCAATGATGGAGATTCCACAACTTCCCTGGGCAATTTATTCCAGTGCTTAACCACCTTAACAGGAAGATTTTCCTAATGTCCAACCTAAAGTGCCCTTGCTGCAGCTTAAGCCCATTGCTTCTTGTCCTATCCTCAGAGGTTAAGAATAACCATTTTTCTCCCACCTCTTTGTAACTACCTTTTATGTACTTGAAAACTGTTATCATGTCCCCCCTCAGTATTTTCTTCTCCAGACTAAACAAACCCAAATTTTTCAACCTTCCCTCATAGATCATGTTTTCTAGACCTTTAATCATTTTTGTTGCTCTTCTCTGAACTTTCTCCAATTTGTCTACATCTTTCCTGACATGTGGCACCCAGAACTGGACACAATACTCCGGCTGAGGCCTAATCAACACGGAGTAGAGCAGAAGAATTACTTCCAGTGTCTTGCTTACAATACTCCTGCTAATACATCCCAGAATGCTGTTTGCTTTTTTTGCAACAGCGTTACATTGTTGACTCATATTTAGCTTGTGATCCACTATGACCCCCAGATCCCTTTCCGCAGTACTCCTTCCTAGGCAGTCATTTCCCATTTTGTATGTGTACAACTGATTGTTCCTTCCTAAGTAGAGTACTTTGCATTTGTCCTTATTGAATTTCATCCTATTTACTTCAGATCATTTCTCCAGTTTGTCCAGATCATTTTGAATTTTAATCCTATCCCCCAAAGCACTTGCAACCCTCCCAGCTTGGTATCGTCCACAAACTTTATAAATGTATTCTCTATGCCATTAACTAAATCATTGATGAAGATATTGAACAGAACAGGACCCAGAACCAATCCCTGACGGACCCCACTAGTTATGCCCTTCCAGCATGACTGTGAACCACTGATAACTACTCTTTGGGAATGATTTTTCAACCAGTTATGCACCCACCTTATAGTAGCTCCATCTAGATTGTATTTCCCTAGTTTGTTTATGAGAAGGTCATGCAAGACAGATCAAAAGCTTGCTAAATTCAAGCTATATCACATCTACTTCTTCCTCCCTATCCACAAGGCTTGTTACTCTGTCAAAGAAAGCTATCAAGTTGGTTTGACACAATTTGTTCTTGACAAATCCATGCTGACTTTTATTTATCACTTTATTATCTTCTAGGTGTTTGCAAACTGATTGCTTAATTATTTGCTCCATTATCTTTCCGGGTACAGAAGTTAAGCTGACTTGTTTGTAATTCCCTGGGTTGTTCTTATTTCCCTTTTTATAAATTGGCACTATATTCATCCTTTTCCAGTCTTCTGGAATGTCTCCCATCTTCCAAGATAATCACTAATGGCTCAGATATCTCCTCACTAAGCTCCTTGAGTATTCTAGGGTCCATTTCATTAGGCCTTGGTGATTTGAAGACATCTAATTTGTCTAAGTAATTTTTGACTTGTTCTTTTCCTATTTTAGACTCTGATCCTACCTCATTTTCACTGGCATTCACTATGTTAGACGTCCAATTGTCACCAACCTTCTTGGTGAAAACTGAAAGAAAGACGTCATTAAGCACCTCTGCCATTTCCACATTTTTCTGTCATTGTCTTTACCCCCTCATTGAGTAATGGGCCTACTCTGCCCTTGGTCTTCCTCTTGCTTCTAATGTATTTGTAGAATATTTTCTTGTTTCCATTTTATGTCACTAGCTAATTTGATCTCGTTTTGTGTCTTGGCTTTTCTAATTTTGTCCCTGCATACTTGTGTTATTTGTTTATATTCATCCTTTGTAATTTGACCTAAATTTCCACTTTTTGTAGGACTCTTTTTTGAGTTTTAGATCACTGAAAATCTCCTGGTTAAGCCAGGGTGGTCTCTTGCCATACTTCCTATCTTTCCTATGCAGTGGGATAGTTTGCTCTTGTCTCTTTGAAAGACTGCCAACTGTCTTCAATTGTTTTTCCCCTTAGACTTGCTTCCCATGGGATTTTAAAGTCTGCCTTCTTGAAATCCATTGTCTTTATTGTGCTGTTCTCTCTCCTACCATTCCTTAGAATCATGAACTCTACCATTTCATGATCACTTTCATCCAAGTTGCCTTCCACTTTCAAATTCTCAACCAGTTCTTCCCTATTTGTCAACATCAAATCTAGAACAGCCACTCCACTAGTAGCTTTCTCCACCTTCTCAACTAAAAAATTGTCTCCGATACATTCTAAGAACTTGTTGGATAATCTGTGCCCTGTTGTGTTATTTTCCCAACAGATGTCTGGGTAGTTGAAGTCCCCCACCACCACCAAGTCCTGTGCTTTGGATGATCTTGTTAGTTGTTTAAAAAAAGCCTCATCCATCTCTTCTTCCTGGTTTGGTGGCCTACCATGACATCACCCTTTTTTTTTTACCCCTTTTATCCTTACCCAAAGACTTTCAACAAGTCAGTCTCTTATTTTTATCTCAGCCTCAGTCCAAGTGTATACATCTTTAATGTATAAGGCAACAGCTCCTTCCTTTTTCCCCTGCCTGTTCTTCCTGAGAAAGCTGTACCCTTCTATACCAATATTCCAGTCATGCATATTATCCCACCAAGTCTCCATGTTATGTTCCCATATTCCTGTCATCTTTTTTTTCTTGAGAGCTTTAAGAAATCCACATTCACAGACTGCATCTTAAATTTGCAGATGGGGTACAGTCAATGTGCAGCACAGAGCTCAGATTTTATAACTAGTCCTGTATTTACACCCCAGACACTAAGTGTGATACTTAATCACTGTACTACCCTTTGTTCTCCTCATGCAAGTGCCATACCATCATCACTTCAACTTAGACTGTTTCCATCTGCTAACTTTGTGTCTCGTGGCATATGACTAAGCAGCACGTGGAATCTTTATGGACGGTGGGAGACCATTGCCCTTGGAATGGTATTTGTCTGATCAGGAATTATGAAAGTGCATATTTTTGCATATGCTATGTATAGCAGTAAGGGAAGCTGAAGTTCATGCAATGAGTGTACAGTTAAGAATAAGGTATTCTAGTTTGAACAATCACCGATTAGCTAGCCATTATGATGAATGGATAAGGTAGCCTCAAAATTTTTGGTTGTTCTCACTGAGCCACATGAAGGGCATAACTAAGGTTGCTTCCGTGCCTAACTAAATAATTGCATTCTTTCTTTAAAAAACCAAAACCGACCAAACATTAGAAAGTATAACCTTAGTTTTCAAGCTTACATTTGTGATTTATTAAGAAAGGTTCAACTCTGAAAGGTTTTTTGGCTGAAGCAAGAGAGATTCATTCCGCCCTAATGAGAGTTAATAAAGTTTTTTTGCCTAGTAAATTCCTTCATTTTTTCCAAATCCATCAAGTTATCCAGAATATCCTTCCTTCTTGATTATTAAACTCAGCAGAATAGAGGTTATCCTCCTCCATCACATGTAAGCATACATCAGGGCTATGGAAGGACTCCCCACATGGGAAAAGTTATCAAGTCATATGTGGAATGTATAGGTCAATTATTTGTTTGTTTTAGCTCCAGTGAGTCCAAGATAAATTGGGAAAATGTTCAGGAAGAGAGACCATCTCAGTTCAGGTACATCTTTTATCTCCCAAGCACCTTATCTCATTAGCCTCACATTTTCTAGAGCAATTTATGACATAAGATCATGATTATGACATTTTAGGTGACTCTATTTCAGACTTGCAACACCGGAGTGGAGTCAAAATTGTATTTAAGTGAAACCTTATTTCAACTTTAACCATAGCGTATGTCTACACTACAGGATTATTCCGATTTTACAGAAACCATTCTTTTAAAACAGATTGCATAAAGTTGAGTGCATGTGGCCACACTAAACACATTAATTCGGCAGTGTGCATCCATGTACCGAGGCTATCGTCGATTTCCGGAGTGTTGCACTGTGGGTAGCTATCCTGTAGCTATCCCATAGTTCCCACAGTCTCCCCCACCCATTGGAATTCTGGGTTGAGATCCTAGTGCATGATGGGGCAAAAACAGCGTCGCGAGTGATTCTGGGTAAATGTCGTCACTCAATCCTTCCTCCGTGAAAGCAATGGCAGACAATCATTTTGCGCCCTTTTTCCCTGGATTGCCCTGGCAGACGTCATAGCATGGCAACCATGGAGCCTGTTTTGCCTTTTGTCACTGTCACCGTATGTGTACTGGATGTTGCTGACAGAGGCGGTACTGCAGTGCTACACAGCAGCATTCATTTGCCTTTGCAAGGTAGCAGAGACGTTTACCATCCCCACTGCACCGTCTGCCATTGTAAATTGGTGATGAGATGATGGTTATCAGTCATTTTGCACCGTTTGCATTTGGAAATTGTTGATGACGGTTATCAATCCTTTTGTACCATCTGCTGCTGTCATGGGTGCTCCTGGCTGGCCTCACTGAGGTTGGCCGGGGGAGCATGGACAAAAATAGAAATGACTCCCCTGGTCATTCCCTTCTTTATGTTTTGTCTAAAAATAGAGTCAGTCCTGCCTAGAATATGGGGCAAGTCTACTAGAGAACCAGAGAGCGCAGCTGCTCCAGGTCAGAGCCCCAGAGATCCCGCAGCAATGATGAGCTGCATGCCATTCTAGGGGGTGACCCTGCAACAACCCCACCCATTGTTTCCCTCCTCCCTCAATCCTCCTGGGCTACCGTGGCAATGTTCCCCCATTTGTGTGATGAAATAATAAAGAATGCAGGAATTAGAAACACTGAGTTTTTAGTGAGATAAAATGAAGGGGAGGCAGCCTCCAGCTGCTATGATAGTCCAGGCAGGACATTAAAGGGTGTAGGGGAGAGGAGCGCAGCCTCCAGCTGCTATGATAGTCCAGGGAGTACAGAATCTTCTTTAGACATGAAAGAGGGGATGCTGATGGAGCTCAGCCTCCAGTTGCTACGATGAGGATGGTTAGCAAGCCTTCTGTACCATCTGCCGGGAATGACCAGGAGTCATTCTCATTTTTACCCAGACACCCCCGGCCGACTTCATCGAGGCCAGCCAGGAGCACTCACGGGCTGATGATGACGATGGATACCAGTCATTTTTCACTGTCTGCCACCGGGAAGGGGATGCTGGTGTTTGATTTTTTCCCTTTTTTCAGGGGGGGGAGGCTGTAAATTGAATACATACACCCTGAAACACCCGGGAAAATGTTTTTGACCCTTCAGGCATTGGGAGCTCAGCCAAGAATGCAAATACTTTTCAGAGACTGCGGGGACTGTGGGATAGCTGGAATCCTCAGTCCCCCCTCCCTTCCTCCATGAGCATCCATTTGATTCTTTTGCTTTCCTTTATGCTTGTCACGCAGCACTGTGCTGAGTCCCTACTGTGAACTCTGTCTATCATAGCCTGGAGATTTTTTCAAATGCTTTATCATTTCGTCTTCTGTAACGAAGATCAGATAGAACAGATTTGTCTCCCCATACAGCGATCAGATCCAGTATCTCCCATACAGTCCATGTTGGAGCTCTTTTTGGATTTGGGACTGCATCGCCATCCGTGCTGATCAGAGCTCCAAGCTGGGCAAACAGGAAATGAAATTCAAAAGTTCGCAGAGCTTTTCCTGTCTACCTGGCCAGTGCATCCAAGTTCAGATTGCTTTCCAGAAAGGTCACAATGGTGCACTGTGGGATATCGCCCAGAGGCTAATACCATTGAATTGCGGCCACACTAACCCTAATCCGACATGGCAATACCGATTTCAGTGCTACTCCTCTTGTCGGGAGGGGAGGAGTACAGAAATGGGTTTAAATTCAGTTTAAACACGTATTGTAGACCAGGCCATAGATAGGGTGACCAGACAGCAAGTGTGAAAAATCGGGATGAGAGTGGGGGAGGGTAATAGGAGCCTATATAAGAAAAAGACCCAAAAATCAGGACTGTCCCTATAAAATCGGGACATCTGGTCACCCTAACCATGGAGAAACTAGCATCTCTGCAACACATCAGAGAAGTTCTGCCCTTCCACTTCTCTTCCTCAGCATCCGTAGAAAGGCATCATACAACTCGTGATCATTAATGATTCATTATATGTATCTCTCTCCTTCTAGCTTTTGTTCTAATTGTCACAGTGTAATTCTTTGTCTACCTGTTTGCTGTGTATTATTGGCCAGTTCACTGTGTATGGTCTTTAAAAGGACTGTTTACTCAGAGTCAATAATGAATTCAGCCTTGAGGCACTAATGCTCTTACAGATACTAAGGGGGACAATTTCAGAGTGCTGCACAAATCCCTCCAGTATTGTTCAGGGGATTTGTGCACAAAATTGTATTTACACCTTCTTGGAAATATACCCTTGATTCCATTGTGAATGGTAATGAGAGTGCAGTATGCTAACACTTCTATGGTTAGTAGCCCAATAACTTTTAAAGAGAATATGCTTTTTATGTCATTGCTTATGTACTGAATTAGGCAGCCAGTTGGCTTGAGCCTTGGATACAGGGGAAAGCCTATCTGCAACTGAAGAATTTCCTTAGCAGCAGAAATGGTGATGGAGACATAATCCAGCCGGAACAATACACTGAAAACTACACAAGGACATGAGACAACACTGGAGGGACAAAGGAACTTCTGGCCCTTTTAGCCAAGAAATGCCTCCACCCTTCCAGTTGTTTGTATATTTTTTGTGCCATGGATTCAAGACATGCGGCCAAGTACCCTGAAGAAGAGATCTTATATTATAGTTGATATACAAGTTGTCTCTAAAAAAAACTTGGAAAGCTGTTTCAACAATTATTCCCTTCAGAAACATGGAAAAGTTAAGACACTAGAACCTTAGATACACTGGGAAACTATAAGGGAAATTTTCAAGGTATTATCCAATAAATATGAACAATGCAAAGCTTGAGAAGTATCTTTAACTAGAGAGGAGGCTGAGCTGCAGAGCTCAGACCCAGATCTGAACTCCTCCAAAATTCAGCAGGATCTGGGATTTTGGATCTGGCTCATTCCTACTTTCAATATTGTAAGTAAAGTGTGCACTGCAGAAGCAGTGTTTGCAAAATCCTAACTGACCAAATAGGCATGTTCAACTCATACATCACATGGAGGGTCAGAAAAGCTTTTTCACAAATAGTCTACTCCTTTCTCTCCCCAAACAGCTGACACAGAGTGGTGCTTTTTCTTCCGTTTGCCGTTCCAGTTTACAGGGCACACATATCAATCTCTGACATTCACAGTGGAATCTGAAAGAGCATGATGCCCTTTCTCCTGAATGCACAACTGCTCTTATCTGGCATATGAATTCAGAGGGCCAGATTTACTAGTACATTATACCTCCCTCTGCCAGCCTTGTGCCCTAGTGGAGACTCAACACCAAGAAGGTGATGGCACTGTTATGCACTCCACACACACCTACACACGCACGCACAGCTTTTGTATTTTAATGATAGGGATGGGTGAGTGAAGAGGAGCAGTTTGGGGTCCTACCCATGAAGACATACTGCCAGATGGGTAAAAAATTCTGCCCGTGAGGATTTAGTTGCAGAATCAGGGCCTTCGCTTGTGGCTGGGTCTAGAGCTGGTTGGAATATTTTTGGCAAAATTCAATTTAGCTGAAATATGCTTTTGTTTCATCAAAGCAGAAACATTTCACAGAGACTATTTCAATGACATTTTCATAGGAGACAGGGGGAAAGGGACTCTCACTCTACAGCCTGGTGGTTATGGCATATTCCAAGCCAGTGGCTGCACCATGAGCAGAGAGAAAGAGACACACACATACATCTTCTTGAATTGAAAAAAAACCCACCTCATGGTTTGGTCCAATAATGGACATTTCAACATAGTGCTTTTTTCACAAAAATATTCAAAAGGTTTAGTTTTTATTCCAGTCCATGTCATTGAAGTGCAAGTGTTTAAACCCCAGATAGGGAGGACTGGTTGTCACAGGTTTGATGCTCACTCATATCAAAAGCCACTGATGAATCCCATGAGATTTATGCTGAACAAGAACCCCTAGATTTATCAATGAGAAGGTCATTAAAGATGTTGATCAGGGTCTTTTCAGTACAATGACCAGCTCTAAACCTAGCACAGGGTTATGGTTTTGAAGAAATGGCAGACTCTGACTAGTTCAAGTAGGTTGAGCACAGAACTGAAGCAAAGACCTAGAATGAAAGTTACTTCTTTCCTCAGAGTCTAAACAAGGGCATTTTTCTCCAAATGGGAGTCACCATGACCAGCTTAAAAAACCGAGGACAAAAGTTAGAGGAATTGTCTACCCAGGTCAGTCTGGGGAAGGAGCTCTAAGGAGGAGAAACATCTCTCGGTCTGGTAAACTACTGAGATAGCTGCACTCCTTGGCCCTGTTATTATAGATACAATATGATTGATCTACGTAGCTGTTTCGCGGGAGCAGAGGGGTGTTTCAAAGTTTCTTCAAGAGGCATAGAACTGAGCTAGGAGTCAGGGGACCTGGATTCTGTTCCATTTCTACCACAGACCTGCTGAAAATCTACCTCTGTTTCCTCTTTAACCCTTTGTCTGTCTTGTCTGTTCAGATTATAAGCTGTATGAGGCGAGAACTGTCTCTTACTATGGGTATGTACAGCGGCCACAGTGATGTGGCTCCACTCTCAGTTGCTGCCTCTTGATGCCATTGTAATATAAGAAAGAATAAGTTGCGCTAAGATCTTTGTATGAGGCTGCTGCTTTTAGTTTATTTTCTGTATGACACAAGTAGAGAATTGCTGCATCCTTCCCTTGACCAGAATCTGGCAAATTGCTCCATGCGAGCAGACCCTTGAGCCTGCATGAAGCCCCATTGGAGACAACAAGACTCTGTGCCCATGCAGGTGTCCACCTAATTGAAGCAGCTTGATCAGTGCAGAAAGCAGGTAAAGTAAATGTGGAGTGCCTTGGCTGCAACGCCCAGGATTCAATGTTTCACTTTCATCCCTTACCTGCCCTAAACATCTGTTCTATGCCAGCTCAGGGGAGCTAGTCCCATGTGAGACTGGGACAGGGAATAACAATATGTACAGGACTAGTGTGTGTTTATGCAGGCACGTAGGGACACTGGATAATGGTTTCCTTTTATAGAGAAGATACAGATACGATTCAGTGCTACATATTTAAGAGGAGCAGCAAATTACTCATAGCCCAGGACCAGGGAATGATATGGTGTCTTTAAGGCACCTTTGTGCCCTCCTGATCCTGAGTTGCTCTTGAGAGGCACCTGGCATAACTCAGACACTTTTTGAGTCCTCTTCAAGTTACAGCAGCCATCCCATGGGCCCTATGGACTGTAACACTACCTGCTGCAGCTCCTGGAGTGTCTCCTATGCCAGCAGGGCCTTACAGCAGTCTACCTCAGTGCCTACCCTCCCCAAGCCAGAACCAGGGCCACCACTGATCTGGTGCCCCCAGAGGCTGCAGGTCTGGACTTTTTTTCTGAACTGGCCCTGAGTCTTCATCACTACACTCACACTTCTCCACATGCAGCCCACACCAAGAAGGTGAAGCAAGAGGGAAGTTAAAAATGGCAGAGAGTTTCTCTCTGAATTTCTTCACCCAATCTTCCCCTCTTTCCTCTCCCTTCTGCTCCTGAGCTCCTCTTGGAGCCAGAGACTCTTATTAGGAAAAGGCACCCTTCTTCATATAGCCTATGCACAGGAAACATGAGCCACCAAGGAGGAAACATGAGTTCTCCAGTCACTTTGTTACCTTTCAATATTGGATCTAGTCTGCTGCTACCATGGATCAACAATAAAACGCTGAGTATAGCGGCAAGAGTGACCTTCCATATTCAGGAATCAACTCTTCACAGAGCTTGGTCCTGCATTCCTAATGGGCAAAGAACGTCCACTGAAGGTCAGTGGGAGATTGTGTGGGTGAGGACTCCAGCAGGGCGGTTTAGTGTGTAGTGTGCTACTTTTTAAAGACACTGAGCACCTGTAGCTATCCCTGGGAGCTGAGGTAGTTCAGTACATCTGACTGGAAACTGCTGACTTGTCAGTGAAAAGAAAAAGTTTTCCATTGAATCGACATGTTTCCAGCTGCAGCTGTAGGTCTAATCTGTGAATGAACCTATTTGAAATTATAATAATAATACCTCACTCTTATATGGCATTTTTCAGCTATAGGTCTCAAAGTGCTTTACAAAGGAGATCCTTAACACTATCCCCATTTTACAGAAGAGGAAACTGAGGCACAGAGAGGCTATGTGACTTGCCCAGGGTCATTCAGCCAGCCACTGACAGAGCTGGATCTCCCAATTCATGGACTGGTGCTCTATCCACACTGCCAGAAAGGTGGTATCTTCATATAATACAAGACAGACCTGCTCAGAGAACTGCTGAGTTCCAATCCCAGATCCAGTGCTGGTTCTAAGGGTGGGTAAGCAGGGAGCTTGCCCTGGATTCCTTCTTCCAGGGGTCTCGTGCTGCTAATTTTTGCTTTTGCTTTTCTCTGCTTGGTTGGCCATTTTGGTTTAGCTGATTAACCAGACTTTTTTCTTTGTTCAGCCACAGGGGGAGGACGTTGCTTCCCTGTCTGGAAAAATGACTAGGGCCAGTCCTGCCCAAATCTAACACTGAATCTCTTCTGTAAGTTGGGAAAGTCTATTAGCCTCTCTGCCTTAGTGTCCTCGACTGTAAAATGAGGATAGTACCTAGCCAGTTCATGAGGATGTTGTGAGGACCAGTGGCCTAATCCCGCAATTGGATCCGACTGCATCTGCACCCTCTATTTGAAAGTGTAAATGTAGATTATACTCTAGAGTAAGATTTAGTCTCATTGAAAGACTTCAAAGCAAGGAGATTTTGATAAGACAGCACTTAACTAAAGCTTAGTTCATTCTTTCTAACTCCAGGAGTTGTAAAGCTTCAGCCCTTCAGAGTGTTCTACTCCATCATTTAGTTTAATCCTCACTGGATTTTCATCCATTATTTATTAACGTAAAATGAGCTCTTTTATGTCAACAATTAAAAGGATAGTTTTCTGATTTTATATGCAGAATCATGACGTTCCACTACAACGGCATTATTAATATGATAATAAGTTGCACTTCGATAGTGTATGAGGAATTCACGGACCTTTGATTAAATTGACACTTCTGCTTTTCAAGATTATGTTGAAAGATCAGTTACAAAAATACATTTCTGCAATCATTTTCAACTGTTTTAGTTAAATATCCTGTATTTTACCAGTGTAAACCTAATGACAATACTTTGTACTTTCAATTATTTCAAAAAATGTTGCTTTGGAATAAATGCAGAATTATATGCAAATCGACATTTAATTGTATAGCACTCCCCTGCAGTTCCCTGCATGTTGTAACTTTACAGATGTTCCCAATAGCTCAGTGGATTACATAAAGAAAGACCACAATTAAGGGTTGTCTTGTTAAAGGTCTAAATGAACCATTAGTTCCTGCTAGCTTCTTACATACCTTCAGTCAAGCAGAGATTTGATATACATCTGCTTTTCTGAGGCCATCAATTCAAGAAAACAACAGGATGCTTGTTTGTTGTTTCTTTTCAGAATTAAGAAACACTTGTTCCTTTTGTTCTCAAGATAATCATTTCATGGCTGGAGAACTGCCAGTTAGTTGTGCAGCCTGTTTACAGCCGTGAGATGGATTGCCTGAGTAGGTGTCTGTTGTGGGCTGCACAGGAACACTTCTGTTACTCTGCAACTAGCTAGCATTTGTCCCTGCACAGTGGCCTGATGGTATTATCTTGGCAACAGCTTCTTACTATAGAGTCACCGTGTTAACTTTGTGAATAGGTAGTTTCCATTTACACCTCTACCCTGCTATCACGCTGTCCTCAGGAGCCAAAAAATCTTACCACATTAAAGGTGAAACTGTGTTATATCAAACTTGCTTTGATCTACCAGAGTGTGCAGCCACCCCCACCCTCCCAAGCGCTGCTTTATCGCGTTATATCCAAATTCGTGTTATATCGGGTCGCGTCATATCGGGGTAGAGGTGTACTTTATGGGCAGATAATAAAGCATTTAAAGTGATGCCTTCAGGTGTACATGTGATTATATCTATGTAATCTTGAACCTCCTTTGATAATCCAGAAAAAATGGGGTAGACCATGCAAAGGCAGATTTTCAAGTGCGCAAAGGGCAGTTAGGTGCCCAACTCCCATTGATTTCCAGTAGGAGCTGGGGACCCACATCCACAAAGGTAGTTAGGTGTCGAAGTCCCAGTTTTGGCTCCACTGCAATCCTCAAAATTCCCACCAAATCCTGTTGGTGCCCAAACTCATTTGGCATCTACATTTTTAAGATAAAAGTTCTTTTGGTACCTTGGCAGGTGCACTGCTGCCTCCCTTTAGGTAACTGGTTGCCTATCTCCCACCTAATCCTCAAAGCAATTCAAAAACATGGGAAAGATAAGCAGCCGAACACCTCTGATGAAGTGGAAATGTCCTTAATGTTTTGGCTGAATGCAGTGTGCCTCAGTTTCCACTAGGTGTTACTCAAGTATCTAGGTGGTGGAACAAGGGTGTGTGATCATTGCAGAGGCACCTAGAGGGCAGGTGTGACTGATGTCTGGCTGCCTGGGTGCAAACAGTATCCAGGCAACTGATGGCCAGGGCCCATCCTCTGCCAGAATCAGCCAGAGATGTTGGAGAAAAAAGCGAGAGGTGGAAGCCAAGTGACCTGTTTGCCTGCGAAAAAGACAAAGGAAGGAGGAGGGCAGCAGAGTGTGGCTGTGAGAAACTGATCAGTCCTCTGGTTGGGACTTGGGGCCTAAGATGGACTTTGCTGTAACTCCCTGATTTCAACCTGTGCTAAGAAGAAACCCTGTGACTAATAAACCTTCTGTTTTACAATGATGGCTGAGAGTCACTGCTGACTGGGAAGTTGAGAGGTGTGTAAGGCTTCCCCAGGTATCCTGGTCAGGTGGACTCACTGGGGTGGGGGGAGCTCACAGTGTGAACACGAGTGCTGAATGGTCTGAGGTCAGACCCAGGAGGTACTGAAGCCTAGGAGGCTTGCCCTAGTGAGCGTGTGCCCTGAAGAGAGACACATTGCATTAGAGTCCTGCCTGACTTAATTCAGAGCAGTTCCAGAGCACCGAGACTGTGACTTTGTGACAACATGTGGGGCCTAAGCTGGTAGGCATGCTTGGAGCCATCTGGTTCCATCAAAATTCATCTAGAGGTGATGCTGGTGCCAGCCACCTTATAGCTTTTAGACTAGTGGTTAGAGCATTTGTCTGGGATGTGTGAGGCCCAGATTCAATTCCTCCCTCTGCCTGAGAGGAAAAAGAATTTGAACAGGGTCTCTTACCTCCTACCTGGGTGCACTAACCACTGGATTATAGAGTATCTCTCTTTCACCCACTTCCCTGTGGACGTCATTGGACCAGAGAAGAGAGTGAGAATGGTGGCACAGCTCCTTTCAGGAAGAACGGTGTAGTATGGTACACTGGGACAGGGGGTTTTCCTTCCTTTTGAGAGTTTCAGGCATCAGTAGCATTAGGAGCTTGGGCTCTGTGCCCACACCCAGAGGAAAGTTAGTTATGAATTCCATTCCCAGTCAGTCACACAGTCTTGTGAATCCTCTACTCCAGCAGTTCTCAACCTATTTACCATTGTGGGACGCATATGCAGCTCTCTGTGTTATGTGGGCAGCATCTACACAATATATGTGCTACCTGTATAGCTCTGAGGATGTCACATGAGCCACAGCTGTGTGCTGATTGGGCTGCAAGCAGCCTGCGGGTTGAGAACCACTGCTCTATTCCCTTCTCACAGGTTTCTTCATAGGCCCTGCTACATCTGTCAGAAGTTGGAACCTGACCACTGCTCCTACTGCTACATCTGTACACACAGATTCATGAAAACCAAAGAACCAAAGAATATATCCAGCTGACCTGATTTTTGTGCAAGGTTCTACTTTCTGCTCCAACTTTGAGACTGCTTCTACAGTCTCTCAAAAGAACCTAGCATATTTAAGACAAAATAAGTACTGAAAGTTAAAATAATTACCTACAAACCAGTGTACATGTTTCTTTCATCTAATTAGGTAATCTACCCAGGTGTTTAACACCAACGCATCTATGCCTTAATTGGAAAAAGTCAAGGACAGAAACTAATTAGTAGCTTTAATCAAAAGCAGAAGTCTAATGCTAATTAACTGCATATTCCCACCATAATAAGGTCCTTTTATTAGAAGTTGCTACAAAATAAAATACAAATTATTGGAGTTTTCTAACAAATGTTTCCAAACCCCATTTCCCAATTAACCTGCACATTATTTCTCAAAGGTAAGGAAAACCTATAGGACCAAATGCCGTTCATCTTACACAAAGGCTGCAGAACTAGGCCCATAATTTGGGATATATAAATATGATTTAGAACAGATTATGAATTAGATTTTGCAGTATCTCCACGTATATTTTAGTGCTGGTCACTGGTATCACTAGACAAAGGGTCTGTCAGCATTTTCGTTACAAATGTGTGGCCAAACACCGCTGTTCTTAATCAATCCCTACTCAGGCAAAGCTCCCATTAGAAAAAATTAATACAGGAAAAAGTAAGTCATGTCAGTCTTGCTGAGATGACCCATGTGTCCCTCTAGATAAGAATGGGAGAAACCAGATTTTACAAAAGTCTTAGGAGACACTTGAAACCTTTGCAAAGTCAAGGGTTTAAATAATCTGGGGCCAGCAGAAAGCATCCATCCTACAATACCCCTAGCATGAAATCCAGGCCCCATGGAAGACCCCAAAGAGGAGCAGAACTGAAGAGGAACTCAACTCCCTTTGAGATTTGGGACTTTGCAGGAGCTTTTAGCTTCAGTCCTGCAGAGTATAAGAGCTCCACCGGGCTGAAACTTAAGGTTCCTCAGGAGCAGAACTGAAGCCAGAGCAGCACCAGGAACATAACCAAGCTTCAACTAATTGGGAATTTGGGTTCACTGGAGTTAAGCAAACTGGGCTTGCACTACATCTATAAGCATGAGAAACCATTCAGTCGTGCTGTTAAGTAAACTATCCTCTTCCCCCTCGTATGACTTACATGTCACTTTGCACACTTTCAGTATGAACTTTTACCCTGAGCTGCTACTTAAACTCTACTCTTTTTTTAGCTTCACATTGCAGAGCTAACAGAAATACTTGCTCATGGTGAGCTGAAAATTATCCTTCCATGTAGAAACATGGTCTGTGATCAGCTATTGCCAGCTGAGCTGCAAATTATATTATTATAATATTAGCAATGATTTTCTAGACACTGACATACCATTAAGCGATTATTCACAAGAAGGAAAGCAAAGCTAGAGGGAAAGCATTAGAACAGTGAGGCTCAGTCTTTGAGACCACAGCAGTCACTCTCTCAAGATTAAGACCCTCATATGGCCACGTTTACCCTACCAAAGTAGGAAAAACAGCAGAGATGCATGAAGTGGGCTAGTCACTGGTAAATAAAAATACATGTAAACATGATGTCAGAATCCTAAAATATTGTTACAAATTGATTAAACAGAAAAATCCATTATTGGGCAATGACAGACTTAGCACTTAAAAAAAACACATTTTAAGACACTGATCCTTATGCACCTGCTTAACTGTATTCAGCTGAGTAATTTCATTGAATTCTATTAGACTATTGGCACAAGTAAAATTGAGGCCTTCATAATCTGCAAGTTTCACAATTTCTTCTCTGCAAAAATATAATTGTTTGCTTGCATTTCTTCTTACATGTAGACCTATTGTATACTGAGAAAACCTCCCTATGTTCAATCTAAACAACTTCGTCCTCCAGAGGTTAAAGCTTAGAAACAGAAATATATAAATAAAAGCTGTGGTAATGGCCTTAATGTAATGCTCAAAACAATTGCTTCATGATGAGCTTGTGTTTTATTTAATTCTCCATTGTGGAGTGCACTCCTATATAAATAGCACACATCATTCCTGGCTAAGGGCTAAAGTTATGGACTCATTATTGGACTAAACTCTATGGGCAAAGAAAACCTGATGCAAAATAGCTGTAGCTATTATATAATCCTGCAGTACACAGGGGATATTATGTACCGCAGTACATAAGAGATTTTTTTTAAAATTTCAGTAGCTCTATATTTCACTTTACCCAAGAAAAAGACGAAAAACACCCTTTTCATTTGGTCTGTACACTAAGAATAATTGCTATCAATATTGATTAGCCCTTGGGGATAAAACTGAATTTAAAAACTGCAGACAGTGAAATCTCAGCTGAGGCATACACCACTTTGAGTAACAGCTATTGTGAGATGCTCCTATGTTTAAACTTATCTGAGAAAACTGTGAAATTAATGATCTCACATTGGGTCTAATATGTTATCAGACTCGACAAGACTACGCTGCTGTTTTCCTTCCTAACCCTGGTGATCTGTCTGTCACTCAATAGAAAGCCCCCAAATGTTGATGTTACTTGCATATGTTTTGGAAGACTGAGAGGTTCCCAAGAGTTCAGAAGCTGTAGAAGGAGTTTGTCAGTATTCCTCATCTATGCTATGTACTCTACAATATGCCTTCATTTTTAACAAATAGAAAACACCCAGAACCAAATTCTTCATGAATCCATGCAGAATTTGGACCAAGGTGTCGTAACTATATTATTATTTGTGCAGTGTACCGCAGTAAGAGAAAACAATGGGCCAGATTCCCAGCTGATCACCAGCTCAACAGAGCTGCACTGATTTACTCCAACTGAGGATCTGACCTGATATATGGTAGGTACATCATCAGGCAACTATACCTTATTACTAACACATAGGGTGTTTTCTAAGTTTTACTAGTCAGTGTAATTAATGATATTATCTGTATAGCTTCTGATTAATAGGAAAAAAATACATGGTTGGAATGATTGTTTGACCAAATATAATTCATATTTAAAGCTCTGCAGCAATTCTTTCTCTGCCTTGCAGTACCTGGTACAAATAGGTACTCTATTGGGAGTCAGCATGCAGCTTTGTTTGTTTCTGTTTACATTCAGTAATGCTGAGGACTAAAAATGTAGATGAATGTAATATAATGTTAAATTTATTGCAGCATTCATGATATTACTCTTTAAAAATGTAAGAAATTCTGTAGCTATCATGGTTAAGACAAATATCACAGTACAGTTGTCCATTTTTTTTAAATGGTGACTGCTGTAAGTGTATAGTAAACCTCTCATTCCCAGGAGAAAGTATCTAATTAATAAGGCATGAAAGGGCATCTTGCACTAGATTAACTAACAAAGTAGGAGGGTTGTTTTAATTTGAAGTTGTGAACATTTTTAAAATGGATTCAAAGTGCTGATTTGGGTCCCAGTCTTGCAAGCTACTGCACATGAGCCCTGGGATACACCTTCACAGAACAACTCTCAGGATGGGGGCCTAAGGTTTCACAAATTATCTTATTTGAACAAAAATTGCCTTTGTCTAATGATATATTTTTATTAAAAATGTAGTATTTTAAAATCTGGACTCACCCAATCAATATACTGTGACAGATCCAGACCAGTGGGGTACAGGAGTCTGGTAGAGGGCAAATATACTGGTCATTGGATGAGTAGTTTTCTGTTCCCTGACTGACCAGTGCAGGGGCTGCACTAGAGTAATCAGGAGCCTGCTAGAACCAATTCATAGAATCATAGAATATCAGGGTTGGAAGGAACCTCAGGAGGTCATCTAGTCCAACCCCCTGCTCAAAGCAGGACCAACTCCCAACTAAATCATCCCAGCCAGGGCTTTGTCAAGCCTGACCTTAAAAACCTCTAAGGAAGAAGATTCCACCACCTCCCTAGATAACCCATTCCAGTGCTTCACCACTCTCTGAGTGAAAAAGTTTTTCCTAATATCCAACTTAAACCTCCCCCACTGCAACTTGAGACCATTACTCCTTGTTCTGTCATCTGCTACCACTGAGAACAGTCTAGATCCATCCTCTTTGGAACCCCCTTTCAAGTAGTTGAAAGCAGCTATCAAATCCCTTCTCATTCTTCTCTTCCGCAGACTAAACAATCCCAATTCCCTCAGCCTCTCCTCATAAATCATGGGCTCCAGCCCCCAAATGATTTTTGTTGTCCTCCACTGGACTTTTTCCAATTTTTCCATATCCTTCTTGTAGTGTGAGGCCCAAAACTGGACACAGTACTCCAGATGAGGAGTACTTACCAATGTCGAATAGAGGGGAATGATCAAATCCCTCGATCTGCTTGCAATGCCTCTACTTATACAGCCCAAAAGGCTGTTAGCCTTCTTGGCAACAAGGGCACACTGTTGACTCATATCCAGCTTCTCGTCTACTGTAACCCCTAGGTCCTTTTCTGCAGAACTGCTGCCTAGCCACTCAGTCCCTAGTCTGTAGCAGTGAATGGGATTCTTCCGTCCTAAGTGCAGGACTCTGCACTTGTCCTTGTTGAACCTCATCAGGTTTCTTTTGGCCCAGTCCTCTAATTTGTCTAGGTCTCTTTGTATCCTATCCCTACCCTCCAGCATATCTACCACTCCTCCCAGTTTAGTGTCATTTGCAAACTTGCTGAGAGTGCAGTTCACGCCATCCTCCAGATCATTAATGAAGATATTGAATAAAACCGGCCCCAGGACCGACCGTTGGAGCACTTCACTTGAAACCGGCTGCCAGCTAGACATGGAGCCATTGATTACTACCCGCTGAGCCTGACAATCTAGCCAGCTTTCTATCCACCTTATAGTCCATTCATCCAGCCCATACTTCTTTAACTTGCTGGCAAGAATACAGTGGGAGACCGTATCAAAAGCTTTGCTAAAGTCAAGGAATAACACATCTACTGCTTTCCCCTCATCCACAGACCCAGTTATCTCCTCATAGAAGGCAATTAGGTTAGTCAGGCATGACTTTCCCTTAGTGAATCCATGCTGACTGTTCCTGATCACTTTCCTCTCCTCTAAGTGCTTCAATTAAGGCAGACAGGCTGATTAGAACACCTGCAGCCAATCAAGGCAGGCTAGTCAGGGCACCTGGGTTTAAAAAGGAGCTCACTTCAGTTTGTGGTGTGCATGTGAGGAGCTGGGAGCAAGAAGCTGACAGTGAGAGGGTGTGCTGCTGGAGGACTAAGGAGTATAAGCTTTATCAGACCCCAGGAGGAAGGTCCTGTGGTGAGGATAAAGAAGGTGGGAGGAGACAATGGGGAAGTAGCCCAGGGAGTTGTAGCTGTCATGCAACTGTTACAGGAGGCACTATAGTCAGCTGCAATCCACAGGGCCCTGGACTGGAAGCCAGAGTAGAGGGTGGGCCCGGGTTCCTCCCAACTCCTGATCAGACACAGGAGGAGTTGACCCAGACTGTGGGTTCCACCAGAAGGGAAGATCACTGAGGTGAGAAATCTGCCAATAAGTGCAGGACCCACCAAGGTAGAGGAGGAACTTTGTCACAATACATACAGATAATGAGTTATCACAAACCCCAGTACCATGTGATAAAGTGGTATGTCATTAGGCAGCAGGCAAAAGTAAAAGCTTCTATCTCCCTATAGCCCCAATCCTGCCAAAACTTATGGATATGTTTAACTTTATCACCAAAAGTACTACTGTTCACTACTCACCATGCATAAAGTTAAGTACATGTATCCTCGCAGAAGCAGACCCTAAGTGTGCAGTGAACTTATAATAACTTCCACTTAGAGTGCCACATTGTTGTGAAATGCTGAAGGCAACTCTATTTACTATGTGTTTGTAATTTTATATTTGCTGCTGTTTACTGATGCATTATAAACCTTTAGCCAGATTTTCAAATGAGCTCCAGGTCAAATTTTCAACCATTCCACATCCACAACTGAGGCCAGATTTGCAAGAGTTCAGCACCCAGCAGCTCCCAGTGTGACAATTATAGCCAGGTTTTCTCCAGAGCTCAACATCCAATGTGCTGAACTCATTTGGAAACCTGACCACATATATATGTCTTAACTGAAGGATTAATTCAGACTCTGTCTCAGGTGTTGCCCTGAACCCACATCCCATCCCAAACAAAAACATCTCACCCAAGTTTGGTGGTGCTTTATTCTCTGACTCACTGGCCTGTCCGAGGAAGTGGGTTAGAGCTCCATCTGCCTCTCCACCCCATCTCCATGCATCCCTCTAGGTGATAAAGAAGAATCTCACCCTCTCCAATTGTAGTTTTCTACATAACACTTCCACCCTTTGGGGTCTGAATTAAATTTTGCAGATCATGTCATGCAAAGATTCAGAGTGTGGCCCATGCCACATCTCCTGAGAGCATGCCAGAGCTTATTTAAGGGAGCAACATTTACAGAAGGGTAATTAAGATCTCAAGCATAGGCAGTGTTGAAATATTATTGTTTATCATTTGTACTGCAGTAGTATCTAGGAATCCCGATCAGGGCTCTGTTGTGAACAGTCCTTGCCCCCAAAGAGCTCACAATCTAAATGACAAGACAGGATGCAACAGGACAAGAGAGACAAACAAGGGTGGGATCCATAACTCCCTTGCCATTTGTTACATGCTCATAGATGTTAGAGATGGAAAAGACCTAATGGATCTTTGAAAGTGTAGATACAGTCCTTCATTGTGCTATTTGAAACACACCAGTCCTAGTTAATGCGAGTTTCACCATCTTACATGTGTTGGGTTTTTATTGTTTGTATTGTTGTAATGCCCAAAAGCCCCAGTCCCGGCTCTGAGGTAGGGCCAGTGCAAGGATATTTTGCACCCTAGATGAAACTGCCACCTTGTGCCCTCCCTCCGATGTCCATTCCCCACCTTCCTACGGCCAAGTTCCCCCCAGGGGCCCAGATGTTCACAAAGTGCAGGAGGCATGGGGGGGGCTGCAAAGAGGGCGGTTGTATGGGGGATCTTCCGGGAGGTGAAGGTGGCAGAGAGGGGGGTGCACGGGACTGTTGCAGGGGATGGAGGTGGCCAAGAGGCATGGGGAGGGGGCTAGTGGCAGGGAAGAGATTGCACAGAGGGAAAAAGGGCTCGTTACAGGGGGTGCAGTGGCAGGGAGGGAGTGGCACAAGGGACAAGTGACTAGGAGGGGGTTGTTGCAAGAGGCTGGCAGGTGGGGGTGTGTCTGTGCCCAGGGTTGTTTCAGGGGAGTGAAGATGGCAGGGAGGGGTTTGCACAAGGGAGGAGTGGGCAGGAGGGAGATGGTGGGGGCGGGGGGTCCCCGAGGTTGATGCAGGTGTGAAAGTGACCATGGCTGGCTCGGGGAGTTGCCAGGTGGAGGCTGCCCAGAAGCAAAAGTGGCAGGACAAGATGGGTTGTTGGGGCAGGGGGGTGCACAGGAGAGAAGGTAACTGGTCAGTAGGTGTTGGAGGGGGTGGCACTGGGCTGGGGGAGGGGTGCCCGCATTGCTCCCACATACACCATTCCTCAGGCCAGGGACCGGACCTGCCCACCCCCCGGCGCTCCATGGGTCCCCGCGGCCTGGCTAGGTACCTTACAGGCAGAGTAGACACCCAGCTTCTCTGTCCGAAGACCAGAGCACAGCTGCGCCTTCTTCCCTGTACCACAGGCCGAGCCGGGCTCTCCGCCACCCCTGGGGCTCTCACCGATGGCACAGGCAGCCAGCCCCCCACACACCCGAGCCTGCTGCCACCGCTGCTGTTGAGAGCCCTGGGGGCGGCAGGGAGCCCAGCTTGGCCCGTGGTGCAAGGAAGAAAGCGCAGCTGCTAGCGCTAGATCCTCCCCTTCCTCACTCCACTGCTGGCTGCTCCCCCAGGGAGAGAGACTGACCACGCTGCGGATGGCCCCTCTGGAGCTGGGAGGCAGGGAGCAGCAGCCGCCTTGTGTTCCGCTGTTTAAAAAAAATTGAAGGGACACCACTTTTTGGCGCCCTCAACCACTTGGCACCCTAGGTGGCCGCCTAGTGGTCGCAATGGTCCTGCTCTGAGGTGCTTCAGCCCTCTTTGGTTCATTTGTACTTTAGGAGTTGCTTATTACCCTGACCCTCCAAAGTGTATCTGTGTACACACCAGCAAGGCTCATCCACCCACTTTCTTCCCATCCCACAGCCACATGGTGACCAGATGTCCTGATTTTATAGGGACAGTCACAATATTTGGGGCTTTGTCTTATAGGTTCCTGTTACTCCACCCCCATACCACTTTTTCACACTTGCTATCTGGTCACCCTATGCAGCAACAAAGCAGTAAAAGATCTTGCTGACTCAGCCTAACTTCTCCTTGGGCCTAGATTCCCCATGCTCCATAGATGACCAACAGTTTCCCTAGTTACCACACAAAGAATCTAGGGCATCCCAGGCCCCATCCCCAATGCCAGTAGGGATCTTTCCTGGACTGCCACTGCAGGAGTGGAGTGGGGCAAGTTTTCTGCCACCAAGCATAACTGTCCTGGTATTTGGGGCATAGAATCTAGCCAGTGGGCCCCTGAAGATTACAAGAAGTGGCAAGCGAGGCAGCTGGTGACCCCCCCAGAAGATATCTGAGACCAGGAATGGAGATTAGGCTGCCAGACTACCTACCCAGAAACAGCAGAAGAAAGTAAAAGTTCTGCCTGAGTAATTTAAAGAGTGATTGATTTTGCCCTAATCACGTCTTTCTAGGTAAATACGTAATAAGCAGGAAGTTTTAATATAGTGCATATTGAATCTTGATAAGAAAAGTCTCAGTCCTCTAAAATGATCATGGATTAGAAATAGAGAACATTATTGAACTATCTCCAACAGCATAAATGTGTGTCAAATTTATAGTCCAAGTAATTTTTGTGACTTTCAAAGCATGCTCAGTAAATGTTCCTTCTCTGATATCTTTTTTTCCTAGAGCAACAGCATCACCTTCAGGCCACAAAAATATTTTTATTACATTCTAATTTCTTTAAATATAATTGGACATATACCAATCTTCTAGAACTGGAAGGGACCTTGAAAGGTCATTGAGTCCAGCCCTCTGCCTTCACTAGCAGGACCAGTTTTTGTCCCAGATCCCTAAGTGGCCCCCTCAAGGGATTGAACTCACAGCCCTGGGTTTAGCAGGCCAATGCTCAAACCACTGAGGCATTTAGAGATTACTTGCCTGTCTACAGCACATTGTTATTCCCCTTTGACCCAACCACAAAACATAGACAATATTTTAAAATTGTTTATATTGTTTGATTTTTACATAATTGAACAAGAAATGGGCCTAATCCATTGGCCCTTACTCATATGAATGATTCCACAAGTATGGTCTATAGCAGGGTAGGCAACCTATGGCACGTGTGTCGAAGACAGCATGCGAGCTGATTTTCAGTGGCACTCACACTGCCTGGGTCCTGGCCACCAGTCCGGGGGGCTCTGGATTTTAATTTAATTTTAAATGAAGCTTCTTAAACATTTTAAAAACCTTATTTACTTTACATACAACAATAGTTTAGTTATATGTGATTGACTCATAAAGAGATCTTCTAAAATTTTTAAAATGTGTTACTGGCACGCGAAACCTTAAATCAGAGGTAATAAATGAAAACTCGGCACACCACTTCTGAAAGGTTGCCAACCCCTGGTCTACAGAATGGGCTTAAAAGAGAATACAACCAGAAAAACATAAATAGAGATGAAATCTAATATAGATAGACTTGTGTAAAGAGTAAACAAGCTAGTTTATATATTCATATTGTCATCACTTTCTAAGGTAGTGCTGTATTTTTCACTCATATACCAGGGCAAATCCAGAGTATTTTAGGAAAAATCACTAGAATTATTTAGATGCCTATACATACATAAATACAGTAAAATGGTTTTGAGATGGCATATCTACTGCCAACATAGTATTTATTTATTTCTCTGTATCATTTGGAATCAATAGATGAGGCAAACAAGTATTGTTTGACAAGTAAAGGACCAGCACTGTATTTTAATAAAACAGCAGTTCTGTAGCTAGTTTTCTCGCTAAGGTACCACAGCCTAAAGAAGTAGGGCCAGATCCTCAGCTTTTATAAATCAGGACTGGCTTCATCAGAGCAATCCTAATTTCCAGTAGTAGAGGATCTGGTTCTGAGAACTGCCGGAGTTTACGGACAATAGTGATGGTGATGCTCAGGAATGTTTGAATGATTGGGCATGAAAAAAACTTTGACAGTTAAAAGAGAGACAAGAGTGTCAGTGTATTGTAAAGGAGAAATTTTATTCAATCTTTACCTTTTCCTCAGGAGGTAGTTGAAAAGTTACAAGCCTGTATCAACACCAGAGAATTTTACAAAAAATTTCCCATTGATGAAACCACTAGTTCACCTGAACCAGTGTTGATGCTGACAGAAGCCCAAGAGTAAATAAAAAAAGCTTCCTACACTTTTCATTAGTTTTACTCAGTAGTAAAAATGCTAGTTACCAAACCTTGTGTGTACTAAGGCTCTGCTGAACCAGTGGTATCACCTGTAAAGTTTGGTGACATTTTTGGATAAATATTTTATTTGCAAAAAAACTGAGTTTTGGTTAGCCCAAAATGACTTGCAAATTTCACACCATCAGTTTTGGCCCAAAAAAATGGTTGGGCTAGAGTCACAAGGTGGCTTTTGTGCCATTCATAAAACAAAGGTGGGAAAAAGGGGCTATAACTTTTAGCCCAGTGGTTTGTACACTCACCTGGGATGTGGTAGTCCTTGGTTCAATTCTCCCCTCTGCTTGATGTGGCATAGACATTTGACCTGGGGCTTTCTACCTCCTACTAGGGTGCACTAATCACTAGACCACTCAGCCTCTCCTGTTGAAGCTATTCTACTTTGTATGGAACACTTTGATAGTTATTAGATCAAAAAGAAAGACAAAGAATGAATCTGTAGCCTGGCTGTTTGGACATGCACTTAGGAGATGGGAAGCCCAAGTTCACATCTCTGTTCCAATTGCTGTACAAAGTAGAATAGCTTCAACAGAATAGGCTGAGAGTCCCATCCCCCACAATACCCCATGGCCTAGTGGTTGTGGAAGGTAGGAGAGAC
The DNA here is from genome assembly GCF_025201925.1 of Gopherus flavomarginatus. Taxonomy (NCBI): domain Eukaryota; kingdom Metazoa; phylum Chordata; order Testudines; family Testudinidae; genus Gopherus; species Gopherus flavomarginatus. The sequence goes on from NC_066617.1 coordinate 201,888,604, forward strand.
ACATTCACATTCCTTCTCCACATAAGGCAGAGGTGGGAACTGAATTCAGGACCCCTACATCCCAGGTAAGTGCCCTAACCCCTAGGCTAAAAGTTAGAGAAAGGAGTTCCACCTCCTCCTCTGACTGCTTCCCTCTGCCATTGCTTCCTTCCCCCGCCCCCTCATTTTGTGAATGTAATTCTTTTAAAATGCCTAGAAACACAATGTGTTGGGTCTAGCAAAACATTTTGTTCAACCCCAAATGGACATTGCTGATTCTCTGAAATTTTCAGTATTTTTCAGTTCGACCCACACTAATTATTATTAATTATGATTATATTATTATAATAATCAGTTTTTCTTCCAACTTGAATCATCAGTGTTTTTTTTATTAGTTCCCTAGTGTAAGCATGGCCATAGAGTGGAAGGAGGAAGGCCTGAGATACCAAAGGATAGGAGAAAGTGTGGAATATTTTAGATCTTTACATGAAAGACTAAAATAGTGCATTTTCAGTGCATGAAGGCTGTCATAGCACACTTCTATCATCTGCGCCCTCTGCTGGTTCCTTCTTCCCTCTCAATAGCATGGTCCAGATTTTCAAGGCCTCCAGTGCATAAGAACTCAGCTACCAGAAGAACCACCTTTCCACACCTAACTCACTGAGAAGTTTTATTCCCCTATGATAACACAGCTTAAAACCCACAGCTAAACCATGAGAGACACAGAGCTAAAAATCAGCAGTTTGTTTATGGAACAAGCAACCAGCAGAAATTAGATGAAGCCAAATGCTGACAATTTTTAGACACCCTGCCAGACCCACTGACTTGCTGAGGATTTCCCAGAAAAAGAAACATCATAATGAATAGCTTTTATTTTTTAAGCTAGCTGATTTTTCTAGAATGTAGGAAGGTCTAAGGGTGGGATCCTCTAGGAAGCTCAGTATGGACACTGCCATACAGATATAATTTCTCAGTTCAGCATTTAGGGCTAGAGCCACAAAAGGACTTAAGTACCTAACAGCCCCTTTAGGTGCCTGAATCCAATATTTAGGTGCTACTGAGATCTTCAGAACTCTCATTCAGCTGCTGCCTAACTCTGTAGGTGCCCATATTTCCACTGTGAAAGTCACCTAGGTGTCTAAAAATCCGCCAGCAAGTATGCTCATTGCTCTTTCAGTCTAGACACCCTGGCACTAAGCTCATGCTTAAACCCCAACAGGCTCCTCACAATAGGTGTCCCCGTCCCCGCCACACCTAACTCACCCAAGAAGACCCTATCCACTAAACATTTTCAGAGCATGCATAACCCCACACAAAACAGCCAAAGGAGGAAGCAAGGCTCGTGAATTGTCCCCCTAAAACCTTTAACCCAGTGGTTAGTGTTTTTACCCAAGAAATGGGCAACCTAGGTTCAATTCTCCCTTCTCTTAGGTGGAGAAAGCATTTGAACCTGAGTCCCCTGGCTCCCCGGTGAGTATTCTAATTAATAGATAATGGGGTATTCTCATGTGGGGCTCCCTCAATCTCCCCTGTTGAAGCTGTTTCACTTTGTATACAGATTTAAATATTAATTGGAACAAAAAGAGTAAGCATGACTCCACCACCCAGTGGGTGGGGCACTCATGAGGGATGTAGGAGACTCGGTTCCAATCCCTGCTCCAATGCATATTTAATTGTGTATACACATTCTGGGTGAGTTCTCTGACCATTGGGCTAAAAGTTATAAGTGAGGGTTCCTCTTCATCCAGAATTTTGTGTGAGAAAGGGCTTAAACGCCTAATTCCAGGAAAGGGTACGCAGCCATGCAGGGTTGGATTTAAGGGAAGGCGACCCAAGCAAACACCTAGGGTGCAAGGCTTGGAAGGCGCCAAGATTGGGATGCTGTTTTTGTTGTTAATGACATAAGGAAAAATAGAATGTTTGAAGTAAAATGTTTCAAGTATTCTGTATGTGGATTCATTTTTCCCTAACCTCCTAGAATGTTGCCAGCCATGCCCTTGCAGGTTTATAAGGGGCAGGGCATTGCCAGTCAGTCAGTAAGATATAAAAATGAACTGAAGCGAAGTGAGCCCAACTGTGATGTTGTGAACTTTGTTTTGTTGTAAGAACAGGAGTATTTGTGGCACCTTAGAGACTAACAAATTTATTTGAGCATAAGCTTTCGTGGGCTAAAACCCACTTCATTGGTTGCATGCAGTGGAAAATACAGTAGGAAGATATATATAGATAGGGTATAGATATACACAGAGAACATGAACCAACGGGTGTTACTATACACACTATAATGAGAGTGATCAGTTAAGGTGAGCTATTACCAGCAGGAGAGAGAAAAATACTTTTTGTAGTGGTAATCAAAATGGCCCATTTCCAGCAGTTGACAAGAGGGTGTGAAGAACCGTAGGGGAAGGGGGAATAAACAGGGGGAAATAGTTTTACTTTGTGTAATGGCCCATCAATTCCCAGTCTTTATTCAAGCCTAATTTAATGGTATCCATTTTGCAAATTAATTCCAATTCAGCAGTCTCTCGTTGGAGTCTGTTTTTGAAGTTTTTTTGTTGTAATATTGCGACTTTTAGGTCTGTAATAGAGTGACCAGGGAGATTGAAGTGTTCTCCAACTGGTTTTTGAATGTTACAATTCTTGACATCTGATTTGTGTCCATTTATTCTTTTACGTAGAGACTATTCGGTTTGGCCAACGTACATGGCAGAGGGGCATTGCTGGCTCATGATGGCATATACCACATTGGTAGATGTTCCTACTGTATTTTCCACTGCATGCATCTGATGAAGTGGGTTTTAGCCCACAAAAGCTTATGCTCAAATAAATTTGTTAGTCTCTAAGGTGCCACAAGTACTCCTGTTCTTTTTGCGGATACAGACTAACATGGCTGCTACTCTGAAATTTGTTTTGTTATGTAATTGTGAACTACCAGATTAGGGTTAACATTCTAAGGCTGTCACCTACTGTAACACTATTTAATACTGGTCCACTCAATGTTGGTGCACAGATCAATTTCTTAATGTTAGTACATTTCAGTTATTCTTAAAATGAAAAAGTCTCTGTAAGGCTAGAGGAAACTTTTTTTTATTTGCTTACATATAGCATGAATAATACAGATTTACAGATCCTAGTGTGCCAATTTATCATCTTATATGGCAGGGATAAATCATGCATGCAAAACATGCATCAAAGTCATGAAATAGGCTACAAATATAATAAAAATAAGGTATTCAAAAGTTTAACAGATGGAAGGGGGGCACCAAAGACGCTTCTCACCTGGGGCTCCATCTGGTTTAGGGCTGGCCCTGCAACTACGAATCTCATGTGGAGATAAGTGCTAAATTCTTTCTGAGGGATAGAGCTTAGGCCAGGGGTAGGCAAACTATGGCCTGTGGGCCAGATCTGGCCCATCAGGCCTTTGGATCTAGCCCGTGGGATTGCCAGCCCTGCGCCGCTCCCAGCAGTGGCTGGCACCACGGTCCCTGGGGTGTGGGGGGCCAGAAGGCTTCATGTGCTGCCCTCGCACCACCCTCACAATGACCATTGGCCAGGAATGAGGAACTGCAGCCAATGGGAGCTTTGGGGGAGATATCCCAGGGGCAGGCAGCATGCAGAGCCCTCTGCCCCTCCCCCAAGGGCCACAGGGACCTGGTGCCAGCTGCTGCTGGGAGCAGCGCAGGGCCAGGGCAAGCAGGCAGCCTGTCTGAGCCCCGCTGTGTGCCGCTGCCACCCCAGAACTGCTCCAGGTACGCCAGGCCGGAGCGCACACCCCAAACCCCTCCTCCACTCCACACCCCAACCTCCTGCCCATAGCCCCCAACCACCTGACCTAAGCCCCTGCCACACCCCTCCTGCACCCCAATCCCCTGCCCTGAGCCCCCTGCCACAGCTCGCACCCCTCCTGCACCCCAACCCGTTGCCCTGAGCCCCTTCCTGCACACTGCACCCCCTCCCACACTCTGCATTCCCTCCCACACCCCAACCCACTACCCTAGTCCTACATTCATGGCCCTGCATGCAATTTCCCCACCGAGATGTGACCGTCAGGCCAAAAAGTTTGCCCACCCCTGGCTTAGGCCATACATCTCTTCTCAGCATTTCCTACTGGTTAGTTTAGGTGACTCGGTATACTCGCTTTTGTGGATCCCATGCTTAGGCACCTAATTCTCCCCGTGCACTGTATAGGGACTCTAGGTACCTAAGTCAGAGATGTGGAGTCACAAGGCACCTAAAAGATAGTTGTTGCAGTGCCTAAGTCCATTTGGAGCTCTAGCCTTTAGATACTACAGGAATGGATGCCTCCACAAGGCTGCCCACCACTTGCAATATTTTTGTTTTTCTAGACTTTGCAGATGCTATGTCAGAGAATTAGGGTGACCTGTGAGGAGCCTTCAGAATCTTCAGATAGTGCAGAATGAGGCTGCCTTGATTTCAACTGATTTAGGCTGATACTGTTTTGCTTCCATCCTTGTGAGTCAGATAAGAGTGCACATAAAAACTGAACTTCAAAATTGTGGTTTTAGGAGGGAAAGACTTTTACTCTGACAGAATTAAAATCTAACCTTTCACCTCGACTTCGTGTATCAAAAATGCTCTTCAGAGTTGAGTAACTGAGTACCAAAATACAAAAGGAGAAGTTATAAGCAGCTGACTACAGAACAGGAATTGTCCCTCTGTGCCTGACTGAGGGGATGCATGAGTCAGGCTGCCTGGAGTGACTCAAAAACGTGGGTGCTGTCCTACAGTTAGATTCCACCAATCAAGTGTGAACTCCTCAAGCACTATAGCAGCCTGAACATGGAGTCACAGACAGTCCCTTTGGGCGCTCTGGTCTATCTTGCCTGACAGGCAAGCCTGCCTTTATGACAGATGGTCCCTTACATCAAAAATCACAACAATACTCCCCCTCCCAAAGGACCAGTCACTTACCCCAGGTCAGTTGTATGTTAGATCTCTCGCCAAAGACAACACTTGTAGACAATCCTGTAATAAACTAACTAAAGATGTATCAAGTACGAAAAAGAAATGCAAGTTATTTACAAGGTTAAAGCAGGTAAACATAAACACAAATGAGTTAAGATTTCAAAAGGTAACAGAAGCTGCTGTAATAAGCAAGCGCTATGTGTCCCTTAAGGACTAATCCAAGCTAAGCAACTTGGGCATCCCCTGCTTAAGCTTAGAAATATTCCCGTCTCCAAATTCCAAGCAGCACAGTGATACAGATCCTTTTTGTCAGGGATCTTTATTTCCTTCCCCCAGGCTTCAAACTGTGATGGGACGAGGGTTTGTGCAAGTCCCCTCTTCCTGGGAGTGGGAGGAGCAATCAAAAAAGTCTTTTCTCCACTGGTGTTCCACAATGGTTCATCTGGTGTCTATGGGCCTTCTTTTGTTGGGCAGGAGATGACACCTTTTGTGGTTAACTAGTATTTCACACTTGGTAATGCTCCTATTCTGACTGTGGGGGGTTTCCACTTTCATAGAAAACCCTTTTATAGTTACAAAGCAAACACTTAAATGTTACCTTCCAGCATGGGTTACAGATAGCATAAGTGAAATTAATACATGCAGCAACTCACAAGCATTTCATAAAGTCCAAACACTAAACACATCTCTAGAAATCTAATACCTTTTTGAACAATACTAACACATAGCTGAGTCAGACTGGTTTCCAGCTATGCATTTGTCAGCATTCAGTGAGGCCTGTGGGCCTTGGCGGCCACATGAGCACCTGGTCTGCCAGCACCACAGCATGATTAGTGGTTTCCTATTATTTTAGTTCCAACTTTTTGCTACTTTTCATTTTTTAAATGATTTTTTGAGTCAGGTTAACCAACCTTGCTGTCTTAAAGATCACAAATACACACTTTTCATAGGTTAGGACTGTATGCTTAATCCTGAGAAATATTGTTTTACCCTAATTTTGTCATTTAAATATTAAATATAACAAGCTGTGTCATCTTGAATTGTAATGGAATGTTTCATGTTGGTGGAATGGGGAGAACTGGCTCTTACCTAACCACCAATAATTTGGATAGGCTGCTTTAATTAGCCTCAGAGGTGTAATCTCAACATTAGTTTCAACCTGGGAGTGATTCAATACTCCCTGTATCAGCTATTTGGCTGGAATATAGGATCAAAAATGTAGGGCTAGAAGGGACTTCAACGGTCATCCCATCCTCTATACTGAGGCAGGACTAAGTTTTACCTAGATCATCCCTGACAGGTGTCTGTCTAAATCTAACCTGTTCTTAAAAACCTCCAATGACAAAGATTCCCCTGATTAAGTGGGCTGTAGCCCACGAAAGCTTATGCTCAAATAAAATTTTTAATCTCTAAGGTGCCACAAGTACTCCTGTTCTTTTTGCAGATAAGACTAACACGGCCGCTACTCTAAAAAAAGGTTCCACAATCTCCCTAGGTAACTTGTTCCCGTGCTTAACTAACTTTACGGATAAGAAGTTTTTCCTAATGTCCAGCCTACATCTCCCTTCCTACAATTTAAACCCATTACCTCTTGTCCTGTCCTCAGTGGACAAGGAAAACAATTTATCATAACTATATTGATTAGCACTGAGGTTGATAATGCCTTGTTACTTTTAGGACTGTTAGCTAGTCAAGACTTCTGCCTTCCAAATTATTGAGACATCTTATAAGGAATTGTTGGTCTATTTGATATGGTTTAATTTACCTGATAATTAGATTAATTTCATAGTAACCATTTTATTGTAAGTTGGTTTGTTTATATGTATATGACAGGGGTAGGCAACCTTTGCCACAGGTGCTGAAGGCAGCACTGCAAGCTGATTTTCAGTGGCACTCACACTGCCCAGGTCCTGGCCACTGGTCCGGGGGGCTCTGCATTTTAATTTAATTTTAAATGAAGCTTCTTAAACATTTTGAAACCTTATTTACTTTACATACAACAATACTTTAGTTATATATTATAGACTTCTAGAAAGAGACCTTCTAAAAATGTTAAAATGTATTACTGGCATGTGAGACCTTAAATTAGAGTGAATAAAGGAAGACGGCACAGCACTTCTGAAAGGTTGCCGACCCCTGGTATATGTTTTATGTTTATATGTATTTCATGCTTTTGTGCATTGCAGTATTGTTGTAGCTGTGTTGGTCCCAGGATATGAGAGACAAGGTGAGTGGGGTAAATGTCTTTTATTGGACCAACTTCGGTTGGTGGAAGGTACAAACTTTCAAGTTACATAGATCTCTTCTTCAGGTCTGGGGAAGGAAGCAGAGTGTCTGAGTTCTTCTCAAAACAAGTTGGGACAGATTGTTAAGCAAGGGTAACTCAGGTTGGAGGTGGTCCCTTGAAGTGAAGTGGGCAGCTGGGGGTTAGATTGTTATACATAAGGGGCTTGAAGTGGGCAGTGTGGACTTTGTGGGGTAAGGGTAGCAGGCAGTGTGGAGTGCTACAACTTCTTGTAACGAGCCATAAAACCAGAGTCCTTGCTAAGTCCATGATTTGTAGTGTCTAGCAGCGTTATGAATTAAAGTTCCCAGGCTCATGGCTTGAAGGTGTTATGCAAGTTTCTCTTGAGGAGGAGTACTGAAGGAGCAGATATGGAGTGATTGCTTTGTGAGAAGTGTTCACCCCAGGTGATGTGATGTTTTTGTCTTTTATCATTTTTCTGTGTGAGTTCTTTCACGAATGTAGTGATTGTCTGGTTTTACCCACATAGTTTTTGTTGGGGCATTTGATGCACTGGATGCTGTGAAAGGCATGTGTAGGACCCTGGAATCTTGAAAAGTGTGCTGTGAGGGGTATTGATCATCATAGAAGTAGAAATATATGTACAGGTTTTGCTTCTGTTGTTCTGGCATGGTCTGGTGCCGCTTTGAATTGGTGAGTCCTGGATTATCACCTCCCATGTGTCAAGGTATGAGTCTAGCAAAATCCTGAGAATAAGCACCATTTTGATGAATGGAGGGCAGATGCCTTCAATGGAAGAAAAGAGCAGTGTCTTAGCTACTTCCTCAGAATGTTTCCTCTTCCTCCCAGTGTCATTTTGATCATACTTCCATTCACTTTGACCCAGCTGTTCTTTTGCAGCTATTGTGTAACTTTAGATAAGAATTTCTCGACAAAAAATGTATAAAATAATTGTATGTGATATTAAGGTGTTTAAGTATGTGCAATCTGCTCTCCTAACCCCTTCAAAGAACAATGTCAGTGCTTGATAGTGACCAGATTCCCTATTATATTTCTTTCTCTTGTTCTTTTATTTTTTAAATCATTTCTAGGGGTAGTTTTTCATTTTTACATAACATACTGCAGAGGGAGCCCTTCCTCAATGTAAAAAGAATTCACAGTTTTTGATGGAGAATCTTATTCTGGGTTGTGAACCCGTATCCTTTGCACAATCAAAACTCCCTCTGACTTCAGTGGATGTAGGGCCGGCGCTTCCATTTAGGCGACTGCACCAGAATTGGGGGGGGGCGGCATTTTGCCATCCTCGGCAGTAATTTGGCAGCGGGGGGTCCTTCCGCGCTCCGGGTCTTCGGCGGCAATTCTGCGGCGGGTCCTTCACTCACTCCGGGACCCGCTGTTGAAGTGCCCCAAAGACCGGGAGTGCGGAAGGACCCCCGCCTAGGGCGCCAAAAACTCTGGCGCTGCTTCCGAGTGGATGTACAAGGTACACATGATCAAGCCCTAAACAGTTAGGAAAAGATAAAACAAGTAGTCATCCTGCTGTAATTCATAATGGGAACACATGCTTTGAGATTCCATTTCTTCTGTTTATACTCTTATAATTGCAGATACATTCACAGCCAATTCAAATTTAGGGGAAAGAGGGGCAAGATGTTATTTAATGCCTTTGTCTCTTTAACAGATGGTGTGGAATGTCTCCAGGGCCTGGTCTAAACAGAAAATGGGCTGACCTAGCTACATTGCTCAGAGATTTGAAAAATCCATACCCCTGATCGACATAGTTATACCAACTTTAACCCCACCATGTAGACTGTCCGTGGAACAGCTTCTCCTGCTGCATCAGTGGTGGGTGAAACTTCCCCTAGGGGAGGCTATCTCCCTGTCCTGCCTCTTCTGCCCTCGGATCCACCCTCGCTCCACTCCAGACCCCACCCCCTACCCACTCAGACTCTCCCATGCTGCTCACCACATCCTTTCTCACTCGCCCCCACAGCAAGACACCCCCCCACCTGCCACTGGCCACATACCTTCTCACCTCCCTGTCTGTCACAAGACTCCCCCCTCCCCCTGCTGCACGTTGTGTCCCTCCTCACTCTCCCACCAGACCTCCGCCCACCACGAGACCCCCCTCCACTCCTCTGCCTTCCACTCACCTCCTCATTCTCCTGCCTGCCGCTTGCTTCCTCACTCCTCGCCAGACCCCCTCCCACCCACCGCTGGCTCACCACTTCCTACCTCACTCTCCTGCCCCCGCGGGGGAAGGGGGGTGAGAAGGGACACAACAAGCAACGAAGGTCTCTGAAGAGGTGGAGATGGAGTGGAGGAGAGAAGGAAGACTCACCAGACGGCAGCAGCTGCAGATGGAGGAGCCTGTTATAACCTACAGTTTTTGCATGGTCCCTGCCAGGATATTAGATCCTGAATCAGTAAGGATGTCGGAGGGCCAACCTACCCTGGCAAAAACATATCCCACCTCTGCCACCATGTCATAACCTAGTCCCAGTTCATTACACTTAAAGCATCTTCCATCTGATGGGTCACTGGACCGAGGTGAGTTACTGGAGACTGGTGAGGTGGAAGAATAGGGCGTCTGTGGCTTTACTTGGGTTGTATGTGGGGTCTTTGGCTGTCCTTGGTTGTAGGGTTTATGGTCGGTGTGCCCCCTGGGGTATTCGTTCCCCTTGACCGTAGCTTTTTTGCTTTTTGCCACTTTTATTTATCTGGCTCCAATCTCCCCCGCCTCAGCGAGATTTTTGGGTTTTTCATTTTGTATGTACCATGTGATGTCCTCAGGAACACCATCCAAGAACTGCTCCATTTGTATGAGGAGGTGCAGTTCTTCCAAGGTTTTAACATTGTGTCCTGATATTCAGGCCTTATAATTTTTCCCAACGTAGTAGGCGTGTTTGGGAAATGACACATTTGGTTTCCACTTTTGGGTTCTGAAACGCCGACGGGCATGATTTGGGGTTATCCCCATTCTGTATCTGGCCTTGGTTTGAAAAAGTTTATAGTCGTTCATGTTCTTCTTAGGCATTTCAGCTGCCACCTCTGCTAAAGGTCCACTGAGCTGTGGCCTCAATTCTACCATGTACTGGTTTTCAGGGATGCTGTACCCAAGACAGGCTCTTTCAAAAATTTCCAAGAAGGCCTCGGTGTCATCACCTGCCTTGTAGGTGGGAAATTTTTGGTGCTGTGGAACAATCATTGGCGTAGGGTTGTTAGGGTTGGCTGGCGCATGCAGCCCAGCTTGCGCTAAGTTCAGTTCATGTTTTTTCTGTTTTTCCTTCTTTTTATTTTTCTTTTGTTGTTTTTTTATTTCTTTTTGTTATTTTTTCATGTCTCGGCGGTGGACCACCTCTTTTTCTTCTAGTTTTCTGTGGTGGGCTGCATTTTTGGCATCTTGGTCTCTTTTATGGGCTGCCTGTTTGATTTGTTCTTTTCTTTCTTTCAGCTCCATCTCTTTTTCTCTTTTTTCCAGTTGTCGCCTGTGTTCTGCTTCTTTGCTTTGTTCTTCGGCCTCCACTTTTGCCTTAGAAGTCATGGTTCCTGTTTTCTTGTGTTGGGGTGCCCTCCGGTGTTTATCTTCTGAACTGCAGGCTCTGTTGCCTCCTGGGGTCTGCCTAGCAACAGTGCCTTTTTCCCTTTCTTCCTTTAGCTAATTGTTTTCAATGTAAAGTAAACCAGAAAAACCACTTTATTTGCATGTATATAGTGCTGGTAATGACTCTCAATGGGAGTGCTATTGTCACAAAAGACCTGTTTGTCACAGCTTAATGGTTCCTTGCTTAATATGCAAGCCAAAAACTGCCAGAGAGAGCAGAAAAAAAATTCTCTCTGGTTCCCTTTTAAAACCAAACTGTTTCTCTCTGCTAAAAAGCCCCTAGCAGAGAAAAGAAAAATATAATATTCCTACTGGCTTCTGGATTCTATCCCACCGCTACCACCATGTCATAACCTAGTCCCAGATTTGGACCTTAGCGTCCAAAATATGGGGGTTAGCATGAAAACCTCCAAGCTTAGTTACCAGCTTGGACCTGGTACTGCTGCCACCACCCAAAAAATTAGAGTGTTTTGGGGCACTCTGGTCCCCCCAAAACCTTCCCTGGGGACCCCAAGACCCAAATCCCTTGAGTCTCACAACAAAGGGAAATAAACCTTTTCCCTCCCCGCCCCCCCCCCCCCCCCCGCTCCAGGTGCTCCTGGAGAGATACACAGAAGCAACCTCCGTGAATCTAAGCAGAGGGAGTCCACCTTCTGTAATTCCAGTCCTGGAAACAAAAGCACTTTCCTTTTTACCCAGAGGGAATGCAAAATCAGGCTAGTAAATCTAACACACACAGACCTCCCCCTGACTTCTTCCTCCCACCAATTCCCTGGTGAGCTGCAGACCCAATTCCCTGAAGTTCCCCACTAAAGAAAACTCCAACAGGTCTTAAAAGAAAGCTTTATAGAAAAAGAAAGAAAAATACATACAAATGGTCTCTCTGTATTAAGGAGACAAATACAGGGTCAATTGCTTAAAAGAAATATGAATAAACAGCCTTATTTAAAAAGGAATACAATTTAAAGCACTTCAGCAACTATAGACATGTAAATACAAAAGAACATATAAATCCCTATTTGATCTTTGGTACTCACAACTGGGAAACAGAAGATTAGAAAGCAGGAAATAGAAATCACTCCTCATCTGAGAGAGCATACAGGCAGACAGACAAAGAACTCAGACACACACTTCCCTCCACCCAGAGTTGAAAAAAATCCTGTTTCCTGATTGGTCCTCTGGTCAGGTGGTTCAGATTACTTCTTTCCAGGTAAAAGAGACGTTAACCCTTAGCTATCTGTTTATGACAGAGCCTTAGGGAAGGGACAGAGCAGGGAGCGGAAGGCGGAGGAGCCTCAGGGAAGGGAGCAGGGAGCAGAAGAGGCAGGGTCACCACAGCCCAGGTGTCCGGCTGCGGGTCAGCAGTGGCTGCACCAGGGGAGGCTTAGCCTCTCCTTGCCTATTGTACTCACCACCCGTGTCCTGCCCATATAGCTACTGCCTCTCATGGAGGTGGAGTTAAGGCAACAGGAGAGCTCTCTCCCGTCAGCTTAGAGCGTCTTCTCCAGATGTGCTACAGCGGCGCAGCTGCATTGGTGCCCCACGCTGAAAGTACAGTCTGTACAAGCGTGGCCTCAACTGGAAAACCAGAAGAGGTAGGGCCTTTCAAGATTCAAAGGCCCTGGGGCTCCAGCTATGGCTGGGAGCCCCAGGGCCTTTAAATCACCCCAGAGCTACCAACTGCAGAGGTGGCTGGGTGCCCCAGGGAACAGGGTCAAATTAAAGAGCCCAGGGCTCCGGCCACTGCAGAGCTCTGGGCCCTTTAAATCACCATCGGAGCCCTGCCGCCACTACCCCAGGGCGGCAGGGCTCAGATGAGGATTTAAAGGGCTCAGGGCTCCTGCCACTGGCGGGTAGTAGCAGCAGGGCTCCGGCAGTGATTTAAAGGGCCCAGGGCTCCAGCCGCTGCGGGGAGCCTAAGGCCCTTTAAAGCACCACCCAACCCCCACTATCGGAGCTCCGGCGGTGCTTTAAAGGGCCTGGGGCTCCCCGCAGTGACTGGAGCCCTAGGCCCTTTAAATCACTGCCAGAGAAGCCAGTCCAGTCCAGCTCGGCGTACAGGCTCTTGCCGGTACGCCGTATCAAATCAGACCGGCTTATTTTCACCTCTGTTTCTATGTGGCTGCTTCCTGATTCTTTGCAGTCTTTCAGCTGTTGATAACAAGGACGGATGGGATCTCAAAGTTGCATTTGTAAAGCCAAAATGCAACACTTAACAGAAGCAGCATTGTTCACCCCAGACAGAGCAATGATTCAGCTATACTGAAAGACAAGCACAGTCTACACAATAGCAGAAATTGCACATCCCAAAGCGAGCGCACATAACCCACAGGCGCCCCAAAATGGTGAGTAAGCACAGGGGCAAGGGGGACTGATTGTTTCACAGCTGTACTGTCCTCTAGGGTTCTGTGCCTTGGAGAGAGCCAGCAGCTGCAAGGGACCCTGTACTGAACATTGTCCCCACATTTTCCACAGGATGAGTTCGTCCTGGACGATATCTCACTGCTGAGGGTGACCTGGAAAGCAAGGGAGGGTCTTCTACTGCAATGCAGCTTCCACGCTGGCCCATACACAGCTTGCCTGTGTGCAGCAATGGTCCCCCCGCCCGTCACGGCACAGTGGCACAGGCACATTAGCCTTAATGGGACAAGAAGCACGGTAGCTCTGCCAAGGAACCTTTGAAGAGATCACTGAGGCAATTATCGCAATGTGAGAGAACACCTCAATGCCCTATTCCACATCTAGGCATGCATGAAGCCCTAACCCTCCTCGCCCCAAGAGCCCGCACTGAACAACTTCCTTCCCAAAATAAAAGCCACTTACCAGGCACCTCCTCTTGTGTTTGTTCTTCCCCAACCACTAGCTTCTGCAACTGGCTACCTTCCTCCTGGCTTGAGAACAGCCCCTAGCAGCATGTATCTAGGGATGTTGGGCTGAGTCCTTCCTCTTGAGCACCCTTGCTCCCGCTTTCCTCCTCCTGCCTTGTTGAACTGGGCTGTGAAGTGTCTGTGGTGGTCTTCAGAGTGGAGATGAAGTTGCCGCCAAGTATCACGTCCAGCTCTTTGTAGAAATAGCAACGTCACGAGGGCAGCACTGGAGCGGCGGTTTGCCTCACACGCTTTGCAATACACATTTTGCAGCTCCTTCACTTTAACCCTGCATTGTACTGCATCCCAGTCATGGCCCCTTTCCATCATGTCCCTTGATATCTGCCTGAAGGTATCATAATTCCTACAGCTGGAGCGCAGCTGGGACTGGACAGCTTCCTCCCCTGAAACACTGATGAGGTCCAGCACCTCACCATTGCTCCGTACTGGAAATTGCCTTCCGTGTGGAGACATGGTCACCTGGAAAGATTCGCTTAAAGCACTCCATGCCTTGCTGAGCAAACAGGAAGGGGATTTTCAAAATTCCCAGAGAACTTAAAGGGTGGGACTGAGGGTTGGTCACCTCAGGGCAGGGCAGTAGAGTTCAAACTGATGACTAGAGTGACTAGAACAAGCATTGTGGGACACTTCTGGAGGACTGATCAGAGAACATCAATAGACCAGGGCATCCACACTGGCGCCATGGCGCTTCAGCCAGGGCGCAGCAAGCGTTATGCTTCTCGTTGAGGTGGATTACCAGGAGTGCGCCAGCTGCGGAGTTCAGGTGGTTTACCTGTCTTGCCAGTGTGGACGTGTCATGGGGTTCTATCAATATACATACATCATACACCTTTCATAAGCATTGATTAGGCTTTTACAAAAAAATTAAACAAAGAAAAACTCACCAGAGTCTCAAATAAATGTACCTTTTTTTAGGCCATCAGACAGGAAGATGTAGAGATTAGGAAAATATCCATATATATTAAATGAACATATCTCCAGAATCTAATATACAGACAGTAAATCAGGGGTGGGCAAACTACATCCCATGAGCCGGATGCAGCCTGCAAGCCATTTTAAGCTGGCTGTGAGCTCCCGCTGGGGAATGGGGTCTGGCTTTTCCCTGCTCTGGCACTCCAGCCGGGGTGCTGGGCTGGGGGCCGCACCACACAGCTCGACCCCGCTGCAGTGCTGCAGCCCAGGTGCAGGGTTGGGGGATGCTCAGTGTGGCTCCCAGAAGCCATGGCATGACCCCACTCTGGATCCTACGTGCTCCAATGGGAGCTTCAGGGGCGGTGCCTGCAGATGGGGCAGCGTGCAGAACCGCCTTGCCGTGCCTCTGCATAGGAGCCACAGAAGGGACATGCCACAGAGAGCCATTTGAGGTAAACGCCGCTCAGAGCCTGCACCCCTGAGCCTCTCCCCACACCCCAACCCCGTGCCTCAGTTCTAATCCCTCTCCCACCCTCCGAACCCCTCAGTCTCAGCCCAGAACACCCTCCTACACTCCAAACTCCTCATGTCCAGCCACACCCCAGAGCCCTCACGCCCTCCCACACCCCAACCCCAATTTTGTTAGCATTCATGGCCCACCATACAATTTCTATTCACAGATGTGGCCCTCAGGCCAAAAAGTTTACCCACCCCTGCAGTAAATGTACGCATCTGTTCAGAAAAAAATTAAAATGCTTTTAATCTAATTTTCAGATCTTTCAGTTTGATATATTAACCTGATCTCAATACAGAAGCAACAACGAAACCACGAACCATATTGTGAGGCATGACTGATACTGTGAAAGTGTGGTTATGTTACAGACATATGTCTGCAACAGAAGAAGCATGCACTAGCTACTTAGCCAGTCAAATGTATCACATGACTGTTATGCACAGGATTTTCAAATAACAGTAGCAGAAACTTGGTTGTTCATTGTCAAGCCTACAACCATTATCACATCAAGCTGTGATCTTGTCATTTATGTCATCTAAACACAAATGGTCTGAATCAGTACTTTGATGATAGATCTCTAAAGAAAATCTAGTTGCTATAGGGAGTGGTACTGGTATTTCAGTTTGGAGGATGCGCTTATTTCTAACTTATTACTACTGAGTCTCAGCACAAGCAGGATGTTACGGGAGCTGCCCATGTAGGGAGAGTTTGGCTGCAGTGAGGACAGGCAAGTGCCCATTTTATTCAGCTTTTATTTTTCATTTCCATTGTTTTATTAGCTTTCTAGTGTGAGCTTAACTTCCTAAATGTAAAAATGAATTTGGACGGCTTAGCAGTGTAAATGCTTTAAACCTCTAATTTGTAGGGGCTTAGCATTTTATAGGCCAAGCATTTTAAAATTATATTTTAAAACTGTAGTTTAAAATCTAGTTTGTAAGGGCTTAGCATTCTAAAGGTCGAGCATTTTGAAATCTATGGGCATGTCTACACTACAAAATTAAGTGAACTTAAGTTGGGTCAACCTACAGCCATGACAATAATTAAATTGGCTCTTCATGTCCAGCCCCGAGGTGGCAGGGCTCCAGCTATCAGTCCCCCCCGGGGTGGCAACAGGCGATGTAAGCAATGAGTACACTGACACTGCATCAACCTAACTACATCGACTTCAGCACTACCCCCTCACAGAGGTGGAGGTAATAAATCGGTGTAGTGAGCAACTTACATTAGCTTCCTCACGTTGACCTAACTCTGTAATGTAGACCAGGCCTTAGTTTAAAATCTAAAGGTTTACTCCAGGCTGGTCTATGCTAGAAACGTACATTGGCATAGCTATATTCCTCAGGGTTATGAAAAATCCACACCCCTGAGAAACATAGCTATACCAACTTAACCTGCAATGTAGACAGAAGAATTATTCTGCCGACCTAGCTACCACCTCTCAGTGAGGTAAGTTACCTGCACCAATGGAAGAAGCCCTCCCATCAGCATAGGTAGCATCTACGCTGAAGCACTACAGCAGCACTGTGCCACTGTAATGTGTTAAGTGTAGGCACACACCCCGATCTAAACCTTAACTTCCAAATGTGGTCAGGGAGGCTGCACTGGTAACTCATCATAGCCCCCTTGGAAGTTCTAGCCCAGGGGTTCTGAAACTGGAGGTTGGGACCCCTGAGGGGTTCGCAAGCTGTCAGCCTCCATCCCAAACCCCACTTTGCCTCCAGCATTTATAATAGTGTTAAATATATAAAAAAGTGTTTTTAATTAATAAGGGGAAGGAGGTTGCACTCAGTGGCTTGCTGTGTGAAAGTGGTCACCAGTACAGAAGTTTGAGAACCTCTGTGCTGAGTCAGTCACTCATTAGTGATGCTGTCATGGTATATTTCCCCAATCTGAACCTTAGAGCCCAAAAGTTGGGGTACCAGCATGAATTCCCCTAAGCTTAATTACCATCTTAGATCTGATAAACTGCCACCAACCAGGACTTGGAGTGCCTGGTAAATTCTGCTCCCCCCCCAAACCTTGCCCAGGGACCCCCAAGACCCAGACCCTCTGGATCTTAACACAAGGAAAGTAAACTCTTTCCCTCACCGTTGCCTCTCCCAGACTTCCCCTCCCTGGGTTACCCTGGAAGATCACTGTGATTCAAACTCCTTGAATCACAACACAGAGAAATCAGGTTTGTTCCCCTCCTCCCTTCTCTTCCCCTCCAGGTGTTCCCTCCCTGGGCTCCTGGAGAGATAGACAGATTCAAGCTCCGTGAATCTAAAACAAAGGGATTCCACCCTTCTCCCCTCCCTTCTCCTTCCTTGTTAAGTACAGACTCAATTCCCTTGAGCCTCAACAAGGGGGAAAAATCAAACAGGTCTTAAAAAGCAAAACTTTTAATAAAAAGAAAGAAAAAAATGTAAAAGTTATCTCTGTAATTTAGATGGTAAAAGTTACAAGGTCTTACAGCTTATAGACACTAGAAAGAAGCCTCCCCCCCAGCAAAAATACAATTTAAAATACTTCCGGCAAACTACACATTTGCAAATACAGAAAACAATCAAAAGACTATAACTGCCTTCTCTACTAAATACTCACTATTCTGAATATATAAGAGACTGTAGCAGGGAGATTGGCAAGAAACCTGGTTGCACGTCTAGTCCCTTCCAGGACCCAGAGAGAACAAAGCAAAACCCAAAAACACAAACAAAGGCTTCTCTCCACCGAGATTTGAAAGTATCTTGTTTCCTGATTGGTCCTCTGGTCAGGTGTCCGGTTCACTGTTTGTTAACCCTTTACAGGTAAAAGAGACATTAACCCTTAGCTATCTGTTTATGACAGATGCTCCTTGATCAAAGGGATAGCCTGTAGAGACTAGAATCTAAGTAATCAATGGGAGGTGGGAGGGGGGTTGTGGCCAAAGTATAAACCTAGAGACCTCCCGTGAGAGCCCCTTCTCAAACAGAGGGAGCACAGCAACTGAGGCCAAGTCTACACTACAAAATTATGTGGACCTGACTTACATTGGCATACAACCACCACAGTCATTAAATTGCTTGCATGTGTACAAACTTGGTTCCTTGTGTCGGCAGTGCACATCCTCACCAGGAGCACTTGTATCAATTGTATTATCAGTGAGGGGCATTGTGGGACAGCTCCTGAAAGCCAGTAAGAGTCAACATAAGCAATGCAGTGTCTACACTGCCAATGCAACATCCTGTTTACATTGACAGTGACTCTACATCACTCGCAGAGGTGGTGTTAGTAAATCAGCATAGAGAGGCACTTCAGTAGGTGGGAGCCCAATTTAAGAGAAGACACTTCCACAGCTAGATCAACGCCAAGCAGTTTACATTGTCCTTACCCTCTAGCATAGACCAGGCCCAAGTGAATCTGCCCAGGTAAGGAGAACCTGGCTGCAGTGAGAGTTTGGCTGTGGGGGGAGGTCTCTGAGGGATTATCACAGTTAGAAAGGCACCAAGTCCTTCTCCCACGAAAAGTAACTGACAGAATAAAGAAACCTCAATAAACGGAAGACAATTATTAATGTAGGCCTAAGTGGTGCGCAGGCTCTGGTGCAAGTATGAATATAGCTGAACTGCTCGGTAGTAGTGACCATAATGTAATTAAATTAACATCCGTGTAGGTGAAATAATACCAAAAACTCATCACGGTAGCATTTAATTTGGAAAAGGGGAACTACACAAAAATTAAGGTGCTTGTTAGATAAAAATTAAAAGGAGCTGTCACAAGGACTAACTGCTTGCAAACAGCATGGGGACTATTTAAAAACACCATACTGAACACCATAGGTTCAGACTAAATGTATACCCCAAATCAGAAAAGAATACGCGGACCAAAAGAATGTCACCATGGCTAAAGAGCAGAGTAATGAAAGCCATTAAAGACAAAAAGGCATCTTTTAAAATGTGGAAGTCAAAGCCTAATGAGGATAATAGGAAAGAGCACAAACTCTGGCAGGATACGTTTAAAAGTATAGTAAAGCAGGTCAAGGAAGTTTTTGCATCTTAAGCAAGTTGCTTCTCAAATTACAACAGTAAGAATTTTTTTAAGTACATCAGAAGCAGGAAACCTGCCCAACAGGCATTGGGGTTGCTACAGGGGTCAGCAACCTTTCAGAAGTGGTGTGCAGAGTCTTCATTTATTCACTCTAATTTATTCACTCTAATTTAATTTATTTATTCACTCTAATTTAAGGTTTCATGTGCCAGCAATTCATTTTAACGTTTTTAGAAGGTCTTTCTATAAGTCTATAATTTATAACTAAACTATTGTTGTATGTAAAGTAAATAAGGTTTTTAAAATGTTTAAGAAGCTTCATTTAAAATTAAATTAAAATGCAGAGCCTCCCCGGACCGGTGGCCAGGACCCAGGCAGTGAGAGTGCCACTGAAAATCAGCTTGTTGCTGCCTTTGGCACATATGCCAAAGGTTGCCTATCCCTGGGCTACTAGATGGCCAAGGTGTTAAAGGAGCACTCAAGGAAGAGAAGGCCATTGCAGAAAAGCTAAATGAATTCTTTGCATCAGTCTTCACTGCAGAGGATGTGGGGGAGATAACCACATCTTAGCTATTCTTTTTTGGTGACAAGTATGAAGTACTGTCCCCAGTGCCAGGTTTACAATGACACCAGTGGTGCAACGGAGCTGGGCCCAGGCTCAGAAGGGGTCCCAGCCTGCTCTGCTTGCACTGTGCCCTGAGACCCCACCAGTCTGCTGGGTCCTCCTCCCCGCCTCTCCCCCACTTGCTCCTTTCAGCCTGCCCGCTAAGGACTCCTCTCCACCCCCGGCCCCATCCACCGGCTTCTCTCTGCCCCCTGGCCGGACCTCAATGCACCTCTGGCTCTGGACAGTCTCTGCTTCCCACCACCTGCAGGGCCTCACCTGTCTCCCTGAAGCTGAGCCACCTGGGACTGGTGCGGAAGCCTGGCCAGTCTCAGCCAGATGGTGGGTAGGGAGACAGTGTGGGAGGCTTGGCTGGGCCCCTCCTGGCAAGTGGGTCCTGAGGAAGCCTGCCCGGGGCAGGCCCTGGCCTGGCTGATCGTGCCACTCCCAAGGGGCCGGAGCGATTCCCCCCCCCCAGGACCAGCCCTAGCTGCACTGCTGGTTCAGCCTAGCAGATACATTCACCTCCCAGCAGGGCCAATGTGGGGAAGTGGATCTCTGGAAGGCCTGTGTGTGTGTATGCTGGGCTGTGAGGGAGTGGGGAAAATCTCTGTGTGTTGGGGCACTAGGGAGTGGGAGTTCTGTGGGGGGGGTGTCATAAACAGATAGCTAAGGGTTAATGTCTCTTTCACCTGAAGCACCTGACCAGAGGACCAATCAGGAAACCGGATTTTTTCAACTTTGGGTGGAGGGAATTGTGTGTCTAAGTCTTTTGTCTGTCTGCCTGCTTTCTCTGAGCTTTGGAGAAGTAGTTTCTACTTTCTAGTCTTCTGTTTCTAAGTGTAAGGACAAAGAGATCAGATAGTAAGTTATATGGTTTCTTTTCTTTGGTATTTGCATGAATATAAGTGCTGGAGTGCTTTGATTTGTATTCTTTTTGAATAAGGCTGTTTATTCAATATTCTTTTAAGCAATCAACCCTGTATTATATCATCTTAATACAGAGAAAACATTTGTATGTATTTTTCTTTCTTTTTATATAAAGCTTTCTTTTAAGACCTGTTGAAGTTTTTCTTTACTTCAGGGAAATTGAGTCTGTACTCACCAGGGAATTGGTGGGAGGAAGAAATCAAGGGGAGATCTGTGTGTTGGATTGCTAGCCTGATTTTGCATTCCCTCTGGGGGAATAGGAAAGTACTTTTTGTTTCCAGGATTGGGAACAGAGAGGGGGAGTCTCCCTGTGTAGTTTCACAGAGCTTGTGTCTGTGTATCTCTCCAGGAGCACCTGGAGGGGGGAAGGGAAAAAGGATTATTTCCCTTTGTTGTAAGACTCAAGGGATTTGGGTCTTGGGGTCCCAGGGAAGGTTTTTCAGGGGGACCAGAGTGCCCCAAAACACTCTAATTTTTTGGGTGGTGGCAGCAGGTACCAGGTCCAAGCTGGTAACTAAGCTTGGAGGTTTTCATGCTAACCCCCATATTTTGGACGCTAAGGTCCAAATGTGGGACTAAGGTTATGATATGGTGTGCAGTGGTGGGATAGACAGAATCCAGAAGCCAGTGGAAATATTTTATTTTTCTTTTCTCTGCTAGCGGCTTTTTAGCAGAGAGAAACAGTTTGGTTTTAAAAGGGAACCAGAGAGAATTTTTTTTTTCTGCTCTCTCTGGCAGTTTGTGGCTTGCATGTTAAACAAGAAGCCATTACCAGACTGTTAAGGGTCTTTTGTCATGCAATAGCCCTCCCATTAGGAGGCAAGTTCCAGCACTATAGGCATGCAAATAAAGTGGTTTTTCAGGTTTACTTAACATTGAAAATTAGCTAAAGGCACTGTTGCTAGGCAGACTTCAGGAGGCAACAGAGAGCCTGCAGTTCAGAAGATAAACACCGGAGGGCACCCCAACACAAGAAAACAGGAATCATGACTTCTAAGGCAAAAATTGAGGCCGAAGAGCAAATCAAAGAAGCTGAACACAGCACAAGTGTCAGCTATCCACCAATCCTTCGTTGACCCCAAATTCATCAACCCAAAGGCCAAAGTTACAATTTACCCCTTCATGTCACAAGCTGTAGACTTGCCTACAGCTCAACTGCCTGTCCAGTACAAAGGCTGGTCAGAAATGTGGACTTTTGCAGTCTATGACAATTATCCTATCCCCATGCTACTGGGGGAAGACTTGGCCAACCAGGTGAGGCAG
The DNA here is from genome assembly GCF_025201925.1 of Gopherus flavomarginatus. NCBI lineage: Eukaryota > Metazoa > Chordata > Testudines > Testudinidae > Gopherus > Gopherus flavomarginatus. The sequence goes on from NC_066617.1 coordinate 201,910,474, forward strand.
GCCAAGAGAGTGGGAATGGTTACACGTAGCCAAACCAGGCAAGCTTCCAGACCCATTCCTGTTCCTGAGCCGTCCACAAAGGCCCCGTCTGTGTTACCAGAGACCCAGACAGAGGTAGTGGACCCGGATTCCATGCCTACCACTGAAACAACCACAGCATCTCCAGTCCCAGGCCCGGAACTGGAACAGCAACCAGCACCAGCGATTGCAACCCCATCTTCAAACTCACCGCCAGTGGGCGCCAGCGAGCCAAAACTGGCAGAAGCAAAAGACAGCCATACCCAAAAGGCTCAGCCAGAGCCTGAAATACCCTCAGGTGCACCAGCGGAGAGCGGTTCACCAGCAACGGAAACAACCCCATCACCTACATCGCTTCCAGAGGAACCAAGCCCAAGTCCACAGTCTAAGGAAAAACTGGTGACCCCAGCCTCAAGGGAACAGTTCCAGACTGAGCAGGAAGCGGATCACAGCCTTCACAAAGCTTGGGCGGCGGCACGGAGCACCCCACCGCCTCTCAGCTCTTCTAATCGATCCCGGTTTGTTATAGACCAAGCACTTTTATACAAGGAAATTCTTTCTGGTGGACACCGGGAAGAATGGCAGCCGCAAAAACAGTTGGTGGTTCCAACTAAGTACCGGGAGAAGCTCTTAAGCTTAGCCCATGATCATCCCAGTGGCCATGCTGGGGTCAACAGAACCAAGGACCGGTTGGGGAAGTCCTTCCACTGGGAGGGGATGGGCAACAACGTTGCCAGGTATGTCCGGTCTTGTGAGGTATGCCAAAAAGTGGGAAAGCCTCAAGACCAGGTCAAGGCCCCTCTCCAGCCACTCCCCATAATTGAGGTCCCATTTCAGCGAGTAGCTGTGGATATTCTGGGCCCTTTCCCAAAAAACACGCCCAGAGGAAAGCAGTACGTACTAACTTTAGTTAACTTTGCTACCCGATGGCCGAAAGCAGTAGCTCTAGGCAACACCCGGGCTAACACTGTGTGCCTGGCCTTAACACACATCTTTGCCAGGGTAGGTTGGCCCTCCGACATCCTTACAGATTCAGGGTCTAATTTCCTGGCAGGGACCATGAAAAACTGTGGGAAACTCATGGGGTGAATCACTTGGTTGCCACCCCGTACCACCATCAAACCAATGGCCTGGTGAAAAGGTTCAATGCAACTTTGGGGGCCATGATACGAAAATTCATCAACGAATTCTCCAATAATTGGGACCTAGTGTTGCAGCAGTTGCTGTTTGCCTACAGGGCTGTACCACATCCCAGTTTAGGGTTTTCACCATTTGAACTTGTGTATGGTCACGAGGTTAAGGGGCCATTACAGTTGGTGAAGCAGCGATGGGAGGGGTTTACGCCTTCTCCAGGAACTAACATATTGGACTTTGTAAGCAACCTACAAAGCACCCTCCGACACTCTTTAGCCCTTGCTAGAGAGAACCTAAAGGATGCTCAGAAAGAGCAAAAGGCCTGGTATGACAGACATGCCAGACAACGTTCCTTCAAGGTAGGAGACCAGGTTATGGTCTTGAAGGCGCAACAGGCCCATAAGATGAAAGCATCATGGAAAGGGCCCTTCACGGTCCAAGAGCGCCTGGGAGCTGTAAACTACCTCATAGCATTTCCCAATTCCTCACTAAAGCCTAAAGTGTACCATGTTAATTCTCTCAAGCCTTTCTATTCCAGAGACTTACAGGTTTGTCAGTTTACAGTCCAGGGACATGATGCTGAGTGGCCTGACGGTGTCTACTACGACGGGAAAAAAGACGGTGGCGTGGAAGAGGTGAACCTCTCAACCACCCTGGAACGTCTGCAGCGGCGACAAATCAAGGAGCTGTGCACTAGCTTCGCCCCATTGTTCTCAGCCACCCCAGGACGGACTGAACGGGCATACCACTCCATTGATACAGGTAATGCTCACCCAATCAGAACCCCACCCTACCGAGTGTCTCCTCATGCCCAAGCTGCTATAGAACGGCAGATCCAGAACATGCTACAGATGGGTATAATCCGCCCATCTACCAGTGCATGGGCATCTCCAGTGGTTCTGGTACCCAAACCAGATGGGGAAATACGCTTTTGCGTGGACTACCGTAAGCTAAATGCTGTAACTCGTCCGGACAACTATCCAATGCCACGTACCGATGAGCTATTGAAAAAGTTGGGACGTGCCCAGTTCATCTCTACAATAGACTTAACCAAGGGGTACTGGCAAGTACCGCTAAATGAACCTGCCAAGGAGAGGTCAGCATTCGTCACCCATGCGGGGGTGTATGAATTCAATGTCCTTCCTTTCGGCCTTCGAAATGCACCCGCCACCTTCCAGAGGCTGGTAGATGGTCTACTAGCTGGACTGGGAGAATTTGCAGTTGCCTACCTCGATAATGTGGCCATTTTTTCAGACTCCTGGCCCGAACACCTACTACACCTGAAAAAGGTCTTTGAGCGCATCAGGCAGGCAGGACTAACTGTTAAGGCCAAAAAGTGTCAAATAGGCCAAAACAGAGTGACTTACCTGGGGCACCAGGTGAGTCGAGGAACCATAAACCCCCTACAGGCCAAGGTGGATGCTATCCAAAAGTGGCCTGTCCCACGGTCAAAGAAGCAGGTCCAATCCTTCTTAGGCTTGGCCGGATACTACAGGCGATTTGTACCACACTACAGCCAAATCGCTGCCCCATTAACCGACCTGACCAAAAAGACCCAGCCAAATGCCGTTAAGTGGACTGATGAGTGTCAAAAGGCCTTTACCCAACTTAAGGCAACGCTCATGTCTGACCCTGTGCTCAGGGCCCCAGACTTTGACAAGCCATTTCTAGTAACCACAGATGCATCTGAGCGTGGTATAGGAGCGGTGCTCATGCAGAAAGCAACAGATCACAACTTCCATCCTGTCGTGTTTCTCAGCAACAAACTGTCTGAGAGGGAAAGTCACTGGTCAGTCAGTGAAAAGGAATGCTATGCCATTGTGTACGCCCTGGAAAAGCTACGCCCATATGTTTGGGGACGGCGGTTCCAACTACAAACTGACCATGCTGCACTAAAGTGGCTTCATACTGCCAAGGGGAACAACAAGAAACTTCTTCGTTGGAGTTTAGCTCTCCAAGATTTTGATTTTGAAATTCAACACATCACAGGAGCTTCTAACAAAGTAGCTGATGCACTCTCCCGTGAGAGTTTCCCACAATTCAGTAGTTAAAAAGTGTTCTTAAAATGTAAAAGTCTGTTAGTTATATACTTAGGAGTATAGGTAAAGGTGTATGTGTTGTATTAATCTGTTTATTTTCAAGTTCTAGAAGGAAATCGCCGCCAGTGAGCTTCCCCACTGTCTGCAATTTGGGGGGCGTGTCATAAACAGATAGCTAAGGGTTAATGTCTCTTTCACCTGAAGCACCTGACCAGAGGACCAATCAGGAAACCGGATTTTTTCAACTTTGGGTGGAGGGAATTGTGTGTCTGAGTCTTTTGTCTGTCTGCCTGCTTTCTCTGAGCTTTGGAGAAGTAGTTTCTACTTTCTAGTCTTCTGTTTCTAAGTGTAAGGACAAAGAGATCAGATAGTAAGTTATATGGTTTCTTTTCTTTGGTATTTGCATGAATATAAGTGCTGGAGTGCTTTGATTTGTATTCTTTTTGAATGAGGCTGTTTATTCAATATTCTTTTAAGCAGTCAACCCTGTATTATATCATCTTAATACAGAGAAAACATTTGTATGTATTTTTCTTTCTTTTTATATAAAGCTTTCTTTTAAGACCTGTTGAAGTTTTTCTTTACTTCAGGGAAATTGAGTCTGTACTCACCAGGGAATTGGTGGGAGGAAGAAATCAAGGGGAGATCTGTGTGTTGGATTGCTAGCCTGATTTTGCATTTCCTCTGGGGGAATAGGAAAGTACTTTTTGTTTCCAGGATTGGGAACAGAGAGGGGGAGTCTCTCTGTGTAGTTTCACAGAGCTTGTGTCTGTGTATCTCTCCAGGAGCACCTGGAGGGGGGAAGGGAAAAAGGATTATTTCCCTTTGTTGTAAGACTCAAGGGATTTGGGTCTTGGGGTCCCAGGGAAGGTTTTTCAGGGGGACCAGAGTGCCCCAAAACACTCTAATTTTTTGGGTGGTGGCAGCAGGTACCAGGTCCAAGCTGGTAACTAAGCTTGGAGGTTTTCATGCTAACCCCCATATTTTGGACGCTAAGGTCCAAATGTGGGACTAAGGTTATAATAGGGGGTTGTGGGCAGGAGGGCGCTGGGCAGGGGTGGTGGTGTGCAGGGCACTGTGCACTTGTGGAACGGTCTGGGGAGGATGCTGGGCATAGTGGGTCCGGGGGGGAGCTCTGGCCTTATGAAATCGGGGGGGAGGGTGTTCTGGTGTTGGGTGGAGGGGCTGTGTGGGGCAGCATTGGCCCACCTCCAAGGGGAAGGGGTATGCTGGTAGCACAGGGCTGGGTGGGCCACTGTACGTCTGGCAACTGTCAGCCTGTAAATAGTGCCCTCGCACTGGGCTTGGTGGTGCAGGGCAGCCCCTGTCATGCCATGCCCCTGGCCGACTTCCTCGCTCCGGGAGCCAATTCCCTTGTGCTATGCTCCATTGCCCCCATGGGGCCCCACAAACAGGTTTGGAACCGGGCCCACAAAAGGTTAATCCGGTCCTGACTGTCCCACACTGATGTGTTGATAGAAGAGGTTTTAGAACAAATTGATATATTAAAGAGTAATAGGTCACCAGGATCAGAGGTATTCACCCAAGAGTTCTGAAGGAACTCAAATATGAAATTTCAGAACTACTAACTGTGGTATGTAACCTATCGCTGAAATCAGCCTCTGAACCAGATGACCAGAAGGCAGCTTATGTAATGCTGATTTTTGGAAAAGGATCCAGAGGCAATGCTGGCTATTACAGCCCAGTAAGCCTACCTTCAATACCAGGAAAACTGGTAGAAACTATAGTAAAGAACAGAATGATCAGGCGCACGGATGAATGTGATATGTTGGGGAAGAGTCAACACAGCTTTTGTAAAGGGAAGACATGTCTCACCAATCTATTACAACTCTCTGAAAGTGTCAAAAGCATGTGGATAAGTGTGATCCAATTGATATAATGTACTTAGATTTTCAAAAAGCCTCTGACAGGATCCTTCACCAATGGCTTTTAAGGAAACTAAGTAGTCATGGGTTAACAGGAGAGGTCTTCTCATGGATCAGTAACTGGTTAAAATATAGGAAACAAAGGACAGGAATAAATGGTCCTTATTCATAATGGAGAGATGTTGCATCCCCCAAGGAAATGTGCTGGGACCAGTGCTGTGTAACATGTTCATTAATGATCTGGAAAAGGGAGCGAACAGTGAAGTGGCAAAATCTGCAGATGATACAAAATTATTCAAGATAGTTAAGTCCAAAGCAGACTGCAAAGAGTTACAGGCACCGAGTGCTGTATAGGTTAAACTTCAAAAATGAATTTGTATTACAAATAGGTGCATTGGAGGTAGGACTTTCTCAATACATAAATGGAGAAGAACACTGGATAGCATACATCAGCCAGAAACTCTCACCCCATAAGAAAATATACTCAATGATAGAAAAAGAGTGTTTGGCTGCCAAAAGAGCAATAGAGAGTCTTAGGAAAAAAATTCATGCTAGTTACTGATCATACACCTGAGATGTTCAAATGTAATGAAAAAGACAAACTCACGGGTCAGGAGATGGTAGCTGTCACTACAACCATACACCTTTCAGATACTACACAGGACAGGAACTTGCATTGCAAGTTTATCAATTTTCTGTCCAGGGAAGTAGCTTATATCAGCAGGACCAGCGCTAGGGGTTTGAGCGCCCTAGGTGCACGGCAATTTCGCCGCCCCGCGCGCTGGTCCTGCGGCTCCGGTGGAGCTGCCGCAGTGGTGCCTGCGGAGGGTCCGGTGCTCCGCGGTTCCGGTGGAGCTGCCGCAGTCGTGCCTGCGGGCGGTCCACCGGAGCCACATGAGGAGCCGACCGTCCGCAGGCACAACTGCGGCAGCTCCACTGGAGCCGTGGACCAGCGGACCCTCCGCAGGCACCACTGCGGCAGCTCCACCGGAGCCGCCTGCTGCCCCCTCCGGCAATAAATAAATAATAAATTGGAGCCCACCAATTATTCTGGCGCCCTAGGCGATTGCCTAGGCTGCCTAAATGGTAGCGCCGGCCCTGTATACCAGAGAAGGCTGGGTCTTGGCCTTGTGGGGAAGGCTACATAAACCCAGGGGCGGCTCCAGGCCCCAGCATGCCAAGTGCATGTTTGGGGTGGCATGCCGCGGGGGGCGCTCTGCCGGTCGCCAGGACGGCGGTGGGCAGGGTGCCTTCAGCGGCATCCCTGCGGAGGGTCTGCTGGTCCCACGGCTTTGGTGGAACTCCCGCAGGCGTGCCTGCGGAGAGTCCGCTGGTCCCGCGGCTCCACTGAAACTGCGGGACCAGCGGACCCTCCACAGGCACGCCTAAGGGAGGTCCACCGGAGCTGCGGGACCAGCGAGTGGCAGAGCGCCCCCCATGGCATGACGCCATGCTTGGGGCGGCAAAATGTGTAGAACCGCCTCTGCATAAACCCCATAATGAGCATAGACAGAAGAGGTAGGAGAGCCGCTCCTGTTTATAAGCAAGCAGCTTGACCACAACCCCATGCATCTGCCAGAGCTGCCAATCATGGAGGCAGGCACCCACAGCTGCAGCCAATAGAGGAAACAAGGCCCACTATAAAGGAGAGAGCACAGAAAAGGAAGAGAAAGCAGAAAGGCCTAGGACAGCAAAGTGGTGATACTCTCAAACCAGAATGCCTCGACAAACACTGCCAGCAGCCTAAAGCAGACTGCTAGACTTAATTAGAGATAAGTGTCCAAGAATTGCCCTGACAGAAGACCAACAAAGTAGGGCCAGGCAGGAGCAGAGACCCCTCAAAAGACCACACCAGGAACTAGTGACACCAACACAGAACAGGTTTCAGAGTAGCATCCATGTTAGTGTGTATCCGCAAAAAGAACAGGAGTACTTGTGGCACCTTAGAAACTAACAAATTTATTTCAGCATAAGCTTTCGTGGGCTACAGCTCACTTCTTCAGATGCACAGAATGGAACACACAGACAGAAGATATTTATACATACAGAGAACATGAAAAGGTGGAAGTAGCCATGCCAACTGTAAGAGGCCAATCGATTGCGATGAGCTATCAGCAGGAGAAAAAAAACTTTTGAAGTGATAATCGAAATGACCCATAGAAGGTGTGAGGTGAATTTAACATGAGGAAATAAATTCAATTAGTGTAATGACCCAACCATTCTCAGTCTCTGTTTAAACCTAAGATAATTGTATCTAATTTGCATATTAATTCAAGTTCAGCAGTCTCTCTTTGGAGTCTGTTTTTGAAATTTTTTTATTGCAAGATTGCCACTTTCAAGTCTGTCACTGAGTGGTTAGTGAGTATGGTGACTCAAAACTAAAACCATCTTCATTTGAAATAAGTGCTTTCCTTTGTAAGCATTTGATCTGCCTATGTAACCACCAGAGAACTATTCTTGGCCACTCCAAGTAGCCTGAGAACAGATTAAACTGTAACTGAGTGTTGGTTAGGTTCTAGACGGAAAAGCTGCACAAGTTGCCCCAGAGGGTTTCTGTATTGATAACCCTTGCGGATTTCAGCAGTTAGGGCTTGAGGTCTTACTGGGGAAATACATCATGTTAGAAAACACACCAGCTAATACTTTACAAATAAACTATTTTATTATAAACATACATTAACTTTCCATACAAATATTAAGAAATCTTATTTGTAAATTGTATTAACTTGAAAGACTAATTTGTGTTCGGTTAAACTCTTATTTGTGCATTTATTTTGTTCAAATTCCAAAAATAACCTTCTATTCGAAAAATCTACTTGATTCTGATAAGTCTTTGGGGCTTTTTTTCCCACTGAAAGTATTTTTCATACTTTATTTCTCCATGTCACTAATGTTGGAGGATCTGTCACTTCAAAACACACACACACACACACTGAAAGATCATACAGCTGGTTGCTAGTAGTAATTATGACTTGTATCTAAGGGTCCTTCCTGTGGTTAATAACCTCATTTGGACTGTAACTATTAGAACCACTATCAGTTCTGTGAGTAGCCTAACTTTAATTGTTATTTTTCTGCATAATACTATTATCTTGGGAGCATTCCCACCATATTCTATTCTATATAGGTTCTTATACCATGCTCATCACCATAGAATCTGCACATCTTCCAGTAGTGCATTAAGCAACATGACTACACGTCTGTCACATGCTGTTAGTTCTCTCATCCTTTCCCAAAAGGCAGAGGCATATGCAGTAGACAGAGTATCTTGTTTTGGTAGAGAGAGAGTGTTTCAGTATAAATGTAGCTATTACAATGTGTTTGTTAGAGAAGGCAAAGTAAAAAAAAAAAGTGACTTGGAGTGGAAAACACTGAGTTATGAAATGGTCCTTAGTTCTTGGGGGTGTTTTCTATGGAAAGGTCTCTGTTCTTCCACATCCTCTCCAGCATTTATTACTCCGTATTTAAATATATTTTACTGAGCTTAAATAGAGTGAGTTACCATTGACTAATATACTTAGTAATATTTTCATTAATGGCTACACAAATAGATGAGATGTTGGCCTTCCTCCAGATATGGTCCTGCTGTTCCGAAGTGGTATCGATTTTAACTAACCTGATGTTAAACGTTACTTTGCCTTTAGTGTGGATGAGGACAGTCATGTTTAAAAATGTTAATTAGTCATGGGTAAACTTAGGATCTCCTCCTACACTGATGCCTGATCTAAGGAGCACCTTAGGGTTAACCACAACCAGTTAACATGTTTTTAAATACAGTCTTTTCCCCACTAAGGGAAAAGTAGTATTTACTGTCATGTTAATTAAAACATGTCAGTCTTGTGATTAGGATACAAAACTAGCAATCAGAAAATTCTTGAGATTTCCCTTAAATGCTCCATATCTCAGGTTCACCATATGTAAAAAAGGTAGGATATTTTCTTATCTCACAGTGGTACTGTGAGGCTTAATTTATTAATGCTTGTGAGGCACTCAAATATTACAATGACAAGCATCAAATTTACTTACTACTAAAATACTACTACTGGAATGGGTCCTATGTTAATGACAAAGTTCCCAATTGTGGCTTATGATACTGGTTTCATACAATAATACCTGGAAAGATAAACCAACTGCTTCCTTCCCTACTAAAAATAAAAAATAAAAAGAGAGAGAGAGAGAGAGACCACAGACCCTTCCAGCACTATCAAAAGCCCTCAAAACATAGCTCTCTTTACCACAGTATTCCTTCCACCATTAAAAACAACAGAGAATTATGAAAAGAACAGGAGAACTTGTGGCACCTTAGAGACTAACAAATTTATTTTAGCATGAGCTTTCGTGAGCTACAGCTCACTTCTTCGGATGCTCACGAAAGCTCATGCTGAAATAAATTTGTTAGTCTCCAAGGTGCCACAAGTACTCCTGTTCTTTTTGCGGATACAGTCTAACACAGCTGCTACTCTGAAACCAGAGAATTATGAGTACCTAATATTTTGGCAAAGAGCTCCCATAAAATCCCCCCTCCCTTTCTGGCCTGTCTAAACACAAAAGCTGTACTGTTTTAAATGTACCAGTGTAGTTAAGGTGATACAACCTCCTACCTCCCAGTGTTGACTTAGTTTTATCAGTATAAAGCAGGGGTCAGCAACCTTTCAGAAGTGCTGTGCCGAGTCTTCATTTATTCACTCTAATTTAAGGTTTCGCGTGCCAGTAATACATTTTAATGTTTTTAGAAGGTCTCTTTCTATAAGTCTATAATATATAACTAAACTATTGTTGTATGTAAAGTAAATAAGGTTTTTTAAATGTTTAAGAAGCATCATTTAAAATTAAATTAAAATGCAGAGCTCCTGGGCCGGTGGCCAGGACCCAGGCAGTGAGAGTGCCACTGAAAAGCAGCTTGCCTGCCGCCTTCGGCATCCGTGCCATAGGTCACCTACCCCTGGTATAAAGGTTCTTATACAAGTACAGCTATACCCCTCTGGAAAGGTTCCTTTATATCAATAACTGCACCCAAAGTGGGAATTACATAATTATTTCAGTCAAAATCATGCCCCTAACCAACAGTTTCACCAGTAAAAAAACTGGGCGTAGACCAGGACTTAGTCCAAGACAAACCTCCTGTTTTAGGCATGTATGAGTTAAAAAGAGAGGTGAGGGACTAGGGATCAAACAGAACAGTACTTCCTCATCATAAACAAAGAAATATGCAACGTCAGTAGCTAAACCAAGTTATGTTGCATGCCCTGAGAATTCCTGTTATACTAAATATTGATATTGTGTTTCTGAAAAATACACCAAGTATTGACAGCGCAGCTGAAAGTCTGGCTACATAATGGGGAAGCAGAGTGAAGTGCAGTAGTAGGGGAGATCTGAGGTGGAGCTATGTGTGTGAGGGGGCACTGAGTGTAGTGAGGTGTGTAGTGGGTGTGCTGGGGGTTGGGGGATGCTAATAGCTGAGTGGCAAGGGTTTGGGGGGAGTGAGAGGTGTATGGGGCTGTTTGGTGTCATTGGTGGTGTATGGGGATGTTGGGCAAGTTGTGGTGTCTGATTAGGGGATTTGTAGGGGCTGCTGGGGGTGGTTTGTGGTCAGCGGCTGCAGGGATCTGGGGGCGGGGGTTGTGGTGTGCGGTCAGAGGGTCTCTAGGGGAATGTTGGGGGTTAGTGGTGGATTGGCGGGGGCCTGCAAGCATATGCGGTTATGGGGGGAGAAGGCTGTGGCATATGCGGGGCTGGCTCCCCGCGCAGGCTCACGCACCGGTCACGGTTCTCACTCTTCTCGGGGAAGCGAGGGCAGCACAGGCCTGCCCGACAGACTCCCCCCGGGTGGAGATGCGCAGATACACGGAGCTCCGCCCCGCCCCCGTCTCCGCCCCGCCATGCAGAGCCAGCCCAGGCGCTTGCGCTTTCGCCCGAGTCCCGGGCCTGCCCGTGTCGCCATGGGACGCTGCCCGGGCGCCCTGCTCCTAGCGGGGTGGCACTGCTGCCAGGTACAGGGGGCGCAGGGGAAGCAGGCGAGCGGGATTCCCGGCAGCGAGCAGGGCAGGGGCCGGTCCCGTCTCCCAGGCCCGGCTGCGGGCTCCCCCTCCAGCCCCGGGCGTGTGCTGCCGCCCCCTGCCGCGCTCGGCTGGGGCCCTCGAGCGCGCCGCTTGCTGCCCCGGGGATGTGGCCGCCCCGGGCAGGGTAGCGCCAGGCTCTGGAACGGCGCGGGGGCGGGGGTCGCTGGGAAAAGGCCCGTGTTTCCAAGCAGAGACGTGGGAGAGGGGCTGGCTGGGATCCAGCGGCTGGGAGGGATTGGTGGCCCGGGCACCGAGCAGAAATTTCACAATCCACCCCTCCCCCCTCCCTTGTCAACTGGTTACATCGCAGTGTTGTCAGTGTAGTCATTGTTTCGACATTTGAAGTGGAATTGAAACATTAATACACACTTTAACAGCACATGCAGTGTATGATGCAATGCTTGTCCCTGAAATAGTATAATAGGTTCGAAAAGTGTGAACAAAGACCAGGTTCGTCGTACAGCTGTTGATTTTTCTGACAATGTTGGCACGTTCATTTCGGTAATTTTGGCCAACCTTATAATTTCCAGTTATGATTTGTAAGCAAGGTCTGAATGAGCTCTCCCTGACAGCTAGTGATGAGCCAGTAGTGGGTGGAAAGGCTTCAGGACCAGACTGTATTTAAATGAACTCACCTACTCTGCCTAGATATGCAGCAGACAGAGCTGTGTTGCCCAAGTGGTCAATTTTGGCTGGTGGTGGGTTACAAATCACTTTAGTATTGAATGAGGGGATCATGAAATGTTATCCTTATTGTATGAGTAAGGGGCAGCAAAACTAAACTTAGAGTGTCCTGATTGAGGGGTTCACTCTCAATGCTTAATTTTGTCAGGGCTGAGCCCCGGGATCTTTAGGCTCAGCAGTTCATAGTCCTGGGACCCCTGGGCTTGCCACATCACTTATGAAGCTCCGGCACCTCTTTCATTATAAATTAAGTACTGATCACCCTCAGCTGAACTGCACTTGATAAGCAAGGGGTTTGGATGGCAGATCCCGGGAGAGTGGGGCGGGGAGGATATGGGGGGGAACACACACACACACACACACACACACACACACACACACACACACACACACACACACACACACACTTTGCTTGGTGGTGAGGGCTGTGCCTAAGAGTAACGGGCACTATTTGACTTGCCCCTCTCCCCTATTTAAAGATAGAACTTATTAGGTGCCAGAGAGAGTCTTTTGTTAATTGACCACTAGTGCTGAAATCAGCAATAATCAGGTCTAAGTACTTAGACCTGCTGTGGGATAGTATTTCTGTGGAAAAGACAGCCCAGCCTGAACTCACTGTGAGGCTCCTGCACTGAGAGCTGGGTGGAACCTCAAAAGACTGACTCACAGAGGTCACAGTGGCAGGTGGCAGCAAGAGGTGATGGCACAGGGCCATCAGCAATGGAGTGGTGGAGTGAATAGTGGCATGACAAACAGTGGCTGGCGCAAGTGGCAAGCAAGCACGGTGCCTTATCCCCCTCCAGGGTGGGAGGTGAACTCATGAGAAAGCACCTCTGTACTCTGGACCTTCACTGACCAAGGACAACAACTATGAGTGCAGGTGGTAGAGGGAGAAGGGAGAGGCATGTTAAAGGAACATTTGTTTGTTGTAGGGCCTTCTGGCTAAGAGCGGTGAAAACATTATCTACTATCTGTTCTTATCTGTTTTAGTGACTTTGCTCTAGAATGCTAGATTTATGACTGAGAAACTTATATAAATATACAGTTCCTAGTAGGCCAAGATTTTTTAAATGCATTATTTGCCAGAGTTCATAATTTTGTGCATCTTGAATTTCCCCTCATGTTCCACACCTTTCCAGAAACATTCATTGTTATAACCACAGATTTTAATAGCATTTCACATACAGTCAAACCATTTTTAATTTTCACCTTTTTTTATATTGGATCTAGTGGCATAGTGCTCCCAGCTGCCATCTGTCACAGTTCAGGGCATCTGCACCTGTATTTCCCCTCAGTGTTCCAGGAGGGCACCCACTCTAGGCTCCTACTTCCCCAGCAGTTCCCTCACTTGGATGGAAATGTGTTCCTCTCCCCTCTAATTGGGTTATTTCCAGGCTGCATCTTTTCCTTCCTACATTGTGTTACCCTCGGCAGAGGCAGGCTGCCCAAACAGAACCTGCTTGCTTTCTCTTCAGATACCGTTAACAGCGTAATTGCTACAGCCTAATTTATTGTCAGTAAAAAACATTACCGAGAAAACATTTAAAACAATAAAAGAACCCACGCACAGGCTAATTAGCTTACCAGAGTTAACTCCTGTTGTTGTTGTCCTTCATAGCCGAAGATGACTCCAGCAGTTATTTTATGTCTTCTGCGTACGATTGTGGCTAAAAAAGCCAAAGAAAGAGTGACAGTCCTTCCTGCATGAATTGCATATGCAGTGTGATACCGAGGAAGGGATTACAATCTGTGTCTCCTGCTGTTTACAGCTCAGCCTCTGTGCCTGAAGATCCCTACAGCAGTTAATCTCAAACTGGGGCCATGGCTACACTCACACTTTACAGCGCTGCAACTTTCGCGCTCAGGGGTGTGAAAAAACACCCCCCTGAGCGCTGCAAGATACAGTGCTGTAAAGCGTCAGTGTAATCAGGGCGGCAGCTCCCAGCGCTGCACGCTACACCCGTAAAGGATGTGGTTTACATGCAGCGCTGGGAGAGCTCTCTCCCAGCGCTGCTGCTTCGACTACACTCACACTTCAAAGCGCTGCTGCGGCAGCGCTCCCGCAGCAGCGCTTTGAAATTCCAAATGTAGCCATACCCTGGGTAACCCGATCATTAACTGCTGCTTGCCAGAGTGATCTGTCTGTTTCTGATGTTTCTTAGCATTAATGTTTCATTGTTTCAAATTATGCTTCAGTGTATCCTTGAAGCATGTCTTTTGGTCACTTTGTAGGCGGTTGCCCAATTGCAGTTTGCCATACTGCAACTACTTTGGCATCCTGGTGATGTCCATCCTTCACATTTGACCAGAGTAATTGTGATGCAGTAAGCATGGTTTCAATCCCTGTGGAGTAACTACTTCCAGAATCTCATTAATGACAACTTTTGAAATTAGTAGACACTGGGTTTTTCTCCCCACGGTGTAGTTTGAAATTGGAGGATTGGAAGCTGGTCATTTGCATTCCCCAGGTACTTCCTAGGATATCCAGTTCACAGGTATTGTTCCAAAAAGTTCTTTGAAGTTTGTAAAAGCTTGCAGAGATTAGTCAGTCTCCAAGAGAAGATACATACATACAGGCCCACAATAACAGACAGAATTGTGTTTAATACAATGGACCCCAAAGATGTTCAACTTAATTTGATAAAGTTCATTCAGAATATTGTCAGTCTGTCACACCATTTTCGTATAAACCCTTAATGAAAATACTTACTCTTTAAACAAATGTTTGCATATGTTTATTTTAAACACTACAAACCCTGCATATCTCATGTTTAAGATAATGTTTCATCACAGTTCTCACATGACATTAAAGATGTGATATAAGCTCTTACTACAGAAGACCTGTTGTGCTTTTTATGTAAATCATCCAGTAATTATGATGAAGTTGATTTTGCTTGGTATATTTGTAGATCCAGAAGTAAAATGAGTACTTCACAATCAATAAGATGTACTTCTAAATCATCATGGCAGTACTGATTGGACCACTGAGTTTTTGTCAACTTGGTAAGTTACTTAATTGTGTATACAGTACAAAGAAATAGCAGCGCTGATCATGCTAGTGGTCAGTAAAGATTCCATGGCATTTTTTTATGAGAGAGGTGCTCTGAAAGAACTTGTTGAATTCTGCATCCCTAAATTCCCCTGTACTTTCAGATGGATAGATCATTTTTCATTTCCTGTCCTAAACTTTTGTACATTATTGCTGTATGATTTAAAATCACTGGAATTTAGCGGGGTCAATACCTTAACATTATACAACTAAAAAATCTGGCTCATCTGCCACTTTAACAGGAAACTGCTTTGACGGATTCATTTAACTCTGTAGAAAAAGCAACAGAATATGCAGTGAATTTCTTTGCCCTGAAGAGTCCCTGTTTAACTTGCAGATCATATCCCTTTGCATTCTCATTCCTCCTCCTCTAATCTAAATCAAGATATAGCTTCTTCTTGTTTGTTTCCTCTTTTGCTATCTGAGGTGAGAACACACAAATTGTGTACCAATATCACTATTCTGGTTAAGGGTGTGATTTTAAAAAATAATATTGAAATAGCTTTGCGGGTACAATCCCCTGTGTGAATGCAGTTATGCTGGTATAAAAGTGTCTTCTACCGCAATAGCGTATTCCTCTTCCAGTATGTGAAGAAGCACTTTTATACCAGTGTAACTGCATCCACGTTAGCAGGTTGTACCACTTCAACTGTACCAGTATAGTTGAAGTAGTACAGCTTTGTATCTATTCAGGACCTCAATCATACTGAAGAAAGAGCACTCTATAAGGGAAAGTAGTAGCTGAAAGCTGGCACTGTTGCAAAGGTGTAATTTGTAAAGCTGTGGGGGGGGTTGTTTGTTTTTAAAAAAAGGTCAGAAATGGCTGTTGTTGGTCAGCAATAGTAATGACTAAACCTGGTGATGGCCTAAACAGAAAGAGCTCTCATCCATGATTGTAGCTGTTTTGATCACTTCACACTAACTCACACTAAGCTTCAGAGTGATATTTGATGTCATTGTGTGTTCTGCTTGTGGTGTTGTGGTTGGAGGATGTTGTGCTGGGATATTTGTGTTGATTTGTGTGTGTGGTGAATGAGGGACACATGCTGTTGTGAGGGGGTCAGTGTGTTTGGCATTATTGTGCATCCTTGTTATATGGGTATGTAACAGAGTGGACTTACCTCTTCTGAGTGCCCCCTTGGCCAGGTGCACACCCACTTCTCTCTCTGTCCAATTGTTTCCAGAAGAAGGACAATGTCTTTACCCTCTTGGGGCTTCCTGGTTACAGCCCTCCATCTGGGCCACTATAGTTCAGTTCCCCCTCTGGGGTGCCTCACTGTCGAGGCCACTTCTCCCAGTGGCTAATGTGGGGGAGGGACGGGGGGACCCAGGCCCACATACTCAGGGTCCCAGCCCAGGGACACTGTAGATAGCAGCTGTCACTGTGTCCCTTTATCTAAGTCACACTGCTGCTTTAATTCTCTGGGCCATTTCCCCATGGCCCTGTGCCATCTTCACCCTCACCTCAGGGCCTTGTCCTGATGGAGGCCCCACAACCAGCTCAGGGCTCCTTCTTGCTCTTCCTGGCTTCTGGCAGCACTACCTCATCCAAGGTCCTGTAGCTCTGTCAGCCAGCCACACAGCATCCACACTCCTGCAGGAAACTGAACTCCCTGTGGCCCTGCAGCTCTTCTTATACCAGGCTGGTGGGCCCTGATTGGCTGTGTCCCATACAGCCACTCTAGACAGCTTGGAGAACCCTCTCCACTGCCCTTTTTTGGGGTGGGGTATGGCAAGGCTGCAAGGTCTCCAGCAGGGGGCTTCAGAGGGTCTGGTGTACCCCATCACAGGGTAATTGTGTTGGTTGGCATCCAGGGAACTGTGCTGGGAGATTTGTATTGACTTGTGTGGATGGCGGTTGGTGCATAGGTATGGTGGTTGGGCCAACCAATCCACCAATGGTGCAGTCTCCCTCATACAACTAATGAAATTGCTGCATGCAAATTAGCTGTAGAATACAGGTATACCACACAAGTTTAATTTACAGCAAGAGCCAGCAGTCTCTGGCATGCGGCTCTCCAGGGTAAACACCCTGGCGGGCCAGACCAGTTTGTTTACCTGCCACTTCGGCAGGTTCGGCCAGTCATGGCTCCCACTGGCCATGGTTTGCCGTCCCAGGCCAATGGGGGCTGCAGGAAGCGGCGCGAGCGAGGGATGTGCTGGCCGTGGCTTCCTGCCACCCTTGTTGGCCTGGGACGGTGAACCGCGGCAAGTGGGAGACGCGATCAGTGGAACTTGCTGATGTGGCAGGTAAACAAACTGGCCCACCCCTTGGCGAGCCACGTGCCAGAGGTTGCCGACCCCTGAGTTACAGTATCTGTACACCACACTGTATAATTTGTTAAGGCAGAATAGCTGAGAATTTAATAATTGAATGCTAAAAGATGGCAAAACTCAGTGATGGTTTAGCCTGGTGATATTCTGAACAAAAATAATTCTCTACCATTCTTGTGGCTGCTTCCATTGCTTCGCATTGGCTCATCAGACATTTTAGATTTCATAGTGACACATAGAGTGACATTCCTGGAATCTTATTATATTGCTGACAAATATGATTTAATGTTAAGGCTTGCCAAGTTTCTGTTGATGTAAGGAAACTCAGTTCTTGAGGGCGATGTGAATTCTCCAGAATAGGAATTTCACCCATTGCGCTTGCCAAAGAAGCTATACTTTTAAAAAATATATATTAACTGTTGAGGACAGAGACTAAACCTTTTACAAAATTGATACATTTTATATCTGTAGTTTTAGTTACTATTTTTTAAATTAAAGATAACTTGTACCAGCAATAGTGTTTATCTTCTTACAGAAGTGGTAGGGCCTCATCCAACTCCCACTGAAGTCACTTGAAAACTTTCTATTTATTTCATTGGAAGCTGGATCAGTATCATAATAAGGCAGTAGTAATATTATTTTATTTGTGTTGTGGAAGCAGCCAAAATATGCTAGCTGCTACATGTATGGGAAGAGAGAGTTCCTGCTCCCAAAAGCCTAAAATCTTAACTTATATGTTACTCTACATATTATAAAAGTTAAAGCAATTATTTATTTTTAAAATGTTTTACTATTCATCCCGCGTGACCAAACTTTATAAAATAGTTGATAATCTAATGCAAGAAATAAATTGTTCTAGTTCTCTTGATTTTCTACTCTCTTTAACCACAGTTCTATCATGGATTTTTGTTGTGCAGTCATAGACAGGAGGAAAGAATATGTCAGGAAGGATGTCTTGTGGTTAAGTCACAGACTAGAACTCAAGAGAAAAGGTTTCTGTCAGGCACCACCACAGATTTACTGTGTGATTTTGAGCAAATTGCTTAATCTCTGTGTGTGTCAGTTCCCAAGGTACTGGGAGGATAAATTTATTACGTGCAAAGCATTTAGTTACGATAATGAAGAACATCACAGAAATGTCTATAAATACATTTGTCTGCAGTTTTAAGGATTCTACTCTGGTATCTTATTGTTTAATTTCAGTAATTACGACACTTCATTTATACTATGAGAGCAATTAGGGGGTACTTCCAGGAAATAATTCTTGTACCAGTTTTTTAACATTAGACTCCATGTACAATCAAATGTTATACTGTATTACATGTAGGATTATAAGCATGCATGATTGAGTTAAAAGCTTGTCTTTTCAATTGTAGCAAGTAATTTGCTATTTCAGAAAATATTTTTAGACCTCTGGGGACATTTCACTTTATTTTGTATCTTATTTGTCTGCATTGTGATCATGTAGTTTATTTCACTGCTAAGTTGTATATCCCTCCTCTCATAGACTGACACTTTTAAATTAACACAAGAATTACTTTCCCTAACAGAATATTCAGACAATTAATACAAAAATGTTACTAGCTTATATCAATGCTGGATAATTCCTTCCAACATGCCCAAACTTATTAACCTTCTTTTTAACCTGGGCTGATATCCCACTAGAATCTTGAACCCACTTTGATTTAAGGTGGGTTTGCCTTAATTTGCAGTCCTCCATTCAGTGTTCATGTGTCTTAAGTTTTGTCCTAAGACTCCTTTCATCCTTTCAAAACCTTCCATGCTGTGACTTTTGTTAAAAGCTTAAATTGGTTATATTATTATTTATTGTAGCATCTAGGAGCCTTAGCCATGGACCAGAACCCCATTGTTCTAGGTACTGTACAAACAAAATAAAAAGGTTGTCCAAGCCCCAAAGATCTTACAAATTAAGTATAAGATAGGAAGTATAACAGGTAGCTACCAACAGAGAGGAGTGAAAAAAAACTGAGCCAGTGTTGGTCAGCATGATAGGCAGTGGTATCAGTGCAACAGTGGCCGACTTGTTGATTTTTTGGAGGCATCACAGTAAATGAGAGTTTTAAGGAAAGATTTGAAGGAGGACGATGAGGTAACTTTGTGGATGTTTGTGGGGAGCTCTTCCTAAGTGTGAGGGTCAGGATGGGAGAAGGTACAAAGGTGCTTGTTTGAAAATTTAACAAGTGGGCAATGGAGGCTGGCATTATTGGCCAGTTGAATGCGGGTTGACATATGAATAGTAAATGAGAGATGGTAGGGAGGGTGGGGATAGACCATGAAGGTCTTTGAAAGTGAATGCAAGCAACGTGCATTCAATGCAATAAAGAAAAGGGAGGCAGAGGGGGGGTAACATGGTCAAAGCAATGGGCTAAGGGAATGATATTTGCAGCAGCATTCTGAGTGGATATGAGTGGGGCAAGATTGCATTTTGTCGAGGCCAGAGTAAAGGATGTTGCAGCAGTTGAGACTCTAGGTGAGGGTTTTAGCTGTGTGGATGAAAGGAAAGGGCATATTTTAGAGATGTTTTGCAGAAAGGATCTGCAAAATTTAGACACAGCTGGGACATGGGTACCTAGA
Organism: Gopherus flavomarginatus; assembly: GCF_025201925.1. Taxonomy (NCBI): domain Eukaryota; kingdom Metazoa; phylum Chordata; order Testudines; family Testudinidae; genus Gopherus; species Gopherus flavomarginatus. The sequence goes on from NC_066617.1 coordinate 201,930,212, forward strand.
GAGAGGTCTGAATTGAAGATGATGCCCAGGTAGTAGGCCTAACTGACAGGCAAGATGCTGGTGGTGTCCACAGTGATCGAGGAAGGAGGGAGCATGGATGGCTTTTGTGGAAAGATTCAGAGCTCCGTTTCAGCTGTGTTGAGCTTCAGCTAACAGCTAGAGCCCTGCATGCATACAAATTTAGATCTGTGGATGCAGATATCCATGGATATAAAAGTGTATCTGCAGAACCACACAGCTCTCCCCAGAACCCACAGCAGCGAAAGGAGCACAACGTGAGGCCACTGCTCCCAGGAGCCAGCGCCTCATGCTGGCAGCTATCCCAGTGCAGCTGTGCCATCCTTCAGACCTACCCACTGGAGTGGGCACCAGGCTCACCAGCAGCTGTCTCTGGTCTCGCTCTTGTGTTCAAGTGGCACACATGCCCCCAGACAGGAAATGCAGACAGCTGCATGGAAGGGGTGAGGGTAGGGCTGGGAACGGGGCAGCAGGTGGTACAGCCACACTGGAGGAGCTGCCGGCGTGGGGCACTGGATCCTGGGAGTGGCAGCCCCACATCCTGCTCCTTTCGCCACTGTGGTTCCCAGGAGAGCCCTGCAGTTCTGCAGATACTGATTTAGATCTGTGGTGACATGGTATAATTCCCCACTCTGAACCTTAATGTCCAAAAGATGGGGTACCAGCATGAATTCCTCTAAGCTCAATTACCAGCTTAGTACTTGTAGCGCTGCCACCAACCAGGAATTCCAGTGCCTGGTACACTCTGGTCCCCCCAAAACCTTTCCCGGGGACCCCCAAGACCCAGTCCCTCTGGATCTTAACACAAGGAAAGTAAACCCTTTCCCTCACCGTTGCCTCTCCCAGGCTTCCCCTCCCTGGGTACCCTGGAAGATCACTGTGATTCAAACTCCTTGTATCTTAAACAGAGAGGAAAATGTACCTTCCCCTCTCCTTCTCTCTCCCCCTCCCAGACTCTCCCTGAGAGAGAAAGTAATCCTAACACAGAGAAAAAATAACCTCTCTCTCCCCCTTCCCTCCTTTCTCCCCACCAATTCCCTGGTGGATCCAGACCCAGTCCCCTGGGGTCTCACCAGAATAAAAAAAAATCAAGTTCTTAAACAAGAAAAGCTTTTAATTAAAGAAAGAAAAAACAGTAAAAATTATCTTTGTAAATTTAAAATGGAATAGGTACAGGGTCTTTCAGCTATAGACACTGGGAATACCCTCCCAGCCTAAGTATACAAGTACAAATTAAAATCCTTTTAGCAAAATACAAATTTGAACTCCTTCCAGCCAAATACACATTTGCAAATAAAGAAAACAAACATAAACCTAACTTGCTTTATCTACCTAGTACTCACTATTCTGAACTTATAAGAGCCTGTATCGGAGAGATTGGAGAGAAACCTGGTTGCACGTCTGGTCACTCTCAGAACCCAGAGAGAACAACCACCAAAATCTAACAGCACACACACAAACTTCCCTCCTTCAAGATTTGAAAGTATCCTGTCCCCTGATTGGTCCTCTGGTCAAGTGACAGCCTGGCTCACTGATTTTGTTAACCCTTTACAGGCAAAAGAGAGATGAAGTACTTCTGTTCTATTAACTCTTACTTATCTGTTTATGATATGTGGGTATCCGCATCTGCAGAAGTATTTTTTTATCTGCTCAGAGCTCTACTAACAGCTAAACATCCACAAGGAGATGCCAGAGAGACAGTTGAGATTTTAGTTTGGAAAGGAGATAAGGATTAAGGTAGATGAAAGCAGTGAATTACATGTTGCAAGTGCTAACAAGCTACAATATTTCAGAAGTCCACACTCCTGACATGTAGCCACCAAGGCACATGTGAACATATCACACCAATATTCCTCATGTACTACTGGCTCCATATCCCTTTCCAGATATAATTTTTAAGGCCTGGGCACTGGCTTGCCAGGTACTTAATAGGTTGGAGTCTGAGCTACCTCAAAAACCAATTATCCATTCACAACCCTCCATGGCAGTGCTCTGAAAGAACTTTTCAACTAGGCTGACCCAAGCTAAGATGGTTGGGTCTATGGAGCAGAGTATTTTCAGCAGCAGGAACCTGGCCAAGTAATACCTTACCAGAGGAGATCAAAGTGAGCCTGAGTAACAGTGTACATGGATCTGAATGATCCAGAAAAATGCCATCCCACATTCTGGAAGATTGGAGGAGAGAAAGAAGATGGCAAGATGTGGGGAAGAGTAAGAAAAAAGCACCCACACATATATACTGGGTACAAGGGAGGCTGTGAGAACATTTCAATTTACTGGGGCTCTCTCTAATTATTATATAGTGCTTAAATATCACAATGATATGCAATTTAGAAACACCTGAACTATCGCTGATCACCTTCTTAAGGATAATAATGGAAAAGCATTTGATACAGAAAGGAAATAATTCAAGTGCAGTTTCATCAAGAAAAAAATGGTATCTGAAAGGAAAATGATGATAGAAATAGAGAACAAGATTAGTATCACTCATAGTAAATGAATAAGAACTCTAATTTATCATTGACAAATACTGTAGAACACACATATACCATTTCTCTAATGAATAAATATATATTCATGTTTTCATTTCCAGTGTACCTCAGCATTTTGACCACTACTTTGTTCAGCTTGACAGGTAAGAATTTTTATTGTATTTTAAGCACAATCCTTGAAATAGCACAGAAGATGTGTATACTTCCATCCGGTATCCTTTTGACTTCACTATGCATTTGCATGTAAGAAAGCTATATGGATAATATCCTGCAGGACAGTCCCATGCACTTGTGCCTTCAATGCAATGAATGTGCAATTTAAAATGACTTCATCTTCAATCTTGTAGTTTTCTTATCTTTTTGGAGGCTGATATTTAACTAATTGGTGAGTAGAATTACCATGTATAATGGTATTGCATTTGCTGTCCTTTTCAAATGCTTCTTAATCTTAGCAACTTTTTCTTTTAATCTAGAAGCATCTGTGATAAATCCACCTCAGAAGTTAACAATGAACTCTCAGAATTTCGAGCACATTTTATCATGGGAACCAGGAAGTAATACAACTATGCCAACGTACTATGATGTGATGTACATAGGTCTCAGGTTTGTTTCCTTTCATACTGTACATGAATTTGTACTTTTTTGTACTTGCTAGTCAAAATATTCTATTGACTATTTTGTTTTCCAGATAGATTTTCTGAAATTTGCCATTCATCAGATACAAGGAAAATAATTCGGTTTTAGGATATGAGTAGCTATTTGAACAATTTTAAACAAGTACACGTTAATTCCTAGAGCAAATTTGTACATGGAAGAAACCTGTATTTATCAAAGGAAAGATAACTTCAGCTGGTGTTGATAATTTCTGTTACTTTCTGTTCTTATTCTTTTATCAGTGCATAGTACTATACCTTAACTGAGAGATTGGGCCACAAGCCATTTGGAAGTGTGATGGATTGGCTAACTGGTGCTGAGCCATACTATGTTTGATTGTGCATGTGTGCAGAGCACCCTGAGCTTTAAAGCAAATATTTTTCAAACTGATGATAACATATATGCTGAGTGCCCCACATAATCTGGGATACTGGGCATATAACAACACTGAACAAGGGTTAGATAACTATAAATAAAAATAAATACATTTAAACTAACTTTTTGGATTTCACTCCAAACTCTCCCTGCAACACCACCACCAGATTTTGTTGTGGTGGTGGTTTGATTTTGGGTAGGGTTTTGTTGAGAAGAAATTAGTGTGTGTATATATGTACACACCTATATGGACCAGGAAAGGAGCCAATATGATCCTAATGGAGATTAACCCTAGTAGAGTGAGTAGATTGGGATAGCCTTTTGAGAAGAGGAGCAAGTGGTGTCCCTCTTCAGGAAGTTTATTTTATGTTGTCGAGATGAGTGGGAGATCCTGTGCAAAACTTATGACTGACACTTCTTGTATATAATTTTTGTTTTTATCCCTTAATCATTCTGGTTAGTTGTGGTTTGAGATTTTATTTTTCCAGTTTTCTTTGTCAAACGTGCCTCTCTTCCACTCCCCTTGTAGGTACACTCTAAATAAACCATTCAGATTTTACTAGTCTTTGTGGTTTTGATTATTTTTGACACTGTTTAAGGTGAGAGCAGTGATCGCTTCATCCAATGCATCTCTTGAGTTTTCATGTTACTCTCCAGAGGTACAGTCACAAATCAGAAGATCCTTTGAAAAACACTGATTTTTTTTTCTTTCAACTTAAAGTGGATCAGAAAACAAATGGAAAATTGCTAAAGAATGTTCAAATACTGCACGCCTGTTCTGTAACTTGACAAAGGAGTATGAAGAATGTACTTATACCTACATAGCAATGGTTCAGAGCATCACAGGAAATAGAGTATTAAATTCATCTATACTTGAATTCTCTCCATATAGGTCCAGTAAGTAACTATTCTATTTTATCTGTTTTTGTTCATTTTCTTGTTTTTATTCTGAGCTATACATAACCAGTGTTTTACTAATGGTACTATAAGTAACTCCAAAGTAATGTAGTTTGTGATGCACTATTTTATGTAAGATGTTTTGAGCTAACATATCATCTAGTGTATATTTAATGTTTTATAATCAGTGGAAAGCTATCTATACATAATACATGGCTTGAATAGTTCTTATGAATAGAAACAAGCAACAGTTTTGAAGGAAAAAGCAAATGTTTGAATAGATTTCCTTCCACTGTGCATATATAAGAATCAATTTCTTTTATGTGTATTTATTACAGACTTTTATAAAGGTGATAGCATCATTTAGGACATTTGGGAGTAGAAATTAAAAAAAAATTACTACATTTATAAATTGCATAATCTACTTTTTTGAAGATAGCTAATTGGTTAACTGTTGAATAGGCAAAACCAAAAGATGAGAGGTGAAGGAATATCTGTTTCCATTCTAGCTGTCACCTTGACTTCCCCCTGCCCCCTTTGGTATGTCTCACATAAACACCAGATGCTCATTAGCAATGATGGCCTAATACTGCTAGAGGCTGCTTCTCCCTGGAGTCCTATTAACAATATTGCTTCACTAATTTCTTTTTTTCCTCTCTCGAAATAAGGACCATTTATATCAGGGAGCAAGTGATTAAACTGAACACGGAGACTACTGTACCTCATGTTAGGTACAAGACTACAGAAATAGTATCAACTCAGCTCAAAGACTCTGAAATACTGTAATTGTAATGCTGACAAGCCAGGGTAACATTTTCATGAATAGAAGTTTCTCCATTAGTTTTAAATATAGTGGTTACGCTATTTTGCATCTCAAATTTGCAGGCCTTCAGGGAATAGTGTATCCCTTATTGCACTTGAGTTGACTTATATAGCTTCCCACCCCCACACCCTTGTTCTTGTCTTCTTCTGTCCAAACATCAATGCCCATTTATCTGGGGAAGCAGAGAACCCTAAACTTGAAAATAATGTAACACTTTTCCTCAGCTGACTCATCAACATAGTGCCTTACAATGAGATTGTTCTAAAAAATTGGAAATGGTAAATTGTACGTTGTATTCAGACTTCATTGTTCCAAACACCTATTTTTCATAGACATGTATCAGAAAAATAAAAATATTACTCTGTAACAGTGTTCTCCAGCTGTTTCACATTTATGTATACATTTGCATGAATGAAGGTGCACTAGCATCTTTCCCATGCCACCTCTATGTTTGCTGTTTTGTAAAGTTACAGAAAAGTATTATCAGTTTACTGAAGAGCCAAGCTCAAATGGTAAATGTTTTAACATGGGCAACTTATCTCTTTACTTTTCTTTTTCTTTTTCTTTTCCTTGTTCATATTTAAACCAAGATGACCCTGAGTAGAAATGCAGGGCTGTTCTGATCCATTACCCTAAAGCAGTGTTTCCCACACTTGGGACGCCACATATTCAGGGAAAGCCCCTGGTGGGCCAGGCTGGTTTGTTTATCTGCCATGTCCAGGTTTGGCCAATTGCGGCTCCAGACCAGTGGGAGTTGCTGAAAGTGGTGGCCAGTAAGTCCCTCAGCCCATGCTGCTTCCAGCAGCTCCCATTGGCCTGGAGCAGCAAACCGTCGCCAGTGGGAGCCGCGATCGGCCAAACCTGGGGACGTGGCAGGTAAACAAACCGGCCCGGCCCACCAGGGGCTTTCCCTACATAAGTGGCATCCCGAGCTTGGGAAACACTGGCCTAAAGCATCTGATTTACTCCTACCCATAAAATAGGAAGGATTGGAGCCTCTCTCTCCTTGGCAGAATGATTTGAGGCAGGGACAGATGACTCTTGCAGTCAAAAACCATGGGAACAACCACGTTCAGGTGAAAGCGTAGGCTGAGGTTTATTGTTGTTTTGCATAAATTAAACAACAGGCAAATCAAAGGAAGAGGTGGGGAGTAAAATTTGGATGGTATTAAGTGTGTGCACGCTCCTGTTTGGAGCAAGGTCAGAACTCCAACTCCTTTTAAAATATTTAATTATTTTACCTATATGATTATAATAATGAACCAGACAAGTAGTTAGCACTTACATAGCATGTTATAGATTTTTCAAAGCTCTATGTAGACAATAACTAATTAGATCAAAACACAGCACTTGCAGAAGGATCAGTGAAGTGCAAAACTTTTGACCTTCAGACTTTGGAGATTCTACTATGTGGTGCAGTGGAGAAAATATCTGCATAGTTTTTAATCTTAGGGAATTGTCAGGGCTCATGGATCTCCAAATTCCTGGGTGTTCTGAGAAACAGGGTCTCCAGGCATTGTTTTGAGGGCAAAAGCATTCATGCAGAAGCCAGGCTCAGGATGATATTCCTCAGGTCCTGAGTCACAGTCATCTGCAAGAGTGCATCTCCCTTTGGAGCTCTGCGGCCAGTGGTTCCTGGCCAACAGTTAGTCCCTGTGTCTATGTTCCAAGGGGTATTTGTGTGTGGAGAGGCCACCTGCAGGGATTAATTCGTATGGGTATTTCAAGTATTTAACTAGAAGATGCTGCCATGGAAAACAATGTTCACCCCTTCCCCATCAGCCTGTACTCGCCTCCAGGCGAAACAAACAGAGCCTCAGTTGCACAGAATTCACACAGAAGGGCTTCTATACGACTGGAGAAACAAGTGATGCTGCTGTTTTGTCTCAACTCCCCTCTCTTCCCACCCTCCTCCTCAGTCCCCTTTTCTCTCATGGTAGTTTTTTGATTGTTTTAGGTTTTTCTCTATTTTTATTCCCTCTGCTAAAAAAAAATTGGAGGAACAATTTTCCCCTGAATCTTTGTAATTTCAAGCCCTGTTGGGCAACTAATTAGTCAATCCTCTGACACATGGGAATTTACTTGATTTTTACAGCTTGTCTAACTGATGTTAAATGTATAAATGTAGTTATTTCTGGGGTTTGTTTTCTTTTTCTTTAAACAGCATACTTGGGTCCACCAGCAGTTAATCTTACTGCTTGTCCAACCTGCATAAATGTGACAGTAAAACTTCCAGCCACGTATTTAAAAGAAAGTTCTTTAATTGATATATATCAAAAACTTGATTATACGATAACAGTGGAATCATTTGATAGAAAGGAAAAGGTAAGTAACTTGTAATGTTAAGATTTAAAGAAAAATGTTCAAAGCATAAAATATAAATTGGCTTGAGCAGTAAGGAAGCTTGCTGAAGATGAGCTTTGTTGTATCTTATCCTAACTCTTTATGTGAATAAGACTATTGTCAGTGGTTTACGCTACTTAGGATAAAGTTGAGCCTTCTTGAGGCATGAGATGATGATTTGGGTACAGGAGGAAATCCTTCTGCCCTTCATTCCACACCCCAGTGATAAAGTATTCACCAGTAAGTGCAGTGTAGGGATTCCCTTCATTCCTTTGAAGCATCTGACATTGGCTGCTGCTAGAGACAAAATAGCTAATTAGGTAGACCATTGATTTGTTCTGGTATGTCAGTTCTTATAGTATCACTTAGTATTGATAAGAAAAGTAAACTCAGTGCTAGTGAATATCAAAAGTGCCTTTTTTCCCTCTAGGAGCTTCCCATCCCAATTTTAAATTGTAGTGAGCCTTTCCTTCAACTCACTTGAAAAGTAAAGAACACATTTACATTGTCGCTTTCATCCTGAAGGATCCCAGAGTGAACTGTATAAGGAGATCACTTCTCCCGCCTTTCAAATGAAGTTGCTTCTAAAATGAATCTTGACAGTTTATGACATTCTAGGGTGTAATCCAGATCAGTGTGGGGCAGTGTCACCCTTGCCCTGCAATCCTGGGTGCCACACAATGCTTTGCTGCTGTATCTTCCACTTGGGCTGCTCAGAAACAGCCTTGCAGCATGCGGGTAACACCCTGAGTATCTGTGTCTAAGCTGTAGCCTGACAGCATCAGTCTCACACTCACTTACACCAGCCTTGGTGACCACTTGCAGGGTGAGTCCAACACCCTGGATTTTCCCCCCAAACCTGTGTTCTGTACTATATGGCCCTCTCCTGGGCAGTCCAGATATATTAGGTCCGTTGCCCCTCTAAGAGAATAAGTATACAACAGTCTGCTACCCTAAATGGAGGTACACACACAGTGGACAACAGTGGATTACTTTTGACTAAAGAATAAAATAAGTTTGTTTAACTACAAGGAAATGGGGTTTAAGTGAGTACAAGTATAAGGCATTAAATTCACAAGTGATACAAGAGAAATAAAGATAAAATGCTTCCTCGTACGAAACTTAACAAACTTGATTTGGTTCAAGGTGAAGTCTCTTACCACACGTTTCCAGTAACATTGCTGACCAGGATCTTCTCCAAGAGTCCAGAGGTTGTTTCTTCTGTTGTCATAGGTGAAAGAGAGAGATGGATAGGGAGAAAGAACTTGGAGTGTTTTTGCCCCTCACTTTTATAGTTCAGTCGCCTTCTGAAATGCATTTTCCTGGAGGTTATCCCTCAATAACGTTCATTCTCACTGTGAGGACAGAGACATGGAGTCTGGTGATGAAGAAGGTCTATGCTGTTGTTTGCTAAAATGCAGATTTGTTTGTTCATGCTCCCCCTTCTTTGCCAAAGAATGGCCACATGGTAGGTGATTGCCCATGAACTTTGATGCCTCCTGGCTAGAGGTGTTAGCTTGTCCTTTGTCTTTGCGAAACTGGTTTACCCAGACTTTTCTGGTAAACACATTTCAGATCTAATTTCTACTTTATAACTTTACATATAGTGTTGTTGGTCACATTTCACCTTGATAAGATTGACAAGCCAGTTATTAGTTTTCCAGTGATATCTTACAAGGCATATTTTGTACAAAGATTATTACTATAGTAATAGTAGGGCGTGAATACTGAGGTGCATTCGGTCACACGGTTGTTCAATATTACAGGACAACAGATTGGGACAGACATTAAATAAGAATTGTCTCCAGATGAAAATGTGGGCTGGGTTCATTACTGACTAATAGAAAAGTGCAAGACTGCCTGCAGGAAGTATTTCCACAGTGCCAGTCACAGTTGTGTCTAATCACCAAAATATGAGGGATTCAATTACACTGTTTTCTGCAGCATCTAGGCCCCCTATCTAAGAACTGACCCCGCCAAATTCAGGTAAGCTTGTGAGAGCAGATGTAAGGAACAATAATTATCAAAACATTGAAGGGGACTTTTCTAGAAGTCTTTAATAATCCACTGTGAAGACAGATACATTTGAAGAAAGAGAAAAGGAATGTAGATACAAGACTGCTAGCTTTTCTACTGCACAGCAAAAGTGCCGTTTTATGGTGCACTATCTTCTTGCTAATGTAGAACTTGTAAGATTGAGTTATCTGTAATAATACGCTTTTAATAAATTGAATCCAGTGGACAGAAGTGTAGGGTCAGTCCTTGAGCTCTAGTAACTGCTTTCCTTCTCTCGAAAACTGAAAAAGTGCTATGCTTCCTCCTCACTCTACTCCCACCCTCAACTATACAACTCAGTTGTACTTGCCACTGTACAGCTTCACAATGGGATATGAAAATAGCTATTGTATGCAAGTTTTTTTTAATCAATGTTTAATAACTCCATTTAGACAAACAGGTTTCAATAAGATATTGTTTTCATGGCAGATTCCTATTAAGAATGAAACCTCTGAAGAAAGCTTTAGCTATGTTGTTGGAAGCTTGCATTCAAATACAAATTATTGTGTGTCTGTTGCTGTGGCTGCATCATTAAACCATCATTCCATCCCTTCGGCCTTGAAATGTATAATCACCAGGTCCAACACTCAACCAGGTATCACACATTTTAAAGTTTGGTCAGGGAGGGGTTCAGCGTTGTCGGTATGTGGTTTTTTAGTTTTTAATAGTATTTTCAGAAAAGGGTAACTGGTAAATATCCCAGTAAGAGAGAGAGCATCTTTTGATAGACATTTGGTTGGACCTATAAATGACATATGAGGTACCTGATATCTTTGGCTAATCCTGCTGGCTGTACAAATAGCTCTTGAATTGTTTTCAGTGATGCAGAGTTATCCTTTTCAATCTTAAATAAGTGTGTAATATAAAATAAGATAAATTGGAAATCTCTCCTGCATCTATTGAGTTTTACTCAGTATGTTGTTTTTTTTTTTTTCCATTTGCAGGTTATGGTATAATTCCAATCCTAAATGGTGGACTTGTTTCATTGGTAGTAGGCATCTTCCTTCTAGGATTGTATAAAGGAGGTTTCATTTGCTTAAAAAGTAAACCATGGCCAAAAGTTTTGGTATGTCTTTTTCATATATAATTTACCTGGTGGGGGAGAGGGAAGGGCTTGTAATGTTTATACAGCAAGTAGCAAGATATATTGTTCATTAGATAAAAGTTAAGCAACAAATATTTGCATTGAAGAGTTCTCTTAAAAGTGAATTGCAAATCAACTAGAAATTCCATCCATTTAGATATAGGCTGCTAAATGCCCTCAAGGTGGTGGGGGGTGGTCTGTAAATGACCTTTTGTAAATTCACTTTTGTACATTTAAATTTTTCCTTTTCTACTCCTTTGATTTCTGAAATTGGTTCCCAATTAAATGTCAGCTCTCTGTGCACCATACTGGGGATCCTACATAGAATAAAATGTCATGGAACTTCACTGGACCAAAGGAGCAGCTACATGGAGGGAGGATATATCTGGAGAAAAAAATAATTTTTGATTTTTGTGTTTTCTTAAATATTTTCCATCTTTTGCTATTTTTATTTTTTTAAAAACCCCCACAAAATAGGTATCTTATCCTTCTGGCCTCCTTGTGGGCAAGCTCTGTTCTCTAGAACAGGGGTTCTCAAACTGGGGTTTGGGACCCCTGAGGGGGTTGTGAGGTTATTACATGGGGGTCACAAGCTGTCAGCCTCCACCCTAAACCCTGCTTTGCCTCCAGCATTTATAATGGTGTTAAATATATAAAAAGTATTTTTAATTTATATGGGAGGGTCGCACTCAGAGGCTTGCTGTGTGAAAGGGGTCACCAGTACAAAAGTTTAAGAACCACTGCTGTAGAAGGTTTTCAAAAGGTGTGTGGTGTCATCAGCATGGTGAATGCCAGAGCATCACAAGAAGCCTGGACATTGTGGAAACTGAAGGGCAGAAAGTGAGAAATTAACTAATGATCTGTCTCCTGCCACTCTCAGCCTGGGAAGTTTAGGACATATTGCTAACCTGGGAAGAATGTTCATTATTCAATTTGTAGCTTACCTTGGGGTAGGGAGGACAAAATACTTATCTGTAGGTTACTAAATGTTGTAGCTTAAATTGCTTAAATGCTGTATTTTTATCAAAACAGTTATTTGCTAGTTCTGCTACAACATAGGTGATTTGAAACTAGCATAGTAATTAATGAACTAAAATTAATAAGCTAAATAATTAACATAGATTAATAAAAAGGTATGGATTAAAAGTTAAAATCAAGGTCTTCTGCTCATTTCTGACTTTTGTTCTGTTGCAGGGCAAAAGATCACTTGTAACTTTATGTTATGATTACTAGATATTCCTGGCACCCTAGCCAACGTTAGTTTAATGTCCAAAGCTGCTTGTAAGCTATTGCTAAATATATAATTACTGTCATGTTTACCTGTAGACTCAAGGCTTCTCCAATAAATTGTTGATTTACACAGAATTTGGGAATATCTAGAATATGAAAATGACCGTATAGGTTCAGGAACATAAGCATGATGTATATGTTTTTGTGTATTATAAAATGATGGTTTCCATAGTACAACTATTGAAGTTATGAATAGCGATGGTTGAAAACTTTCCATCAAAACTGTTTTTTGGATAGAAAATTGAGATTTCAACTAAACACATTTTTTTAGCAAATAACTGCTTTCCACTGAAAACTTTTTTTTTCCAAAAAAAAATCAATATCCCAAACTCAAAAACGGAAATATTTGTATATAGATATCCTGCCATGGTACCTCATGGAAGTTGTAGTTTGTTTTCTTCATGTCCTCATTCACTGTGGCTTGAGCTGGTCTCCCTGCCCAGATGGCATCTCACTTGATTATCTCACTATATCTCACCGTGGCCATGGACTCCCATGATGTAACCCCCTGGGAGAATGTAGTCTAACCAAGGAGCCGGCCTGTAGAGAAGAATGGGGGTGGGAAATACACAAACAACATTGCTCATCAGCCACTATGATAGCAATTCCAAATTAAAATGTTTCAGTTTTTGAACAAAAAGCTCACAAGAAAAAAGCCCATGTTTTAACCAGTGCTAATTAGGAAAATGTGCACATGTGCTAGACTCTTTCCATCTCTCTTTGCAGCATGCCAGCTCCCAATATTTGGGATGTTTTGATCTACCCTAGCTTGATGTTGTCCCTGCCTATTTAAGGCTTTAACCATTGTGGTCTGCCTAAGGGCCTGATCCAGCTCCCATTACATTTAGTGAGTCTTTCCATTGACTGCATTGGGAATTGAATCAGGTCCTTAACCTCTGAGGATTGCTCAGGATTCACGGGTGCCACTAAAGTAGATATATAGGCTTTCAGCATGCCAGTAATGGTAAATCAATGTGTAAGAATGCCGTAGCTTTTTTCTTAATTAAAAAAACAAGGAAATGTAAATGATAGCCATTTAATGCTCAAGCTAGACATACCTATTCTTTGACATATTTTCACCACAGGTTTTCCTTCCGCCTGTGTAGACTGAGGCAGGTCTAATGCTCTAAAGGAGGCATAGAGAACTTTGGTCCTGTCCATCCTGCACACTGCCAGATGTTCTACCTCTGCTGGCAGAAGCAGTCCTGGAGGTCGTCCTTGCTCTCTTCCTTATTGATTTTCAGGTTTAACTTGTTCACTTTTACTGTAGTGTAAAACTTCCCTTTCTGATTTCTGTTTTTCTGGGGCATGTTTTGAGAAACTACTGTTCTTTGGGGACCTCTGTTGGAAGCATTTCCTGAAAAGCAGGTTCTCCTTCCTCCCCTCAGGCACTCTGTCGTTATACCAGAATAATCCAAAATGGCAAAGGCACTCTTCTGTCTCTGAAGATGTCCTCCAAGCAGCTGTTGAAAGAGACCTTTGCCTTCATTGCACCTAGCCCTCTGACTCTTGTTCTTGTAGGAAATGGGGCTCTGAAGTCAGCTGGTGTGGTTCATCTGCATCTTTATGCTGCAGCCAGCCTTCAATGAGAAAATCTTTGGAGCACGCCCCCAGGAGTATCACTTTTAACTCACTCAGAAAATTGCCCCCATTCCACCCATTATTTCTGATTTCCTTCTCCCAGGAAAGGCGCAATGAGCAGTGCTTTGGGTCACTTTAAGGCTCTACTTCCTTGTGAATCAGAATGTTAACATCCCTTGCCCAGTTCTGAAATGGGTACTGTGACTTCTCTTGGCTGGGGTTTTCACTTCCTCCACAGAGCATGCTCCAATGTGCTCTCCCATGAGGTTCTTTCACAGAATCATAGACTACCAGGGTTGGAAGGGACCTTAGGAGGTCATCTAGTCCAACCCCCTGCTCAAAGCAGGTCCTGTCATAAGGTCCGCACCAGATCTCCAACCTCTCAAGCCTGTGCTGGCAGGTTACATAAAGAGTCCCCATGCCTTCTTCACCCTTGTGTCTTTATTTACAGTGCAACATTGTAGTCCTCTTTATTCCCGCAACAGCTGTCCCCAGTCAGACCCTTCCCAGGGTCTCCTGGCCCTTGAGGCTCCTGCCTTTGGTGAGGAGACAGAGATGTAAGCCTCCTATCCCCTTCCAGGCTAGCCTCCTGACTGAGCTTTCTCCAGGACTTTTATAGCCCTCCCCTCTCTCAGCCCAGCTGTCTCTACTTCGCTCAGGTCATTGCTGTGAGCTGGCCCTTGTTAGGGCCTGCAGCTGGGCTCTCTGCTGGCTGCCCAGGCCCCTGCACCTGGCTTCCCTACCAGAAAGCAAGGCTTAGCCAGCATTTTAGCAGGACATTCCAGGGGTTTACCCCGGCCCTGCCACAAGGACCAATTCCCAACTAAATCATCCCAGCCAGGGCTTTGTCAAGCCTGACCTTTGAAACCTCTAAGGAAGGAGATTCCACCACCTCCCTAGGTAACCCATTCCAGTGCTTCACCACCCTCCTAGTGACAAAGTTTTTCCTAATATCCAATCTAAACCTCCCCTACTGCGATGATCACGTCCCTCAGTCTGCTGGCAGTGCCCCTACTTATACAGCCCAAAATGCCATTAGCCTTCTTGGCAACAAGGGCCCACTGCTCACTCATATCCAGCTTCTCGTCTGCTGTAACCCTTAGGTCCTTTTCTGCAGAACTGCTGCCTAGCCACTCAGTCCCTAGTCTATAGCAGTGCATGGGATTCTTCCATCCCCAGTGTCGGATTCTGCACTTGTCCTTGTTGAACCTCATCAGGTTTCTTTTGGCCCAATCCTCTAATTTGTCTAAGTCCCTCTGTGTCCTATCCCTGCCCTCCAGCATAGCTATCACTGCTCCCAGTTTAGTGTCATCTGCAAACTTGCTGAGGGTGCAATCCATGCCATCCTCCAGATCATTAATGAAGATATTGAACAAAACCAGCCCCAGGACCGACCCTTGGGCACTCCGCTTGATACCGGCTGCCAACTAGTCTTGGAGCCATTGATCACTACCCGTTGAGCCTGATGATCCAGCCAGCTTTCTATCTATCTTATAGTCCATTCATCCAGCCCATACTTCTTTAACTTGCTGGCAAGAATATTGTGGGAGACGGTATCAAAAGCCTTCCCTCGACTTAGGGCTTGTCTACATCACAAAGTTGCAGCGCTGGTGAGGGGGTTAGAGCGCTGCAACTTAGGAGGTGTACACATCTGCAGGGCATCACCAGCGCTGCAACTCCCTGTTTGCAGCGCTGGCCGTACTCCCGTTTTGTCTCGGGTGTAGAGGATCCAGCGCTGGTGATCCAGCGCTGGTAATCAAGTGTAGACACTTACCAGCGCTTTTCTTGACCTCCGTGGAATAAGCAGGTATCCCAGCATACCTGAGGAAGCCTCTGGTAATCAAGCAGGTCTCCTTCCCCGGTTTGCTCTCGCGTTCCCCGAACCCCCGAGCAAGCAGGTCTCCTTCCCTGCGGTTTGCAGGGGGGTTCGGGGAACGCGAGAGCAAACTGCGGCGAAGCTGGTCTCCTTCCCCGGTTTGCTCTCGCGTTCCCCGAACCCCGAGCAAGCAGGTCTCCTTCCCTGCGGTTTGCAGGGGGGTTCGGGGAACGCGAGAGCAAACCGTGGGGAAGCTGGTCTCCTTCCCCGGTTTGCTCTCGCGTTCCCCGAACCCCCCTTGATGCCGCCCAACAGCGCTGCAGTGTGGCCACATCTAATACCATTTGCAGCGCTGGTTGCTGTAAGTGTGGCCACTCTGCAGCGCTGGCCCTATACAGCTGTACTAATACAGCTGTAACAACCAGCGCTGCAAAATTGTAGATGTAGACATACCCTTAGACTGTAATCCTGTAGATGCAAGGTAACAGAGAAGTTTGAGTGTGAGACTTGAGAGGCCCCTGCTAAAAAAGCACAGAAGGGGGAGGACAACAAAATCTAAGAAGCCCAAGAAAATCAGGGAGCCCAAAAGGCAACCTAAAAAGCACAGAGCTTCCCTGTCTGGTTCCTCAAGTTCCTCTTACACAGAGAACGGTGAATTGTCTGTGCTAAAGTAGACTTTAATCTGTACATTGTTTTCTTGAAAGAAGAGTTTGAAGTCTTGAGAAGAAAAATGAGAAAATGCCATTTACAAACCGCCAGCTAAACCTGTTTCTGAGAAGATTAAACAAGCTGTCCCCTGGCAACTATCTGTCCTGCAAAGTCAAATTAGACATGCTTTTGCACTTTTACTTCCTTTAAGGATATGGTAAGATTTGAGTGGGCATTGCCAGACAAAAGTGAGCAGCTAAGCAGACACGCCTTAACTCTTGATAAAATCTAGGAACACACAGATTCTGAGAATTGAAAATGAAGCCACCTCAGCTTCAAAGAATGTAGGCATTGTCTCAGGTGTGTGGGTGTATGTGTGTAAACCCTGTTAACAGAGCCAGAGCGCTTCCTGGGAAAAGAGTTTGAATCATCAGCTGCCCTGAAAGTGGCTCTATATTCTGCTGGTTTGGCTAGAGCCTTTATGGCATGATGTCACAATTTAAAATCTATGGACACCTTGAAGATCTTAGACTCTAAATAGACAAGGTACATAAAGACAGAGAGAGGGGAAGTAAAAAAATAGAACACAGTTTTTCTCAGTCCCAGTCTGATGCCCCACCCATTAGAGAATGGTGCCTCTCTAGTACAGTATGGAAATGCCCTAGAATTTCATACCAGCCTATGATGTCCCAGGCCCCAAAGTTCAGCAGTCAAGAAAGACAATGCTAATTATGCAGGAAATCTCTTCCCTTGTCATTCTGGAGGGCCAACACCAGAAAAATTCCTAGAGCTGTTCTTATTTTTTATTGTCCACAAGAGGACAGGAGACCAAGAGGTGCTAAAAATTCAGCACCTTCATAGGAAAAAAGAAAACTCTGGATGAATTGTGGAAATGAGCTTTTACAATTGATCTCACGCACTGAATAAAAGCCCAGTATTTTACTTATGTCATTACACCCAGGGTGTGAAGGAGACAAGTCACGAAGGGCTTCTTTGGTCAGGTGGATAAGATGTTGCTTTGAGGAAGCATACAAGTCTTCAGGGAATGTTATTTCCTGAGGAAGCCTGGACTTGCTCTATGTCATCAGCAGTCTCCCAAGCAAAGAACATCTTTGCTGAAATAGATATATGTAGAAGAAGTCTGGCCTTCAGATTCCTTGTATATCAGATGTTATAAACTGGATCTGCAATCATCCCCACGAGTGTGCTCAGTCTAACTAGCGGTTCCAAAATAGATATGCCACAGGATTCAGGATCTATCTCTTATCCCTCGGTCTTTCTTTCATCATTTATTAGTGTATTCTTATGTCAATGAGGATTAGAGAAGAGTTTATGCTAGAGAATGGAATGGAAATTTCACTAGAAGAAAAGAAATTAGCATGTTAGTATTCTAGAATTGCTGTGTGTTCTCATGGCCAACTACAAATGTATGACCAATTCTGTCATAACTACCATTAACTGTCAAAGCTGGAAAACACTGAAGAACTTATTGGTTTAGAACAAGGGTGAGCAAACTACAGCCCCGCAGGGCTTTGGATCTGGCCTGCAGCACTTGGGAGCGGGGAGATGGCACAGGGCTCCATGTGTTGCCCTTGCCTCCAGGCACCACCCCACGCAGCTCCCATTGGCTGGGAATGGGGAACCGCAGCCAATGGGAGCTTCGGGGGAGGTACCTGGAGGCACGGCAAGGGCAGTGCACACAGAGCCCTCGGCCCCCGCCTCCCTCAGGGGCTGCAGTGCTTCCTGGAGTGGCGCAGGGCCGGGGACAGGGCAAGTATGCAGGGAGTCTGCCCTGGCCCCGGTGCGCGCCTCTGCCACCCCGGAGCTGCTTGAGGGAAGTAGGGCTGGAGCCCTAACCCCTCCTGTACCCCACCCCCCAACTCCTTGCCCTAAGCCTTCTTCCCCACCTCGCACCCCTCCTGCACTCCAACTCCCTGCCCTGAGCCCCTTCATAAACTCTGCACCCCTCCTGCACCCCAACCCCCTGCCCTGAGCTCCCTGCTGCATCGTGCACCCCTGCCCTGGGCCCCCTGCCACACCCTGCACCCCAACCCCCTGCCCTGAGCCCCATCTCACAGTCTGCACCCCTCTTGCACCCCTGCCCTGAGCCCCTTCCTGCACTCCATACCCTTCCTGCACCCCAACCCCTTTCCCTTAGCCCCCTCATACACTCCACACCCCTCCTTTGCCCCAGTCCCTTGCCCTGAGCCCCTTCCTGCACACCGCACTCCCTCCCACTCCCCAACCCCCTGCCCCGGCCCTCCATACTATTTCCCCACTCAGATGCGGCCCTTGGCCCAAAAAGTTTGCCCACCCCTGGTTTAGAATAACTCTTCTGGTGGTTGGCCAGATAGGCAGGGCCAACATCCCCTGTATGGGCTTTAAAGTAACTGTCTGCAGTCATTGTACAGATGGAGACAAAATCCATGATTGAGCATTAATGGTAAGACTAGTAGCAAAAAGGAAATTTAACTGGTGAAATACATTGTACATTGCCTCACATATTTTGACTAAAACAATCTTTCTCAGGTTTGTTATGTGAGAGAATGTCTTTTAGGGAATTCATACAGCTAGGATGTTATACATACATATTTGCCACCTGTACAAAATCTTATATTAAAATTTAAAAGTTGATCCTTAGCTTCCAAGAAGGAAATATAAAGTGTTAGTTAAGCACTGTACTGAAGAGTTTCAGGACTATCTGCTGAACCCGTTTTCTTTTCCAAGATGAGCTTTCAGTCCTGGAAATTTTGTCTCTGCAAAGAGAGCTGGAAACTTTTCTTTTCCCTCTCCTTTTCCTTGTTCTTCAAAACCTTGCCACAAACTATATTTGACACTCTTCAACAGAGAAAATCCCAGAAAAATTACATCTTGAAAACACAGTGCCTTCCATCTGAGGTTTTCTTTGGCCAAAAGCATAAGGTCATTTCTGATCTTATTTAGAACCAATATGCAATTGCAGAGCCTATCCAGTTCTCTGTGTTTCTGTTTTGGAGCAGGATGCCATTCTTTTTTGAGTGCAGGAGAGAGACGACTTCTGAATTCTCAGAGCTTTGAAGATAATGCCGAAACATTTATATTGGGGTGACCCATTGACTTCTGAACATTTTTGCCTGCGTACTAGTATAAGTGCAAAGTGATGAGGCAGTTGTTAGAGTAAATAACAAGATTACTTTCTTATACTCTTATCGGTGTGTAATTTTTGTGTGTGTGGTTTTGTTTTGTTTTTTTAGGAAACCACAAATAAATTACATTGCTCAGTGCATGAACCTGATCCTGAAAATGTGTGCTCTGTACAAATCATGTATAAGGAAATGGAAAAAAAGGAGTGGGAATACAGTTATGATGATAGTGAAAATGAAAGTGAAAGTGAAAATTCTGGTGACTATACTAGACGTGTCATCTTGGGCAGAGATCCAAGTTCCCATGCTAAATCAAACACCTTCGTGCACCAGACTATAGACTGTACATCTGCAGAGAGTAGCAGTCAAGCAACTGAACTTCTGAGTTCTGACACAGAAAATTCTGAAGAGCATCAATCTGTCATTAGAGAAAATGAAGGGATAAGTAGAGTGTTCTTTCATCCTTCATCTGAAGTAAACAGTTCCTCAACTTTTGAGTTAAGTAACAGTGCTTGCTTTAACATAAACTTAAATACTGTGATGCTGGGAGACCCTGACAAGACCTGGGATGATTCTGCAACATTAATCTCCCACCAAAAGGATGCAGTTGACTTGCAAGATTCTAGTGCTTCTGATGCACTTGAATCAAAAAATTTTACTAACACAGTAGATGTTAAGAAGCCAGATTGTCATAACATCTCACATGAATGGCAAAACCCTAGTGTCTCGGATGAAAGTGATGCATCAGATTCTGAATACATAAGAAGATGAATCGGTGAAAGCAAGAACCACTTTATAAAACATGAATAAACAATTGGTCATGTTTCAGAGTATCTTTCTGGTTTGAACATACAATTCAGCTTCTGATGAACTCTGCATTTTTTACATTCTAAATATATGCCTGTATGTTATAAAAGCATGCAGGACTCGTGTATTAATGAACAGTGTTTTGGTAGCTTAGGGCTTCTCTACACAAGGGGTTTAGTCCAATCTAACTCGAGTTAGTGCATATTGAAAATACCTACATACACATGAGGGAAATCGTAACTCTTATCTTGGTGCAAATTCTGGAGTCGTCCTTCGAAGTGTACTAAGTTCTGTGAAAATTGAGTTAGTGCAGACTATCGCTCATGTCTACACAATGGTGCTACCTGCTACTTTAGCACGCCTCCAGCATCTGTCCCACACTGCTTTGTGGGGTCAAATGATAGGCATGTGGGCCCCATCAGTTGCCCTAGTACAATTCAGGAAACCCTTGCATGCATAGCCATCAATAATCTCCCGAGCATTACCAAGATTTATAACCTGGTGCAACAGTACCTTCTGCATGCCAGCACACACCTGCATGACAGTGCCTCCAACAGGCGATTGCACCACCTCAAATTGGTTGGCTATGGACCAGTAACAGTGGGGTGGCCAGCTTCCAGACAGTGATGGAAACCCATTTCTCAGTGGGTTATGGGACTTTACATGTTGGTATGGTGCCACTGCAGCTAGTTCAGCACAGATCTCGGAAAAGATTGCCTTCTCTCTCCTGAAATTCTGTTGCCACTGCTGGTCATCCCAGATCTTCAGAACAATCCTATCTCACCAATCAGTGCTGGTTTCCTGAGCCCAGAAATGGCACAGCACCAAGAGAAGCTGCTCCAGGAAGAGTACAGTAGCAGTTGCTCAATATCCTCCTTGTTCCTCTGCTACTGCTGCTGGGTAGCTACAGAAGCTGCTTGTTGATTAGAGGCCAAAGCCACCCAGCACTCTGAGCTCAAATAAAGTCCAGACAGCCTCTGTGTATACTCATAGTGGTCAGAATCATGGTGTGGATCATTGTTGCCTCTATGCTGGCCAACAGCAGTTCAAAAATGGTGCTAGCCTTCCCAGAAAGAGAGGAATTGAATCAGGGTAGACGGAGCAAAATCATGGAATTCTGAATTTTACCTCAAGTCCCAGAATTCCACTGGTTTCTGCAATGCATTTCACAGTGTGCACAAGAGAAATCCCAGAATGCACACAGCTCAACAGCAAAGGACCATCAGATACTCACCAAAAATGCTGCACACTTAGTACACGCAAAACCTCCCAGCATGTGTATGAAATGATGCAAATTGAAAGAAGACACAGCTGCCCCATAGGCATGCTGTTAGAGCAAGTTATGTATTGGGCACCAAGTGGTATGCATCAGCTGAGAACAAACTAACCCTGTTGTGTAGACAAGCTTTTAATGTACAATACGAGCTGTATTTCACACACATAAAAGCGAAGTACAGATCTGAAGGTAAATATGTGTAGCAATAGCATATGCCATTTATTAAACTTTGTGAATTCTTACTCGTTGTGGTCCACAGACAAGTCCGCTTTAAGTGTTAATAAGTAGTAAACCTTTACCAAAAATTCACCATGAGAAACAGAAATAATGATGTTACCATATGAGTGGTCTCACCACAAGGTAATCACAAGCGGTCTCTGGAAGGCCTGCTCCATATGGAGGGTTACTTTGCAATATGTTTTAACCACTGCAAACAATAGAGTAATGCTGTGTTCCTGTAAATGAATTAATCCTACACCGAAGCTGATTATTCAGAGAAAGCTGATCAAGTGAAAACCATGGGAGAAGAATGAAAATTGACATTGTTCATGAACCTTATCTCCTATATTGATAACGTTTAAACAGATTCAGCATTTACTTCAGTCTGTAGTGAAACAGAGACCAACCAGCTAGTAGATGGTCACAGCACATTTGGTGGGTTCAGATCCAGAAAGAGCACTCTCTTTTAAAAGTATGAAGTATAAAATAAGGCATTATTATTTTTCCACAAAGCATATTTCATTGCAAAACACTGAAGGTGAAATGTTGGTCCTATTTAAGGTCTGGTCTATACTACAGAGTTATGTTGACACAAGGCAGCTTACATCAACCTAGCTATGGAAGTGTCTAGACTTACATTTCTCTCCCACCGACATAACTGCGCTGCTATGCCAACTTAATAACTCCACCTCCACGAGTGGCAAAGAGTCAAGATTGATGTAGTTAGGTTAACACAGAGTCACTGTAGATTCTGCATAGCTTATGCTGACTGTTACTGGCTTTCAGGAGCCATTTTTAAATGCCTCACTCTACAGTACAATTGATACAAGTGTCCCTGGTGAGGATGCGTACTACGACACAAGGAACAAAGTGTGGACATGCACAAGCAGTGTAATTATTGTGACAGCTGTATGCCGACATAAGTCAATGGAACTTTTGTCGTATGTTTCATTGGAGCCAGGATTTCACTTCATGATTAAAGCAGTTTAAAATAGTATAAGGTATTAAGAAATACTACCGAACATATTTAGTCTTGTACCATATATACAAAATCTCTATCAGAAGTTTAAGTGTGAACTTCTAATGCAATGAATGATGCTGCATGGAAATATTCCTTTTTGTAATGACATAACCAAAAACTGTATGGCCAGAAAGTATGTAATGAAACCAGGAAACACGCAATATTTTATGAGCACAGTTCAAGCTGCTAAATTAATGCAACTGGTCATTCCTAGCTGATACTGGAAGTGGATGTCTTTGTGGGTTTTTTTAAATTTTAATTACCTTATTACTTTTTATGTATATTTTTTTTTACATTTTTGTAAAATTATCAGCTACTACATTATATTTTTTAGGTGTTGTGAATGCCTTTTTAAAATAAAGTTTTTGAAAATGCATAACTATTGCTCTGGAATATTTAGTGATACTACATATATGCTCCATCTAATCTTGTGGATAGGTTTAAGAATGAAGATAAACTGAGTCAGATTCTGTGTCATTCTGGCCCCTTTGTGCCACTGGAAAGCCACCAGCTCTTAGCAGATGAGAATTTCCTCAGGACAGGGAAGCTTTTAGCTGATGTAGAGCTGACATACCCAGCTGCTGTTCCAGTCTGGCTCTGGCATAGGGGACAAGGAGGTGCCATGGCCATGTGCACTGTGTTCCAGTTATGACTATGGTCCCTTAGCAACCATTGCCAGCCAGTCTTGGGATGAGCGGGAAGGTCCTCTCATGGATCAGCAACTGGTTAAAAAACAGTAAACTGTAGCCCATAGAGCTACCTTAGCCTTTTATGTAATGCAAGGAACCTACAGAACTGTATCCTGTAAGACATTGGCTTAAGCAAGTTATCATAAGTAAAGTAAGCCTAGGAATAGCTTGATCAAGAGAGGGAGTTGGTCCATAAAAATACCAAGCAACTGCAGGAACACTGAACTGGTACTAGGTTTGGATATTTCAGGATAGAATTGCTGGCAGATGTTTAACACATATGTGCTTTAGCAATAGGTGATGTATATGATAGAGCAGTGTTTCTCAAACGCTTTGCGAACAGGGCTGCTAACAGGGAGTTTTGCAAGGGAGTTTGGAAGGGGAGTGGGAAGGGGACATGGTTCACTTGCCATCCTTTAAAACCTGTAAACTAAACAACATTCAAAACGTCTTGCTTTTTAAGCAAAATCCTTTCATTAACTAGGTAGCTGCAGGAGACAATGCAGGCAGAAGCCCAGCAGGAGAGTGGGGGCTATCCAGTTTATTGCACTGAGTGTAGCATGTATGATTACCTGCCCTGTAGGAAGGTGGCATATGTGTGCATTCAGTGCAAGGAGCTCCTGGCCCTCAGAGACCGTGTACGGGCTTTGCAGACCAGGGTGGCGGAACTGGAGGAGCTAAGGGAGGCAGAGAGGTATGTTGAGGCTTTCTGGGACCGGTAGAATTGTCCCACCTCTGGTCAGACAGCCCCTGCTCTGTTGAGGAGGATGAAAGGCCCAGGGAAGCAGGGGAGTCAACGGGACCAGAGGGAAACCTTCCCATAATTGGGACCCTCCTTCCAGATGGTGTTAGGGTATCCTCTTGCACTGAGGTTACCTCTCCGAGGGAGGGAACTCCAGTCACTAGGAAAAGGCAGGTGTTAGTAACGGGAGATTCGATCATTAGAAACATAGATAGCTGGGTTTGTGATGACTGGGAGAACTGTATGGTGACTTGCCTGCCTGGTGCAAAGGTTGCAGGTCTCTTGAGGCATCTGGATAGACTTATGTGTAGTGCTGGGAAGGAGCCGGTGGTAGGTACCAATAGGGAAGGGTAGGAGAAACATCCTGGAGGCTAAATTTAGGCTGCTAGGGAAGAGACTGAAATCCATGACCTCTATGGTGGCATTCTCAGAAATGCTCCCAGTTCCACATGCAGGGCCAGGTAGGCAGGCAAAGCTTCAGAGTCTCAATGCATGGATGAGATGATGGTGTAGAGAGGAAGGGTTTAGATTAATTAGGAACTGGGGAAACGTTGGGGATGGGGGGAGCCTATATGGGAGAGATGGGCTCCACCTAAACCAAAGTGAAACCAGACTGCTAGCACTGAACATTAAAAAGGTTGCAGAGCAGTTTTTAAACTAGGAGATGGGGGAAAGCCGACTGCTGCAGAGAAGCACGTGGATCGGACAGAAACTTCTCTTAGAGGAGAGTCTATTGGTAGAGATTCTCTAGGTTATAGTTAGGAGCAGAGGATGGAAGAGGATAATATAAGGGCCAGATCACATGAGAAATAGTCACATAAAAAATCAAACACATCAGAAAAGGGCAAACAAATAGTGACACGTTTTTAAAGTGCTTGTACATAAATGCCAGAAGTCTAAATAATAAGATGGGTGAACTAGAGTGCCTCATGATAAAGGAGGATATTGATATAATAGGCATCACAGAAACCTGGTGGACTGAGAATGATCAATGGGACACAATTATTCTGGGGTACAAAATATATTGGAAGGACAGAACAGGTCATGTGGGGGTGAGTGGCACTGTATGTGAAAGAAAATGTAGAATCAAATAAAGTAAAAATCTTAAGTGAATCCACGTTCCATAGAATCTCTATGGATAGTAATTTCATGCTCTAATAAGAGTATAACATTAGGGATCTATTATCAACCATCTGACCAGGACAGTGATAGTGATGATGAAATGATAAGGGAAATTAGAGAGGCTATCAAAATTAAGAAATCAATAATAGTGGGGGATTTCAATTATCCCCATATTGACTGGGAACATGTCACCTCAGGATGAAATGCAGAGACAAAATTTCTCAATACTTTAAATGACTGCTTCTTGGAGCAGCTGGTACAGGAACCCACAAGGGGAGATGCAAGTCTAGATTTAGTCCTGAATGGAGCGCAGGAGCTGGTCCAAGAGGTAACTATAGCAAGACCACTTGGAAATAGTGACCATAATATAATAACATTCAACATCCCTGTGGTGGGAAGAACATCTCAACAGCCCAATGCTGTGGCATTTAATTTCAAAAAGGGGAACTATGCAAAAATGCAGAGGTTAGTTAAACAGAAATTAAAAGGTATAGTGACTGAAGTGAAATCCCTGCAAGCTGCATGGATGCTTTTTAAAGACACCATAATAGAGCCCCAACGTAAATATATACCCCAAATTAAGAAACACAGTAAAAGAACTGAAAAAGAGCCACTGTGGTTTAACAGCCATGTAAAAGAGGCAGTGAGAGATAAAAAGGCATCTTTTAAAAAGTGGAAGTCAAATCCTAGTGAGGTAAATAGAAAGGAGCATAAACACTGCCAAATTAAGTGTAAAAATGTAATAAGAAAAGCCAAAGAGGAGTTTGAAGAACAGCTCCCCAAAAACTCAAAAGGTAATAACAAAATGTTTTTTAAGTACATCAGAAGCAGGAAGCCTGCTAAAAAACCAGTGGGGCCCCTGGATGATCATGATACAAAAGGAGCGCTTAAAGACAATAAAGTCATTGCAGAGAAACTAAATGAATTCTTAGCTTCAGTCTTCACGGCTGAAGATTTTTTTTGTAGGTGACAAATCTGAGGAACTGTCACAGATTGAAGTGTCACTAGAGGAGGTTTTGGAATTAATTTATAAACTTAACAATAACAAGTCACTGGGACCAGATGGCATTCACCCAAGAGTTCTGAAAGAACTCAAATGTCAAATTGTGGAACTATTAACTAGGGTTTGTAACCTGTCCTTTAAATTGGCTTCTGTACCCAATGACCAGAAGATAGCTAATGTAACACCAATATTTTAAAAGGGCTCCAGAGGTGATCCTGGAGGAAGGGGGAGGAGCAGGGATGGGGCACCCTAGGGGGAGGGGGCAGGAAGAGGAGGGGGAGGGGTGAAACAGGGATGGGAAGAGGTGGGGCAGGTATGAGGCCTTTGGGGAATGGGTGGAGTGGGCAGGGCCTGGGGCTGAACGGGGAGAGGGGTATGTAGCTATGTTCCTAAAAAATGCTACGTTAAGCAAAACAATGTTAAGTTAATCCAATTTCCCCATAAGGATTAACAGAAATGGGGGGTGGGGTTAAGTTCCAGGGAAATATTTTTTTTGCCAGACAAAAGACTATATTATAATATAATGTATACACACACACAGTATAAGTTTTAAACAAACAGTTTAATACTGTACACAGCAATGATGACTGTGAAGCTTGGTTGAGGTGGTGGAATCAGAGGGTGGGATATTTCCCAGAGAATGCCTTACTGCTAAATGATGAACTAGCAGTCAGCTCAGCCCTCAAGGGTTAACACGTCGTTAATGTACACTCACATGCTACAAGGCGGCAGGAATGGAGGGAGGGGAAACAGCATGGCAGAGAGAGAGACAGAGACACACTCTGTGTGAGAGAGAGAGAGAGACATGCATTGCCCCACTCTAAGGGTATGTTTACACTGGAAAGGATAGGGGGAGGGATAGCTCAGTGGTTTGAGCATTGGCCTGCTAAACCCAAGGTTGTGAGTTCAATCCTTGAGGGGGCCATTTAGGGAACTGGGGTAAAAATCTGTCTGGGGATTGGTCCTGCTTTGAGCCAGGGGTTGGACTAGATGACCTCCTAAGGTCCCTTCCAACTCTGATATTCTATGAAACTTCAAAGCACTGCAATGTGAATGCTCCACTGGCAGCGCTTTAGCACTGTGAGTGTAGTCGCGTGTGAGTGCTGGGAGAGAGCTCTCACAGTGCTCCTGGTAATCCACCTTAATGAGGGGATTAGCTCCAAGTACTGGGAGCACAGCTTCCAGTGCTCAGAGCCTGTCTACACACTAGCACTTTAAAGCACTCAGACTTGCTGTGCTCAGGGGGGTGATTTTTCACACTCTTGAACCAGCAAGAAGAGCGCTGTAAAACGTAAGTGTAGACAAGCCCTAAGTAGATCAGCAAGTTGAGACAGCAGCTGCTGCCCGAAAGCTCCCTCCATCCTGAGCCCTGTCATGTTCCCCCCTCCCCGCTCTGGGGAGATGGGGGGAGAAGTAGGGGACAGGGGAACACCCTGACATTAGCCCCCTTCATTCCCTCCCCTCCTCCTCTCCCCCCCCCCTGCACAGCAAGCAGGAGGCTCCCAGGACCAGCTCCAAAACAGAGGGCAGGAGCAGCACACAGCAGTAGGAGGAGGGACAACTGAACTGCCTGGCAGTTGATAGCCTGCTGGGCAGCTGTCACACAGGGAACTTAGGGGAGTGGGGAGCTAATAGCAGGCTGCTGGTCCACCCTGGTTCCAAGCCTCCACCAGGCCGCTCTTTCTGCAAGCAGAGGACAAAGCAGGTGGCTGCCAAATGACATTATAAATGAGCATGTTCTCTAATTGATCAGCAATGTAACAACAGAAACAACGTTAACCGGGACAACATTCAGTGAGGAGTTACCATATTAGAAATGAAGAAAGTAGAGAGAAGGGCAACAAAAATTATCTAGGACATGGAACAGTTCCATATGAGGAGAGATTAAAAAGACTGGGACTGTTCAGTTTGGAAAAGAGATGACTAAGGAAAGGTAGGCTAGAGGTCTATAAAATCACAAATGGTTTGGAGAAAATGAATAAGGAAGTGTTATTTATCTATTCAGTTAACAATAGGGTGACCAGATATCCCAATTTTATAGGGACAATCCTGATTTTGGGGGCTTTTTCTTATATAGGCACCTCTACCCCCACCCCATCCCGATTTTTTACACTTGCTGTCTAGTCACCCTAGTTAATACACAAACCAGAGATCACACAATGAAATTAATAGGCAGCAGGTTTAAAACAAATGTAAGGAAGTACTTCTTCACACAACGCACAGTCAATCTGTGGAACTCATTGCCAGGGGATGTTGTGAAGGCCAAAACTATAACTGAGTTCAAAAAAGAATTAGATAAGCTCATGGAGGATAGGTCCATTAATGGCTGTTAGCCAAGATGGTCATGGATGAACCCCATGCTCTGGATGTCCCAAAGCCTGTGGCTGGCAAATGCTGGGACTGCATAAGAGGGGATGGATTAAAAATTGCCCTGGTCTGTTTATTCCCTGTGAAGCACCTGGCATTGGTCACTTTGGAAGACAGGATCCTTGGCTAGAAGGACCATTGATCTGACCCAGTATGGCAATTCTTATATTAACTAAATTGATAGGGCCCCACATTCAATTATGTCTTCAAAGTATGTCTTGACTTACACCTGTACAACCCTACTCCTGTGCAATCCAGTCCATAACTGAGGACAATGAGACTATACAGATGTAACTGAGAGCAGAATTTGGCCTGCAGAAACTTTTATTACTGAAGATGATGCACAAACCAGAAAGAATGCACTGATCCACCTCTGATAAAGGACTGGCATTCCCAACTGACAAATGTCTTTTTGCTAAAATGTGCATTGATTATGAAAGTATGAATGCAAAATCATCATACTAATGGTGTTGGATCCTTCATTCTATTCATTGTGGACCATATCCTGAAATCCATAACGTTTACTTAGACCCTTGTTCAGGTAAAAACTCCCATTGATTTCCCTGAGAGTTTTGATTAAGGAGGGGCTGAATATGAACTTTGTGATTTGTCCTGTGTTTGTCTATTTCAATTCATGCAATTATTCCATTTGTACACTAATCTCCATGCCTACAGTTACATAATGATTTTTGTCATCATTTATAATAAAATACCAATAATTAGAGTCATAGAGTTTAAGGCCAGAAGGGACCACCAGATCATCTCATCCGACCTCCTGTATATCACAGGCCATCGACACCACCGGGCACCCACACACTAAATCCAGCAACCAAAATTAGAACAAAGAATTACAACCTGCCACAGGAGACTAGACTATTATGTGCCATGGGCAGAGAATAGGAGGTACCGAGGTGCACCAGTTCCCAAAGCCTTGCAATGGCAGGGAAATGATTAAGTGAGATATAGCCAGATAATCCTGGCAAGTGACCTGCACCCACACACTGCAAAAGAAAGTAAAAATCCTCCAGGTTCATTGCCAATTTGACTTGGGGGAAATTCCTTCCTGGCCCCACATATGTTGAGTGATCAGTTAGACCCTGAGCATATGAGTAAGAACCAGACACCAAGCACCTGAGAGAGAGAATGGTCAGTGGCACCTCAGAGCCTGATCCTCCCTATCCAATGTCCCATTTCCAGCCTTGGCCACGCCTGATGCTTTAGAGGAAGGAGATTTTAAAAACAAAACAGAATACATTGTGTGTGTGTGTGGGAGGGAATCCTTCCGGACTCCAGCAAGTAGCCAGATGAAACCATGAAGCATGAGCTTTTCGAAATATGAGACATAAATGGGAAGTGAGCCTCAGAGCTGCTGAGCCCTGCCCCCCACCATCACAAGCTGCCCTGTCATACAACTCCAGTCATAAATTTGTCCAGCTCTCTCTCATAATTAATTGTTTGCTTCCACAACTCCTATTAGGATGCTGTCCCAAGACCTCACCCCTTTGATGGTTAGAAATAAATGTCCAGCCTGCATTTGTTCCTAGCCAGTTTATATCCATTGATTCTTGTACCAAATTGTTCTTTAGCTTAAATAGCTCTTCACCCTCTCTGGTATTTACCCCTCTAATGTGTTTAAAGAGATCAATCATATTCCCTCCTGGCCTTCTTTTTGCTAGACTAAACAAGCCAAGCTCTTCCAGTGTCCTCTCGTAAGAGGCCCTCTATTCCCCTGAACATCCCTGTAGCTCTTCTTTACAGTTTATATTAATCATTCTTCAACATGGTTGATCAGAATTGTGCACAGTAGTCCACATGAAGTCTTACCAGTGCGCTGTACAATGGGCATTAATAGCTCTCTTTCTCTACTAGAAATGCCTCGCTTGATACGTCCTGGGATCACATTTGCCTTTTTCACAGTCACATTGGTGGCTCATAATCTTCCTGTGAGGGACCCACATACCCAGTTCTCTCTCCTCCTCTGTCACTTCCAGCTAATGAACCCCCAGCCTGTAGCAGTATTATTACTACTGATTATTAGATGCTAAATGGCTGACTTTGCACTTTGCACTATTGAATTTCATCCCATTACTGTCACTACCCAGTCTCCAAGGTCATCCAGATCTTCCTGTGTAATATTCCAATCCTCCTCTATACTGACGCCTCCCAACTTTGTATCATCAGCACATTTCATTAGCCCTCTGCTGCTTTTTGTGCCAAGGTCATTAATAAAAATATCAAGTAAGATTGGTCCCAAGACCCATCCCTGAGCAACTCCACAAGTAACTTCCCTTCAGTCTAATAATTCACACTTCTGCACAACCCATTGTCTTTTCCCCATTAGCCCATTCCTTTATTCACCTTACAGTTCTTGTATTGATCCCCCATCTTCCCTAATTTAACTAATAATTACCTATATAAAACACTGTCTGGGGATTTGTCCTTCTTTGAGCAGAGGGTTCGAGTAGATGATCTCCTGAGGTCTTTTCCAACCCTGATATTCTATGACTCTATGTGCTACCATCTCAAATACTTTCTTGAAGTCCAAGTATATTATTTCTACATTTTCTAACCTCCACAATGTAGCTTTCTTTGTTAATCGACCCCTTTTTCCAGTTCCTATTGGCTTTCTGCTTACTCCTAATAATCTTTTTTAAATAGTTGTTCATCCAGCTGGGGCTGGAGCCTTTCTCTACAAGTTTTTTCACCTTTCTTGGGATGCAAATTTCAGATAATTTTGTATTGTTGATATGAAGAAATTCCAAGCCTCCTCCACATTTAAGTCCTTGAGCTCTGCAGTCCAGCTCATTTCTTTAACTAGTTCCCTTAATTTCCCCAAATCTGCTCATTTGAAATAAAAATCATAGTGGATGACCTGGTTTTGATAATCCTCCCATTTAATTTAAACTGAATCAGCTGGTGATGGCTCAACTCAAGGTTATTTCCTGTGACCAGCTGTTCTAGGATGTCTGCACTGCTTACACAAGTCAAGTCTAAAATTGCATCACCTCTTGTTGGTTCAGTAACAATTTGAGGAAGAAAACTGTCATCTATCACATACAGGAATAAGGGGGCCTACCAGTATTAGTAGCATTTATTCTGCAATCTATATCCAGGAAGCTAGTCTTCTATTATGACACAATTCCGGGTAGTATTTATTTTTCTAATAATACTAAAGAGATCACTATCCATATCCGAGACTGACTCGGGGGGGGGGGTCGACTTTACTCTCCTATACCATTCCTTACTCTCTACATTCCTATTTATACTGCTGGGAGGGGGAAGGCGAGAGCTACCCAAGTACATACTCTACACGCTGCCAAAAGAAGCATGCAGTGTAGACATACCCTAAGTGTAACCCTACCTGCCTACTATGCCAATCAATATTTGTATTTTGTTTCTCCTTGCTGCCCATACTGTTGCCTAGTGGTTTTCCATTATCTCCTGTTTTATCGTCATTTAGCTGACTTTCTCTTTCCTGTGTACTGACACCAGGCATGGAGATTTCATGAATCTCTCCCAACCTTCCCCCTTGCATAGAATCATAGGGTGAGATGGGAACTGCAAGAGTCATGTAGTCTATCTCCCTGCCAAGATGCAGAATTTGTTGCATCTAAACAATCCAAGACAGATCAGGCCAAAAGAAATCAACAAGGACAAGTGCAGAGTCCTGCACTTAGGACGGAAGAATCCCATGCACTGCTACAGGCTGGGAACCAATGAGCTAAGTGACAGTTCTGCAGAAAAGGACCTGGGGTTTACAGTGGATGGGAAGCTGGATATGAGTCAGCTGTGTGTCCTTGTTGTCAAGACGGTTAACGGCATATTTGGCTGCATTAGTAGACGCATTGCCAGCAGATTGAGGGAAGTGATTATACTCCTCTATTTGGCACTAGTGAGGCCACATCTGGAGTATTGCATCCACTTTTGGGTCCCCCACTACAGAAAGGATGTGGACAAATTGGAGAGAGTCCAGTGGAGAGCAACGAAAATGATCAGGGGGGCTGGGACACATGACTTACAAGGAGAGGCTGAGAGAACTTGGCTTGTTTAGTCTGCGGAAGAGAAGAGTGAGGGGGGATTTGATAGCAGCCTTCAACTACCTGAAGGGGGGTTTCAAAGAAGATGGAGCTTGGCTGTTCTCAGTGATGGCAGATGACAGAACAAGGAGCAATGGTCTCAAGTTGCAGTGGGGGAGGTTTAGGTTGGATATTAGGAAACACTATTTCACTAGAAGGGTGG
Organism: Gopherus flavomarginatus; assembly: GCF_025201925.1. Classification (NCBI taxonomy): domain Eukaryota; kingdom Metazoa; phylum Chordata; order Testudines; family Testudinidae; genus Gopherus; species Gopherus flavomarginatus. Next base: position 201,962,895 of record NC_066617.1, read on the forward strand.
TGAAGCACTGGAATGGGTTACCTAGGGAGGTGGTGGAATCTCCATCCTTAGAGGTGGTTTTTTAGGGCATGGCCTGACAAAGCCCTGGCTGGGATGATTTAGTTGGTGTTGGTCCTGCTTTGAACAGAGGGTTTGACTAGATGACCTCCTGAGGTTTCTTCCAACTCTAATCTTCTATGATAGATCCAGCCTCCTTTTGAAAACCTCCAGCAAAGGAGCTTCCACAACTTCCTGAGGCAATTGGTTCCATTGTCCTATTGTAAGAATTTCTCCAGACGACATAGGTTTCACACCTCAGAGTGATATAGTTATACCCAAGTAAATGTGTAGTGTAGACCTGGCCTGAGAAGACTGAAGTGATGGGACTCCTTATATCTAATCAGGCCCTTAATGTCCCTGTACTTCTGTTCCTCCTCTGTCTAGTAGGGATAATATTTCTCTAGATTGTTGGGGTGCTGTGAAGATGATCTAAAGTTTGCAAGGCACTCAGGTACTATAGTGATGGGGAGTATCTAGATCAGTGGTTCTCAACCTTTCAAGACTACTGTGCCCCTTTCGGGCACCTGATTGGTCTTGCATATCCAAGTTTCACCTCACTTAAAAACTACTTGCTTACAAAATCAGGCATAAAATACAAAAAAGTGTCACAGCACACTATTACTGAAAAATTGCTTATGTTCTAATTTTTACTATATAATTACAAAATAAATCAATTGAAATATAAATATTGTACATAGTCTATAGAGCAGTATAAACAAGTCATTGTCTGTATGAAATTTTAGTTTGTACTGGCTTTGCTAGTGCTTTTAATGTAGTTTGTTGTAAAACTTGGCAAATTATCTTGATGAGTTGATAAAGCCTTTGGAAGATCTCTGTGTACCCCTATGGGTACACTGATCTAGATGTATACTTGTGTATGTGCTGAGCATTGTCAACTCTATTGATTTCAATGGCAGCTGAAGATGCTCTGTACCTAAACAGGGTTTGACCCATTGGGAATAGCTACAAATGTATGATTGTTAAGAGATTTTTATATGTATGTGCAGTAGGTAAGATTGGGATTTTTATATACATTTACTATGACAAAGAGGACAGATGGTCCCAGAAAAATATACTATATTCATAAAGAGAATTATATTTCCCTTTAGCAACCAACGGCTTTTGCCCCGGCATGATTTGTTCCAGGGGTGGATAAATGCAAGAAGGGAGCGTTTCTCTTTGATACTGTGGTGCTCGATACAACAGATAGTTACAAAGTGGTACAGTAAGAGTTACAAAGCTGCAGTACGGCACGGCGCCTTTTTCTTGTAAACTCCCGCCCGCCACCTTTGCCACAATACAAGAAGGTAGAACAGGAGATCCACACCAGGAGAACGAGCTCGTGGGTGGCTAAAGGGGAGAGCCGTAAAGATCGATTTACACCCAGTCGGGGGACTCGAATGATCTCAGCGCTGGGTCTCTCCCTCCCGGGGCCTGGGCGCTCTGTCCGCCTGCAGCTGGCGGGGGATTGGTTTGTGCTCCTGCCCCCCGCGGGATACAGGGAGCTGCCAGCAAACGCCTCCGCCCCCCAGAGCTTTCGCTTTGCCCCAGCTTGAGCCCGGCTGCTTCTGCTCTGCAAGGCGCAGGGCCCGGCTGCTGCGGGGGCGGTTGCGAGCGCAGCGGGCGGCGCGTTTCCTCCCAGCTCGCCGCACAGGGGACGGAGTTCACCTGTAGGAAGGGGAGCCGAGCCGGGCCGGGCAGGGAGCGCTCGCCCAGCGCGGAGGCGGGACCAGGTGCCGGGCTGGGAAAGCGCTCTGGGGCGGCGAGCTGGGGGCCTCCGCTGGGCAGAGGCCAGGCGGCCGCTTCTGCCGCACCCCGCGGGCAGCCAGGGGGACCCCGAGCCCCTGGCCATGGCCCGGCGTTTCCTGGCGCTGGTGGCCGGCTGCCTGCTCTGCTCGGGTGAGTGCCGGGGGCGCTCCTGCCGGGGGGCGGTAGGGAGGCGGGGGGGGGGGGGTCGCCTGGCTACTTTCCCGCGGGTCCAGGGCCACGCCTACCACTGCGGGGCTCCGGCACTTTCCCCGCCAGCGCCCCTTTCCCAAGGGAGCCCCCAGTGGCTGGGCCGGGGAACGAGCCGTGACGCTGGGCGCACGCAGAGCCGGGCCGGGCCCTGCCCCAGCCTGGGGCCGGGGAGGAGGCGGGCTAGGGCAGGCTGGGAGGGGCTTGGCCCCCAGGCGGGGCTGTGTGCCAGCAGCCAAACCCTTGGCACCTGGTCTGTAAGCAGCCCCGCAGAGAGAGTTGGGAGGAGGGGTTTGAGGGAACATAATTAGATCGGTTTAGATCCAGGGGAGAACTTGATGCAATCCTGCCTCCCTCCCCCCTTCTCTCCCCCCCTCCCACCTGGATCACAAAACTCCCATCGACTTCAAGGGGGCCGGAGTTTTGCCCTTAAACTTGGATGTTTGGCCAACGCCATCTCAGGCTTTCCCCTCTCCACAGCCGTAGGCCAAGCCTGACTTTCCTTCCAGCTTAGCCGGCCACTTGAGGCAGGCATGTTTTCTTCCTGTCCCCATAGCTCCCAAGAAAGAACATGGTGCTGAAACACATCCATGGCACCGGACGGTGACAGATGTCCCCAATTTGCTTCCTGGCACTATGGGAGTTGAGAGGGGTTGGTTGGGTAGTTCTCCAAGGGGACTGATTATCAAACCATAGAAATGTAGGACTGGAAGGGACCTCAACAGGTCATCTAGTCCAGTCCCATGCACTTGCAGCTAAGTAATAACTAGACCATTCCTGACAGGTGTTTGTCTAACCTGCTCTAATGAGTCCACAGCCTCCCTAGGCAATTTATTCCAGGGCTTAACCACCCTGACAGGAAGTTTTTCCTAATGTCCAACTTAAACCGCCCTTACTGCAATTTAAGCCCATTGCTGCTGCTCCCATCCTCAAACGGTAAGAACAGTTTTTCACTCTCCTCCCAGGAGCGGCGGAAGCTCCCTAAAAATACGGGACAATCAGTGCCCAAACCATGGCTCCACCCCCACACCACCTCATCCTCCTAAGAACCCAGCCCCTACTCGCTCCTATCCACCTCATTTCCCCCCTCCCCACGTTCATCCTTATGGCCAGTAAAAAGGGGGAGGGCATAGCCTCCCACTTTTAAAACTGATGGGGCCATTGGCCCCTGGCCTGCCTCCTCTTTGTAACAACCTTTTATGTACTTGAAAACTCTTATCAGGCCCCCCCTCAATCTTCTCTTTTCCAGACTAAACCCAGTTTTGTTCAATGTTTTTTCATAGGTCATGTTTTCTAGACTTTTAATCATTTTTGTTGCTCTCCTCCAGACTTTCTTCAATTTGTCCACTTTCCTGAAATGTAGTGCCCAGAACTGGACCCATTACTCCAGCTGAGGCCTTATCAGCACTCAATAGAGTGGAAGAATTACTTATCATATCTTGCTTACTCCTGTCATACCCCTGACCCTCTGCTCAGTGCTACCAATTGAAAAAAGCAGACAATGGTCAGAAAAAAAAATCATGCCTATGTTGTATGCACCGGCTATTGCAGCGGAATCGAGTTCACTGATTCTTGCAATTAAATGTAAAGTTGTTTTCATTCCTGACCGTCCCAGAACTCTGCTGAGTTGCTTGATTCTCAGGACTTCCCAAAGACCCAGATCTGAGAAATCCCTATCTTTAAAACCCTTGTGCTGGGGCCACTTGGCCAACTCAGAACCTTTTCATTTTCAAAATATCAGTCTAGTGTACATTTACTCTAGAGTTTAAATATTGCTGCAGTCTAATATCTTGTTTATAAGATGTATGATTAGGGAAAGATCTTTGGCTGATCTTTTGTATTAATTAAATATTAAGAGTCAGATTTTCCTCTCAGTTGCATGGGTATAATTCTATTGAAATCAAAAGACTATGAACAAAGAGAATTTAACCCACCAGATCAGGGGTGGACAAACTTTTTGGCCTGAGGGCTACATCTGGGTATGGAAATTGTATAGTGAGCCATGAATGCGCACAAAATTGGGGGTTGGGTTTTGGGAGGAGGTGAGGGCTCCGGCTGGAGGTGTGGGCTCTGGGGTGATCCCAATGATGAGGGGTTTGGGGTGTAGGAGGGGACTGGGGGTAGAGCAGAGGGGTTCAGGGTATGGGAGGGGACAGTGGGTTGGGTGTGGGAGGGGCTCTGGGCTGGGGGTGTGGATTCCAGGGTGAGGCCAGAAATGAGACGGAGGAGGGGACTCCAGGCTAGGGCTAAGTGGTTAGGAATGCGGGAGGGGGCTCTGGGCAGGGGGTTGGGGCGGGGTGAGGGAGGGCTCTGGGTGGAGGGGGAGGCTCTGGGGTGGGGCTGGGGATGAGGGGTTTGGGGTGCAAGAGGGTGCTCCAGGCTGGAACAAAGGGGTTCAAAGGGTGGGAGTGGGATCAGGGCAGGGGGTTGGGGCACGGGAGGAAGTCAGGGATGCAGACTCGGGGCGCTGCTTACGCTAACCAGCTCCCGGAAGCAGCAGCATGTCCCCCCTTCAGCTCTTATGTGGAGGCGTGGCCAGGTGGCTCTGTGTGCTGCCTCATCTACAGGCACCATACCTGAAGGTCCCATTGCAGTGCCAGCACTTGGGGTGGGGGCAGCGTCTGGAGCCCCCGGGCTGCCCCTACACATAGGAGCTGGGGGGACCATACCGTGGCTTCTGGGAGCTGCGTGAAGCCACAGCATGCGCGGAGCAAGGCAAACTCCTGACCCCACTCCCTAGCAGGACCTCGAGGGCCATATTTAAAGGTCTGATGGGCTGGACGTGGCTCACAGGCTGTTGTTTGCCCACCCCTGCAGATCTAAGTGCATCAATCAGCCAAAGACTGTGTGATTTGTGTAGGAGGAATATGTCTGTATAATTGAAACATCCCAGATTCCATGCAGCAACTGAAGAAAATAGCAGGTACTGAAGCTGATATTTATATTTTAAATGAAATTTGAACAACAAACATTTTAACATAACATTTATACTATGGCCAGATAGAGCTACCGCAGTTTACAACAGCTGAAAATCTGGGCCTGTGATTATAGCAAAAGACTATCGTATAAAGTCTTAAAAGTGATCTGAAAGGAATTTCTTTTTAAATGGATCTGAGCCTGAAACTGGGGGGATATTTTGGGAGGACCATTTTATTTCACAAATTAAATTATCTGTTTATTTCCTATTTGTTTTTACATTGCAAATAACAAGCTTGTCAAGTTTTTCCTTTTATGGTTTTGCTGGAGGACATTTGTGAAGATGCTTATTGTGAGCTCTCCCATCTTAGATGAAGATGGGGGTGATGAAATTTTAATGAAGGGCTCATTTGGTAGTTGAGTCAAATAGATGATAAAAATTAAAACTTCAAATAGTCTAAAATCCCTGCTCTTCTGAATTGCAGAGAGCTGAGGCTCTTGCCTCCTTTGATGTTGTTTTTTAATTAGTTCACCAGTCAGACAGACCAGATCTGATTTTTAGGAGAGGTGGAGAAAGCACCAAGCAGAACTTTTTTTAAACATAAATCTTACACACCTCTTTATACATCATAAAGAAATGAAAAGGGGCACAAAGCCACTTCCCTTTCCAGGTCATTTTTATTTATGTTGTGTTGAAATTGTGAGTGTGGAGAGTTGTGTAGCCCCTTTGGAGAAAATGAGGTACAATGGAAGCTGCTTGAGCCAGCCAGAAGGCTGCTTTGCCAAAACAATGTTACCTCATGTTGTCTGCAACCGATTATTTTCTTAGATTATTTTCTACACTAGGAAATTGGACATTTCTTTCCAGTTCTTCAGCAATGGTGTAGAGCTCTGAAAATGAAATGGGGTGAAAAACAATTGTCTATACTGGACCTTATGCCCGTTGGAAGCATTGGTGCAGCTGCACCATTGCTGAAAAATTAGTAATTAGTTCAACAAGGCCCTAGTGTAGATGGTCCGTAGGGGACTGGATGTGACTTCATTTGGAGCCAGTCAGTGGCACTCTTCAGTTGGCCACAGAAGATGTTCTAGAGTGTATGGGAGTCCATACCTTCCTATTTCCAGTGATTGAGCATAACATCTCTACAGCACTGCTAACCTGGGACAGAGAGACAGAGTTTTGAACTTGGTCCATTTACAGTAGCTTCATCTTAGTTTACATGAAAAGTTATATTGACATAGCTAACTTGTTCAGGGGTGTGAAAATTCACACCCCGGATCAACATAGGTGACAAACCCCCCAGTATAGACACAACAAGACTGCTTCCATGAACACAGCTAATAGCTTCCAAGTAGGTGGTGTTCCTACACTGACAGAAAAACTCTCTCTCTGTTGGTGTGGACTGCATCTGCAATATGGGTCTATGCCAGTATAGTCTCTATAGCATAAACATATCCTCAGTATGAAGCAGATCAGGAAACATCTTGATGGCTGTAGATGAAAACCTGTTTCCACTTCCTCCATTGACTTTAATTAGCCCAGGATTTCACCTCACAAGCTCATTTGGCAAGGAGGAAAGTGAAATGCCAGAATTTCTTTAAATCAAAAATTCTAGATCCAAATCATGTATATGTCACGTTTTCTTCTAATTTAATGGACATTCTGACTGAAATTTTATGGGTACAGGAAGAGGTCACATTTGAGGAAGTAAACTCTATACTTGAAATGGAGTTCCTGTGTTAAAATTTAGTTTCTGTCTTGTGCAGATGCATGGAGTGTACTTCTCACACATTAGTGTCATGCATCTTTACATCTAAAATATGCACATAAAATTGCTAATTAGTTTTTTTTTTTCTTAAAGAGCATACACATTGTTTGGTTTCTCTCTTGTGGCATAAAATGAAATCAGCTCTGAAGCACAACAGTAAGAGCCGTGCTCTGTAGCTGTCTTGGCTGGTATAATTTCTGACTCATCTGTAAAGAATCAAAATGATGATCATAACTCAGTAGTCAGGGAAACTACTAGTTAGCTTAGCAGTGCAGTATGTGTATATTCCAGCAATACTTCTAGTCTCTTTTCCAGTTTTCAAAAAGGGTTATTTGTTACTTAGTCATTGAAAGAACATATATTACAGTGGTTTTTGTTTTTCAGCATTTGGAATAGTGCCAGAACCAAAAAATGTAACAATTAATTCAGTTAACTTGAAAAGCACTCTACAGTGGGATCCACCCACTATTCACAAAGAAAATATTACTTATACGGTCGAATCTATAAGGTAGGTTTAAGGAGCTTTGTGTATTTACCTTTGGAAGATGTCTTAGACAAACTTACAGTTTATGGTATTGTGTTCTTGTGACTTCTTTTTCCCCAAGACATAGACCTTTCTTTTGGTTTATGCACATAAGACACCTTCTCCTGAGCTAGATACCTATACCCTTTATAGTTGTTAATATTCATTAGTTTGTCACATATTCATCTGGTGTGGGAAACACAGTCAATAGTCAGCTACATGTACATTTACATTCTCTGTCATAGGAAACTACTACTTCAACAGGCTTAGTACTAATGCATTCTCCCATGTTTTCCAATTTCTAATGCAGGCAACAGGTTCCACTTTTTCCCCTAGAGCAATCTGTTTGTCAGGGCCCTCTACAGACATGGCTAGTGAAGTGCAGCAAGAATGTTCCCCTGTCTGCTGCCTCTTGCTCCAAAGCAGAGGTTCTCAGCAGCTTACTCTGAGGCCTCATTTTGTCAGGAATTTTTCCCATTTTTTCCCTCCAGATTGGTCTTTGTCTGGGAGGAGAAGGATTTTGTGGGGAGCGCTTTAAAGAAGGCTGAGGACTCCCCTAGTCTAGTATTAGATCCCTGGCTGCTTCAGTAGCTGAACAAAATCCAGACAGCAAATTATCCCGATGAATCAAAAGGGTCATTTCTTGGCAAAGAAAGAGTAGGACCTTAGGGAGGGGAATGGCAGACAGGTGCCTGCTGAGAAAGGGCCTCTAAAATGATGTAGAACATAAAGTAAGCGTGTCTGCTATGTCAGTCAGCGGGGAGAAGGTACGAGGGATGTGTGGGACCCCCAGACTGCCAGGATACCAAGCTTCTATTCCAGGGTGGGCTCTAAGTACAAAACAGATGTAACATTCCACATATTAACTAGTATCCATTCAAGACCTGGACATATAGTGAAAGATTAGGAGAGTGTAAGGCCTATCCAAAGGAAGGGTGAAAATTAGACTGAAAATTCGGCATAGTTGAACTTGGCTGTGGTATCAGGCATTTTCTGTGTGCTCAGTCAGGATTTGCAGGTGTCAAGTCAGAGCAACAGCGTGCTTTTTGCTGAACGGTCACCTTAATCTCTACCTTAATCATAAAGCAATAATAGACTATCCTAATAGATGTTACAAGTGTCTAATGCCTATATATAAGTATGTGTAATAGATATATCAACGTTCTTATTTTTTTCAGCTAATGATTTTTGCCTGACTAGTAATTAGCAATGTTAATACATGGTGAGTGAGTACTGCCACTTACCTGCTTCACGGAAATGAAGGATATTTTCTTGTTCCTAATATATGACTCAGATGCAATTCTTTTGCCTCTTATACAGCAGTCTTTATAACAGGAATATGTGTGTGAACATTGTCATCACGGAGTGTGACTTCTCTTCTCTGCCTGTATATGGAGAATACACCTTGCGAGTCAGGGCTGAATCAGAGAACGAAAAATCAGACTGGGTGAACATCATCTTTAAGCCACTTGATGACAGTAAGGCTTCCCCTACACGGAAGACTTTTGCCCACTAATAACGAACTGTTAATTAAGTAAAATTGCAATTAATCTGAATAAGTAGCGATATTAAAATACAGATTGTTTTAAATTTACCAATTTTTTTAAGTAAAGTATGAAATATCCGAGCCCTATTTGGTATACTTTTTGGGGAGAGGAGAGTTGCTTTCAGAAATACTCCTGGGGGAATTCTGCATCAAAAAATTAAACATTCTGCTTACAATATTTTCAAATTCTGCATATTTAATTTGTCAGAATAACAGAAGTTTCAATTATTTTTGGTCATTTATTTCAAAATACCTGTCAGCAAGTATGTCTGTAACAATATAGACATACAAAGATTCAGGAAATGTCTTTTGGCAAATAGATTCCTTACTAGGCATATTAATACAGAATTTAGAGTAATAATTCATTTAAACTACAATACAGAAACGTATTTCCTGCACCCCTCAGTAGCAGTGCAAAGGCTTGGGGGAGTTAGGGGTAATGGAGGAGCTGAGAGAGAGGGAAGTAATTGCTGAGCAGGAGCTTGGGTGTGAACTTGGAGGGCTGTTGAGTGTGGGTGGGAAAAGTGTGGAACAGATTTGGGGGGGGAGAGGGGCAGGGAGGGATTGTTAGGGAACTTCCTCCATGCAGACCCTGGCTGATCCCTAGCCTCTCCCATTCAGTCAGGCACATCTGCCCCTTTCCACATGTTTCCCTGCACCCCCACATGTCGTTGTACCCCCTGTCCACGTGTCCCTACATCCCCATTTGGACACCTACTCGCTCCATCCCCATGTGGCCCTGCACATCCTTCCCTTTCACCATGTGTCTCTGTTCCCCGCCCCCCAGCCACCCTCCTGTGCCTGTGTGGCCCTGCACCTCCCTTCCCACTGTGGCTCTTTGCCTCCACTCCCATTCAGCCCCTGCCCCAGTCTGTCTTCCCCCACCAGCTCTTATGAGCCCCTATGTGACCCTCCCCCCAGCAGCCCGATACTGTCTGTCTCCCCATATCTCCTGACCTGGCCTGACAGGCGCTGTGAAGAAGGCAGGCTCTTTCTTCTCCCTAACTGGCTGGAAACTGCTGCTTTGTTCTGTTGCCACAGCGCCTTCTGGTAGGCAAAAGGCAGAAGTGCAGCAACTTTCTGGCAGAAGCCTTTTTCTATGCAAAAAAATTAAAAATATGCATGGCTCATTAATTATGCACACATGAAGTGATGCAGAATTCCCCCAGGAGTACAGAAAATATAGTAAGATCAAAAGTATGTGTAGGTCATCACTGACTCTTCCATTCTGAGACATCTTTTGAGGGATTTTAACACATATATATTTTACCCCCTAAAAAAATATTGCATACAAATTTTTAGAGCAAGAGTGCTTTATATCCAAGGATTCTAACTTCCTACAAATTTAAATCAGTTCAGCTACTGTCTTGTCACTAAGCGAGGAAGGGGGGAATTAACCCTCCTCCCCCCTTCCCCCCATCCTATATTTGGATATGTTCAAGGGGAAAAAGTTTACTCTTCAATAAAAATAAATCATTTTGAAGGTACCATGTTTGATGTTTGCTATCTTGTGTGAAAGGTAGTGGAACTTGGCACTGCAACACTTTCTTATGGCAGAGATCTTGGGCAGTGTGCTGTTGTCTGAGTTCTTGGGGAGCAGGATCTTTGTCAATGCATTCTTAAAATTATTTCATCCATTAGCAAACACAATTTTGTCTACTACCCAAAACTTCCATTTCTCCACTGTACAGATGTCAATGGGAAGCTACACAAGAGGCCTCTTTGGTTTCTTTACCTCTAGAAACAATTCTTAGTTTTCCCTTCTTCTCTGGCTTGGCTTGGATTTACTTAAAGCTTAACCTTTCTAGTCTTGATTTTCAGAGTTTGTTTCCAGTCTCATTTTCCCAGTGCAATTGTTGTTTATACCAGGACAATGTTTATGACATAATTTGTCCATATTAAATTCATAAGATGTTGTGGCCATTGGTCTTTGATCTCTTCACTTGGACGTCTCTCTGTAAAGTCACTCCCATATCCATGCACTGACTCTTGAAGGAGTTTTTTTAAAAAGACTTCAACGCACTGATGAGTTTCAAGTATTCATTGAGAAAAATCCCTCACAGTAGGACAAAAGACATATTACCAGTTACTCTATAGGAAATCTGAAAATGGTTACAAGGGGAAGATTAGTTGCATATAGTAGTGCAAATATAATACTTAAGGAAGAAAAAGAAATTTGGAAAAAGAGCACATTTTTGGGGTTTGTCTTTTTTCAAAAGCATAACTTGGAGAGAATTAAAACTGGCCGAACAGAAAAGTTGTACTACAATATAGAAAATTGAAGTATTTAACAAATACTATGCGAGTTAGGGTAAAGCCAGAAGAAACAGTAGTACTTTGCATGAACCCCCATATCAGAGAACAAAACCATTAACAAGTCAGTGTTTTATAAAGAATTGCATTGAAAACAGGATTTTGATTCACATTTTCAAGGAAAGAGTTAACTTCTAAGCAACACTGACCTTCAAAAACCAATTTATAATTGGACTAAAGAGTCTCTGTATAAAACTAATTGAGGGAGAAGACCTGGCAGCACTGGTGAAATCTGCAATGTAGATAGGACTCTTAATCACTGTGTCATTTTTACCACAGTATTGTTTAATCCTGCTCAGAGCACCTAGCCAGGTATATCATGTGTGTCTTACAGTTTCCACCAGCATTACCACCAACAGAGTTGTAGTTGTTGGGAAAGTACCTAATATGTAGGTGCAGCCTTGGAACATCAGAGTCACCCATGGGGAAATTTTTCCATAACTTTAAACCAGTTTAAAACCAGTTGGAACTACCATGTAGCCAAGGCTGCCTCAGCCAGAAGTGTTTTAATAACTGGTTTGAATTTCTGGAAAAATGCAAAGCCTTGCCTTCATTGAGCTGTTTCTTAAAATCTCCCACTGATGCTCTGGCCCTGGTGTAACTTCATTACTGGTAGCAATGGTTGGAGTGCTAGTGTAAACTGACCATCAGCATTTTTACAACCTGGTACAGGTGGAACACTGATAGAGTTTATGAAAGTTCATTGTAGACACAACCTAGCTGAGGACTAAAGTACTCACTAAACTAAGTTATTTAGTGGAACAAAAATACAGTAAAAGGAACCAGTTTCAAAATATAACAATATATCCTTTGATGTAAAAAAAGAACTAAGAATAAATTCAGAAGCAGTTCAGGAGTTGCAGTTTCTCAAATGAGTTGCAGTGAAGAGAGCAATAAAAACACTTCACCAGAAAGTTTCCTCAGCGAAGTCTGATGTCTCTGAGCTGCAGCTCAGTGGGGAAATGCAGGCAATACGATGCCCTGGGAGTGGGTTCCTTAGTATTCTTACGTTTTCCACTAGTGAAAGCAGCTGGTAGGATAGAACTGAGGGTGGCTTAGTGAGTGGAGGAGGCACAGACAGCAAAAGTGTCTTCTATTTAAATGAGGTGGGTGGGTAAGGTAATATCTTTTCTTGGCCCAACTTCTGTGGTCGGGATCAACACAGCTACAATTATACTGTATATAGCAATGGAAGCTAGTCTATTTAAGTGTAAAGACAAATTCATTTTATGACACATTTGTGAATGAAGAGTTTATTTATCCTTGATTCTTTGAAGTGAAAGAGTTTTCTTCAAGTAAATAAGATTATGATAGTGATATGGTGTAGTGCTGTATACCATATAAAAATATCAATCTGAGAACACATTGAAAGATTGTATTTTTGTGATTTTTTTTTTCTCCTCTCTTCTCATTTAGCAATCATTGGACCACCTGATGTAAAAGTGAAATCTGAATCCGGATCTTTGCATGTAGATTTCACAGGCCCTGTCGCTGTACAAGAGTCGCATGTGTGGCCTTTAAATAAATATTATGGCTCTTGGGTTTACAGGGTGCTATACTGGAAAAAAGGCAATAGTGAGGAGGTAACTTTTGCTCAACTGACTCTTGTGTAACTCTGCTTTACAGCTGCAGCTTTGAACAGGCATTTCTAGGTATAATACGATATTGATAACGTTCTGAGACATAATATTGCTGAAGCAAAAGCAAGATCTCTGAAAGTTAGTGATATCAGCAACTTATAATTGTCACAACCTGCATTCAGTAGCAAACTGACAGAGGGAATGAGTAACCACCTACTAAATAGGCATACATTATCCTTCCATAGTTAGAAATAGTTATTAAATTATGAGGTTTTGTTCCCTTTATGCATCAATGTTTTTATTTTTTCAATGGTATATACTGCAGTCATCACAACAGTACCTATGCACACTGCACAAAAAAACAAATGCAACTTAGAAGTGCCTATATAGGTAATATCTAGGGATGATGAATAGCTGCTCCACAACCAAATTATATGTGATTCAAGCAGTTTTGCTAGAATATCTATTGTACAATACTGGCTTGAAAAAAGACTGGATTTTGGATGCTTAACATGGCTGCTGCTATAGGGTCAGTCTCTCTCCTCTCTCCTGCTACCATCTTCACTATCATCAGACATAATCTGTTTACTCTTTCACTTCCATTAAGGTCACCCTCTGCTAAGCCAGACAGACATTCTCCCCCAGAGGTGGGCATGTTCCACAGCCCCAAAGACTCCACCACACTATATGCATGGAAAAAATGTTATAAATAATAGGTTAATTGTAGTGTCATAGAATGCTGCTTTTGATCCAAGAAAGATAGAAATTTCTGTCAATATCAGTGGGAATATACTAGATCTCTGTGCAACAGAGGAAATTTTTATACATGAAGACTTTGGTGCAGCTATTATTCTGATTCATATTAGGTATCCTTCACAATTCCCAGTCTAGTACTTAATATTCAGTTCCAGAAATAAAGGAATCTTCTCATCCCTAACACCTTATTAGCCCCAGCTCACAAATAATGGAGGAAGAGAGGGGAAAAGAGAATGTTATTCTGTAGGGAAAGTCAGTGAGTCCATACCTGGTCAAGCAACCTTCGGCAAACTGCCAAGGGAAGCAAGTTACCCAAAAAGAGATTTCACTAAGAATACTCTGGTTCCAGTACTTGAATGCAAACCTGGGAGATTCCCTCAGTGACTAAAGAGGCTTCCAAGAAGTGCCAGACAATGGGATTTCATTAGATCTTTTTTTTTTAAGTTAGTACTTGGATAGTTTGTTCAAGTATATTTATTCCCTCACAGCAACCAAGTCTCCTAATACCCACCAAAAAAAAAAAAAAAAAGTATCCTAGTTTACTGTAAGCCATGTCTATAAGTAACAGCACTTTTAGCTGGTGTCACCTAATGTGACTTTGCATAGGGAGAGAGGCAATCTCTTTTGGTAGCACCTCCTTAACCATATAAGGATTTATACTCTTAAAATCAATACCATTAAACACACCCAGAATAAGATAAAAAGTCTGTGCTGTGAACAACCGCACACAAAGTACTTACATTGATCAGCTGTTTTAAGCTGTGCCACATTCTACATTAGCTAAAGCATGAATGGTCTTCATATGTAACCCTAAATAGAGCATGCTGCATGGAATACTTGTTTGGTTTTGTTAGTTACATGGTTTTTAAAAAGAAATACTGCTACTTAGAATTCTGTGCACATTTATATAATAGCTTTAGAGTCCCTCTTTCTGTTACAGTGTGTCTCTTGAAAAATTATTTTATGGCATAGTGGAAGGAGACTACTTGTAAGTCTGATCACAACAAACTTAGAGCCCACTTCCTGTTGTTGGGTCAACCAGCTTAGGAGCTAGGATTTCAATGCTGTTACAGCTCTTGTTTTGGAAGGTGATTATTTTCACCATCAATAGGATTTTTAAAATAGAAAAAGGAATTTGAAGACAGCTAATTAATTTTAATATTTGTAGTGTCCTTTTTAAGTGATTCTTAAAAGGAAACTTTTCTTTGATTCTTGTCAAGTAAGTAATACAGAAAATTACAAAACTGTTTTAACAGTTGATATTTTAAACTTTCACTTTTTTCAAGAACTAGATGTGTAAATCCAATCCATAGTGCAGCTACAAATGCAAAGACTACTAAATGGAGTTCTAATTAAAAACTAGTGCTGTAATTTGATAATTTATTGGAACTTGAATTTGCCTTTGAATTTTCTGTATTTTTCTTTGATGTAGGTTATAACCACAGATACTAAATATAACTCAGAAATATTATCTGGTTTGGACCCTTGGACAATATATTGCCTTCAAGTTCAAGCAGTTATTCCTGAATGGAACAAAACAGGAAAACTGAGTGAAGAGTTCTGTGATAGGACAACTGATAATGGTAATAGCTAATGCACCAGTACATTATAAACATGCTGATTAATTATGAAACACTGTAAGACACTCATTGATTGATGTAAAAGAAACAAAAGCATGCATGTAAACCTTCAGAAATGTTTTGGTACTTCCGTATTGTTCATTGTGATATCCAATTGTATCTCTAATTTGCAAAAAAAATTGAAACCTTCATGCCAGAAAATAGAAGAGCTTCAATTCAGTCTCTTATAACTACAAATAGTAAGATACACAACACATTAAATGTACTCCCTGCAGAGAATCCATATGAGGCACGTGCACCCCTAAAGCCCTTCAAAGCAAGATTTAAGTGCAGTTTAAGTGTTGCATAGTTCTTGTGCTGGCCCTTCTGCACAGGCGTAAACGTCCTCTACTCATAAGCCAATTTATGTTTGTTTGTGAACCCTTTGGCTTCCACAGGTATAGCGGAGAGTCAGGGGTGAAAGTAATTTACAGGACTTACCGGTACTACCGGAGTCCTGAGGGGGCGTGGCCTCTTCCGGAAGAGGCGTGGCCTCTCAAAATTTAAAGGCCCTGGGACACCAGGGGCTAGGAGACCCAGGGCCTTTAAATCAACCAGGGGCTCCCAGATGAAGAGGTGGCTGGGAGCCCCCCGGGGCTCAGGGGCAAATTAAAGGGCCCAGGGCTCTGGCCGCCAGGGGGAACCCCGAGCTTTGCGGGGCTGGGGCAAGGATTTAAAGGGCCCAGAGCTCCTGCCGCTGAGGACCAGACCTGCTTACTTTCACCTCTGCGGAGAGTAGAATTTGGCCCTGCATTGCAAAATCTGATTCTGTTTACATTTTGTAACAGAATTACATTCTTGAAATATTTTTTTTTTAAAAATGGCTAGAGCTCAGTCATGCTTTCTTTTTCTGTTCTCATGTTTAAAATCTTTAACTAGGGAAGCATGCCAGATAATTGGTTTTCTTCATGGTTACAAAAAGCATGTAATTTATTAGTTAAGGTACATCTTCCAAAGGAGTGAAATCCTGGCCCTACTGAAGTCAATGGAAGTGTTGCCATTGTCTCCAGTAGGACTAAGATTTTACCCAAGATGTTTTTGTCTGGGTGCAATCCAAAGCTTTCATTATTATCAACTCTCAATATAAAAAACTAGTTTCTTTGTTTAAATATTTTATTTTTATGCAACTATACCAGTAAGTGCCAATCATAAAAAATTGTCCAATGTAACATCTGCATTGCCTAATCCGTATTCCAGTCTTTCATTTTTTGTAGTACGAACCTCACAGTGGAAACTGGCTGAACACTCCACAATTTCCAACCACTGCATCTCAATAGCTATCTATGGAATAGCTATTTATGGTGGCAATAGCCACCGTCACTCAGGTGGCCTCCTCTTAGAAGAGAGCTTTGTGTTTCAATTTAAAAGGAAGAGTGCAGTCCCAGACTAATTAGTAAGCAGCTGCTTAACAATCATAGACAGCTTTTAAAGTGATACCTTGATCAATCTTTATTCGTATCACATGCTGTGACAACCCCCATGAAACCAAGCTTTAGAAGACACAGTATTTTGGAAGTTAAGGAATTTTGGACTACCACCGCCTCCAAATTAGTTGTCATTTTTGTTACCATTATTTCATTTTTCCTTTAGAGAGAAACAGAATTCAGTGCTCTGGTTTGAAGCATCCAGAAATAAGTATACTGAGAGTTTATATGTTGTTACCCTGCTTTCTCCCTCCCCCCATTTACCTAGAATTTTTTTCTTTCTATAAATGTTTACATATCATGGCCATAGGTTAAACTTACCTAGTAAGAATGTCATGAGTGGTTGAAGTAAAAACAAAGTTGAGACATTCTTCCATTTGGGAACAAAAATAAGTATTTGTTCATTTACCAAAATAGTTGCTAATATGAAAAAGTGGAGGAAAAAATATTTTATTCACTTACAAGAATTAAATTCTGAAAATTGTGTATTCAAAATAATAATAAAGAATAATCAGGTTAAGAGGAATTTCTTTTCTTGTCTCTTGCAGGTGTAACTCCAGTGTGGATAATTCTCACTGTTCTTCTAGTATCAATGTTGGTTGTTCTAGTATCAGTTCCTGCCTGTTTCTTTATCTTTTCATATATATATCGACAGACCAGATATGTCTTCTGCCCTACGTATTCTTTTCCACAACATCTGAAGGAGGTTTGTCTATTTTTATTCTTCCAGGAGAGCCTCTTGTCTGTCAAAGACCCCAGAAAAGCTTGCAACTCTTCTGATTAATGCATGTGAACCTTCTGACAGTAGTTCCTCATTCTTACACATGCACTTGGATAGTTAACTAGCTATTAAAAAAAAGCAGGAGTACTTGTGGCACCTTAGAGACTAATTAATTTATTTGAGTATAAGCTTTCATGGGCTACAGCCCACTTAATCGGATGCATGCAGTGGAAAATACAGTAGGAAGATTATCTATCTATCTATAATATATATACACAGAGAACATGAAACAATGGGTGTTACCATACACACTCTAACGAGAGTGATCAGTTAAGGTGAGCTATTACCAGCAGGAGAGAGAAAAACTTTTTGTAGTGGTAATCAAAATGGTTCATTTGCGCAGTTGACAGAAAGGTGTGAGGAACAGTAAGGCGGGGAAATAACATGGGGAAATAGTTTTACTTTGTGTAATGACCCATCCACTCCCAGTTTTTATTCAAGCCTAATTTAATGGTGTCCATTTTGCAAATTAATTACAATTCAGCAGTCTCTGTTGGAGTCTGTTTAGTTTTTGTTGTAATATTGCAACTTTTAGGTCTGTAATCGAGTGACCAGGGAGACTGAAGTGTTCTCCGACTGGTTTTTGAATGTTATAATTCTTGACGTCTGATTTGTGTCCATTTATTCTTTTACGTAGAGACTGTCCAGTTTGGCCAATGTACATGGCAGAGGGACATTTCTCTCCTGCTGCTAATAGCTCACCTTAACTGATCACTCTCGTTAGAGTGTGTATGGTAACACCCATTGTTTCATGTTCTCTGTGTAAATATATATATCTTCCTACTGTATTTTCCACTACATGCATCTGATGAAGTGGACTGTATCTCACGAGAGCTTATGCTCAAATAAATTTGTTAGTCTCTAAGGTGCCACAAGTAGTCCTGTTCTTTTTGTGGATACAGACTAACACAGCTGCTACTCTACAGCCTGTTAACTAGCTGTGTTAGTGTCACATGGGTTTTGCCTGAAGTGAATGTATGGGGTAATGCTGGTTATTAAGCGCACAAGCTAAAAGAACCCAGGTGTAGTATATATGTTGCAAAATAATAGATATGAGTCTTAGCAGCTATATGGTACGATCTACATAAGCTATGTCACCTGTGGTTACTTTAGTTCATTTGTCGTAAACTGCTTGTGTGGTTGACTGCCATTTCAAACCCTTAATCAACTGCAAAAGTTGATTAATCTGCTGCCAAAGACTTTGGACTGAGCAGTAGTTCAAGTGAGTGTAAATAGTGATTTAATGAGACTTGAACCAATTCAGCATTTAGTTGGCTTCATTCCACAACCTTCTCCCACACTGCATAGGGACTGGGCTACACTTTAAATTTATACTGACATAGCTGAGTAGGTCGAGTGTGACAAAACCACACACCATAGTGACATAGCTATGCTGGCAGTCATCCCCCCATGTAAATGCAATTGTGCTAACAGAACAGGGCTTCTAACAGCACAACTAACCTTGTTTGGGGATGTGGTTTTCTTATACTGGTAGAACTTCTTCTTTCAGTGTATGCTGCATCAAGGGGGCTATACTAGCATATACTCTGTTAGCATAGACATAACCAAGTACCTTACTCTGTCATCTGTTTCTGTTGATTTCTGTGGCACTACTTAGCATGAGTAAGAGTAGTGTTGCTCTTTAGTAAATGATGAAATCTTGCCCATCTGGTATGTTCTAAAAGAATGCGGTAAAGGAAGCATTCAAAAGCTCAGCCATATCACTGAGACACGGTCGGTGAGATATCTTTTATTGGATCAACTTCTGTTGATGATAGAGACAAGCTTTCAAGCTTCACAGAGCTTTTCTTCAGGTCTGGGGAATATACTCTGTGTCA
This sequence comes from Gopherus flavomarginatus, assembly GCF_025201925.1. Lineage (NCBI taxonomy): Eukaryota > Metazoa > Chordata > Testudines > Testudinidae > Gopherus > Gopherus flavomarginatus. The sequence goes on from NC_066617.1 coordinate 201,981,955, forward strand.
CAGCTAAATACAAGGTGGAACAGATTGTCTAGCGCAGGGGTAGGCAACCTATGGCACGGGTGCTGAAGGCAGCACGCAAGCTGATTTTCAGTGGCACTCACACTGCCCGGGTCCTGGCCACCAGTCCAAGGGCTCAGCATTTTAATTTAGTTTTAAATGAAGCTTCTTCAATATTTTAAAAACCTTATTTACTTTACATACAACAATAGTTTAGTTCTATATTATAGACTTATAGAAAGAGACCTTCTAAAAAGGTTAAAATGTATGACTGGCACACGAAACCTTAAATTAGAGTGAATAAATGAAGACTCGGCACACCACTTCTGCCGAGTTGCCGACCCCTGGTCTAGCGTAAATAGTTGACACATATTTCAAGGGACTGTTCAAGGTGAAGTGGCCCATTAACTCGCCTTCAGTGATGAGGGAAAGAAAGAGAGAGAGAGAAGGGTAGGTGGAGGCGTTGTTAGTGGGTTATATTATTTTAATAAACCATAAATCCTGTGTCTCTACTCAGTCCATGATTTTTAGTTTCTAGCAAAGTTATGAATTTAAGCTTCCAGGCTCATCTTTTGTAGGTTTTTTGTTTGTTTGTTTGTTTTTTGTCATTTACACACATGGTAATGATATAAAACCTTGTTTTACCAATTATGTGGGTGCTTTAGAAACTGGATGTTTTCTTCAACCCGCCTCCCAATTCCTAAATTCAATAAATAGGTAAATAAATTCTATTCAGGACTGTTAAGAATACAAAACAGAAGCCATGTGGATTGTATTCTAAATTTTAGCCAAAGGCTGTCCTCTTGTGGTTGGTTTAATATTACAGCCAAGTACCATTTAGACCAGTGGTTTTCAAGGTTTTTTCATTAGCAGAACCCTAAAAAATTTCAAATTAAGGTGCCGACCCCTTTGGAAATTCAACCTGTGGTCTGTAGACCCCTACCATAGAAGTCTTAGACTGAAAACTGACTGTACAGAATTCAATTATAAATGTTGCACGTGCTTGGCACAGCATTTGACACAGTGTGAGAGAGGGCTCTAAACTGGGCTTCGGTGGTAATGACAGCACTTCCGGGGTTTGACAGCAGGTGGGGATATTCAGGTAATTTTGATCAGAAAAACAGAATGCCTTTTCTGGGATCTGAAATTTTATTTTTGTAGTCACCTTTTGCAGTCCCCTTAGCCATAGTCTGCGGAACCGCAGAGGTCCACAGACCACAGGATGAAAACCACTGATTTAGACTGTCCAGAATGAAGGGAGAAGACGTATGTTTAATGAGTGCTTTGTGTTTCTAAGAAGTTTGTAATCATGTTTTGCCTCATCTGCTCCCTGGTCACTTCATTTTTAAAAACAAGTTAATATGCAATATGTGTCCCAGCGTGGAGGAGGGCCTCGTCCCTTTGTGAGTTGAAAATACCCATGTTCAGTGCAAGTATGTGTAAGAAATCTGTAAATATTTAGAAGAAATACATAATTCCATTTCAGGTGATCTTTCCCCCCTCAGAATACACCAATACCCCTTAAAGTTAAAGGAGGTTAGATATGTATTTTGTGAAGAGAAGACCCTTAAAATTTTCATTGTGCTAGACATTTGTAGGAAAACATAACAAAATGCATCCTAAAACGTAGAGTTTGGGAGGGGTAATGTAATTTTATTTTATTTTACTTTGAGGGGTGGGGAAGAGAAATCATTGAGAACTACCTCCAATATTTCATTTTAGAACTCCAGTTGAGCGTTAAATAAGCCAAAATGAAGGACATAAGAACAGCACAGCAATAAGATGATTTGCTTAACATCCATAATATTCTGTGTAACCTCCAGTTTTTTCATGCAGATTCTGATACCGTGTAACTTGTTCAAACTGCTCTCTGCTTAACAAAAGGCTGGTCATGTTCCCTGACAAAAATGAGTAACATTCACTAGTCTGTTGTTTATGTGAAGGAGTCAGATATCTCTGAAACTCTTAAGTATTAAGGGAGAGTAACAGGTGGGTCAGATTGGGGGGAAAGGAGTGGTACTCTACTAAGCATCACACCCAAATAAACTCTGCCCATGTGAATTGCTAAAATGAACTGTTGTTCTTACCAGATTGAAAAAGTGTTCAGTATATGATCGTTTCACTCTGAATTCTACAGGGACCTTTGGGCTTGGCGCCCTCTTAATTGGGGTGTGTGTGGAGGGGAATTGTTATAGCTCCCAAATCCCACCCACTTGCTGTGTCAACATGAGACATCATTCACACTAAATTATATAGATCTGTGATCCTCCCTCCCTCCCTCTCCTTGACTTGAGAAAGTAATCTTGACGTTTAAATCATCTTTACTGGACATTTAATTTAACACCTCCCTGAGCTGAATGGGGCAATTCACACCGCCTAAGGTCTATTGTTTGAGTCTCTCTTCAGACTTCTATTGTTTATGCTATGTCTATACTTAGGGCAGGTCTATGTTAAAAAGTTAGGTCAACCCAGATACCTCACTCAGGAGTGTGAAAAATCTAACCAACCTAATAATGAGACCAACCTAACCCCCAGCTTAGACAGCACTACCACCTCTCAGGGAAGTGGATTAAGTACAGCAATGAGAGAACACCTCCTGTCACTAGGGAGTGTCTACACTGAAGCACTACAGCAGCACAACTGCAATGGTGCCTCTCTAGTGGTTTAAGTGTACACATAGCTGCGACATACCAGGGTACAAACCAGACTAAGGAGTAGCAGTATCATCCCTGCCCTCTAACCTGGGGTCCACTTTACATTGCTTTGCGGCTGTAGCCTCTAGCCTGGACTGCTCACAAACAGCCGCCAGCATGAAAGTCACTCCCAGCTATGTCTGTGTATGTGCTGCAGCCAACCATTCACACCTTGGCTCTTACCAGCCTTGGCTATACTGCAGGGTACCCCAAAACACCCCAGTATTAGATTTTCTCTCCGAAATGTATGTCCTGTACTGTCCAGCCCTCTCCTGGACAATGCAAGTTTATATAGAGTCTGTGATTTTATTACTACAAATGATATGCACACATCTTGTTACCCAAAATGGAGTTTCCCAGACACTTCAATTTAAACACACTGGATTAGATAAAACAATAAAACAAGTTTGTTAACTACAAAAAGAGATTTTAAGTGAGTACCAGTAATGAGGCATGAAAATCAGAAATGGTTACAAGAAAAATAAAGATAAAATGCAACTGGTGCCTAACTTAACTGTTGAATTCAAAGCAAGGTTTTCTCATCACATGCTTTCAGTAATCCTCTTCAGCAAACCGCTTAGGTCAGGACCCTTCTCCAGTTCAATGGCTGCTTCCTTTGTCCCTCCTGGTGCAGTGAATTGATGGTCCGAAAGAGAGAGAGGAAGGGGCCATTTATAGATTCATAGATTCTAGGGTCAGAAGGGACCAATGTGATCATCTAGTCCGACCCCCTGCACAAAGCAGGCCACAGAACCCTACCCATCCATTTCTATAACAAACCCCTAACCTATGCCTGAGTTACTGAAGTCTTCAAATTGTGGTCTGAAAACCTCAAGCTGCAGAGAATCCACCAGCAAGTGACCCATGCCCCACACTGCAGGGGAAGGCGAAAAACCTCCAGGACCTCTGCCAATCTGCCCTGGAGGAAAATTCCCTCCCAACCCCAAATATGGCGATCAGCTAAACCCTGAGCATGTGGGCAAGACTCACCAGCCAACACTCAGGAAAGAATTCTCTGCAGTAACTCAGATCCCATCCCATCCAACATACCATCACCAACCACTGGGCATACTTATCTGGCGATAATCAAAGAGCAATTGCCAAAATTAGGCTCTCCCATCATACCATCCCTTCCATAAACTTATCAAGATTAATCTTAAAGCCAGATATGTCTTTTGCCCCCACTACTCCCTTTGGAAGGCTATTCCAGAACTTCACTCCTCTAATGGTTAGAAACCTTCGTCTAATTTCAAGTCTAAACTTCCTAGTGTCCAGTTATACCCATTCGTTCTTGGTACTAAGCTTAAATAATTCCTCTCCCTCCCTAATATTAATCCCTCTGATATATTTATAAAGAGCAAGCATATCCCCCTCTCAGCCTTCCTTTGGCTAGACTAAACAAGCCAAGCTCTTTGAGTCTCCTTTCATATGACAGGTTTTCCATTCCTCGGATCATCCTAGTAGCCCGTCTCTGAACCTGTTCCAGTTTGAATTCATCCTTCTTAAACATGGGAGACCAGAACTGCACACAGTATTCCAGGTGGGGTCTCACCAGTGCCTTATATAACGGTACTAACACCTCCTTATCTTTGCTGGAAATACCTGGCCTAATGCATCCTAAAACCGCATTAGCTTTTTTAACAGCCATATCACATTGGCAGCTCATAGTCATCCTGTGATCTACCAATACCCCAAGGTCCTTCTCCTCCTCTGTTGCTTCCAACTGATGCGTCCCCAATCTATATCTAAAGTTCTTATTATTAATCCCTAAGTGCATGACCTTGCACTTTTCACTATTAAATTTCATCCTATTACTATTACTCCAGTTTACAAGGTCGTCCAGATCTTCCTGTATGATATCCCGGTCCTTCTTCGTGTTAGCAATACCCCCCAGCTTCGTGTCATCCGCGAACTTTATTAGCACATTCCCGCTTTTTGTGCCAAGGTCGGTAATAAAAAGGTTAAATAAGATTGGTCCCAGAACCGATCCTTGAGGAACTCCACTAGTAACCTCCTTCCAGCCTGACAGTTCATCCTTCAGTATGACCCATTGTAGTCTCCCCTTTAACCAGTTCCTTATCCACCTTTCAGTTCTCATATTGATCCCCAACTTTTCCAATTTGACTAATAATTCTGCATGTGGAACCGTGTCAAATGCCTTACTGAAATCTAGGTAAATTAGGTCTACCACATTTCCTTTGTCTAAATAGTCTGTCACTTTCTCAAAGAAGGAGATCAGGTTGGTGGCACGATCTACCTTTAGTAAAACCATGTTGTACTTTGTCCCAATTACCATTGACCTCAATGTCCTTAACTACTTTCTCCTTCAAAATTTTTTCCAAGACCTTACATACTACAGATGTCAAACTAACAGGCCTATAGTTACTCGGATCACTCTTTCTCCCTTTCTTAAAGATAGGAACTACGTTAGCAATTCTCCAGTTGTATGGTACAACCCCTGAGTTTACTGATTCATTAAAAATTCTCGCTAACAGGCTTGCAATTTCATGCGCCAGTTCCTTTAATATTCTCGGATGAAGATTGTCCGGGCCCTCCGATTTTGTCCCATTAAGCTGTTCAAATATGGCTTCTACCTCAGATGTGGTAATATCCACCTCCATATCCTCGTTCCCGTTTGTCATCCTTCCATTACCCCTAAGCTCCCCATTAGCCTTATTAAAGACTGAGGCAAAGCACTTATTTAGATATTGGGCCATGCCTAGGTTATCCTTAACCTCCTTTCCATCCTCAGTGTGTAGCGGTCCCACTTCTTCTTTCTTTGTTTTCTTCTTATTTATATGGCTATAGAACCTTTTACTATTGGTTTTAATTCCCTTTGCAAGGTTCAACTCTACTTGGCTTTTAGCCTTTTTCACTTTATCCCTACATGTTCTGACCTCACTAAGGTAGCTTTCCTTGCTAATCCCACCCTTCTTCCACTCCTTGTAGGCAGGGCCGGCTTTAGGAAGTGCGGGGCCAATTCGAACAGTTTCGACGGGGCCCTGGCAGGGAAGAGAAAAAAAAAACACATTAAAAAAAATGTGTGGGGCTTGTACTCACCGGGTGGTGCTCCGAGTCTTCGGCGGCACTTTGGCAGCAGGTCCTTCACTCGCTCCAGATCTTCAGCGGCACTGAAGGACCCGCCGCTGAAGTGCCGCCAAAGACCCAGAACAAGTGACGGACCCACCACCGAAGTGCTGCCGAAAACCCGGAGCGCCGCCAGGTGAGTAAAAATTAAAAAGGCACCTCTAGCCAGGGAAGGGATTCTCACTGGGCACGGGGCCCTCTTAGGTGCGGGGCCCGATTCGGGGGAATTGGTGGAATTGGCCTAAAGCCGGCCCTGCTTGTAGGCTTTCTGCTTTTTCATAATCACCTCTCTGAGATGCTTGCTCATCCAGCTTGGTCTACAACTCCTGCCTATGTTTTTTTCCCCTTTCTTGGGATGCAGGCTTCCGATAGTTTCTGCAGCTGCGACTTAAAGTAATTCCAGGCCTCTTCCGCATTTAGATCCACAAGTTCTTCAGTCCAATCCACTTCCCTAACTAATTTCCTTAATTCTTTAAAGTTAGCCCTTTTGAAATCAAAAACCCTATCCCAGATCTATTTTTGTTTATCCTTCCATCTAGTTTGAACTGAATTAGCTCATGATTACTTGAACCAAGGTTGTCCCCTACAACCATTTCTTCTACTAGGTCCTCACTGCTCACCAAAACCAAATCTAAAATGGCATCCCCTCTTGTCGGTTCTTCAACTACTTGGTGAAGGAATCCATCAGCTATACATCCAGAAAAATCTGAATCAGCTATCACATCCAGAACAATCTGGGTATTTGCCCCTTCTTTTTATAGTCCTATCCCCTCTTTGAGAAGCATTTCCAGCTAGGAGTAAGGAGACAGGTAGTCTGCGTGAAAGGGAACTCCATGTTGTTTCTTTGCTAAGATGTAGATTTTATTTTGCTCCTGCCCCCTTTCCTGCCAAAGAATGGCCAGTTAGCAAGTAATGGTCCATCAGCTTTGTTTACACCTGACTGAGGCATCTACTTGCCCTTTGTCTCTGAGGAACTTGTTTGGCCACTCCTCAGACTTCTGTGGAAAACATACATTTTAGTCATAGTCTCTCAACTTATGTTTATAACTTCACATATAATGCTGCTACATGCATTTTGCTGTGATATTTTTGATCAGCAAATTACGAGTTTTTAAATTATACCTCACAAGGCATAGTTTGTACAAAGATCATTACAATAGTATGCAGGGTGTGAACACAGGTACATTCTGTCACAATAGCCTAATACACACAGTAAATAGTTCTATTTGTCTTAATTATTTTATTCTAATCAAACACATTTCTGTAGATAGTATTTGTTTTTGCAAACTGTTTGAGCAACAGTTTGAGAGATAAGCAAAATAGTAGTTGCCTAGATTATGTGAATTTAAAATATAGGCATATATGCAGGGGGTAGCTCCAGTCAGGCCAATAGGGCCACGCATGCGGCGGTGTGGGGGGATTCCATGCCTGCCTGAGGCTTGCAGTTTCAGGGGGTAGCACCTCACCCCCCAACTATGCCCATGATTTAAAAGTCAAATAAATTTTTGCTGGAAACTCCAGAGAGGTTAATTGGACAGACAACACTTTTCTTTTATCATCATTGTACAGTTCTCACAAATGTTTACATTACTTAAAGGAAAAAATGTTGGTTTGGCTCTGCACTGCATTTAACCCTCATGTGAGTAATAATTCAGGATTAATGTGATTCACTTTGATATAGATTCCATCAGATTTTTTTACAAGGATGTATTAAAAGTGGTAATAATCATTTCTGTATTTTGTTACCGTGGTGTTAATCCAGAGAGAATTTTTTCAGTGCGTTGGAGTACCAATTGCTTCTTGAATGAGCATTGTTATGTATCAACAGCAAGATTAAAGAGAATCTGATTAGGTCACATTGGAGGAGAGGTTGTCCAATGCATGTTGAATAGCAAGTAAAAATTAACAGATACCCTTTAAAGTGATCTACATTTAAAATTTTTGATGGCATAGCTCTTATTTGGGGAATGGGAGAGCTCAGTGGTTTGAGCACTGGCCTGCCAAACCCAGGGTTGTGAGTTCAATCCTTGAGGGAGCCACTTTAGGATCTGGAGCAAAAATCAGTACTCAGTCCTGCTAGTGAAGGCAGGGGGCTGGACTTAATGACCTTTCAAGGTCCCTTCCAGTTCTAGAAGATAGGTATATCTCCAGTTATTTTTTTATTTTTTTTATGGTCAGGGGTGCAATTATTTGCCCCTACCCCAACCACCAAACTTATACCAGCAAATGCTCTAGCATAGATGCAGTTATACTTACAAAAAAGTCCTTTTGCTGGTATAACATATTTCATTCAGAGAACTGGTATAAGCCATGTCGATGAAAGCACTCTTTTACCAGTATAAGCTGTGTCTAGGAGGGGTTGCCAGCATAGCTAGACCTTTTCTAGTGTAGATGAGGCCTAAGATAGTGAGTCACCAGTGCAAGGTCTTTAAAGACTGCTGAGAAAATTAACTGATGCTGTAAAGAGGAACAAGCACAGTTTGATTCTTATTTCCCCTCTTTTCTTCCAGTTTTTGAGCAAGCCTTCCTACAGTTCGCAGTTTCTTTCACCATGTTCACCAGAAGAGGATCACTCCTTTGACAAGTTAACTGTCATTTCAGAAGAATCCGAAAACTGTAGTGATGAGACAAGCAACAGAAAGGAGCAGCTTCAGGACTCCCAAGAAGAGAGTTCTATTGCAGAAAAAGTTTCAGCTTTTAAAACGGGACCAAGTTCAGTCCTATACCTGATTCAGGCTGAAAACAAGTACCCAAATAGACAATTAAATACGACTTTATATTGAGAATGCAACAGCAAGCGCTTGGTAAAATTCCAGATTTAAAATGTGTAAAGAGAATTTTGTCAATCATATTTATTTTTCAACTCTGAGAAACATTATTTTAAATGACTCCTGAAGTGGGATGCCATTTTTAGCCACTCATTCTTAATGACTTATTTATAACCTGTGTCACAAATTAAATTGCACTATAATACGATGCTTCTTGTAATGTAAGTATTAAATATATAATTCATTATTTTTATTTTATTGAACATTATTAAAGTTAATCAGAATTATGACCAGCACAACATAGTTTTCAAAGGAAACTTTTCCTTTCCAAGAAAACTTTTAGATTTAACTGATTTTAGTATGAAAATCTTTGTATTTTGTTTTAGTGGTTGACTTCAAGTCTGACTAGTAGTGAGTAGATTAATATTTTATATTTGATTTATACATGACACTAAAATTACGACATTTTTCTTGATAGGTACCACTTTAATAAAATAGTAGCAAACAATGTCAGTATGTTTTAAATGTGAAAAATTAGTTATGGGCCATACTTCATCATAGGTTTACAGTGGGGCAATGGAGCTATGACAGTTTACACCCTTTAAGGATCTGCCCCTAGTTCTTAAGCAAATCACATTGAGCCTAATCCAAAATCACTGAAGTCAATGGAAAGACTTTCCAGGAAATGGGATTAAATATTAAACTAACCTCCATGAATCTGCTGGACCATATAACTTAATACTCTGTTCAGAAATGATCAGCATCTAGGCTATATTGCTGTGTACATAAAAAGAGGAGAGTTGCTGCATGAGCTAAGAAGAATAATATTGGGCATATAATTTGGTTTTACTTTAATAGAAACAAATCTTTCAAATGCTGCAAAGTTATCTGAACATACTTTGTTATATTTCTGAAAAATGTCAAATTTTCCTCAGCAAAAGTGGATTGCAATGAGTATATTATGTATAAAACATAATTTGTTATGTAGGTGGCAAAATTAATTGCCCTAATTTTTGTTTTTATTATAGGGGTAGGATAAATGTGCATCTTTTGGAGAACTAATTCAGAAAGAATACACAAAAAATAAATAAAATTGATATTTTTTCAACAAATCACATGATAGTGTGCTTAATATACAAATGTATTATTGGAAAAAAATTCTTTGTCTCTTTTTAAAATATTAATGGACAAAATATTGAGAAAATGGAGGAAGGTAAGAAAGGCGTTTTCATTAAAGAAAGGCATTTTGTTGCAGGAACACTTTTGCATCAAATATGTAGTTACAAAAGTGTCTGATTCATGCAACATTCACTGTACTCATTATGAAAGAGAGTCAACTTTCTACAGCTAGCAAGGAAGAAAGTCACATGGGACTGTTATGCACTGTTGTAGACCCTCTCCCTTTTCCCTGCTTTTACACTACTCCTTCAGCTAAACGAATTGCAGGAGGTTGGAGGGAGATAGCTTGTTGATAGACATGATTTGTTTGACATTGTCTCCAATAGCAGCAGTTTTTTAATTCTGTTGACAGGTGCCTACGTGCAGCAGTAATTTAAAAAGAAGAGAGATCTATTTTCACTATTTACTTTTCAATATATAAAAAGGAGCTTACCTGTAGGAGCTGTGCAATATTTATTAAAAAATAATTATACTTTGAACACCAAACTCGCAGCCCAGCCCAGCCAGGAAATTCCCAGAAAAATAGACAGGTCTGGCAACAATCCCTGGAGGATAAGAAATCCACAGCCATTCTTCAGACCAGCGGTTCTCAACCAGGAGTCCAGGGCCCTCTAGGGGACCATGAACAGGTTTCAGGGGGGCTGCCAAGCAGGGCCAGCATTAGACTTTCTGGGGCCCAGGATAGAAAGCTGAAACCCGCAGCCCTGAACCCTGCCACTTGGGACTGAAGCCTGAGCAATGTAGCTTTGCAGGGGACCCTGTGGCGTGAGGCCCCAGGCAATTGCCCAGCTTGCTATCCCCTAATGCCAGCCCTGGTTTTTATATGCAGAAAACCAGTTGTTGTGACACAGGTGGGCCATGGAGTTTTTATAGCATGGGGGGTGGGGGGGCTAAGAAAGAAAAAGGTTGATAACCTCTGCTTTAGACCACAGCAAGCACTAAATTGTATAGTGGAGGACTGTGACAAAGTGCTGGGAAGCAACAGAACTAGCATTCTGGTCACTGTTTAATCAAGCGGCAAAGAGTTCTGTGGCACATTATAGACTAACAAGCGTATTGGAGCATGAGCTTTCATGGGTGAATACTCACGCATGCATCTGACGAAGTGGGTATTCACCCACGAAAGCTCATGCTCCAAAACGTCTGTTAGTCTATAAGGTGCCACAGAACTCTTTGCTGCTTTTACAGATCCAGACTAACACGGCTACCCCTCTGATATTTGACTGTTTAATCAGTTATGCTGGGCAAAGGGGCTGGTTAAGGAGAGGAGTTCCTGATTATCCCACTGCATAGGAAAGTTCCTAACTATTCTACTGCATAGGAAAGATAGGATGTATGGCAAGAGATCAGCCTGTCTTCACCAGAAGATCTTCAGTGATCTGATACTCAAAAAAGAGTCCCAAAAAAGTGGAAACTGGGTCAAATTACAGAGGATGAATATAAACAACATAAGTATGTAGGGACAAAATTAGAAAGGCCAGGGCACAAAAAGAGATTGAACTAACTAGAGACATAAAGGGTAACAAGAAAACATTCTACAAATACATTAGAAGCAATAGGAAGACCACAGATAGGATAGGCTTGTTACTCAATGAGGGGAGAAAACAATAACAAAAAAATGTGGGCATGACAAAAGTATTAAATGACTTTTTTGTTTCAGTTTTCACCAGAAAAGTTAGTAATGATTGGACATCTAACATAGTGAATGCCAGTGAAAGTGAATTAGGATCAGAGGCTAAAATAGGGAAAAAAACAAGTTAAAAATTACTTAGGGTATGGCTACACTTACAGTTTTGCAGCGCTGGTAGTTACAGCTGTGTTCGTACAGCTGTGTAGGGCCAGCGCTGCAGTGTGGCCACACTGACAGCTACCAGCGCTGCAGTGTGGCCACATTTGCAGCATTTGCAGCGCTGTTGGGAGTGGTGCATTGTGGGCAGCTATCCCAGCATTCAAGTGGCTGCAACGTGCTTTTCAAAAGAGGGGGGTGGGGTGGAATGTGACAGGGAGCATGGAGGAGACAGAGAGAATGGATTTTTTGAGTTGATACTGTTCTCAGCTCCCTGCCTTGCAAGTTCTAAGGACTGGAAGACACACAGTGCCTAGCTTCAATCATTTTAAAAGTTCTGACCCCCTTCCCCCACTCCTCTCTCATTCACTAAATGCAAATTATGCATTCCTAAATACCCATCAGACCAGATAAGCAACTGCTCAACACGGACTTCCCCCTCCCCCTCTGCCGTGTGAGCGTGCTGTTTCTCTCTTCAAGCAAACAGCTGTGAACATTCCAAAGTAATTCCCCTGCCTGCCTCCGCTCGTTCAGCAAACAGGAGCTGTGTTTGTTTTTTAAATAAGCAGTTTGGCTGAACTCCGAGCTCCCCCTTCCTTCCGGTTTGTTGTGGACAGGAATTCTGGGATATCTCCTTATACCCCGGAGGTCAATAAAAGCGCTGGTGGGGTCCACACTTGCTGACCAGCGCTGGATCACCAGCGCTGCAATCGCTACACCCGAGGCTCGACCGGGTGTACAGCCAGCGCTGCAACCAGGGAGTTGCAGCACTGGCCATGCTTTGCAAGTGTGGCCACATCCTAAGTTGCAGCGCTGTAACCCCCTCACCAGCGCTGCAACTCTCTAGTGTAGCCAAGCCCTTAGACAAGTTAGATGTCTTCAAGTCAGCTGGGCCTGATGAAATACATCCTCGACTTTTCAAGAAGCTGACTGAAGAGATATCTGAACCATTAGTGATTATCTTCAAAAAGTCATGGAAGACAGGAGAGATTCCAGAAGACTGGAAAAGGGCAAATATAGTGCCAATCAATTAAAAGGGAATAAGGACTACCCGGGGAATTACAGATCAGTCATTTTATCTTCAATACCTGGAAAGATAATGGAGTAAATAATTAAGCAATCAATTTACAAACACCTAGAAGATAATAAGGTGATAAGTAACAGCATGGATTTGTCAAGAACAAATCATGTCAAATCAACCTAATAGCTTTCTTTGACAGGGTAACAAATCTTGTGGATAGGGAGGAAGCATTAGATGTGATATATCTTGATTTTTAGTAAGACTTTTGACACTGTCTGGCATGACTTTCTCATAAACAAACTAGGAAAATTCAACCTAAATGGAGCTACTATAAAGTGGGTGCATAACTGGTTGGAAAATCATTCCCAAAGAGTCGTTATCAGTGATTCACAGTTAAGCTGGAAGGGCATATCGAGTGGGGTTCTGCAGGAATCAGTTCTGGGTCCGGTTCTGTTCAATATCTTCATCAATGATTTAGATAATGGCATAGAGCGTTCACTTATAAAGTTTGTGGATTATACCAACCTTGAAGGGGTGCAGAGGTTCGCAAGTGCTTTGGAGGATAGGATTAAAATTCAAAATGATTGGACAAACTGGAGAAATGGTCTAAAATAAATAGGATTATATTCAATAAAGACAAATGCAAAGTACTCCATTTAGTATAGAACAGTCAGTTGCACACATACAAAATAGGAAATGACTGCATAGGAAGGAGTACAGCAGAAAGGGATCTGGGGAGGATCTGTGCTAATACAGTCTCAGCTGAAGTATTGTGGCCTGTTCTAGGTGCCACATTTCAGGAAAGATCTGGACAAATTGGAGAAAGTCCAGAGAAGAGCAACAAAAATGATTAAAGGTCTAGAAAACATGACCTATGAAGAAAGATTGAAAAAATTGAATTTATTTAGTCTAGAGAACAGAAGATTGAGAGGGGAGATGATAAAAGTTTTCAAGTACATAAAAGTAAAAGGAGGAGGGAGAAAAAATGGTTCTCCTTAACTTCTGAGAACAAGTCAAGAAGCAATGGGCTTAAATTGCAGCAAGGGAGGTTTAGATTGGACATTAAGAAAAACTTTCTAACTGACAGGGTGGTTAAGCACTGGAACAAATGGCCTAGGGAGGATGTGGAATCTCCCTCACCGGAGATTTTTAATAACAGGTTAGACAGACACCTGTCAGGGATGGTCTAGTTATTGCATAGTCTTGCCTTGAGTGCAGGGGACTGGACTAGATGACCTCTCGAGGTAGGGTGACCATAGTTCCCAAACAGAAAACAGGATACCACATGGGGCTAGCCCTTCCTTCCCTCCCCCCTGTGTAGGGCTGGCATCGCCGCTCACCCTCTCCCCGCACATTCCTCTACAACTCACCTTTTTGACAAAGGTGGGTATTTGTCCCATTTGCTCTTGCCAACTGATCAAGTTGGCAAGAGCAAACAGGATAAATGCCCCCTTTTGCCAAAAAAGCTGGGACAGCCAGCACAGGGCTTTAAAAAGGGACTGTCCCAGCCAAAATGAGACATATGGTCACCTTATTTCAAGGTCCCTTCCTGTCCTACATGTCTTTGATTCTATGATTACCAGATCAGATTGGGGCTGGGTAGCTAAAGAGCTAACTAGCACATTTCTTATGCTTATAAGAAGAACACAGGATCTTTTTCAGGGGAAAAGGCAACACACCACATTTATTGAAATACAATTAGCATATGCATTCAGTCACACCACACACACACTGTCCTGTCAGTCGATGTTATAGTTACCAGTCCATAGTCTGGATCAATCTAGTGGCCCGCTAGGTTGATCACGGGTAGATAGGAGCCAGGTTCCATCGGTCATGCCACAATGCTCCAGGGAAGTCTTGGCAGGACAAACCCAAAGTTTCATGGAAGACACCCTGTTTATATAGTGATTTTCCTTCACTGGGACCAATGAATTTTGCACTGTCATGCTGTTATCAATTGTTGTTTGACAAGTGCTTGTTTTCTTAAATTGTCCTTCTCATCCTTTTTCTTGTTCTTTCCTCAAGTTCCTCGGAGAGTTACCCCATGCTGGTTTTGATCACAGGTATCTTGTCTCCATTGATAGGTGCCTGTCTTATCTTTAGAGTCGTCAATCTGCCCTCCTCTGACATTTCAATGGGGGCGTGTTGCAGCCTTCTGGTGCCCTTGTGTCTGTCTCCAGTTCCTCCCTAGCACATCTGGTTCGGCTATGGCCTTCACACTTACCTCTTAACACACATTCCTCATTCACACACAAAACAGAATTAATTTACACACAACATTTTGAACAGGAACATCAAGTTGCAATGCAAAAAACCCCAATCATGGCATTCTTTTACTTATTTTAAAATGCTTAAGCCTACAACAAAGTGGTGACCCTCAAAGGTCTGTTACTGCCTTGAAATCAGTCCAGACACAAAGAAATTCTGGCTGATGCATCTCTACCTATGGCGCATTAGGCCATTCCTTTCTGCTATTCATAAAGGGTGGCTGCAGGATATGGTCAAATCATACACCAATACATTTAATACATGCTACATTGTTATATTCTTATTCTTTATCCTTCATTCTAAATCATACACAATACATACATAAAATCCTACTACTACACATTAACAAGGACACTGGATAAAAGAGCACTGGGGAATTGGGGGGTGGGGAAGTGGACAGGAGAGTAGGCTGATGGGTGGACAAGTGGGTTAGTAGGGCCTGGCAAAAGGGAATTCTTATTGCAGACGCATCTCCCCCCTTTGGAGAAGGGGTAGTAAAGCTGGATAACATTGTAAAATATTGTGACTGCACTAGTATGTAGAAGTTGTTTGAGTAAAACACTGTAAGTGGTATCCACATAAGAGAAGATCTCTGAGCAATCTGTGCAAAGCAAAGAGGCCAGGAGCATTGGGTGACAAGGACTCTTCACTGAACTTCCGTATGCCAACCCCTCCCATTTAAACAGGGGAACTTTTAGCTTTCCCATCTCAGCTGATTTCAACTGCAGCAGTATCACAGAGAGAAAGAGGAAGTGAGGTCACTGCCTCTGTACGTTACTTTTTCAACTACTTTAGAAAAATGTGTTGTCTGTTGCTCCATTTGTGGAGATTACTGTACTGCCATAACCTTTTCTTGGCATAAGACATCTCTGTTTTTAAAGGCATATAAAGATTTTCTTTTAAACGACATTGAGACCATTTAAGCTACCTCCTACATGAGCATCAAAAGTCAGTTATCAAGTACATATGGTGCTCCAAAATGAAAAGTCGAAGAAGCAACACAATACAACATGGTGCAAAGATGCCCACTGCAGCATAGTATAGCCAGAGATAGAAATGAATTAGCCAGTTTTAGTCATCTTGCCAGATCACCACACCGCTCAGGTAGGAAACAAGATTGGAGAAACCTACAGAATACTAACAGATCTTTAGTATCTCCAATTTAGTTCTAACTCTCTGAAAAATGTTAAGCTTTCAGATTGTTTGGAATATATTATTGCTGGTGTTGTCAGAGTAACCTCAGGACTACCTCATCCTTTAAATAAACTGAGGCTTAGAGCGAGAAGACTTGCCTGTAAAATGCTCCATTTCATTTCTCACATGCAGTAGCCCAGCTAATAATTATTCAGTAATTTAAATCAAGGAAATCGCCTACAGAAGGATTATTCTAGAAAATTGTCTATCTTGTTTGACAAATTTATAGAAGCCCACAGACATGCAACCACAACATTTGTTTAACTGTCAAAATAGAAAAAACAAAGACAAGCTGAAGGTCCCCTGTTTTTATTAACCTTATAGATTCTCCAAGCTAGTCATAATTCTAGTTCTTTACCTAAAGGCCGATAGTTATGTTATCAGGTATCTGATGGAGAAAGAGGTAACCCAGAGAACGAGTGATGGTTCCCATGTAGTATATAAGCTATTTAATAATTCTCACTCCTAAGAATATACGTTTACAGGGTTGTACTCTGAAGTTTTATTCAGCTGACGTTTGCATTCTGCTGGACACTTGTCTAGCAACATTGACAATGCATGACTGTGCAGAATTGTGTCTAGACAGGGTTTAACTCATTCCAAAAATGAGCACTGGTGAAAACCTTCCATGTTATGAGGCCACAGCAAAACCTGTGTACTGTATCCTCCACATGGCTTCATCTTCAGCAAAGCAACATTCATTAAAAGCCTTAAGTCTACAGCAATTTGCCTATGGATGATAGTCCTTAAAGAGAGCCCTCCTAAAGAGTTACTCACTCAGATTGGGCTGTTAATAGTATAACAATTTCAGGTTCAATATAGATCACCACATTTTTTTTAAGTCAAGTATATGAGCACATGTTTTATACTAATGGAAGTACAGTACCCATCTGTGGAACAAATATTTAATAGCTAAGGTATTGCATTCTATCACAGGAGTACTTGTGGCACCTTAGAGACTAACAAATTTATTTGAGCATAAGCTTTCCTGGGCTACAGCCCACTTCATAGGATGCATAGAATGGAACATATAATGAGGATATATATATATATACATACAGAGAACATGAAAAGGTGGGGGTTGCCCTACCCACTCTAAGAGGCTAATTAATTAAGATGATCTATAATCAGCAGGAGGCTGAGCCATTACTCACATTGAATCTATTTCCCCGTGTTAAGTGTCCTCATACCTTGTTGCCTGAAATGGGCTATATTGATTATCACTTCAAAAGTTTTTTTCCTCCTGCTGATTATAGCTCATCTTAATTACTTAGCCTCTTAGAGTGGGTAGGGCAACCCCCACCTATTCATGTTCTCTGTATGTATATATATCTCCTCACTATATGTTCCATTCCATGCATCCGATGAAGTGGGTTGTAGCCCAGGAAAGCTTATGCTCAAATAAATTTGTTAGTCTCTAAGGTGCCACAAGTACTCCTGTTCTTTTTGTGGATTCAAACTAACACAGCTGCTACTCTGAAACCATTCTATCACAGTGTTTCTCCAACTTTTTCAGGTTGGCAACCCCTTATTTGAAATCAAGATTATTGCAACCTCCTTACACTAACTGTATAAGTATCAGTGATTATGCTAAATCTGCATAATTAATGTGTGTGTGTGTGTTTCAAGAGTTTGACAGAAAATACTTGATCTTGAAGAGTTAAACTGTGCAGAGAATGGAGGAAGTAAGAGTTTCTTTGTTTCGACTGTAATAAAATTTTCAGCACCTGGTTATCCCCCTCACTGTCTTTTGTGATTCTCCCCACCCTCAGACACACCCACCCCAAGGGACATAACACACCAGTCGAAACATTTTTCTAGTACGATGATACAATGTTTAATTTGCAAATAATGAGGGGGAATGTTTGTTTAAACCTTTCCAGAGACGTATAAAGATGCAATAGAAATTCTCTATTAAATTATTACATTTTGTAAATATTTATTTTTACATAACCTCAATTTGGAGCCAATAGCATATAATTGTTATTTTCTTGTGCATACAATAAAAGAAACAGACCATTATCTACAGTAATAGATATTGCCTTATGTACAAGCAGGGCCAGCTCTAGGTTTTTTGCCGCCACAAGCAAAAAAATTGCCACCCCAAACTCAGGTGGGGCTGGGGCTCGCAAGCGGCACTAGAAGCGGAGGGAGCGATGTCACCTTCTCCCAACACCTGCAGGGGCTTTACCTCCTCCTCCTCCCAGTCATGCAGAGAAGCCCCAACATAAGGGGTGGCACAAGGCAGCGCAGCAGCCAGTGCGTAGCTGAGGTGGTGCAGCCCCGGCTCGACTTGACCTCTCTCCCCAGGTAGCGGCTGGGCCCTGGCAGCTCAGCATCCTGGGGCTGGGGCTTCCCCTTCCCGCTGTGGCTGCAGGCGCAGCGCCCTCTCCCTGTCTAAGTGGCACAGCTCCAAGAGCGCAAGTTCCCCCCCAAAAAAGGATGGCTGGAATGCCATCCTGGAAATGTGCCACCCAAGCACATGCTTGCTCTGCTGGTGCCTGGAGCTGGTCCTGTGTACAAGTATTCTTATTAGCATTTAGCTCAAAAGAGAACACCAAATGTTCTATTCATTTCCTAGGCTTTGTTTTCAGAAAAGGTACTGAAGATCTTAGCAGTCAGTTATTCAGCCCTGCAAAGACACTTGGGCTGTTGTCAGAATTTCCCAAATCATCTCTCATTCCAAAACTGCAGAAATATAAAGTGAACTTTCTGCCTCAAAGAAACTGCCACATTCCCAGCCCACAGACACAGACCTCAGGTCTTCCCTTCAAGTATATTTTATAACCCTACCAACTTACTCATCATAGATGTTTATTTACTATACAAATACCAAAAATATAAAACCAAACCTGAATATGTTACTCCTCCTTATTTTGCCCACAAGTACAACTGCAGGGCCCTATAAATATGCTATTCTTCTTTTTGACATACCACTCTCACCCTAAGCATTTCATAAATATTCAAAGTTAAAGGAGATTATATATAACAAATCTCCTTTTCTATTACTTCGAAGAAAGGATGCCAAATGGCATAACAAACTGTAAATCAGTCTTTGGCACTCTCTATCCATTTTCCTAAAACTATAGTGTTCTAAATGCTTCACCTGTTTGTTAGGATGACAGACATTTCCACTTCCAAGCAATAACACAATTTGCTCTCATAATTAAATGAGTGCATAATTCCCAATGTAATGCGTTAGGGAGAAGATCTAGCTCCCAATCCTTGGGTCTGACCAAGCAGGACCAGGAAGGTGGGAAGGGGGCAAAGATGGTTCAACCCACAGTGCAAATTAGGGCACCTTCAGGATTATGCTAAATTAAGCCCAGCTGCAACATCTTCTGAAAGTTTTTTATGGGTGTTGCAGGTTGACAGAGAACAGCAGCACTCTGGACACAATGCACCCCCTAAGGTGGGGTGGCCAAAAGAGGATGACACAGAGCCAGCTGTGCTGCCACTTTGCTGACTGGCAATTGCTATAAATCAAAGGAATCCTCAAATAGCCTGCAGCAGGGTCCAGGATCTGGCCCTTTGTAAATTAACTGAAAAATCTAAAGGTGGAGCTCTCCTCATGCTCCCAAGAATCTGATCTCTTATTGCATTTGGGCCACGTTTGAACTGAGGGTGTTCCTTTAACATAAAAGGGATTTCTTCCTTTGACTTTCTACTATCTGTTTATTCACACTTGTGTCAATGCACTTGAACAAAGCAGTATTTCTGTTATTGTTTAAAAGGTAATTCCGGAGCAGCATTAAATAGTGATTTCAGATTTGGGGGATAAACTACTAATGCGCCAACACAGCCGTGGGACCTTGGGCAAAGTCACTTAGCTACTCTGGGCCTCAGTTTCCATCTGTAAAATAGAGATAATAGCACTGTGCTGCCTCACACGGGGTGCTGTGAGGACTAGTTTGTGAGGGGCTCAGATATTATAGTGAAGAGGAACATTCTATGTACTCTAGATAGGTGGCACCTATTGAGGAGATGGGGAACCGGTGAGGTCTAAGGCTGTATGTATGCTAAATTGGGGTGTATCTTCACAGCACAGTGAGCTCAAGTTATAACTCAACTGTTATCCCTAACTTGACCCTTGTTCACACACAAAAATCTGTAGTTTGCCTTAGGTGGTGCTTTAAATGCAGGATAGCTATCTCATAGTGAGGCTGGGGGAGGGTTTGAAGCTCCCATGATTCTGATGTTCCAGTCAGTAATGCAGTGGGGATGCAACTGCATGACTTACAACTACTCAGCAGCAGCGAGTCTAGTCACTGTATGCTGCTCACCGAATCTCTCGGTGTAACTTCAATGTTCTGACATGTGGCCGCTTTTGCTGGAGTGAGGCTAGCTGGAGTGCTGTACCTTGAGTGTACTAAGTTGAGCTGACTGTGCTGTGAAGACAAGCCCTTAGAGCTTAGCTAACCTCAGGCAGTTCTATTGATGGGGGCCAGAGGAAAAGGACTGTATTTTAATGGCTGCTGGTGGAGAGGAAAATGCATTTAACTTGTTCATTTGGACAAGATATTTCCCTAGCTGGAATGATCCCCTCTTCCTTTGCCATATATGAAATCCAGCCTGTTTCAACTCCAGAATGTAGCCTTGCACTAAAAAGACAATAATAACTTGGATCTCAGAGCCCCTTCGGTAGCTCTCATTTAAGTCTGAGATAATACCTCACAGTAAATGTGGAGAGCTAAAGGACAAAGCACTTGTGTGGTCACTGAAAATAAATTAAAAAGAGATAGTCTAAATTTTATGCTTAGGGATTCAGTGGCCCAAGTATCATTAGCACTGAGCATCTGTAAGGCTAAAGCCCTGCCTATAAAAGAATACCCCCAAAACTGAAGGTATTTCATTAGTCTGGAGACAAGAAATGTCCTGTACTGAGAACTGAATCTGAGCTGTTAGATGCCTCATGATTTCCTTATGCAACTTGTACAAAATCATGCTTACTTGGGAAAATTTAATTTTCCTTTAGTCATGGCTTATGTCGAGTGAGTGATATGAAATGCATACGCAGATCAAAACTTCCTGCCTTACTTCTGCTCTTTAGCAGACTGAAGGAAGTTAAAATTTAGCAAATTTTGCCTCAGAAACTACTGTTAAGTGTCCTACCAGCACAGACACTACACTGGAAGTTTCTTAGTTGCACTTCCGAATAAAGTGACCTCTTGTTTCTTTGTAGAAAAGAGGAATTTTTTAAATGATTTGGTATATTCGAAAGAGATTATGGCAGAGGAACGTTTGTATGAAATGACAATGTTGTGCCATACTCAGATTGTATGATTTTTGGGGCAGGGACTGCCTTTTCCCCATGTTTTTACAGCTCCTAGCACAACAGGGTTCTAGTCCTTGACTGCGGCTTCTAGGCACTACGGTAATACAAACAATTCCTAATAATAATATAAAAAAGACAACTTAGATATGATGGGTGATATCTTGGCCCAACTGAAGTCAGTGGCAAAGTGTCAGAGTGCAATGCTGGTGCAGGAAATATGAGGCCTCACCACCACCACCTCCATCATCCCCAGTGCTGAAATGGATAATAAAAGTATAGGCCAGGCTTCTGCTGCACTGAGCTTGCTCAGTTCTCCCTTCTCCCTTCTGCAGACTGATAAAAAAAGTTCACACAGCAAATGAAAGGCAAGGTAAAGTGAAGATTAAAGATGTGCAGATACCACGTGTGGTACAATCATGCATCACATATGTATGGCAATCGAGTGAAAGGGGAAGGGATACCTTTGGTTTTGTAAGAATCGTTCTCAGTGGCAAGTTTTCATTGCAATTGACCAGAAAAGCCTCAGGATCTTTAAAAAGATATGGGTGTCTCTGCACCTGCAGTAAGAATACAGTACTATAAAACTGATTCTCATTAAAGATGGAAAAATAGTCTCAATCATCCAACTGCCCCTATATGATAGTTAAGTTACTCTAATATTCTGAGCATCCTCAGTTCCTATGGTTGCTTGCAGTTAAATCTGTACCATATTTACTTTCTATTTGCTGTTGTTTATAGGTACGGCTACACTGCAATCAGAGGTGTGATTGCAGCTTGGGCAGGCATACCCACACTAGCTTTAATCTAACTAACATGGATAGAAACAGCAGTGAAGACCATGGCATCAGCGCAGGCTGTCCAAGCCCACCTGGTCCCCCTGAATACACACTCACATTCCTACCTGTGCTGAAGCCTGCATTGCTACATTTTCATTGACATCTTTAGCATGACAACTAGATTAAAGCTAGTGTGGCTAGGCCTATCCAGGCTGCAATCACACCAAGTACAGTGTAAACATATCCTATGTAAGAAAATATGGCACAAATTGATACTATGTACCCTTCATCTTTCACAGACATAATTCATGTTTTTTTAAGACAGTATGTTCTAGAGGCTAGAGAAAAGGGTTCTGAGTTGGGCATCTGACTCTGTGGCTTTGGAGAAGTGACTTAACCTCTGGGTCAAATTCTGATTAAATGCAAACTCAAACAGAAACATTTCCATTATTCGTATATTTTAATATCAGTGGAAACCACTTTTAAAACAAATAAGCACTCCAGCTGTAGCGTCTGCAACACAAATATTGCAGGATTTAGAATCTGAAGGGGAGACAGACTTCAGTGCTTTTCATTGTCCAAGTGGAAATAATGCAAAATATGAAACAGCATAAAGTGTGAAATTTGGATTTTTAAAAAATCTTTTTGTTTAGCTATGCTAGTAAGGTTTTAGTGACACAGGTGAAGAACTGTGTTTGTTGGCAGTACAGGCTTCTAACACTGACAGTGTCCCATCAAAATGGAGTACAGTTTGTAGAAAAAAATAGTTCTAAGTGAAAGAGGAAACAAACTGCCATTTTGTAGCTGCCTTCTGCTACACTGGGAGCAAAGTTCCTTTCAGAGGCCAGCACCAGCCATGATGCAGCAAGGGCCAGCTCCTCAATGGTATTTAGGAACCTAACTCCCAAAGATTTCACTGGAGTTATCTGTCCAAATATCTCGGAGGAGCTAGGCCTGATTTCTTTTCAAGGTGTGCTTTTGTCAGGTGTTTTCAGCCTTTCACCTCTCATGAAACCCCAGCCCAACATTCAAACCACTACTCGTTAGTATTCCAGGATCCTTTGTGACAGCTCTCAGGGCTCTTCCAAGGTGAACCAGCACAATGACTTCTGAAGTGCTCCTTGCAGAGAAAGGGCTCATCCCCCAAATGCTAAGAATACCTGACATGTCCTGAGGATCAAACTCAGTAAGTTAACTCCTAGTTGATTAGATTTATGTCTGAACTACAACTTGACTCGATTCCATGCCACTTCCTATGCAAGGATAAAAGTGCCCTTTTGTGAAATCACTTGGGCTCTCTCTGAGCACAGCAGTCTACCCACACACTACCAAATGTAGAAATGGGGACTTCACGTGCAAATGCAGGGTTTTTGCAGTCCTGGTGGGGATGCAGGTATTTTTGTGAGCATATCCACTGTACCCTCATTGGAAATGTTGGCCCTAATAATTATCCAGCTTTCAAAACTGCATGTACTAGGAATAGATCAGAAATAGCCATTTCCCCCGGTACTGGTGCAGTGGGACATCAAAAGACAAATGCAGAGAAAGAGCATAACATAATGTAACAATACAAAACCTTATAAACAGGATGAGCCACTATTTTTGTCTCTCTTATTTTGCTCAAGATAGTTGATCTGAGAAACAAACAAAGTTGTTTCCCATACATTTGCCAGCCATATGGAAATAAATTCAACAGAGATTCAGTTTCTAATTTTCTTTTCACGTAAGGGTGGTCCTGCTCCTGCTCTCATTGAGGTTCACAGAAGTTTTGCTTTTAACAAAAGGAACAGGAACAGGGCATGCAAGAGCATATATTGTTTTTTCTACATTCAGTTAGTTGCTCCAGTGTTATAGAACAAATAACAGCACTTATCTTTAAAAAAAATGTAACTTTTCTTGTAAACTTCCTGTTTAACTTTTTAGTATTGCTCCAGAGAGGAAATATTGTTCAATTTACTGAAATATGAATTTTGGTGATACAGCATCTTTGAGCTGCCCTGAGCTGGCATATTGAGAAATAGTTCATGTTGCAATCTTGATTCTTGCATTCAAATGCATGCAAGATTCTGAGACCAGACAAAAATAAAGCATACAACCAAGAAGTTCAGCTTGAGATGAGAACTGTCCTGTAATAATACATCCTCCAAAGCAACTTGTTACTAGATACTTAGTCTGCAGCAAGGCATATGTCTCTATCACCCAGCCTAGGTCACACTATAGTGGCTTCAGTAGTAATCCCACACCCACTCTTGCAGCGTGGAATGGAAATCTGTTAACTATAATGCTTCCAAAGTTGCACCGACTTTAAGATAATAATTTCT
Organism: Gopherus flavomarginatus; assembly: GCF_025201925.1. Classification (NCBI taxonomy): domain Eukaryota; kingdom Metazoa; phylum Chordata; order Testudines; family Testudinidae; genus Gopherus; species Gopherus flavomarginatus. Next base: position 202,006,320 of record NC_066617.1, read on the forward strand.
ATTCTATGCTGTTGCACATAGGGTCTTATACCACCCTCATCACCATAGTATACGAGTACCTTCCACTAGCGCATTATGTGACATGACTAACGTCAGAGCATGCATGATTTGTTCTCTCTTTCATTGTCTCCCCAGGAGGAGAATTGTGTGTAGAGTGGAGTGTTGTCTTTGATAGGATTTGTATTTTATTTGTTTGGAGTTATTTGATGTGTATGTTGCTATGTGTTTATATTAGAGAATGCAAGGTGGAAAAAGAGCATTTTGCCCTTGGAGTGGAAAGTTTATGATGGTTCTTAGTTCCTGTGGGAGTTCATTGCATGGTTTCAGACAGGCCCCTGAGAGAGCTCTGTTTCCTACGCAGGTGAGATTTACTCTTACAGTAGAAAGTTCTGTTGTGCCCGAGAAGCAGAGCTGTCAAAACTATTCTTCATCTTGGAGCTTTACACAATCTGTTAGATAGGCTGGCCCCAGGTGATTGAGCACCTTGAAGATAAGGACCAAAACCTTGAACTAGTCTCAGTATTCTAAGGGAAGACTAGAGAGCAAAGGACGCATTTGGTGTGCTCACAGTAGACCAATATTCCTATGTCATCTCTTATCTGTACTATAGCAATGATGAGAGATGACAAAGGAATGGATAACTCAAGCAAGGTCGCCATCTGACAGGAGGAGACAGTCTCCTAGCCAACCCGAGATGTTGCCATGCAATAGCATGGTGTCAGTGAGGCACCAAGCGAACTCCTAAATGACAGTTCTGCACAATGTGCCTGAATGGATTATCATGGTAATCAGCAAAAATGCAATGCAGGAATTTCTTCTACAAAAAGCCAGGCCCCTGCTAGTTTAGTTAAAGGAAAATCTCCAATAGCTGTAGGACGAAGACCTGTGTGAAAACTTCATAGCAAATCCCCTATAAGTAGGAAGAAATCAACTGATTTCATATTTCATGATGGAACTGAAACTCACCAAGGTTTGCTGAGGTGAGCCACCTCCCCCCAGCTACATAACCCACATATGTGTGCTAGATTCAAAACTGCCTAACAGACTGACGGTTCATCTCAAATAAAGAAGATGTCACGGGTTTATTTACTCCCACACAAACTTTGTGCTGGAGGAAAGAAAGTCTCCTGAAGTATTTGTTTTCAGGATACTTTCATGGAGAAGAAGAGATCACTTCTCAGGGGGTCTCAGTCTGCGGCAGATAATTCAGTTGCCAAATTTAAGATTCTTCTTCTATTTTGTCTCCCCTGAAGGGTCCCTGAGGATGGAGCACCTATAAGGAAGTGGGAGGAGAATTGTCTGTGAATTTACCAGTGAAACAGAGGATGGAAAATGCCAATTCACTGAACCTGAAATGTTTCACAGAAACCTATCAGGTTCATCAAACTTTCAATAAACCACAGGCCGAGTTCCAGTGGAACAAGTGCTTCTCCTTCTGTCTGCACACTTTTTCCCCAAGTACACACACACAATACACAGAGCTGCAACTGATACCATAGTCCCTGAGTTTGCAGTAAGGGAATCCCTGAAACCACATGGTTTAACTTCAGATCAGGACTTGCCATGTAGCCCTTTGCCTTGGGCAATGGTTTCGATAGTTTCCAGCTATCTCACTACACAGAAGGACTTAATTGCTCCTTTCATTGAGCCTGAAAGAAGGTTGCTTAGCAAAATCATTGGCTTTAACCAGATTTGTGATTGTCTATAGATCAAAGACCTATTTGAGGCAGCCATTCTTAGAATCGTAGGATTAGAAGGGACCACAGGGGTCATATAGTCTAACCCCCTGCCAAAATTCTTGATTTGTTGTGCCTAAACCATCCAAAACAGATGACTATCCAGCCATTAACACCTACTTGTATAAAACCTTCTAGTATAACTATATTAATATCTTTCCTTAGTTTGATTTTCATATTAAGGAGACAGCAGTTCTGGGGAATCCTAGTGATTGTTTTAAGAACAGGAGTACTTGTGGCACCTTAAAGACTAACAAATTTATTTCAGCATAAGCTTTCGTGGGCTACAGCTCACTTCTTCGGATGCATAGAATGGAACACACAGACAGAAGATATTTATACATACAGAGAACATGAAAAGGTGAAAGTACCCATACCAACTGGAAGAGGTCAATCAACTGAGATGAGCTATCATCAGCAGGAGAAAAAAAAATCTTTGAAGTGATAATTGAGATGACTCATAGAAGGTGTGAGGAGAACTTAACACAGGGAATTAGATTCAATTAGTGTAATGACCTAACCATTCCCAGTCTCTGTTTAAATCCAAGTTAATTGTATCTAATTTGCATATTAATTCGAGTTCAGCAGTCTCTCTCTGCAGTCTGTTTTTGAAGTTTTTTTGTTGCAAAATTGCCACCTTCAAGACTGTCACTGAGTGGTTAGAGACGTTGAAGTGTTCTCCCACTGGTTTTTGAATGTTATGATTCCTGATACCAGATTTGTGTTCATTTATTCTTTTGCGTAGAGACTGTCCGGTTTGGCCAATGTACATGGCAGAGGGGCATTGCTGACACATGATGGCATACATCACGTTGGTAGATGTGCAGGTGAACGAGCCTCTGATGGCGTGGCTGATGTGTTTAGGTCCTATGATGGTGTCACTTGAATAGATATGTGGACAGAGCTGGCATCAGGCTTTGTTGCAAGGATAGGTTCCTGGGTTAGTGTTTATGTTGTATGATGTGCGGTTGCTGGTGAGTATTTGCTTCAGGTTGGGAGGTTGTCTGTAAGTGAGGACTGGCCTGTTTCCCAAGATCTGTGAAAGTGAGGGATCATCTTTCAGGTTAGGTTGTAGATCTTTGATGATGCGCTGGAGAGGTTTTAGTTGGGGGCCGAAGGTGTTGGCTAGTGGCATTCTGTTATTTTCTTTGTTGGGCCTGTCCTGCAGTAGGTGGCTTCTGGGTACTGTTCTGGCTCTGTCAATCTGTTTTTTCACTTCAGCAGATGGGTATTGTAATTTTAAGAATGCTTAATAGAGATCTTGTAGGTGTTTATCTCTGTCTGAGGGATTGGAGCAAATGTGGTTGTTTTGATACAGATAGTCCATATTGTTATAGTAAAAGGATCAAAAGCCAACAAAAAATAATTCCAAAGGATAGCTATTAGTAGGAAACTGGCTACAAATGTTTACGTTTTTCTCCTGAAAAAAAAATGTCCACTTCCTGCCAAGTAGTTTAAAAAGGGTTATCAGTACAGTCCATTTTATTATGGGCACTTAATGCTGTAAGGCTTTCTGTGGAGATCTATGACTGTGCTATTTTGTTGCGACAGTCTGTTGTCGGTTGCTGTGACCCAGGGAGCCCCTCAATACCAACTGGCAGAAGGTCCACCAAATCATAACTCATATCATACCTGACACACTCGTTGCACCAACTACTGTTGTCATAAGCTGTATCTAGAAGGTGTTGTGCAAGGTGTCATATGCAAATTGGTAACATATTGGTAATTAATATTATTGTGTGATGTATGTACGATGGTGTATAAAGAAATAGATCTGTGCTGGAAATTTGTTCTTAAAATGTGTTTGGCAGACAGTGCCTAAGCCTTGCCTGGGGGCAGGATTTCACTACCCGCCAGATCAGTGGGTAGTGATCGATCTATCGGGGGTCGATTTATCGCGTCTACACTAGAAGCGATAAAATCGATCTCCGATCATGCTCCCTGTTGACTCCGGAACTCCAGCTCACAAGAGGCAGAAGCAGAGTCAACGGGGGAGCAGCAGCAGTTGACTCACCTCCATCCTCACGGCCAGGTAAGTCGACCTAAGATACGCTGACGTCAGCTATGCTATTCGCATAGCTGAAGTTGCGTATCTTAGATTGACACTCCCCGCTAGTGTAGACCTGGGCCTATACAAAGGCTGTTTCACAGATTTGACTGTGTCTCCAATGTAAATTGAGCAAGGTGTGAGCTAAGACAATAAAAAGCACATTTGCATGCAAGGTAAACAAAGCCATCAGGCAAGCAAATGAGGGAAGATGACCCTTAGCCATCTTAACTGGGGATGGAGATTGCACCCCACAGGAAGCCTTCCTGCCTCTTAAAACAGGGTCAATGAACTTTGGGACAATATAAACAGAGGCAAAAAGTCATTTTATCATCCATCATTGGCGGGACGATCGGATACAGGACCGTTTGAGCCTATGAAATTTGGGTCTGCTAGTGTGGAGGGGGATAACTTGAGGTAAGCAAGGAAACTACTCAGGAAAGATTGTAGCTTGCTAGAATCAAGTTTTAAAAGAATGTTTATTTTATTTGTAACCTTTTCTCTCTCTTTCAAGCTGATGTGTAATCACTGAAACTTATGTTCTTTGTTAATAAATTTATTTTTATTTCATTACAAAACCATCTCAAAGTTGTGTATTAAACTGAAGTATGGGCCTTCAGCCAATCTATCAGGCTAGTGTGTGTGCTCTGTCCCCTTGGAGGCAGTAAATTTAAAAAGTTCTGTGAGGGTCCAGTAAGAGCGACTGATGGTGTCATTCTGCAAGGAGTAACCAGGCTGGCGGAAGCCAGGGTAAGGCGATTGTGCTGTGAGCTGCATGCTGCTGTCAGGGCTATGGGCCAAAGCTGCACAGCACAGAAGCACCCAGAGTTAACAGGGCAGGCAGCAACACAACAACCCCTTACTGGTCTGAGTGAAACTCCACGCACTACAGTTACCTTGACTCGATGGCCTCTCAAGGTCCCTTCCAGTCCTAGAGTCTATGAATCTATGATAATATTTTATACTCATATAGCATCATTTTTGAAGGATTACAAGGCACTTTATCAACGTTAACATGCTGAACTTTTCACCCCGTTATGCAATAGTTAAATCTTATTTCTATTTTACATAAAGAAAAACTGATGTATAGAAATGTTGTTATTGGAGCCGTCTCAGTCCCAGGACATTAGAGAGACAAGGTGGGTGAGGTAATATCCTTTATTTAGCCAGCTTAAGTTTGTTTCTCTCACCAACAGAAGCTGGTCCAATAGAAGATATTATCTCACCCACCTGGTCTCTCTGTACAGAAAGATTAGCTGACTTACCCAAGGTTACAGAGGAAGTTGTGGGAAAGCTGGCAATAAACCCCAGACGTGTTATGTTCTCGTTTTGTACTTTAATCACAAAGCTCTATTTTTTCTTTACTTTTTGTTTTTCCCTTGAGAAATAGCTGACTTTTAAAATATATTCTTTTAGTTATAGAAATTTGGTTTTTTGCAAGCATAGTCTCTGGCTCCCTACCCAAGTTCTCTCCCATGTGTTGTCTTCACCATTGTTTACTGTATTTATCAACTTCAGTGTTCTGTAGACTAGGTTTATAAAGGCCATACTTCAGTGAATTTGTTGGGAGAAATTTGAGTTTCATCTGGGATTGGGTAATCATACCCACAACTGGGATAAAACATGAGAGTTAAGAAGACTGTTAACTCTCTTTTGAAACAGAGTGTGAGTTGGTAAAATATCTAAGTCACCTAAAGCATCTCAGAATCTTTATTTCTTTTATATCAAAAGCCACTTGTCTCTGGAGGCATGCTTACTGCATAGAACTGGAAGTTAGCTGATCTATATAATCCATGAGATGCATGGAGCTATCAAGAACTATGGTTCTGATTCTGAGCCATATCTCTGGTGTGACACAATGTAAGGAAAAGAGGGTATCAAACGAATGCCTCTAGAATTCTAGAGGTGGCTAGAAGCTAGGTTGGCCCCTACTGGTTTTTTTAATTTACAGAAGCTGTCAATAATTTTGTATGGAGCTATCAAGCATCCCAGATTAGCCAAAGTGCAAAGTGTTCTGGCCACACATCTTCCTGCTCTTGACAAGCTCCTACACTAGGAGAAGCAAAAGGGCACAGCGCTAGCCCTTCGCTGCCAGAGGAATCTGACAGGATTTTGTCCCCTTTGGCCACCCAAGTAGCATGAGGAGACCGGAAAGCAACCCAAAATTAGGACTGTATCCCAGTATCCAGCCTGTATCATGACACTAACTCCCTCTCCCCGACCTCCACTCCACCAGAATTCCCAGTCTTTACCACCTATAGGTCAGCTTTTCCCTTAAATACCTGTGCTTTCTCCCATGCTGCCCATTGCACATGAGGAAGATGCTCTGATAAAATCCAGTCAGGCACTACCTTATCTTCCCTCAAATCCCTCCTTAAGACTCAACTCTGCCATGATATCTGCAATCCCCAGATTGCAGGGCCGCCCGGGGGCAGGCGGGCAAGTGGGGCAATTTGCCCTAGGCCCCGGGCCCCACAAGGGCCCCCACGAGAGTTTTTCAGGGCCCCTGGAACGGGGTCCTTCACTCCGGGGGCCCCCAGAGCTTCTTCCGCTCTGGGTCTTTGGCGGCGGGGGGTCCTTCCACCCAACTAACTCAGCCAGGTCTACGGCAGCGGGTCCCGCTTCAGTGGTAATTCAGTGGTGGGGAGCCTCTGCTGCGGGTCTTTGGGGCACTTCGGCAGCGGGTCCAGGAGCAGAAGGACCCCCCCGCAGCCGAATTACCGCCGAAGCAGGGAACCCCCGCAGCTGAAGACCCAAGGCCTCCTGAATCCTCTGGGTGGCCCTGCCAGACTGCTGACCACAGCTAGGCAGAGCTAAGATGTGACTATTTTTCTTCCCCTTTCTACTCTTTCCTACTCCCTTCCTCTATACTTGTATGGCCAATAAAATTAATTAATTAAATTAATTAAAAACCCTGTAACTAACAAAACTGTGCCAATTCTTCACCAATTTCATGTGCTTGTATGCTGCTATATCTCCATTCCCCTCTTCTTCATCTGTTTTGCCAGGACTACTCCTAAAAGTTTTACTAGTATAACTTTTTAGTTAGGACTACACATTTTTACCAAAATTGTTGTATCGCTAAAAGCTCTAGTGTACATGCAGATGGATAAAGGTGCCTTATACTGGTATAGTTATTCCCTTTCTGTATAAGAATAAGCTATATTGGTATAACCCTTTTATACAGGTATAATTGTACCCACTATACTGGTATAGTTGAAATGGCACATCTTCTACATGTAGATAAACCCTCAGTGTCATGAAATTGCAAGGTTTTCAGGGCAGGGATTGTCTCTTCTCTGTGTTAATACAACACCCAACATAACAAGGCTTCCATCCTGACGGGGGCATTTGGCTGCTACCATAATAGAAAAATTTACTACTACTAATAATGGTTATTGTACATCCACCAAAGTCTGTGTATCACTGCTTCTATTAACACTGTAGGTATTCAACAGGAAAGCCTGTGTCTGCAGGGCACAGAGGTAGGTATCCCAGTGATACGCGCACTGCCGTCCAGCATGATACTTTTCAGGAACTTTTCACAAAGTATTGTGAGATGGAAATGACTCACACAGGGATCTCTGGAAGCTAGGAGACAAATTCCCAGCATACAATTTTCTCCATCCCATAGTGCCATCACTGTCCCATAATTTTTGTGTTTTGTTCATTTATTTATTTTTTTAAATTCCACAAACCCATTCAGCATTTTTTGGTGTCTGTCATCTCTGAGAGAAGCATGGAGCACACTGAGCTCTGCACTGTTCTCATGACATGGCTGATACAGGACACATAACTGCAGCACTTCCTGTGGGTTTGCAAGTGTGCAGGGCCAATTATCATATCTTGCTATGCAGGACTGTGACTCAGCAATGTGCAGGATACAGTGGATGGATTTGTGGTGAGGCAATAGACAGCATGCTGTGACTCTCTCCAGGGGTATCTCACCACCAGTCCTGTCTGTGCCTGCTGTGAATCAGCTCCCTGAAACCACCAGCCTCTGGCAGCACAAGCATTACCTTCCAGGCCTTGTTCTCTCTGTGCAGGTAGTGATAACCACACACCAAACCCTGAATCCTCAAAGCATTCCCTGTAGTGTCCAGCCCCTTATCCATTGAACACTCACAGCATTACCAAGCCTGCTGTTCCCAAAGGAACAGTATACACCAGCTTGTAAGATTCAATTCAAGACCACCACTTAGCTTCACACCCCAGTAGTTGGGTACAGTTATAGGGAAAACAAGAATAAGTTTGTTATTAAAGAACAGAGATTCAAGTGATAATGAGTAAGAATATCAAAAACAAATGGTTACGTATAAAACAAAATCATAACATGGTTTCTAGAGACTAAACTAGCAAGTTAACTGTCTTATCTAAAGACATTCATCTCACCTAAAGCATTCATCATTCATCTCATTTTCAAGTAAGCCTGGTTTTGACCCCTCTTTCATTACGTAAACTCTCTGCCCATTTATTTCCTAGCTGAAGGATGACAAGGTGTATTATTTGTCCCCCAAATATAGTAAAGCAAGCCTTTGATTTGAACCCCAAGATAGGGTCCTCCACCTGCTGTTTGTTTCTTCTTATTATTTTTCTCCTTTTGAAGTTTTTGCACTCCTTCATTAATATGCGGTTCAAACTGGTGAGAGGAGACCATTGTGAACTACACAAGACTTAATTTAGATGTAAACAGACAGCTAGATAAATTTATATCTGATGAAAATCTATTTTCACCTTTTCTCATGACCAGTCCATAGACACAGACCCTTAAGAACATAATTGTCAGTATGTTTACATAATTCCTCACACAACATCCATGCATGCATATTACAATTAAATTGGTGACCAATCTAACACTGGCTTTTATTTTAAACCTTACATGACACTTTTTAGTGAAGTAGAATATGCATGCCAGACTCACGAGATCCCTGTAACCCTTCTGCACTCTCTTGCTAGTTGGCATTAAAAGGTTCTTGGGTCTCACATGCATATCCCTATTTGGGCACCAGTCCACCTTGTCAGAGAGTACATCAACAGAAAGGGCAACTTTTCTACGGTTATGCAAGAGTTGGTGGATTACCAAAGGTACTTCATCAATATCAGTGTGGGCTGGTCAGGAAAGGTGCATGACACTTGAATCTTTAAGAACACAGGACTGTTCAGAAAGCTACAAGCAGAGCAGAGACATTCTTTCCCAGCTGGCAGATTACCACTGGTGATATGGAAATGCAAATAGTCATTCTGGGGCACCCAGCCTATGCCGTGGTCCCCTGCCTCATGAACCTATACACTGGCCACACTGACAGCACCAAGGAAAGATTCAACTACCAGCTCAGCAGGTGCAGAATGACAGCTGAATGTGAAACTGGTAGACTAAAATGATGCTGATGGTGTTTATCACTGGATTGGATCTCAATGTGAAAAACATCGCAATGGTTATAGCTGCCTGTTGTGTCCTTCAGAATATCTGTGAGGTAAAGGGGGAAAAGCTGCTGCCAGGGTAGAGGTGGAGTAGCTGGCTGCTGACTTTGAACAGCCAGACACAAGTGCCGTTAGAGGAGCTCAGCATGGAGCTGTGCAGTTGAGAGAGGTTTTGAAGGAGCACCTTAATGCTTAGCCGCAGAGTGTTCTGTGCTGGACTGTTCTCTGGTTCTGGAGCTTGGGTGCAGGTAGGAATTGTGTAGTGCTTACTGTACATTTATAAACATGACTGTGTATGTGTTCCTGAACATGAGTCATGTGGTGTCCTCTGTACATTTACGAGTACTGTGTGTCAGAGACAGGGAGGTGGATGGCCATACCTAGTGGTCAAAGCAGAAATCAGGCCTAATGGTCAGAGCAGGAGTTGGAGCCTAGGGTGAGAACCAGAGTCAAAGGCCAGATGCCAGAGCCACAGGTCACAGCCAGAGCCAGGAGTTGGTGGCCAGGGTCAGAACTGGAATCAGAGACCGGATACTAGAGCCAAGAGTTAGAACCAATGTCAGAGGTCAGAAATTGGAGCCAAGAGTCAGAACCAGGTTACCTGGAGAGAGGCAAGGCAGGAGCAGGACTGGGGCCAAGGCAGGAACAAGCAGGCTCAGGAGTTCTAACAGCTGTGGGCAAATGTTTTGAGCAGCCACTGAACTGTTGCTGTAGCTGTGCTTAAGAGCCGGTCTGCTGCCTCTTCCAACCAACAAGGCAGTGTAGCCAAACAGGCAGCCTGTTACAGGTCAGCTGTGCATGTTACATTGCCTGGAAATGGTTTGTGCTGCAGACCCTACTTTCTGGCATTTTGTGCTTTTAATACCACTAAGCATTCTGCAATAATATGCTGTGAAGGAGATCATAGAATATCAGGGTTGGAAGGGACCACAGGAGGTCATCTAGTCCAACCCCCTGCTCAAAGCAGGACCAATCGCCAGACAGTTTTTTACCCCAGTTCCCTAAATGGCCCCCTCAAGGATTGAACTTACAACCCTGGGTTTAACAGGCCAATGCTCAAACCACTGAGCTATCCCAATGAATAAAGATAATATTATTCTCCAAAAACAAATTTATTGAGTGGCAAAACTTGTGCAAAAAACAACAAACTTTTAACATAAATGAATGAAATGGGATTTTAAAATTGGAAAGACTGCAAACATTTCTGTCCAGTTCAGTTCACAAATGTAGTCTGTTGTGACTACATAGGCAACAACCATGGTTCTCAAAGGTCTCTGTATGTGAAGTTGTGATTTTCTTTGCTGTCCCTTAGAGTGGAAGCATGGGGGTAAAGATATATCTTGTGATGCCACATGGTATATTGGAGAGTTACTAGCAAGGAGTTCTCCAAGGACTGGAAAGGGTGGTCCTGTGGGTCAACGAGGATCTGCAGCATATGTGTTTGCTGCCCAAGAAGACTCATTATGTTCTTTGTGCATTTACCTCTCCTTTTCTTGGTGGGATGCCTGGGCCCTTCCCTGTCTTTCTCCATGCTGTCAGTCATATTTGCCCTCCAGGACCACTGTTCACAGTCTGATGCAGCATTGGCTTGTGGAATCTTACTGAACATGTCCTCTTCTTTTTTCCTCATCAGTGTCAGGCATTCTGTGGATGTGGAGGGCACTCCCCTCAAGGCCACAACAGCAACAGCAGCTGATAAAAACAGATAGATGAATCACTGGATTTACAGTCACAACAGAAAGGGAAAGATATACTTCAAAACTCCCTTCCCTTACTCCCATAAAAACTTTTAATAAGACATATTTATTGACATTTCAGCTTTGGCATGTCTCTGCGCAGCACCACTCCACAACCCCAGCCATGTAGTATAACCCACCAGGAGTAAAGTGAGGGGGAAGGAAGGAATTTCATTTGCACAAAACAATAAAATTTCAGTCCCTAAACTATGGGTATGAATATATGGCAATGCACTGAATATTGGCACTATTTTCCACCACTAGTTTCAGCTGATCTCTCACTCCTGAGGGTAACAAAGCCAAAGAGAGCATAGCTGCTATTGGCATCCCAAATGCTCATGCCCAAATGCTGCCAGCCTGTTTACTGCAATGGTGCCAGCCAAATTCATCCCGTAGTGCTGTGGGAAAGTGTCCTACTGCAAAGGAAGAAAAGACAGCCATCTCTAGAAACCTTTAGGAGAGGATTGCAGAGTACCTCCTGAAAGTTTTATACAAATTTCTCAAGAGGATACAAGAACCATTCCTATGAACATAAACAAAGCGCTCCGCATGCTCCCCTTCACCTCCTCACCTGCCGCCTAACCCAACAGAGGAATGAAAAGCAGATATGATCTCTACCTCTGTTTGTTGTACCACTACCTCTCCTCGTGAGAATAAAACAATGAAAAGTCAATACCTATGTCTTGGTAGCTTGCGGATGGGCCAGGCAACATGTTTAAATTTAATCATTGGAAGGAAAAACACATGTACATACATACCCGAGGTCCCTTCCCCTTCATTGGGCTCATCCATGCTTGGCTGACAGGACTGGCTAGACTGTAGTGTAGACTTGAACAGATCCTGGCTTGTGGTACCGCTTTCTGTCCTCCTCCGCTTCCATCTCCTTGCTGTTCACAGCAAGGGTCACTGTCTTGGGCTCCTTTGAGGTATCCAGTCCACAACTGTCTGCACGGTGCTGGTGGAGTCTCTGCCAAGTATGGCATGCAACTTGTAAAAGCAGCAGGTCTGCACCTCAGCACAGATTGATTGTTGCGTTCCTGGGTCTTGTGGTGTAACTGGTGCAATTCCTTCACTTTCACATTGCACTGCTGCAGATCTCTTCATGCTCCTTTGCCTGCAATCTGTTCATAGGTATCCACATTTCTGTGGCTGGTCCATAGCGGTGCTTCCACAGCCTCTTCTCCTCACAGGTGAAGGAGATCTAATACCTTCTGTCTATTCCAGACTGCACCACACCTAGTGCGTGGAGCTAGCTTGGTCAGTTGACAGTTGCACGCACCAAAGGACTGCTGTTAGGTGTGCTCCCCAAGTTGGACAATCAGGAAAAGGCATTTCAAAAATGCACGGGGGGGGGCAGGGCTTTAGCCAGGGGGTGGCTTCAAGTCTCCATGACCCCTGGGCAGTGGAATTCATAATAGTGCCCAGAGCAGTTGCTGTCAAGCATTGTGGGACACCTGCAGGGGGACTGTTAGGGTCAGCACAGGTCATGCAGTGTCTACCTGCCCCAGTAGGTCGACCATGGCTCCACATTGAGATGGTGGTTTTACTGTGTTGTCATAACAGGGCACTTATGTCAGTTGGAGGCATTTGAGTATAGACACATGCACAAAGGTCAACTCAGGGCGACTTATGTCAACCTAACTTTGTAAAGTAGACCAGGCTTAAATGTAACACCTCGTTTCCCATATATTCTCCCAATATTCTTTTTACATGCCACATGTACCACTGAAGCTTGGATCTCCTCAGTTTTTCTATCATTTGTACCACCTTCACATTCCCCCTAATTTGTTCATTCCAAACATTGTCCATTTTTATAACACCAAGCACCCATCTTAACATGTTCATTTCCTCTATATTCAAGATCTTCTCCTCAGTGCCCAGCATTCAGAACCATACAAAAGTGAAGGCCTAATTAATGTCTTGAAGATCTTACTTTTCAATTTGATAGACAGTCTCCTAATGCAGATTACTCCACTTACTTATCTCCGTTTAGCCCACGCCTTTCCTGCTCTGCTAATAGGTTCATCGAGTTCACCATTATCTCAAATTATCAAACCTAGGTACTTGAACTTCTGTATCTTTGGTAGTGGCTCATCCCCCAGATATATATTTTGTTATCTTCCTGCAATTTACTGAATCTAGAGACCATGCACTCTGTTTTATTTTGGCTGGTTTTCATGACATTTTTTTCAAGTGTGTGTCTCCACTTCTCTCAATCTTCTTCCACTTTTTATTTGCCGTCTCCCCGCCCTTCTCCCAGCACTAAATTATCTGCAGAAAGCATGTTCCAGGATACCACTGTGGATGTTAAAGTGCATGAATTACCAACGTGAACAAAAAGGGGCTTAGGGCCAAACCTTGACGTCCTCTGACTCTTATTAGAAACTGTTCCATTTCTCCACATAGCCTAAAGAGTGAGGCCTGGTCTACGCTACACATTTAAACTGATTTTAGCAGCGTTAAACTGATTTAATGCTGTACCCGTCCACACAACGAGTTCCTTTATATCAATATAAAGGGCTCTTTAAATCAGTTTCTGTACTCCTCCCCAACGAGAGGAGTAGCGCTAAAATCGGTATTACCATATCAGATTAGGGTTAGTGTGGCTGCAAATCGACAGTATTGGCCTCCGGGCGGTATCCCACAGTGCTCCACTGTGACCGCTCTGGACAGCAATCTGAACTCAGATGCAGTGGCCAGGTAGACAAGAAAAGCCCCACAAACTTTTGAATTTCATTTCTTGTTTGCCCAGCGTGGAGCTCTGATCAGCACGGGTGGCAATGCAGTCCCAATTCCAAAAAGAGCTCCCGCATGGACTGTACGGGAGATACTGGAGCTGATTGCTGTATGGGGAGACAAATCTGTTCTATCAGAGCTCCGTTACAGAAGACGAAATGCCAAAGCATTTGAAAAAAATCTCCAGGCTATGATACAAAGTCCACAGCACAGTGCTGCGTGACATGCGTAACGGAAAGCCAAAGAATCAAATGGACGCTCACGGAGGGAGGGGAGGAGTACCAAGGACTCCAGCTATCCCACAGTCCCCGCAGTGTCCGAAAATTATTTGCATTCTTGGCTGAGCTCTCAATGCCTGTAGGGTCAAACACATTGTCCGGGGTGGTTCAGGGTCTATCTTGTCAATTTACCCCCCCTCCCCCTCCCTGATAGAAAAGGGGAAAAAATAGTTTCTTAACTTTTTTATATGTCACCCTATGTATACTGCATGCTGCTAGTGGACACGGTGCTGTAGCAGTAAACAGTAGCATCCTCTCTCCACCCCTCCCCGGTAGCAGACAGTACAGTGCAGAAGGACTGATAGCCGTCCTTATCATGAGCCCATGAGTGCTCCTGGCTGGCCTCAGGTGAGGCCGGCCGGGGGCGCCTGGGTAAAAATAGGAATGATTCCCAGTCATTCCCAGTAGATGGTACAGAACGGCTGGTAACCGTCCTCATAATAGCAACTGGGGGCTGAGCTTCATCAGCCCCCTCCCTTTCATGTGTAAAGAAAAGATTCTGTACTGCCTGGACTATCATAGCAGTGGGATTCTGAGCTCCTCTCCCCCACACCACTTAATGTCCTGCCTGGACTATCATAGCAGTTGGAGGCTGCCTCCCCCTCATTGTATCTCACTAACAAGTCAGTGTTTCTTATTCCTGCATTCTTTATTACTTCATCACACAAATGGGGGGGACACTGCCATGGTAGCCCAGGAAGGGTGGGAGAGGAGGGAAGCAACGGGTGAGGTTGTTGCAAGGGTACCCCCCGTGAATGGCATGCAGCTCATCATTTTTGTGGGATCTGACACGGAGCAGCTGTGCTCTCTGATACACTGGTTCTCTAGTACACTTGCCCCATATTCTAGGCAGGACTGACTCTATTTTTAGATACCATAAAGGAGGGATTGACTCAGGGAGTTATTCCCATTTTTGTCTTTGCGCCCCCGGCCGACCTCAGCCAGGGGCACCCATGACAGCAGCAGACGGTACAGAATGACAGATAACCGTCATCTCATTGCCAATTTACAATGGCACAGCAGATGGTACAGAACGACTGATAACCATCTCTGCTATCATGCGAAGGCAAATGAATGCTGCTGTGTAGCACTGCAATACCGCGTCTGTTAGCAACATCCACTAGATATACGGTGACAGTAAAAAAAACGCTGAATGGGCTCCAGGGTTGTCGTGCTATGGCATCTCCCAGGGCAATCCAGGGAAAAAGGGCGCGAAATGATTGTCTGCCTTTGCTTTCCCGGAGGAAGGAATGACTGATGACATTTACCCAGAACCACCCGCGACAATTATTTTTGCCCCATCAGGCACTGGGATCTCAACCCAGAATTCCAAGGGGTGGGGGAGACTGCGGGAACTATGGGATAGCTACGGAATAGCTACCCACAGTGCAACGCTCCAGAAATTGACGCTAGCCTCGGACCATTGATGCACACCGCCGAATTAATGTGCTTAGTGTGGCCACGTGCACTCGACTTTATACAATCTGTTTTACAAAACTGGTTTATGTAAAATCCGAATAATCCCGTAGTGCAGACGTACCTTGACATAGTCATTGGGCTAAATTGATTTTTTTAACTGGTTGTTGGGTCTCAAAGAAAGTGAATTTGAACTGTATAGATCTGATTTTGTTAGAAACTTCTTGATGATTCCTGACTTTTGTATATATATAAACTGGAGTTTCATCTCTTTCAAACCTTGTCTTAGAGTTTTCTTTAGATATGGGAAGAAAGTTAAACAGAAGTAAGAGGTAAATAGAACAAGTTTTCAAATAACTACAAAGTCTTACTAATAACAATTTTAAACAAGCTATCCTGTCAACAGGCTTTTCTGTCATTGACAGAAGCTATCTACATTATAGCTTATGTCAGCAGAATTTATGTCCTTCAGGGATGTGAATAAACTACTCCCTTGAGCTTGAGCAACATTAATTACACAGACATAAGCGCCGGTGTGGACAGTGCTATGTTGGCAGGAGACCTTCTTCTGTCAACATAGCTGCTGCACTCATGGAGGACTTAGAGTTGCCAGGTGTCCAGTTTTTGACTGGAACCTCTGGTCAAAAACGGAAACGGATAGAGTCCGGTCAGCACAGCTGACCGGACGCTGAAAGTCTGGTGACCTGCAGTAGCCAGCGTCCGCTGCTGGGGGGTGGGAAGAGCAACAGCTGCTGCTGGAGCCTGGAGGAGTGGCTCTGCTTAGCAGATGATGCTCTTCCCACCTCCAAGCCTTACAGAGAGAACTGGATGGCTCCCAGACCAGTCTCCAAAGCAGGTACCGGTGCCATCTGGAGGAGGGGTGTGTAACCTGTCTTCCCCCCGCCACACTGCTGTGCCTCAATTCCCCCAGCCCCTTGCTCTGGGGACTTCCCTGCTCCGCTGTGCCCCAATTTCCCCTCCCCAGCCCCGGCTCCAGGGACGGCTCCTCCCCGCACCCCACTGTGTCCCAATTTCCCCTCCCCAGTCCCTGACTCCAGGGAAGGACCCTCCCCCTGCCCCATGGGCCCTGATTTCCCCTCCACAGCTCCTCGCTTCAGGGATGGACCCTTCCCCCTACTGTGTCCCGACTTCCCCACCCCACCCCTGGCTCCAGGGATGGACCCCTCCCCCTGCCCTGCTGTGCCCCGATTTCCTCACCACAGCCCCTCACTCCAAGGACTGACCCTCCCCCCTGCTCTGCTGTGCCCTGATTTCCCCACCCCAGCCCCTTGCTCCAAGGACTGACCCCCGCCATGCCCTGCTATGCCCTGATTGGGCAGGCTAGCAGGCTCCACATCAGCTCCTCCCAGCCAAGGTACAGTGACAGGGGTAGGGGTGGAGAGCAAGGGATGGAGGGGGGTTACAGGTGGAGGAAGAGGCGGTATTCAGTTTTCAGGGATTAGAAAGTTAGCAACCCTAATGGAGGTGGTTTTATTAGGCTGACAGGAAATACAGTGTCTTCACTAGACACATTGCAGCGCTGTATGTGTAGACATGCATTGAAAGTTCCAAGTACAGCCTGATCCTCAGGTAGAAAAAACTCCACAGAGGTTTACAGGAGCTCTCCCTGCATAGTGCTGGCAGGATGGGACCCCGGCTGTAGCTAAATCTCAAATTAAACATCTGATTTAGTTGGGGTTTGTATGTTAATCCTCAATTCTGTAGTGCTGCCTTTTATGCAAGTACCTGATCTCTAAGATCTTTACAAATAAAACCTGACGCATCCAATCATCAGATAGAATCAGAGAAGATTAGGGTTGGAAGAGACCTCAGGAGGTCATCTAGTCCAACCCCCTGCTCAAAGCAGGACCAACTCCAATTAAATCATCCCAGCCACAGCTTTGTCAAGCCACGTCTTTAAAACCTCTAAGGAGGGAGATTCCACCACCTCCCTTGGAAACTCATTCCAGTGCTTCACTACACTCCTAGTGAAATAGTTTTTCCTAATATCCAACCTAGACCTCCCCCACTGCAACTTGAGACCATTGCTTCTTGTTCTGTCATCTGCCACACTGAGAATAGCCAAGCTCCACCCTCTTTGGAACCCCCTCTCCCTCTTTCAGGTAGTTGAAGGCTGCTGTCAAATCACCCCTCACTCTTCTGCAGACTAAATAAACCCAGGTCTCCTACCTCTCCTCATAAACCAAGTGCCCCAGCCCCCTAATAATTTTCGTTGCCCTCCACTAGACTCTCTCCAATTTGTCTACATCCATTCTGCAGTGGGAGGCCCAGAACTGGATGCAATACTCCAGATGTGGCCTCAGCAGTGCCAAACAGAGGGGTATAATCACTTCCCTCAATCTGCTGGCAATGCTCCTACTAATGCAGCCAAATAGGCCGTTAATCATCTTGGCAAAAAGGACACACAGCTGACTCATATCCAGCTTCCCATCCACTGTAATCCCCAGGTCCTTTTCTGCAGAACTGCCACTTTGCTCATTGGTTCCCAGCCTGTAGCAATGCATGGGATTCTTCCATCCTAAGTGCAGGACTCTGCACTTGTCCTTGTTGAACCTCATCAGATTTCTTTTGGCCCAATCCTCCAATTTCTCTAAGTCACCCTTCAATTGTATCTACCTCACCCCGCAACTGAGTGTCATCCGCCTACTTGCTGAGGGTGCAATCCATCCCATCATCCAGATCATTAATGAAGATAGTGAACAAGGGAGGCATTTCTCCACACAATACAGCATCCTTATTCTCTGTAAAAAAAAATTAAATATAATTTTAAAAATAAATCAAGTGCATTTTAAATCTCTTCTTAAAGGAAACACGATCCAATTGAGTAAAATACCCACAGTTAAGATGCATTATGGTCTTCAGGACAGAGAGAGTGCATCTTTTTGTTCTGAAAAAGCAGCAAAGAGTCCTGTGGCACCTTATAGACTAACAGACGTATTGGAGCATGAGCTTTTGCGGATGAATACCCACTTCGTCAGATGGGTCTTCACCCACGAAAGCTCATGCTCCAATACGTCTGTTAGTCTATAAGGTGCCACAGGACTCTTTGCTGCTTTTACAGATCCAGACTAGCAGGCTACCCCTCTGATTTTTGTTTGGAGTTTGTCACAGACTGTGACTCACAGTAGGGCCATGAACCTCAGCTGGGGCCCCAAGGCGCTAGCAACAGAAACAACGATTGGTGCAAGGAAATGGGGGGCAGCTTCTCCTTCTTCCCCCGAGAAATTATACTCTTACAGATTAATTACTGTGATGGGTTTGCAATAAAACACCTAGCTGCCGCGGCTGGGCCATCTGCCCCACGTTATTTGCATTGCAGCTGCCCTCCGAGGCCCTGACCAGGCTGGGGTGGGGGCAGTCTGCTGGAAACTGCGCAGACCTAGAAATGAGCCCTGCCAGGCCTGTTTTCACGCTGTCCGTGGGCAGGAACCACACATACAAACCCAGCTGCTGGCTGGGAGGGTGACGTCACTCCCCACACCACCCTCGCGCGAGCGCTGGCCGGGTTTCTGGGAAGAGTCGCTGTTTCGCTGAAGCCTGGGAGGGGGAGGGGAGTGTCCGCGCAGCGCGAGACCGGCGCGTTCGGGCGCTGGCGCGAAGCAGCGGCTGGCGCCCGGGGTGGTTTCCGTTGCTGTCTGTTCTCGCGGGAGCGAGCGGGCGGGGGGTGCGTGAGGCGCGCAGCCGGCGGCAGCACAAGCCCGGTGGCTGGAGCCCCCGCGGGAGGATGGCGCCGCCGGAGCTGCTGCTGCTCTCGCTGCTGCTGGCGCCCCTCGCTGCAGGTGAGCGCGGCGGCTTCTCCGGGGGGCAGGTGGGGTCTGCGGCGCCCCCGCCCGGCCGATCTGTGCCTGCCGGGGGGAGGGGGCGTAGCCGCGCGTGCAGCCTGCGGCTCAGAGCGCCCCCGAGTCCAGCCCTCGGCGCCGGCGGCTCTGCCTGGCCGGGCTGGGTCTGCCGCGCCGCGGGCCGCCAGCGAGAGCAGCCCCGATAGAAACGGAGAGACAGGGCGGCCCTGCCCCCGGCCTCGCTTGTGCCGCTGTCAGCCGGCCCGGCGGCGGGGCT
The DNA here is from genome assembly GCF_025201925.1 of Gopherus flavomarginatus. Classification (NCBI taxonomy): domain Eukaryota; kingdom Metazoa; phylum Chordata; order Testudines; family Testudinidae; genus Gopherus; species Gopherus flavomarginatus. The sequence continues at coordinate 202,025,767 of NC_066617.1, forward strand.
CGGCCGCGCCGCGAGCGATGGGCCGAACGGGCTGCTAAAGTGGGTTAGTTAAACTGCCCCGCAGCGCCTTTCATTTCGCGTGACAGGGGCCGTGCCGTTCGCTGGGGAGTGAATTAAACGGAACCGAATCGGGCTGTGTCTACACTACAGGGTTGGCCACCTCGCTTCTGTTGGTGTACAGCCAGCACAGTTATTAAATCGCGTCTGCGTGTGTGTATGCAGCCGTGGCACTTTGTGTGGGCGGTGAGGGTCTTCGCAGGGAGCCCGTGTATCGATTGTATTGTCAGCGGGGGGGGACTGCGGGGTAGCTCCTGAAAGCCTGTAAACATAGACGTGAGCAACCCTATGTCTACACTGATGATGCTCTGACAGTCAGCAGTGACCCCCTAACAGCTGGTAGCCTTATAATGGCTGGCAACCATTAAAAAAAAATTAACCCTCTCACAAACACAGTAGCCTAAACTTTTAAACTGTCTTCCTTTATCAGTCTTAAGGCAGTTAAAGCTGGTCCTAAGCCAGTTTTTGCTAAGCAAATTGCAAAGGTGCAGGGTTTGCTAACCGCCAATCAAATGCTAACACAACCAAAGCCCGTGTGTAAGTGTGTATAAAAACTTCTTGTTTTTTGTATGAAGTAGAGTTTTTTGTACCAAGGTACAAAACTCTCTGTTCTTATGCAAAATAAAGCAACCTTTCCTTATCCCCTGTCTGGCTGTCATTGGCTCTCAGCTAGGCAAACCCAACATTTCGGTAACGGTGCCTTGACCCTAATTACATCCTGAGGTGATGTGTTGGGGGAGGCGGCTCAAACAACCCCCAGATTTTTGCCAGGATAGGCGTTGGGCTGAGTGTGGCTGAAGTGAAGAGACTTGCTTAGGAGAGGCACCAGCACCTAGTGCTCCTGCTGAGCCCTGCTAGGAGGTGCGTGGTGTAGGGAGGAGAGTCTGGGCAGTAGGGGCAGCTCAAGGCCCCAGCACGCCAAGCATGTGCTTGGGGCGGCAAGTTGCGGGGGGCGCTCTGCCGGCACCGCGAGAGCGGCAGGCAGGCTGCCTTCAGCAGCTTGCCTGTGAAGAGTCCGCTGATCCTGCCTGCAGGAGGTCCGCTGAAGCCGCAGGACCAGTGGACCCTCCGCAGGCAAGCCGCCGAAGGCAGCCTTCCTGCCGTACTTGGGGCAGCAAAATGCCTAGAGCCGCCCCTGCTGGGCGGGCATCAAAGCTCTGCCAGAGGGAGTGCAGGGAAGCCCACTGCATCCCATCCCTTTCTCACCCACAGCTGCAATTACCGATGGTTGGCAGTAGGTGGTTGGAGCCTCTGACCACAGCAGGGAGGCAATGGGAGAAGTGAGGAAGGAGCTGTGATGGGAGTGGAGTCAAGTTGGTGCCAGCTTGGAGCAGTTGTGGGAGGCACAGGAGGAATGGGAAAGGGCCCAGAGGCGAGGCGTGAGGCGGACATGTGTCCCCACCAACCTTTAAATTATGCCCAGCCCATTATCAAGAGTTAAGTGTCGCCTCTGATTACATCGGCCGTGATGCCACATGCTCAGGGAGGTAGTGTTACTATATTGATGTAAAGAGGAACTTGCTTTGGCAGGAGCCAAATTTAAGTGAAAACACTTTCACAGCTAGGTCAACATAAAACAGCTTATGTTGACCTAGTCCTGTTGCGTAGGCGACGCTCTGCGACACAAGGTGAGTGGGGTAATATGTTTTATTGGACCAATTAATTTTGGTGAGATCTACCAGCTTTCAAGCTTACACAAAGCTCTTCTGGTCTGGGACAGGTACTCAGTGTCACACTTAATTACAAGATGGAGCAGTCGTGGTAGGGAAGGAAGGGAGGAAAGATGCTGGAGTGGTAAGGTTAGCAGGTTACTGATTGCAGTTAGCAGGTTAGCAGTTAGCAGGCTACTGTAATAAGCCATAAATCCAGAGGCCCTATACAGTCGATGATTTTTAATGTTTAGCGAAGTTGTAAATTTAAGCTCCCAGGCTTGTCTTTTGAAGGTGTTGTGTAGGTTTCCTTTGAGAATGAGGACGAAGAGGTCAGATATGGAGTGACCACTTTGTGAAAAGTGTGCACCCACAGGGTAATGTGGTATTTTTGTCTTATTTTCTGTGTGAGTTCATTCGAGAGCATACTGATTGTCTGGTTTCACCCACATAGTTGTTGTTTGGGTATTTAGTGCACTGGATGAGGTACATCACATGTGATAGGCATGTATGGGACCCATGGATCTTGAAAGGAGCGTGGTCGAGGTTGCTGGTCGTTGTACCAGTAGAGAGATGTCTGCAGGTTTTGCATCTGTTGTTCTGGCAGGGATTGATGCTGCTTTGAGTTGGTGTGTCCTGGTCTGCTGAGAACTTGCTTCTGATGAGGTGTGTGTGTGTGTGTTGGTGGGGAGAAAGTGTTTGAAGGTCAGAAGAGGAGGTTCAGGGAAGATTAAAGTATGAGTTGTAATTGTTTGATACCCTGTATAGGTTCCATTGTGGGATGATAGGTGACAACTTAGTTCCTTTTTCCCCTTAGGACTGGAGAGTTGTTAACAGGCCACTTCACGGTGAATGATCCCTTGAGATGTGTGGTGACTATCTATGCTGAACAATCTGTTTCCTCTTGTATTTTGCTGTGCCACTCTGAGGGCTTATCTACACCATGCAGCTTTTAGCAACAGGGCTGTGTCGACACAGCCTTGTCACTAAAATTTGGCTTGTATAAACACCCTTTTTTGGCACTTTGTCATCACCTTTGCCGTCAAAATACTTTCACCCTTGCAAGTGGCATTCAGTTTGTCTGCAGGAGAGCGCTCCTGCTGACAAAGCCGCGTTCACACTGCCACTTGCTGCGGCAAAACTTTTATCTTTTGGGAGGAGCTTTTTTTAAGCACCCGTGAAAGACAAAAGTTTTGTGGACATCTTGTCAGTGTAGTACCTTTCCCAGACCTGAATTAGAGCTCTGTGTAAGCTCAAAAGCTTGTGTCTCTCACCAACAGAAGTTGATCCAGTAAAAGATATTACCTCACCCATCTTGTAGACATGTTGGTGTCAGGATATTAGAGAGACAATACCAGTGCATAAACTGAATTAAGGCCACTTCAATTCTCGTTGAGGGCAACCACACTGGGGTTTAATGTGGTTTAACTTATGCACTTCAAATTCACACTTGAATTCAGATTGATTTTTCTTGAGTGTCCTTGTGTAGACAAGCCCTATGATTCTCTCTGTCCACTCTAAACCAGTAACACAAGCCCCATTGGAGACATCCTTGACTCCTCCATCCCCCTGTTCACTTTAGCCAGCTACATCAAGGCAAAGCTACAGATTGCTTGGTCTGCACTCATGTTTTATGACGTGTCAGCTATCGTGCTAGGTATCACCTTGTAAAAACAACTCCATTTTTGCTGGGGTAGATGTACTCTAGGAGGGCGTTTGAATTGTGTTCAGGCAAAGGCTTGTGTGCATGGCAGGGTAATGCACACTATAGTGTGCAATTTCTGAACCACACGAACATATTGCACACCAGCATCTTGGTCCGTGTCGACCCTGCTGGGGCTCTTTAAAGGTTTCCTAGTGCACTTTAACATAGGGCTGGCTATATTATTTTATCACAAGGGAATATTTGAATATAGATTGAGCAGATGAAGGGATTTAAAAAAAATCCATGCAACCGTGGATGGTTATGTAATGCAGAGTGATAATCATGTGATTGATCAATCTGTTTGAATTAGGACTGAGACTGACAGCTTTCCCCCTCCCCCCCTTTTAATGATTTGGCACTCCTATCTGTATACTTTGTTGGCTCTGGTGTGGAGAGCCTTCTTATTGTAAAATAACTCTCAGCTAGTGTTCATATAGGGACACTGAGCACTTTCATGTTCTTCCACTTGTTCACAATATTAATGTAAATGATATTAATAAAGACAGATACAACTCAGAGTTTGAAATAAAAAACAAAAAGCGGCTTGATCACACAAAATACTATTATTTTTTCTTACATTTATTTTAGTGTACAACTTTTGTTGGCATTTGTGAATGTATCTCTGTTGCAGTGGAGAAAAGAAATGGGAATTCTCAGGTCTTTACTGAAAGAGTTGGAGTTTATGAGAAAGGATGTGTGTTTCATTGGGTAAGAGGGGGAAAGAGGCATATGGAAAGGGATGTACAAGGGTGGTCTGCCTATCTAGGAAGCTGGCCACCAGTGACATCCCTTAGAGATTACTGCTACACTTGTGTTTGGTGACACAATCTTGTGTGTGTCATCTTTTACAAAGATAAACTCTTTAGTTGTCATATGAATAGATGAAATAACCTTAAAAACTAGGGCTGAGACTGAATAAAAACACAAGATAACTTTAGATGTGAAAATCGTTTCTTGTGGTTGTCTGAAGTTTCTTTTCCATGATGTGTTAATATCTGACTAATATTTTCTAGTGAAATAAACTATTTGTGTGGGAGAACAAAAGGGAACCCTCAAATAAATGTTTGTTATGAAAGTGCTTTGAGGATTTCTCTGAAGTGAACTTAAGGGCGCATGATTTGGGCAGGGCTGCCCGGGGGGGTGGGCAAGTGGAGCAATTTGCCCCATGCCCCGCGGGGGCCCCCACGAGAGTATTTCGGGGGCTCTGGAGCAGGGTTCTTCACTCCGGGGGCCCAGAAAACTCTTGCAGGGCCTGTGCCCCCAAGCTTCTTCCACTCCGGGTCTTCAGCGGCAATTTGGCGGCGAGGGGGTACTTCTGCTCCGGGATCCGCCGCCGAAGTGCCTGGTCTTTGGCAATTCGGCAGCGGTGGCCCTCTGCTGCCGAAGACCCCAGGCCCCCTGAATTCTCTGAGTGGCCTTGGGTTTGGGGACATTTTATGTGTACATATGTACAAATGGAGTGAGATAAGTGGCACTTACTTTGAAGTCAAAAGGACATGGCCAACTTTAAAATCACACTTCTCTCTGGAGTTTTGTACCACCTACCGTTATAGTAATCTTAGGGAGTAACTTGTAAGTAAAAAGTCGAAACATTTTTTCTGTTTAGTTTTGCATTTGACAGCACTGTGTATAGTTAGTTTTACTGATTCCCTTGGATAGCCAGCTAGCTTCTACTCCTGCAAACATTCACATTTATGCTTAACTTCACACCATGAGTATCCAGTTGAGTTACTTGTGAATTCAGTGGAACTGCTCATGTTTATGAGGCTAAATGTGTATAAGTGTTTACATAATTTGGGGGTTTGGTCATTTTCACCTTAGCTGAAAAAAACATAAACGTTAAGAGGAGAATAATTTTGAAAAATAAAATCAGGACACGCTCTTTAAAGAGTGCTCTATCAGAAACTGGATTTTTTTTGAAGTAATCATTTAAAAACATTGAAGTTGACAATGTCCCTTTAAAGATCACATGAGCCGCTTTAATCTGCTTGTGTTAAAATAGACAATGCTTTTATTTTTTTTTAAAGTAAAACCTTTTATAGTGTTAGAACGTGAATGTTTTGTTGAAGAAAACAATATGCTAAATTTCATGTTGTTCATTTCACCCAAATCATAAATAGCTCTCCCTTTTTACAGCTCTGCTCTCTGGCCCTGGAAATATCAGTCACTCTTTAGCTACCGTTTTTCCTCTTCCACTTTTACTAGTCTTTGCCATAACATGGTGTCTAGCTAAAGTAAGAGCATATATTTGTGGCTGGAGCTGCTCTGCTAGACAGATGTTTGATTAGTAAGAACGTTATTTCCTCCTTTCTTTCCTTCCTGATCATCATAACCATCTACAGTATGCTAAGAAGCTTATGTTGTAACTGAAAAGAGTGGTGAGTTTGAATGTGTTGCAGAATTTCTTAGATATAGTCCAGGGATTCTCAGACTCGGGGTCACGAGGGTATTACATGGGCGGTTGTGAGCTGTCAGCCTCCACCCCAAACCCTGCTTTGCCTCCAGCATTTATAATGGTGTTAAATATATAAAAAAAGTGTTTTTAATCTAAAAGGGGGGTCGCTCTCAGAGGCTTGCTGTGTGAAAGGGATCACCAGTACAAAACTTTGAGAACCACTGATACAGTCCATGAAGGTTCACTGAACTTCTTTCTCTCCAGTTCCTGTGATCTCATGAATTATGGCCCCAGGAGCTAATACTTTTCTGCTGATAGCACTTGACACCTTTAGCAGCCTCCCCCCTTTAAAAAAAAAAAAAGAATTTGGCAGATTTTTCTTGTGGGATACTTGGTTGAACTTATGACTGTTACATTGGACAAGCATGTTTTCTAAAATAGAGTTTAAAAATTGTTATAACAAAGTAAAAGGGATACAATCAATATTTGTATATTAAACTAAGCTTTATTTCTGATATCCCATTAGAAACTTAAAGTGTATTTCTGTTCTGAAAAGTGTCTGAGAATTTTTTTGAGATTCCTGATTTACTGCTTCAGTGAATTCCAGCTCAGAATTGCTCAGTTTGTGTCTCCCCCTACCTATTCCCTGCGCTTTCTGTCAACCCCTGCAGTCTAAGCTTGGAAGCCAAGCCAAAAGTCAAGACTACCTTCTTTTTGGCTCACATTACCAGTAATAAATATTCAGTTCAACTGCTGCCCTCTATTACACCTGTTACTCCATTGTCTTCAATTAATGCCCATAGTTAAACCTCTGCTACCCTATTCCTTTCACTGAGGATTGCATAATTCAAAGACAATGATGTTGCAAATGTGGTCTTGCAAATGGAATTTATTTAATCACTGTAATGTTACATGAGTAAGAAAATAATCTTTCATTCTCTGTTATGTTACTTTTTCAGAGCAGACAGTAGTAAAAAATGTGATCTTTTTTCACAAAATTGTGCTCATATGATCTTGCATACATACAGACTACAGATCTGCTGAGGAAGAAGGAGCCATTTTTACACACTCACCATCAAAGTAGAAATACTTATGTTTTGATCTGAAAACAGATTATATTTTTATCTCATCAACTATGCAACTTCTTTTTTCTGACATCTGAAAATGGAGGCAGCTTTCTGGAAATCCTCTACTTCCTGTGTACTGGCAGGGTGGTATGGTCTTGTGCCATGCATGCTCTGCACCAGAGATCGGCAACCTGTGGCACGCCAGGGTAAGCTCCCTGGTGGGCCGGGCCGTTTTGTTTACCTCCTGCGTCTGCAGGTTTGGCTGATTGCTGATCCCACTGGCTGCGGTTCGTCACTCCAGGCCAATGGGGGCTGTGGGAAGAGGCGAGGGCCGAGGGATGTGCTGGCCGCCACTTCCCGCAGGCCCCATTGGCCTGGAGCGGCGAACCGCGGCCAGTGGGAGCTGCGATTGGCTGAACCTAAGGATGCGGCAGATAAACAAACCGGCCCAGCCAGCCAGCCAGGGGTTTTACCCTGGCGGGCTGCGTACCAAAGGTTGCCGATCCCTGCATTGCACTATAGAATTAGGTAACATTCCTTTAAGAAATGGAAGGAAAACTATTTTATTAAAAAGTGGGACAGTTGCTGTCTGAAGAGTTACCATGTATTATGTATAAAACAAATAAAATAGAAAGCCTGCAAGTTTCATTTTGTTTATCTCCACTCTTACGCATACACAATAACTGTGTCTTCCCTTTGCCTGCCACTATTTTCATGTCTTCAAAATAACAAAAAATCAGTTAAAGACTGATTCCCATTTCCTCACCATCTCCAACCTCCTGAAATAAAAAGATGCAGAGTATTGGTCTCTCTTCAGTCTCTGCTCATTCTTGTTTGTGTCTTGATGCATTTTTACCCTTTACCCTCCAAGCTTATTATGGAGGAAACTAACCTGCACTACTCTTGCTCAAGAGGAAATGTTGCATTGCTGCAAAGGAATCCCAGGGTCATACTATGTGGAGAAGTCTTTGTGGTGATTGCATCTCAAAGTATATTGTAGCAGGGAGAAAGGTCATAGATCTTCTGGGTCCATTTTACAACTGTGGAATGGTAGAAAGCAGCAGAGGCACATCTAGTAGAGCTTCTGCCCAGAGATCCAAGTGTTGAAAGCTGGCACTGCTTGCTTTTTAAATGCTTTGGCTGACATGCATTCAGAACCAATGAATTCTTCCATGCACTAAGTCTTGAAACTCTGTATAAACAGAGAAAAAAATGAATCCCAATTAATAGAGATTTCTCCTCTGTAACAGGCTAAGAAGCCATGAATTATCTTGCTATTTCAATAGGCTTGAGTACTTTTTAACTATACTAAACTTGGTATTCTATTTTAATTTTTAATATGTAAAGATTTCTGTTGTGGAACTGATGTCACACATCCTTAAACTTTGTGTACAATAACATTTTCCCCAACCTCTTCCTGTCTCTCCCTCTCTCCCTGCCCCAACATTTTTGTAGGCCAAATGAATCTGACGAGCCCTCAGAATGTTCAAGTCAATGTTGTAAACACAAATTTCACTCTAAGATGGAGCTGGGGTAGTGAGAGTGACTTCAATGTGACATTTTCAGCTCAATACCAACGGTAAGCTTACTGTTTTACTGTGAGCCAAAATTATTTGAAATCCATGTCTACAGAAGGTAAAAAGAGGAAAAAACAAAACAAAAACCCACCACTGCGGTTTGTTTGTTTATTGATATAAAAATTGTTAAAAATAAGCTGAAGAGCACACTGGTGATCCAAGAAAAGTGATGCTTTTATAGTGGTTTGTGCGCTTCTTTTCATCACTGTGTATAGTTTGAACATGTAGCCACATTTTTAACATTGTAACTGTTTTTGGTTACAAGAGTTTCAAAACATTGATGTTAGTGTTTGAAGTGGTACTAATCTTCTTTAATTCACAGAGCTTTGGGAATCCTGGCCTTCTAGCAGTGCATCCTTACACCCAGGCTGTCCCAAAGTGTGAACTGCTAAATCTGGGAATCTACAAGCATTTCAGGGGCATATCAAGGGTTGTCCCTTAGACACAGTGGGCTTTAGATTGGTTAAAAGTTGCAGTCCAGTCTACTGATTAAAACCTAGTTCCAGCTAGGTTAGGGGATAATTCTGAAACTCTCCCACCGACATAGCGCTGTGCACACTGCCATTTATATTTTTCACATCTCTGAGCAACATAAGAGCAAAATTTTCATTTGTATCATTGGATGCTGGATCAGGCCCAGAATGATTTCTTAAATCAACGTGAATGCCAAAATATGTACTTGCCGAATCGTCCAAATGGAATAGAGGCATATCTGAATCTTACAAAATTGGAATTTGTTTCTTTCAGATCTTTGGATAAGATCAGATCAGATGTGTGCAGAGGGAACATCTTTAGGGGAATTATCAAACTAGGAGAAGCTGCACTGGTGGTCTTGCTTGTACCAATCTAGGATTAATTTTCCTCACTGCTGTGCATTTAAATTATCAGTCTTTGTATAAAAACAACGAGGAGTCCGCTGGCACCTTAAAGACTAACAGATTTACTTGGACATAAGTTTTTTATGCACAAAAGCTTATGGCCAAATAAATCTGTTAGTCTTTAGGATGCCAACGGACTCCTCGTTGTTTTTGTGGATACAGACTAACACGGCTACCCCTCTGATACTCGAGTCTTTGTATAGAAATTCTGTAACTTTCTTTGTAAGAAACCATCACGAAGAAACTTCTAAAATGCAGCGCAAAGGGAGAACACAATCCTGTGCTCAGTGTGAGAGCCTGGAGACATAACACAGATTTATCTAAAGTAAGGCTATCCCTGAGTATATCAAATTGAACAGTAGACAGACTAATATTAAAAATTCAGTACCAGATGCACACACAGTTTATTTAAATATGTATATCCTGTATTTGTGAAGCTGTGTTCAATGTGTTTTGGTCATGCCACCAGTATGGACAAGAACACCCCAGCACACCATGTGCTCTCACTGTCATGCACTGCTAACTGGTGCCCCAGACTGCCCCCGAGATTTGTCGATATGCAGAATTGAGTTAGTTCTGGGAATTTCACTACACAGTGCCTAGTCAACATCATCAACTGTTGTGATTCTGGCTCGTGCAGTAGTCCTCAGTAGACTATGCCTGTTTGTTGCAACACTTCTTTGGGGTATCCAGAACCATAAGCCACTGTTACCTGCAAGGCAAGGTTAAGACTAGCAGAGTCTCAAGGTGTGTGCTGGTGAAGCTGATAGACTGAGGTGGCAGGGAGCTGACACACAGTTTAAGCTCCAGCAAAACTCTCACTTGCTGAGGGGTAAAATGCAGAGAATCCCAGTTCCTGAACCCCCTAGAAAACCATTCCCTTGCAGCATCCAGACCCTGTCACTTGGTGCCCACAGAAATACCAAGTGTGCTGTCTCAAAAAAGACAGACAGCTGAACCAACAGACTGGTGCGTAGAGATTGCACACCTCACTTGAATATAACAGCACTGATGTGATTACGTAAAACGAAAATTGAATTTATTAATGAACAGAGATTTAAGTGACGCTAAACAGATAATATAAACAGAAAAGGATACAAGTAAAACAAATAAAACACGCTTCCTAGTGTCTATAATTTAACAAATTGCAATCCTGGTCTCAGGCAATTACTCACCTACAGTCCATTTTCAGCATCCTCAACCCATGTTGTTGGGGGACCTACCTTTCACAGATTCCAAATGTGTATGGCCCCTTTTTGTCTCTTAAGTGATGAATGCACAAGGAGTCCCCTTTCTTTCCTTTTATAATCTAGAAAACCTTTGAAACGTATTTGAAAAATAAACCTAGGAAAAGTTCCTCTCTCCTGTTTCTTGTTCTTCACGGTGAAGGTGCAAGCCCCTTCATTCTCTGGCGAACCTGCTTATTCAATTGACTTGATCATTTTGTTTACCTTAGATGCAAATGTACTTTTACTGTCCTTTTCTTGTAATCAAGCCATACTGTTTTTCTCATCTGCCCGTTAGCTTGATCCATGGAGACAGGCAAATCCACATTCCTTTATCTAGGGCAGGGATCGGCAACCTTTGGCATGCGGCTTGCCAATCCCTGATCTAGGGCAAGCTTGTTTATCAACTGCCTCCACTACATTTTTAACATAAGAATGGCCATACTGGGTCAGACCAGTGGTCCATCTGGCACAGGATCCTATCTTCTGACAGTAGCTGGTGCCAGATGCTTGGGAGGGAATGAACAGAACAGGAAAGATATCAAGTGATCCAGGCCCTGTCCTCCATTCCCAACTTTTGGCATTTTGATGATTAGGGACACTGTGATTGGGTGTAAAGGCTGCAGACGGATGAGGAAGGGGCCAGAGAGGACCTGGCAGCAGGGCTAACCCCACCCCTCTGGCCCTGTCAATCATGCATGATAGGGAGGAGGTCTTTAAAAAGGAGGAAGCTGCAATTAGCAATGGGGGAAAGAGCAGGATCACACTAAGCAGCAAACTGCAGGAGTGACTCCTGAAGCTGTGGAGGGAGCTTCTGGGCAGGAAACTTTCAAACCAACCCTGAGGAGAGTGCAGTGGACTCCCAGGGCAAGACAGACAAGCTGAGGCCATCCCAGAAACCAAGCCAGAGCGATTTCCCCAAACCCATTGCACAGGGGCTGGATTGTTGGCAGCGCTATAGACTTGCCGCTTCCCCCACCTCCATTTTCTGGGATCACAAGGAAAGAGTATTCCTGAATGTGGGGGAGTTCTTGACTTTCATTTTGATCTTCCAGTCAGAGAGAATTAAGGAGCTCTACAAAGGGATAGAACCCCCTTGGTAATAGTGGGGAAGTGGGGCATGGGTTGTGACCACCTAGTGTAGGTCACTGGATGTGGTCAGGTTCCCCCACTGCCTGAGCGAGGAACCATCAAGGGTTGCATTATAGACACTCGGAGCATGGGGTTGTGTCCCTGACCACCTTGGCTAATAGCCACTGACAGACCTGTCCTCTGCAAGAGCATATTAAGAACATATTTCCAGCATATATTTATAACTCCTTATACACAACTCATACGTACATCACACAATGATATTCATGGCAAGTGTCACCAGTTTTCATATGATACATTACAAGATATTGTTGGGCTAATTATTCTGACTCTGTGTTGGTTGTAGTGAGTTGACCAGACCTGTTGGGATTTATTGTTACATAATCATGCGCCCTTTGCCAGTTGCCATAAAGGAGCTCTTAGGGTCACAGTTGGATGATGTGATGACTTATGTGTGGGGTCCTCACAGCCATGAAGTCTGCTCTCCTCTGTGAAATCTGCTAGGGAGAGGCAGGGCTTGGGGCACACCAGCCTGGGCTCCTATCATGCACCAGACTCTGGCTGCTAATCCTGGTGGGGCTGAGGGCTTGCTTGCTTTTCTCTTTCAGGGTGCTCCTGGGGCCGGTGAGACCCATCTCTGGGAACCTCCCCCAGCTGCAGGAAGCCCCACACCTCCACTGTGTCCTTCCCCCATTGCTCCCCAGCGGTGGGCAGAGGAGTCATTGTACGTGGAGCAGCAGCAGAGCTTCTTGCAGATTGCGGGGGGAGGGTGAGTCCTGGAGGTGGATCTGACCCGGCCCTGGGGGCAGCCCCTGCAGGAGAATAAGAAGTTCTATCCCTCTCCAGCCTGGCCAAGACTAGTAGTTGGAGCCTAATGGATAGTAGGACCCCCCACAGCTGAGGTGTCCCCAGCCAACAGCATCAGAACTGGGATGGATAGGGGGTCATGCCCCTCCACTATTTAATGTGGGCGTAGCTTGGGGGGCAGAGGGCAGCATTGCCCCCACAGACTGCAAGACTTACATAGTTATCAGCTCCCCTGCTGCTTGCAGTGTGCAGTTGCTGTCCCCTGCTCCCAGACTATGCCCTTGTTAAAAAGTGGGGGGACAAGGCTCCCACTCCTGCAGTTCCAGCGCTGGTGCCCCCCCTACTTCTAAAAAGGTTCTGGCACTTCTGTCCCCAGCCCTGCCCCTTCCCATCTCCAGGCCCAGTGCTCATGAGTTAAAGGCCCACAGGGCTCTGGGCAGTTACCCACCCATAATGCTGGCCCTGCCACCACCCCCCCCAAAGTGATGGCCCCCACCATACCATACAACCTTCACATCAGCGCTGCCCCCTGTTCTCCAGCTTCCCAGCTCTGAGGGCAGCATCTCCATCAGCAACAACTCAGATGTAAGGGTGGCAATGCTGCGATCCCCCTACAATAGCTTTGTGACACCCCTCCCCCACAATCATCTTATTGGTTGGAACCTCCATGCTTATAACACCCTGAAATTTCAGATGCAAGTATCTGAAATCATGAAATTGACTACTTTTAAAATCCTAGGACTGTGAAATTGACCAAAATGGACACTGAATTTGGTAGGGCCCTAATTATGTATCCCTATGTATATCTTTAGGTCTGTACCTGTGATAATTTGAATGTTCTCAACATATTGAAAAAGTGCAAAATAGCGAATGCTAGAAATTTGAGAATTTCATTATGAAAACACAAAATTATAGTTCCCATTGCAGCCAGGACACTGGCTCGTGGTACTTTGTGTTTGGAAAACACAGTAGAATTAAAATTCATTCCTAAACTGATGCATGCCTATGAAGCAACCATGGCATAGTTCCTGCAAATCATATATTTCCTGTGTAGATGTTCCTCAGTATTGGTATGCATATCATTTGTAAAAACACATTCAGTAGTAACAGTACATACAGAAAGAGAAACATTGGCTGGTTGATCTTAATTTACAAACTTTGGTCATCAGATTAAACTGTTTGTATATCCTTATTTTCAGTTAGCGCCTCTTTTTTTTTAGTTTGTGCTTCTTGCTTCTTTCTAATGTGACTACTATTTCTCATTACCCTTTCCCAACAAATAAATACACAAACTTGTCTGGCTTAATAGCAACTCCGTAATTAAGATGTCAGGGAAAGAATCATATTATATATTTGAACATGAAGATTTGGTGTGCTTCTCTTTATTTTTTGGATGGGAGAAAGGTGGCTTCAAAAATACAGGTTTACCTCAGAAACATGCAACTGTTGAAGACAAAATATAGTGGTTATACAAGTTTACTCTCAGTTTTCCAGTTTTTTCCTCTTTTAATTATGAGTCTCATCTTTACCCTATTGTTTCTGCCACTTCCTGATGTCTGAATTGTCTTTTGGAGACAGGTGGTTTTTGATGAGAAGCCCAGTTCTGATAGGATAGAATAGTTCACTCTCCTGTGTTTTTCATTTTATTCGGTTTTCTTTTTCCCAGTTGTTGATTCTGATTTCCTATTCTGTCTCCTTTCCTTCATTTCTCTCCTTCACTCCTCCAGTCTACTCGCTCTCAGCTGTACTCTTTACTATTCAGAACTCTCACTCGTTGTTCCCCCATCCCTTTCCTTGGCCACTTAGGTCTCCTCCAAGCACTTTTTGCACCCCCTATTCTGTGAGTGTACCTGAGGGGTAATAAAATACACCCCAGTTTGGTAGTGCACTCAGGGTTTAATCCCAGAAATGATAATCCTGAAATGATCTTTTTTTTTTTTCTCAAAAAGAACAGGAGTACTTGTGGCACCTTAAAGATTAACACATTTATTTGAGCATAAGTGTTTGTGAGCTACAGCCCACTTCATCGGATGCATAGAGTGGAACATATAGTGAGGATATATATATATATGTATATATGTGTGTGTATATATATACACATACAGAGAACATGAAAAGGTGGGAGTTGCCCTACCAACTCTAAGAGGCTAATTAATTAAAATGAGCAAACAGTCCTGTGGCACCTTATAGACTAACAGACGTATTGGAGCATGAGCTTTCATGCGTGAAAACCCATACATGCATCTGATGAAGTGGGTATTCACCCACGAAAGCTCATGCTCCAATATGTCTGTTAGTCTATAAGGTGCCACAGGACTCTTTGCTGCTTTTACAGATCCAGACTAACATGGCTACCCCTCTGATACTTAATTAAAATGAGCTGTTGTGTTTAAGTGTTGGACTAGAAAAGCAAATTGCCAGCATGTCTTGGGGATTCCTTATTCAATAGTTAACCCAGACTAGCATTCATAAAGTAACCTAAATTAGACAGGTTTCAGAGTGGTAGCCATGTTAGTCTGTATCAGCAAAAACAACTAGGAGTCCTGGTGGCACCTTAGAGACTAACAAATAAATTAGGTATTCTAGAATTCTGAGACCAGTTGAATATCTTTTTGACCACCAGATGGTTCTGATCAAAATACAAAATGAATGTTTACATTTTCTTTTATCACCAATAGAAACCTAATTTTATTTTTTTACTTGAAGAAGATTTGAGAATTATGAGGAAGAAGAAGAAGAAACAGATTGGAAAGAGATATCTGGCTGTCAGAATGTCACTGTCCTAGAATGCGACTTCTCCTCAGCAATGACAGCTTATTTAGATTCCTATAATGTGCGTATAAGAGCTGAAAAAGGGGAAGAAAAATCTCTGTGGTCTACTACTTTATCATTCGTACCATATTCAATTGGTATGTACTACATATGTACTTCGTTATTAAACAGGTTAATTTTTCAACTTAATGGTGTTACAGCACAATATAAAATACAGTGTAGATATTTGTATTCCCTATTATTATTATCAGCTCTGCTGTTTTATAGATCAACTTCCTTTTTATGCTTTTAATAGTAGTATTTATATACTAACTTTCCTGAGATCCTGTCCAAACACAAGTTGTGCTGTTTTAAATAACTTGACTAAAGCAGTACAAACCCCTTCCATAAGGATGGCTAAATCTCATTTGTGCCTTTGAAAATCACACCCATAATTGCTAATTGCCCAACCTTTACTAAATTATAGCACTGTATGAAATATGCAGTGAATAGCCTTTTAAATTGCTTGGACCATGTAAGTTAAGATTATTTTGAGACCCTTAGCTCTGACTATTCTGACTTGCATGCTTAAAGTTATAAGTTTAACATTGCTAGAACGTATCTAATGTTATAAGCAGCTTTAAGTGATTGTCATGGAAAATTTATGACCGATGAGTCCACCATACATAATGTATGTCAGTTATTCTTCCCAACTTTTGAGCTATGCAGCACTCCCATGGTAAAGTGTAATGTAGGGCCCTTTATTTTTGCAGGTCATGGTTTTCTATGGTGGCCATCTCTATGCTGTACCCATTTCATTCCTAACATTAGGGAAGAGGCAGGATGGTCCAGATTAGGGACGAGCCGATTCCCTGAGTACCATATGTGTCATTGCCCCTGTGCTGATATTGGCAAATGTATTTGAGAAGCTAGCGTTCCAGCAGTCCTACCTTCTACCTTTCATTTACCACAAATGATAACTTATATACAGCTGAATCCTTCCATTAATATTGGGTTGGTTCTTGGGGAATGAGCTTTTTTTAAAGTAAGTTTTTCTTGTAACCTCATTCCACAAATTTATGACTCTTCGTTTCAGAATCAGGCAGTTACTGTGATATTGTTACAGCCAGTAAGTATTATTTTAACTATCTTCAGTCCCAGATAACACTTGGAGTTTATTCAGTTAAACTACGGTTAGATTCTACCTGAAGAACTTAAAATTAAGTACTGTACGCAATTCCTTGTAGTTTACTTGTTCAAACATGTAACTTCTGATTTTTCAATAGTTGTTGTGCTTCATGATAATGTTTAATTTTTGCAGCTAAAATTGGTCCTCCAGGAGTGCAGTTAGAATCCATAGATGGAGTGGTGAAAATCAACATTTCCCCTCCAGAAGACAATCAGAACAGAAAAATGTGGACAAATGATATAAGTTTTACCTACAATGCGGTGTTCTGGGAAAACTCATCAAATGCAGAGGTATGATAGGGATTAAAATTAAGTTTAAAATATTGTTTTATTTACTTCAGTTGTTGAGTCACTTCCTAGAATTAAATTCTACTTTTTATTATTTTATACATATGATATGTCCTAATTTCTGCCTGTAGCTTGATACATTCACTGTTAAAAAATAAAGTGCATTGATTTGCTAGACTGTATTACATCTTGCTCAAAGTTTTGGTTCGGTTGCTAATGTCATTAAGCTGGTCCATGCTTAGTTGCTTAAGAACATAACAGCCATACTTGGTCAGACCAACGGTCACTCTAGCCCAGTATCCTGTCTTGCAACGGTGGCCAATGCCAGGCGCTTCAGAGGGAATGAACAGAACAGGCAGTCATTTAATGATCCATCTCCTGTTGCACATTCCCAACTTCTGGCAGCAGAGGCTAGGACACTCAGATCATAGTGTTCTATCCCTGACTGTCCTGGCTAATAGCCATTGATGGGCCTATCCTCCATGAACTTACATAGTCCTTTTTTGAATCCTGTTACAGTTTTGGCCTTCATGACATCCACTGGCAACGTGTTTCATAGGTTGACACTGCATTGTGTGAAGAAGTATTTCCTTTTTTGTTTGTTTTAAACCTGCTGCCTATTATTTCATTGGGTGACCCTTAGTTCTTCTGTTATATGAAGAGGTGAATAAGGAAGTGTTATACACTATCTCCACACCAGTCAAGATTTTTATAGACCTCTATCGTATCCCCCCTTAGACGTCACTTTTCCAAGCTGAAAAGTCCCAGTCTTTTAACCTCTCCTTCATATGGAAACTGTTCCATACCCCTAGTCATTTTTGTTGCCATTCTCTGTACCTTTTCCAATTCTAATACATCTTCTTTGAGATGAGGTGACCAAATCTGCACACAGTATTCAAGATGTGGACTTGCCATGGATTTATATAGCGGGATTGATACTTTCTGTTTTATCCTTTTCCTAATGGTTCCTATCATTCTGTTAGCTTTTTTGACTGCCGCTGTACATTGAGCAGTTGTTTTCAGAGAACTATCCATGATGACTCCAAGATAATTCTTCGGAGGTAATAGCTAATTTAGATCCCATAATTTTGTATGTGTAATTGGAAAACATTATCTCAATGTGCTTTGCTTTGCATTTATCAACATTGAACTTCATCTGCCATTTTGTTTCCCAGTCACCCAGTTTTGTGAGATTCCTTTGTAACTCTTCGCAGACTGCTTTGGATTTAACTATCTTGAGGAGTTTTATATCATCTGCAAATTTAGCCACCTCAATGTTTACTCCTTTTTCTAGATAATTTATGAATTTGTTGAACAGCACTCCTCCCAGTACAGACCGCTGGGGAACCCCACTATTTACTTCTCTCCATTCTGTAAACTGACCATTTATTCCTGCCTTTTGTTTCCTATCTTTTAGCCAGTTATTGATCCATGAGAGAACCTTTCCTCTTATCCCATGACTGCTTGCTTTGCTTAAGAGCCTTTGGTGAGGGACTTTATCAAAGGCTTTCTGAAAATCTAAATACCACTTTACCCACTGGATCACCCTTATCCCTGTTTGTTGACCACCCTCAAAGACTTCTAATAGATTGACAGCAAGATTAGTAGGGCAACTCCCACCTTTTTTATGTTCTCTGTGTATATATATATCTCCTCACTATATGTTTCATTCTGTGCATCCGATGGAGTGGGCTGTAGCCCACGAAAGCTTGTGCTCAGACAAATTTGTTAGTCTAAGGTGCCACAAGTACTCCTGTTCTTTTTGCAGTCTAAGACAGTTCCTCAGATTTGTCACCTAAAAAGAATGGCGCAAGTGTGGAAATCTCCCTCACATTGTTTACAGTAAAGATGCAAAGAATTCATTTAGCTTCTCCACAATGACTTTATCTTCCTTGAATGCTCCTTTAGCACCTCAGTTGTCCAGTGGCCCCACTGATTGTTCAGTAGGCTTCCTGCTTCTAGTATACAAAAAATTTTACTGCTAGTTTTTCAGTCTTTGGCTAATTGCTCTTCAAATTCTTTTTTGTCCTGCCTAATTATACTTTTACACTTGATTTGCTGAGATTTATGGGCCTTTCTATTTTCCTCAATAGAATTTAATTTCCAATTTTTCACAGATGCCTTTTTGCCTCTAACTGCTTCTTTAACTTTGTTTAGCCATGGTAGCATTTTTTTGGTCATCTTACTATGTTTTTTAATTTGGGGTAGACACTTAATTTAAGCCTCTATTATGGTGTTTTTAAAACATTTCCATGTAGCTTGCAGGCATTTTACTTTGGGAACTGAACCTTTCAATTTCTGTTTAACTAGCTTCTTCATTTTTGTGTAGTTCCCCTCTCTGAAACTAATGCTACTGTGGTGGACTCACAGCTCTTAGCAGGCTTTTAGAGCTCTTTGTGAGGCTTAAGAAGGGAATTTGAAAACTTTGCCCAGTTTCCCTGCATGTCCGAAGCAAGTGATCATTAATGTATTCTTTAGAATCAATATACACAATACTTATCTCCCAACTCCACACAACAGTACCAGAATGAGTGCCGGTCAGATTAGATACATACTGAGAAGATGTGTATGTCCATTTGGGAGACCTACTGTGGTTGGGCATTTTTAAAGGAAAAAATCCCAAGGCCCTCCCAGTACATTCTTGCGTTCAAAAAAAGGTGAGTGACAAATCTGTCAGTCCAGTTAGCTGAACTTTTACTAAAAAGGTTAGTGACACAAGTGCAGTAAATCTTGTCCTCAGCATGGAGCCTATAATTTCTATAGAAGAGTGGATTTTGTGTTACTCTAAATAGTTAATGAACTAGAACAGGGATCGGCAACCTTTGGCACACGGTCTGCCAGGGTAAGCACCCTGACAGGCTGGGCCAGTTTATTTACCTGCCGCATCCGCAGGTTTGGCCGATCGCGGCTCCCACTGGCCACAGTTCACCGCTCCAGGCCAGTGGGGGCTGTGGGAAACAGCGTGGGCCAAGGGATGTGCTGGCTGCTGCTTCCTGCCGCCCAAAGGTTGCCGATCCCTGAACTAGAAACTAGAGCCAGTCTTAGTGTGAAAACACTTCAGTGAACAATATTTTAAGGATGATATATCTGCAAAGTTGAAGACTCAGATCTTCCTCAGACCCTGCCCAGAAATGTCATCTGGACTTTTTGTAGTGGACTCTTCTTGACTTTAATTATTCTTTGGCTAGAAGTGGTAAATGGGGATTGAGCAGTCTTGACCAGTTAGTCCGTCAGTGGTGTGTTGGTGATGATCAACGTACTTAGCATTAGAGGGACAGAGAAGGTGATCAGTTTCAACTTTAATCAACAGGAGCTGTATCGATAAGAGAGACATAGGGCTTGTCTACACTGGCAATTTACAGCGCTGCAACTTTCTCACTCGGGTGTGGAAAAAAACAACCCTGAGCACAGCAAGTTCCAGCGCTATAAAGTACCAGTGTAAACAGTGCTCCAGGGCTGTGAGACACGCATCTTGTAGGGGTGGGTTTTTTAAGTGACTCTCTGCCGCGACCACGCAAGCCATGTTAAAGTGCTGCCACAGCAGTGCTTTAGTGTTGCCAGTGTAGACTTAACCCATGCTTTCAAGCTTGCACAGATTTCTTCTTCCCATCTGGGAAGGGTACTTAAAGTGTCACAGCTAAATAAAAGGTGGAACAAATTGTTTAGTATAAGTAGTTAACGCATGTTTCAAGGGACTATTCAAGGTGATGTGGCCTGTTAACAGGCCTCCAGAAATGGGGGAAAGGAAGTGTGTGTGGGGGGCCAGCTTGGAGGATTTGTTAGTGGGTTATAGATGGTTGTAATAAGCTATAAAGTGTCTACTGAGTCCTTAATTTTTAGTGTCTAGCAAAGTTATGAATTTAAGTCCCAGCCTCATCATTTGAAGGTATTGTGCAGGTTTTCTTTGACCTTTCAGTCCTCATTCTCAGATATAGAGTGATCACTTCTTGAAGTGTTCACCCCAGACAGTGGGGTATTTTTTGTCTTTTATCACTTTCTTGTGAGAGTTCATTCAAGAGTATAGTGATCGTCTGGTTTCACCCACATAGTTCTTGTTGGGGTATTTAGTGCACTGGATGAGGTATACCATATGTTGTGGTAGGCATGTTTAGGATCCATGGATCTTGAAAGGTGTGTTGATCATCATAGCAGTGCAGATATGTCTGCAGATTTTGCATCTGTTCTGGCAGGGTCTGGCACCACCTGAGTTGGTGTCCAGGTTTGTGGGGAGCTTGCTTCTGATGATGAGCTTGGAGACGATGGGGTGGGGGGGTTGTTTGAAGGCCAGAAGAGGGGTTTCAGGAAAGGATTTATTTCAAGCTAGGGGTCCCCACTGAGTATGGGTGGTTGTTGTTTGATACCCCATATGTGTTCCAACAGGGGGTGGCAAGTGACAGCTAGGGGTTTCTATATAAAACTTCATCTGACTGCACACCTCTAGTTGTCAGCTACCACCCCACACTGGAACCCAACTCAAATGCCCCAATAACAACTATGTGGGTGAAGCCAGACAATCCCTACACTCTCTCAAATAAGATGACGCAGGGAGCTTAAATTCATAGCTTTGCTAGACACTAAAAATCAAGGACTGAACAGAGATTTTATGGCTTATTACAACAATCTATAATTCAGTAACGCCCCCCAGCTGCCTTCCCCCCTATGACTGGAGTGGTGTTAACTGGAGTGGTGTTTCATTTCCCCCCATGACTGGAGTGGTGTTAACGGCCAACTTTGCCTTGAATGGTCCCTTAAAATGTATGTTAACTGCTTATGCTGAACAATCTGTTCCACCTTGTGTTTAGCTGTGACACTGAGTACATTTCCCAGACCTGAAGAAGAGCTCTGTGTAAGCTCGAAAGTTGGTCTCTCTCACCAACAGAAGTTGGTTCAATAAAAGAGATTACTTCACCCACCTTGTCTCTCTGGCCATGTCTACACTACCACTTATGCCAGCAAAACGTATTTCAGGGGAGTCAAAAAACACACCCCTGAGTGACATAAGTTTTGCTGGCATAAGCGGTAGTGTGCACAGCGCTATGTTGATGGGAGAGCTCTCTCCCATCAGCATAGAGCGGCTAAATGAGTGATACACAGCAGCAAAGCTGCATTGGTACCTCGGTAAGCTCACTAGAGTAGATATGGCCTCTGATTTCCTGGGACCGACATGGCTACAACACTACTCTTCAGCTGTGTCTACACTACACACCTTTCAGTGACACAACTGTGTTGCTACAGCCATGCCACTAAAAGGCACACAGTGTAGCTGCTGTATGCCGGCAGGATCCCAATGAGCGGCAGTAACTTTGTCAGCAGGAGAGTTCTCCTGCTAACAAAGCGCTGTGCACACTGGCACTTTTTGTTGACAAAACTTGTGTTGTTTTGGGGTGGGGGAGGGGAGTTTCACACACATGAAT
Organism: Gopherus flavomarginatus; assembly: GCF_025201925.1. Taxonomy (NCBI): domain Eukaryota; kingdom Metazoa; phylum Chordata; order Testudines; family Testudinidae; genus Gopherus; species Gopherus flavomarginatus. The sequence continues at coordinate 202,047,861 of NC_066617.1, forward strand.
GACAAAAGTTCTGTTGTTCAGGTTCCAGTGTAGACAAAGCCTTTCTCAGTAGAGCTTAAAGGACTCTGCAGAGGAGAATAAGTATCATTATCCTCATTTTACACACTGGAAAACTGGAGCACAGATCCTCTATAGCTAGCATGCTATAACATTCAGGGTGAAAGGTTGCAAGATCTTACCACTTCTGAAAGGAAAATCCCATTTCTTATCTTTAGAAGAGAGGTATATGAACTGGGTGTATGGAAAGTCTATACATTTTAAGGTCATTTGTTACCTTATCCCTAATGTCTGAATGTATCCAAATGTCATATGTGCGGGTGGTGTCAAGGTATATGACGTCATAGGAGGTATATGAACTGGGTGTATGGAAAGTCTATACATTTTAAGGTCATTTGTTACCATTATTTCGCTGAACTGTACAGGCTGACCTTTTCCTGCTTTTTTTATTTTCTCTTCTGTCTTCTTGCTTTGTGGCAGAGAAAGGATTTATACATTTGTCTGACTGGTATAGGAAAGTTGGGAAAATCTCAATCAGATAAGAAATTACTTTTCAGAATGTTAAGAGTAGAGAGAAATTTTGTATCGTTTGACATGCAAAACTTACTACAGCATAAGAAAAATATAAATCTATTTCTGGGATTACTTTCTATAGCAAACTGTTATCAAATAGGGAACTATTTAAATTCACTTCAACATTGCAGAAAGCTTTACAAAAACATGGAGTCAATTTATTTTGTTCAGACATTTAAAGCTTTTTTCTTTCCATTCTGTACTTCTTGTAAGTTTCAGGTAAGTTTTGAGTATACTGTAACTTAAGATGGTTCACAATTATTTCCCACAAATTAAACATGCAAAATTACATTAGCATGCCAATAATATAGTATAAATGAAATATTACCTTATCCCTAATGTCTGAATGTATCCAAATGTCATATGTGTGGGTGACGTCAAGTGATTCTTCAGGACAGTAAGACTTTTTGTCACAAGTTGAGGCTGTTTGGGAAAGAACAATTTCCTCAATATGTTGTTTAAAACTGTTTTTCTGTATGTATTGCAGCCAAAAAGCAAAACTATTAATCGCAGAGACACAATTTATGATCTTGCACCAGAGACTACTTACTGTCTGAAGGTTCAAGCACGCATAACTTCTGAAAGAAAAATAGGTTCCTTCAGTCCAGTGTACTGCATTAAAACTACAGATAAAGGTAAGGAATAAAAATCCTTTAAACTCTCTAGTAATCAAATCCTACAACTAGCTTGATGGGTTGCAAAATCCATTGCTCCAAAGTAGAAGAACTGTGCAAAATTACCAACATTTCTACTGATTTCCATGTAACCTTGATAATTTGAATATCAGTTATCCAAACTCCCTGTTATGGACAGCTTAATGTCTTTCAGCATATACTGAGGCTTTTGATAGTGAAAGGAATTTTCAGTTACCCAAACATATTCAGTGTCCACCATTACATTTAGATTATCGTGGTTCTATTGTGCTCCTAGATGCAGAAACAAATATTCCCGTATTTGTGAATTTTGGTTTAGGATAAAACTTTGTTCAATTCCTGTAAGATATTGTTGTGCATATGTGGAAAAACTGAATTCATGTAGTTGAAATGTATGATTTTGCCAAGTTAACATGCCATTTTTGTGCAAACCCTGACTTTTTTTTGTTCTGAAGCCCCAAAAAGTGATTTAGAATGTATTTGCTTGCAGCTCATGAATTGTCTTGCAAAGTGCATTTATCATCTGTCCAAGTGACTTATTTTTTTAAAATAGACATTGAAAGGATTCTACACTCTTCATATTGCGTATGTAGGAATATAGGACTTTTAGTACTGAATGAGACAAGTGGCACACCTGGTCCAGAATCCAGTCAGAGTGTGATTGGTCCCAGATGATTCAGGAGAGGTAGAAGAAATCCTTTTGGAGACAGTTTTGGGATAACTTTTTTCCCAGGGAAGGTTTCCTCCTTTTTTTCCAGAAGCTGGAGCTGGTTTATCCTTGAAACACTTATTTTAAAAGTTTCAAGTAACTGATGAAACCCAAATAAATGATTTTTTTTTCATGCATTACAAAAATAAACAGTTAAAGCAGTAGAAGAACAGTAACTAAATCTGCTACCTCAAAGCAGAAACAAGTATGAGTTTAAAAAAAGAATTATCTTCTTAGTGCCAATGCCCTAGTTCAGTGGAACTTGCAGGAAACATGGTAGATCTGAGTTAGGGCTTACTGAACAAATAAAACTAACATATATTGATAAATGCTGCTTTCATTCTGATAAGAGAGAAAAGACTAGGAAATAATATTTATTTAGTTAGCTGTCTTCACAAGAAGAATTTCTAATGCAGTTATCTAATTTGGAATTTTAATAGGGTTAACATCCCTCTTCTTGCAGAAAACGTCATGGTAATGTTCAGCTGTGTAAGGCTTACGTTTTTCAGCTTGTAAACTTTGGTTAAATTATCAGCATTACTGTGTTGTACATATAGTAGACTTCTTTAAAACCAGTAAACAGCATCATTCAAAAAAGTGACATGAGACCTTTAATGACCACAAAGGTCTGGACATGGTTTTATGTACCTCCACCAGAGTGCCCTGCCTCATAATACCGCTGTTAAATATTTGGTTCAATACTATCTCCCAAGGGGTGGGGCAGGGAAAGGCAGGCGTGTTCATCACCAACACACTTTCATGTAGCACCATGATTTTCCTTGCTGGTATCCTATCCAAGTGCAGACCAAGTTCTATCTTGCTTAATTTGTGACATCTTTAGAAAAAGTCCACTAGCTATGCTGTCTTTTATTGGTTTGCTGTGGAGTTTCTTACTCTGGTCCATTAATTGACAATGGAATTCATGTTTAAAGTATGCCATTGCTATGGTTTGTCACAGACGGCAACCAAGGAATTGGAATCTGAAACTACTTTTTATATGGTAATATAGAATATATTTATTGCTAACCTCAGTTTCAGTTTACATTTTGCTTGAAGTGAATTGTCTGTTGTTCCAGATTCCTTACTTTTATATAGCTAAATTTTGCACTGTGTAAAATCCCCCAGATCTGAAATAATGTTACGACGAGAACATCATCATTGCATCATAGCGTTCTTTATTTGCAGATCTTCCAGAATATGTAATTTGTAAATTTGTATTTATGTACATTTTTCCAGCCAGATTCTCACTGAAACTGACTTCTCATCATATTTCCATTTTCTAATGTTTTTGTGCTGTCTAATATTCTCTGTTGATTTAAAAATTGATGCTTTCCTAGAGAACCCTTTGAGAGCTACATACCACTATGACTTAACCAGCTGTGTGCGCCCACTGCTATGATGGCAAATCACCGAATATTTTAAAGTTCTATTCACACAGTTATTTAAAATATAGCATGCAGATTTTCTTACTGTGAGGAAAAATAAGTGTACATGACTTAAGACTTCTTGACGATGGTGAGTTTTGTTTTCTTTGCATTTTAGCATGGAATGTACTACCTTATCCAATGAATGTGGAAGTTCATGCTTTGAACATGAAGTTTCTTCTGTCCTGGGATAATCAGTATGATCAAAATGTGAGCTTTACTGTACAATATCTCAGGTAAGTTAAATAGTTTTTAAAGCCTTGCTGCTTAAGTAGACTTTAAACGTGACGATTCTAAATTGCCCTCGATTAGGCCTATGAAGCTAAGTATTCCTAGAAATTCAAGTATGATATTCAGAAAAGTATCCTGATGTACTCATTGAGGTAATGGATACTTCATCCAGTCACCCATGTGGTGTGCTTACAAGAATAATACCAATGTTTGATCACTGAAGTTCACAGCACTCAGATTCTCTCTGAAGTTTTGAACACCTGCAGGCTAGGCTTCTAAATGTGTACCAGATACTATTTCGATAAGATGAACACTTTGCTAATCTGCCTTAACACCAAGGAAATCGGTGAGTTGAAGTTGAGAACTTAAACATGTGAAAGTCAGAAAATGCAAATGTTAAAGTCCTCAAAGAAATTTTAACGTACCCACATTACATATACTCTGGGATTTTCAAACACTATTAATGGTTAGGCTGCAAATGTGTAACTTAATATATTTGGGGTATGTGCAGTGCGTGTACAAATGTTGCTGTCCTCATCTAAATTTAAATGTCCTGATTGATTCAGTTTTTCACTGAAATGTTGCATTTAATATATTTTTCCCACTCTTCATTATAATTAAGAATGAACATTCCATAGAAAAGATTGAGTTCTTATGGAATGCTTTGAACATGTCAGCAAAATAGTTGACAGAGAACTGCATGATACAGCTTTGGACTTTGAAGAAGTCTTTGACATAAATTTACACAGTCATTACATGTGTTTGCCTAGAAACAGTGAACAGAAATGGACATATTCATTCAACTGTAATTTAAATGAAAACTATTGTTAGTTTGATTAGACTAGGGAGTTCATATTGACCACAAAATGTCATTTATTCTAGTGGATATTTAAAGAGTCTTTCTGAAGACTATTCAGATAAATGGATCTCTATTTCTGGATGTGAAAACATCACTGCTACACAGTGTGACTTCTCATCTGACATAGCCATTAGTGGAATTTACTTTCTCCGTGTACAAGCTATGAACGGATATAATAAATCACGTTGGTCTAATGAAATAAAAGTGGATCCTTGTGTAGTAAGTAAGTGGATATATTTTTCTTTTCTCAGTTGATTTGTACATCGTTAGTATCTGCATTCAGTCTACTCATTTTCATCTTTAATAGCTTTCTTATTTTTATAGTTCCCCTGTAGAAACACTGGGTGAAAAACTGGCACCACTGAAGCCAGTGGGAACTTTGTCCATTGATTCCAGTGGAGCTGGGATTTCACTCCTGGCTTGAAAATAGCAAATTACTTACTATAATTGAGATGCACAGCATCTTCTGCACTTTTTGCATACTTTAACTTTCCTCATTTATTAACTATATTACATTAATCATTTTGTTATGTAAATCTTAGCATACCAGATCATTGCTGGAGTCCCTCTAATCTGGCATTTGCTTTGGATGAGTTCCTGATGTCAGAGAAGGGGGAAACTAGAAAACCAGTTAATTGTGGTGTGCTGTAAATGTGGGAGGAGGGATTTCTTACAGATCTGGTCCTTATATGTATTCTAGTTTATGCTCTAAAGTAGGCACAGTTGGGAAAGTAACTCTCATACTTTCCTGGTGGACTTTGTTTTTCTCTAAATGGACAACCTATCCTAAATTCTCAATGATATATTTTACTTTTCACCACCAACTCTCTGTATAATGTTTTTCATAAGTAATGTACCTGAATGCATGGATGCTAAATATCTAAACTGTATTCTTAAATTCATTCACCAAAATTTGGGTTATTGCTGACTATGCACTATATGTATCTTATGACTACCCACAAATACAAAGTTTGTTTTTAAAATCTTAGCACTATACCCAGATATATAGACACTCTTTTCTCAGCCTATGTTTTATATAATTTTTTTTAACATTAGCTTTAATAAAAATTTTATTTCTAACTAGTGGTTTGCAACTCCCAGGGAAGTTATAAAAATGACGACTGGAGAGAGGGTTGCAAGGCACTGAAAACTTTACTACAATCTAAAACGGGTTCTCAAACTTCATTGCACCACGACCCCCTTCTGACAACAGAAATTACTGCATGACTCCAGGAGGGAGGACTGAAGTTTGAGTCTGCCCAAACCCCACTGCCCTGGGTGTGGAAGCCCAAAATCCCAGGCCTTCAGCCCCAGGAGGTTGGGCTCAGGCTTTGGCTCTGGCAACCCCATAAAAATGGGGTTACAATCCACTTCGAGGTCCTGAACCCACAGTTTGAAAACTGCTGATCTAAAATAAAGATCTTACTCTGGCACTCCTTGCACACCTTACTTTTCAGTGTCCTCTATTTTGTCAACCTTTCAATGCACAAACAAATTATATAGGCTTATCGGTTTTATCATTTGTTAATTTTTTTCAACACCTTTACATTTACTATAAAAGTGTTTTATACTTGGAATTAAGGAGTTTCAACCTGAAAAGGCTGAGAAAACATTACCTTATAACAGTGGTTACCAACCGGTTGGCCGTGATCACCGGCAGTGCAGTGTGGTTGCTGCTAAGGCACTCCCTCTGCCTACTGTAGCCCCAGCCTGTTCCCAGAAGCGGCCAGTGCAGACCTGCTGACCCAGGGGTGGGAAGGTAGAGGTCTCCTACTGCGCGCTGCTCCTGCCTGCAAGCACCTCCCCTGCAGCTCCCATTGGCTGGAAAAGCTGTGGGGGTGGTGCTCACAGAGAGGGGCAGCATGCAGAGCCACGTCCCCCACAGGGGTGCATTGGCCTCTTCCGGGAGTGGTGTGAGACTGGAGTAGGCAGCTGCCACCAACTGGGAGCCACCAGAGGTAAGTGCTGCCTGGCAGGAGGCCACACCCCAACCCCCAGCCTTGAACCCCCTTCCGGAGCCAGCACCCCATGCCCCATCATGCACCCTGAACCCCCAGCCGTGAGCCCTCTGCTGCACCCCAGCCCCCTGCCCCAGCCCACTGAAAGTGAGGGTGGGGGAGAGTGAGCAATGGAGAGGGGGGAATGGAGTGAGCGGGGCAGGGCTTTGGGGAAGGGGCGGGGTAGATCCTGGGTTGCCTTCAGATTCAAAAAGTGATCTTGGACATAAAAAGGTTGGAGATCACTACCTTGTAAGATTTGGCTTTTCTTACTCTTTTACTGAAGGCTGAAAATCAATAATGCTTCTCGCCTGGCTTATACCTCTGGGGGTAAAAGAGGAACTGCTTCCTAATCCAGTTGATCAGTTTAAGAAGCACAAAGACTGTCATAAGGTTTGGCTGCACTTGCAGGTGTGCAGCGCTGGGAGTTAAAGCTGTCTTCGTACAGCTGTGTAGGGAAAGCGCTGCAGTGTGGCCACGCTGACAGCTACCAGCACTGCAGTGTGGCCACATTTGCAGCATTTGCAGCGGTGTTGGGAGTGGTGCATTATGGGCAGCTATCCCAGCATTCAAGTGGCTGCAATGTGCTTTTCAAAAGAGGGGATTGGGGTGGACTGTGACAGGGAGAGTAGGGGAAACAGAGTGGATTTTTGGAGCTGACACTGTGTCAGCTCCCTGCCTTGCAAGTTCTAAGAACTTGAAGATACACAGCACCAACCTTCAATCATTTTAAAAGTTTCAACCCCGTCTGCCACCCCTCTCTCATTCACTAAATGCAAATAGCCTTCAGACCAGATAAGCAGCTGCTCCAAAACGGCCCCCCCGGCCCTCCCTCCAGGCTGCTTCTCTCCTCAAGCAAACACTAGCTGTGGACATTCATCCATCTCTGCTCGAGCAAACAGTAGCTGTGTTTGTTTTTTAGATAAGCAGCTCCGGGATCCCGAGTTCACAACAAAAGAGAGAGTCTTATCTTTACTTAAAAAGCATTATGGGAAGGTTCTGGAGGTCAGTTACAGCGTAGTAAGATTAATCACTGTTTACCCTGGCGCCCCAGTGCTGCAAGAGCAGCGCTGTTCTCTTTATTCCTCTCGTCGAGGTGAAGTACATGCAGCGCTGTAGCCAGGGAGATGCGGCGCTGTATGTGCCTTGTCAGTGTGGATGGGGAGTAAGTTACAGCGCTGTAAAGCCACCACCAGCACTGTAACTCTCAAGTGTAGCCAAGCCCATAGTCCTTGTAATTGTTGCTGGGTGGTAGATTTGAGGGCCTTGCATGCTGGCTTCCCATTGGGGAAGAAAGTGGTGGTTTGGAGTCTGGGTATATTAGTTCAACTTGTTTGTGTTATGCTATATACACCAATCTTTTGAACACAGGTGATCACAAATAGCATGCATGTAATCCCCTTTCAGAAATCGCGATCTATAGATCAGTGTCTGGTTCTCAGGAAGAAGCTCTGCCCCAAGAATTGACTTTAGACAGAGGAAATGAGACAGAGCGCAAACTCTCCTGCTGTTTGCAACAGCTCCCCCAACAGAACACATACTTTACCTCAAAAATTAACAGCAATACAGCAGTTCTTCAAAGAATGGATAGTGTTTGCACATTAAGGAAAAAATAACTAAGTCTAACAGTGCCATCTGGTGACTCGTACTTGTTTTTATCCTGCTAGTATAAATAAAAATATTTTCATGTTTTCATTAGCTCTCCGTATTAAATTAAACTATTAAGTAGATATTGCAACGCATGTTTTAAAATTTCAGTAGCTCTATTTTGACTGATATATATCACAACTTCAAAATATCTTTCATAGTGTGACCGAAAGCTCAAAAATAACAAATACAATATTAATGCTGAAACATTAGGGTTAAACATTTACATCATTGTGCCTGCTTTCCCATCTCCCCCTATTTGTTTTTGTAAAGATGCTAGTAAAAGCCAGATTTCTAGCCATAAATCTGAAAATCTTTGCTGTTAATGGGTTTAATCACAGCTGTAACATTTTTTACTTACATGTTGTAGCTAACAGATTTGTAACTTTTTGTGTGTGTGTGTGAAATCTTTTAAGATGAAATTGGCCCTCCAAGCGTAACAGTAAGCTCCAGTAAGGATTCACTTCGTATCCAACTCACTCCTCCAGGAGAGTCTGAAAATAAGTCCATGAGTGAATTTTATGACTTATCTTACCGGGTTCTGTACTGGAAAAATTCTTCAGATACTAAGGTAAAAAAACTTTTTCAAACTTCTTTAATTAAAAAGGTGTAATAATAAGTAGCATGATTTTAATGTTACACTAAGACCTTCCCCCTTAAAAAGTTTAATTAAAAAAAGAGTCTGGTATATGATTTTCTTCTTGCAGAGCTCACATAAAATGTAAAATCTTGCTGGGATGTATACATCATAAAGTAGGCAAAGAGATGGTAATATTGGTTGGTTGATGACAGTTATCCTTTATGATCCTACATTGTGTCTGTACAGTCATTTTAGGAATCTTGCACGAATGGCTGCTGATGGATCATTTTTGAGTAGTTGACTGCATGGCTCTCTGGAAACAGTTTATTTAGGATCTGACCCTGTGCACATTGAAGTAATTTATAATGCTCTCATTGACTTCACTGGTGCAGGATCGGGCTTTTAGAGAAAAAAATTGCTTCAGTAAGTAACTTCTTTCTGAAGTTCTGTATAGGTAATTTTAGGGCCACTCAGTTCAAAAAACAGTAATTCTTATATCAGTCCAAGACAGAACAAAAAAGCTGGCATAATACTAGTTGAACTATTTCCCTATTGATCTAAAAATATTCTCTTTTTTTAAATTCTCAGCACTGAAGTTTGTATAGCATTTCTAGTTAATTCAGAGCTACGGTTAGACTGAATTTCTCTGCATTTATAAATTTACACATTTTTAGTTGACATTTTGATGTGATTTTCCATTTTTAAACTTGTATAATAAACTCCTTAACTTTGTTTTACAAGACTACAATAAGAATGCACATGTGAAAAGAGAGCAGAACACTTTAAACATACCAGAAAGTTTGATGTCTATACAACACAAACTTTGAAGTGTACTTTTGCAAGTACCTTTGCAAAATAGTGAAAATGGTTAGTTTGTGGATTAATACTTTCTAAATGTGGTTTTGAAATTGAAAATTTTGATTTGAGAGTGAAATATAATTAACATTATACAAAAATTATTTTTCAGTATTGCATTGCTTACAATTTTTAATACAGTTGAATCATTCTTGTACTGTTTTTTACTTGCATTTCTTATTTTTCTTTCAGGAGAAAATCAAAGAAGAACAACAGTTATTATTCACAATCTCTGACTTGACACCCTTGGTTTTGTACTGTTTGAAAGTGCAAGCATTTTCACCAGCATATAAAAAAGATGGTCATTTTAGTGATGTGGAATGTATTAAAACGCTTAATGGTATGAAAAGTTTAAATATATGTTTGGGATATATTGAAACTCAGTTCAGAAATTTTTATATAGAATGAGTGAAACACGTTAGTAAATCCCAGGTTCCTCAAAAGAAAGCTTATTCTCTGATGCTTACAATTCTCTGGAATTAAGAGCTGGATTCTACCACCCTTACTCATGTTAAAACACTTAGTTTCTTACTCCACAAATCTACTTGATGCCAGTGGAAAATCCACTTGATCCTGCAAGGTGCTGAGAATTCTGGCCCTGATTATTTCAATGGCCTACATACCTGCTTAAAGTTAAGCACACACTGCAGTGCTTTGCTGATTGAGGCACCTGATGAGATGAAGCCTTAAATAGAGAAAATAATATCCTGATTAAAGGCAGCAGAATATGGTCCTGTGACAAGCTGCTGGGGATACCTGGCGCTGTGAAACACTGTGCTACCCCGTTCCATCTGAGCTTAAACTTAATTTTTTTAAGTGTTTGTATTTCTTCAGTAGGTGAATTTCTTAAAATATGTTTGTCCCATTAATGCTTAAACTAAATTATTGTGGAATTTGTTGCCACAAGAAGTCATTGAAGCCAAGAATTTAACAAGTTTTCAAAAGGGATTAGATATCAAGAATATCCAGAATTATTGTTGTTGACAAATTTTGGAAGGGGTATTAAACTTCATGCTTCAAAGTTTAGGGCAATCTCAACTATTAATCAGGAAGACACCTATGTGAGAGGCAAATTGTCCCACATCTGCCTACTGTGTGGTTCTTATATTTTGCTCTGGGGCATCTGTACTGGCCACTGTCAGACAGGGAACTGGACTAGATGGACCTTGGCTTTGATTCAAAATGGCAGTTTCTATGTATTTATATTTGGTGCTGAAAACCTTTTGCTTTGTTTCAGTAGACTGCTCTGAGCTATTGGGATGGTGTGAAGATTTATTCATGTTCATGTAATACTTTCAAGAAGTAAAACACTGTGTAAATGTGAAGTTTTATGGTGTAGCCTTTACATTGTATATGATCTTTAAATATAAAGATCTTGGTGATAGGGCACTTCATGAATATCTAAATAAATTAATGATTATTTCCTTATTTTTTAGATAAAACTTCACCTCTGACTATTTTGAAAACCTTTGTAATCGCCATGATTGCCTTCTTCTTTTTTGCATCATTTTTGATTTTTGGTGTATATTATATATCTAAACGGATCAGATATGCATTCTTTCCATCATGCAAACCTCCTTCAAACATAGAGGTAAGGTGTTGACTATCTTTCCAAGAATGTAACTTTTCAAGGATCAAAGAACACTAGAATGTCATCACATAATATTTCTGATTCATTATTCGAAAGAATAGTGTCAGGGAGACTTGCCAGATTAGATACCAAGAGTTTAATGATAAAATATGTGAATTAGTCTGATATTTTGTGATTATTACTGATTGCTCTAAATCTGTAATAAGCAGATATTTCAATTTGTATGGAAAAAAGGGGAAAGCCTATTGAAAGCCGTTACAAAATAACATTTTAGGATTTCTACCTTGTCAAATTGACCCAAAGAAGGGGACAAGCCTGTATCAAATTTTAGTTTTAAATAAAGGAATACCTTTGTGCAAATGTTTTTCTTCCAAGCTTCAGGTTTTGCTTTAAAAAACCTACTTTTTATAGGTCATTACATCCTCTATTAGCTGATGGATAAAGAATAAGTGGAGTAGATGAGAATGAAGAAAGTTCATGAGGAGTGCTCCTTTCCCATGAGTTCCTCTGAGTCTCCAACTCATGTTCCATTCTCCTCTGCCCCCAAATACTCCTAATTGCACTGTGGTTGATGGATGAGGAGCTTAATTTCTGTAGCTGTTGTAGACGGTTCCGTTTTTAGTCTTTAGCTCCTTTATTCATCTTAGTTCCATTTTTACCTGTTTACTCAGATGAGGGATTGGTTAATGTTAACTTTTTCACTACCTTCAGCATTAGCAGGAAGGGGGAAAAAGTATACAAGACTCGGCCAAAATGATACCAGTCGCTCTAGTGTGGCCAAGACAGCAATAGTACATGAACCTCCTACTCATGCAGAGGGAAATACAAACCTGTACCAGTAATGATGGGCTTGCTGTCCCAGCAGAGGGAGGGTTTTTCATCCAGATCCAAAATCACTATATCTAGTGTCATGGATGATAGGACTTAAAACAGATTTTAAGAAACCTTGTTCTGTAGGTGTGCAACATGTATTAATCGATTCTAGAAAAGTAGACTAAAAAAATTTTATGATTTTAAATGGAGAAAAAAATTTTATGGCTGACTGACTAGGATAGGGATCCTGTATCCATTCCTATTCAATATATTTTAGAATATTTATTACACTTAAAATCTATGGGTTAATCTGTTTCCTCACTTAGTCCACTTGGCAGCAGTAGCAATTTTTCATTTACCTATTAATGATAAATATTTTTTTCATATTACCGTTAAAAGGTTTTGCAAGGTTTATTGAACTTGTAGCTGCCAGTAGGAAATCCAGTTCCTCCATGGGATCTAAACTTTGTATTAACACAATTATCTCCACCCTTCAAACATCTCTCCATAAAAATAATTTTATAATAATTTTATAATTGCAGTTCCATAATTCTTGTAGATAGACTGTATGTTTTGATGGTAGACTCTTTCTACTGTTTTTCATAAGGACAAGGTTGTACCTAGACCTCACCCCAAGTTTATCCCAAAGTAATTTCAGATTTTCATGTTTAATCAATATACTGGTTTTCTTTCCTGGATCTCATGCTCATAAGGGTGAGTGTAGATTAGCATTCAGACATAGTTTTGTTATCTGGCTAGAACTAGGGAGTTTAGACCTTTCCCAAATTGTTCATTTCCTGTGCTGGAAACTTTAGAGGCTGAACTGTTTCTGCACGGCCCTTGTCTAGATGGTTTAGACAGCATATAGAGTAGAGTTAAGATCTCTTCTCTCTCCTCCTGCTGGTCTCAGAACTCTCTCAACTAAAGTGGTTGGTAACCTCTGTAGCATGTTAGGCATGTTCCTCTTTTTGAAATATGTAAGCTGCCATTTGGGGTTCATGTCTCACTTTCATTAAACATTATAGTTTAGATTTGGTATCTAGATCTGATGCTCAGTTTGATAGAGTAGTGTTTCAATCTTTATTTAATTAGGACGCTATGTGCCTCCATCCTTAGTTTGGCAAGCAGTATTTAACAATCTCATGAGAGGGAATGCTCAGTGGAAAATCAAAAAAAAAAAAAAAAAAAAAAAAAGTTGGTTACTTGTAACCAAAGTTCTTTTGATATGGATTCTGTATACTCACACTCCCTGCCCGCCTTCCCCCTTTTGTGAAGTCCTAATTAATTCCTTGCTCTATGGGGGACAGGTGGGACTGTGTCCCTTTTTATAGCCTCATTCTCAGAACATAAATGCTGATGGGAGGCTTAGGAGGGGCACACAAGCACTCTAGCACTGCCACGAGAAGGTCCGCTGTCCAAGTTGCACCAGTCAGTGCATCCCAAGAGTGTGAATATGCAGAATCCATCTCGAACTCCAGTTACAATTACTTAATTTTCATTTTCCCCTTCAGGGTTGATGAGATGGAGTTCTTTGACTTCACCCATCTGTCCAGTTCTGGAACAGTATGATGAAAGGAATGTGGTTACATCCCCTCACTATCCACTAGTAACATCAGAAATGATAGAGTACAAATATCTTGTAAGGGAGGGATGCCACTGGCACTTTCTCCCACCCAAACCATAACCCTGTGGTCATTTAAGCTGCAGTGACTGAAACCAGGAGTAGGTCAGGCTCAGAGGTAACTACGTTGAGAACTGTATGCAAGTAATCATGGAACAAAAGGAAGCCTTTTTCTTCCTTCCAAATCATAAGCTCCACTTTTACCTCAAAATAGTTCCCACCGTCATGGGGTACTTCCTATAAACTGTCTTCAGTCTGTACATATTCAAGTAGCGTTTGTATGGAAAAATACTTTTTGAAGTGGACTTGTTATTCACATAAAACTTGGGTTTGCTTGAGAGCGCCCTTTTCCTCCACATGCACCTTCACAAGATGCACATGTTATGGCTCACAGCATTCAAATGCTGAAGTGTTGCAAGAATCAGCTTTCACAGTACTCTCTAGTTGCCTCTGAGAATGTTATGCTGTTGACAAGGCAGCATGTCACTTGAACAGTGAACCTTGTTCCCAGCGCACTTCTGCCTCAATGAAGCCCTTAACACGTACGGTACATAGTGCTTTACAAACATTAGTATCAGTCAAGTTGTGAATTAAACAATATATCTACTATCAAATTATCTGTAAATTGCATTGTAAGGCAAAATTTCAACTGTTTGTGTCAATTGTAGACTGGCAACACAGTTCACGTAATGCTTTTTTATTTATAAGTGTCCCCTTCATAGGAAGCGATTTTAAATATTTTAGTCTAGGGTTGAGTTAACAGTTCACTATTTGTAAAGTACTGAGGGGCATAAGACTGGATGGAACTTCTTCCCTTATCTAAGTGCCCCAGCACCCACTGTCTATTTCAAATTTTTCCTCAGAACCTTTTCTCCCCTTACAAAGCATGCAAATGTTATCCACATCAATTTAAAACAAAAAACGTACCTACTTATTACCAACACGTCCCTGTCCCCAAATGCACTAAGTTATTTCTCTGTCTCAAAGTGTGTACTTTTGTGGTGTAGTAGCTCCCTGCTCCAAAGGGCTAGAGTCTGTATAGTCTTTTGTGTTTTGCTGAGCACACTGTTAATACTTATTAGCAAAGTAAAAAAATGAGAAAAATTAATTATGGCCATATAGATTGATAGACTGTAAGGCTAGAAGGAACCACCATGATCATCTAGTCTGACCTGCACATTGCAGGCCACAGAACCTCACCCACCCACTCCTGTAATACACCCATAACCTCTGGCTGAGTTACGAAAGTCCTCAAATCATGATTTAAAGACTTCAAATTACCAAGAATCCACCATTTACACCATTTACACTAGTTTAGAAACATATCTAAAGACATTTTGTAATACTTGTCTGTATTTACATACCAAAGCAACCTTTATAGCTAAGTTACTAATTCCTAAAAAAAAAAAAAAAAAAGGTGCCATACTATCATTATAAGTAGGGACATCATTGTACTACAGAATCTAATGGGAACAAGATTGCAAAGCAGCTGCATTAACCAACGCCATATTTAAGCTTATAACTAATAATTATCTTTTTCCTCTTTCCTTCCATTCTCCCCATCTGCAGTGCCTTGGTGGACAACCATTCAACAGTCCATATCTGTCAACTTCAGAGGAGCCAACAGAAAATTGTTGTATAATGGAGAATATTGTTATAGAGGAAACAGATCAAACTGATTTTAAAGACTACAAACACTCAAAACAGAGCACTCGAGATTCAGGAAATTATTCTAATGATGATGATACTTCTGGAATTAAAGTGTTAGAAGAAACACTAGAACAGGAAACAGCATAACTAAAAATAACCTCAAACTTGAGACTGGCAGCTTAACTAGCATTTTGCTGTTCTCATTACATATGAAAGAGTCATTGCCTGACCAAGACAGGCTGATGTCAGACTGTTGGTCCTAAAGTTTCCAGTTTTGCTTTTCAGTAATGCAAAATGACTTAAATGTGAGGAACAAATATTACTACTGCTCCTCCAGGAAAAGGATATTCTTCTGGTCATTTTGGTTGGTATTTGGTGCTAGTCTTTCTGTTTACCATGTGGATCCTGTAACATCAGCAAAAGTCCTGTGATGTCTCCACAGAAAAGACAATCTTTGCCCATCTATGTTGCTGGTAGTAGATGCCAACACATGTACTCTTCCTTAAGCCTGCTCTTGGAAATCCTGGTGCCAGTAGTGCATTGTATGTGCTGGTGTCAATTCTGTTAACTTTAAACTTATTACTATCAATATGCCCTCTTCCTAGACAATTCAGCTACCTTAGCTAACACGCAGAGGTAGAGGCAGAAAAGGGATTTTTCTCAGGTAAATATTAGCTGGAGGAGTTAAAGGAAAATAGTGGATGCTTGTTGTAAGAATAGTTTTGGGCAACTTTGTCTTGATCATTCTAGCCTAACAAGCACTACATCCAGAATAAAACAGTGATCTTCCAAATCAGATGTGCATAAAAGTAAATTCTCAGCCTTGTAAGAACAGAGCAAATTCTATTATGCACTTTAATGCCAAAGCAAGTTAGGGAGCTTATACTTGTGTCTATTTAGAAACCAGATACCCATAAGCTGTAATATTTTTACCCACAACTGAGATGTACTTAAATGTGAAATTTTTTCCTACATTTGAAAATAACAAACTTTTTTTTTTAACTTGTTGTTGAATTCCTGCTGATCATAAATGAAGGGCAAACCCACAACCATGAAATGGAAATAGCTTTGGAGAATTGGATCCTTTAAATCCCCCAATAAAACCAAATGATCACTAAAATTTATAAACCTGAATCCAACTGATTTTAATGTTGTGCTGCCACATATACATCTCTAGAGACTGGTATGGTTGAATCATCTTTGCTTTAAATAATTCCTCCGTGTGTATTCTTCAATGATTTTTGTATATTGCTGGGGTAAATTAGTTTTCTCATTGTGATTGCGCTGCAATTACTAGTTTGATTTATGATTCCTCTTGACTGACAGAATGGCAAGAATAGTCACCATTTACAAACTTTTCCAGCTCAGATCTTACTTTATCAGTGGGCTCTTGTTTATACAAAACATGATACATGCTGCACTGACACTTAAAGAAAATTTACTCCAGTCTTGTGGATAATTTTTCCACTCTTATTCTTGTAATGTGGGATTTTAAAAATAGTTTCCTGTTTTATGGGGAAAGTTGACTTGGAGTAAGAACCAGGACACACACTTCCAGCTTTCATGTAAATTTATAACTTGCTATAGGTAATTGTTGGTTTCTTTCAAAATGTGAATATTTTTAATCTCTAAGATGTGAGTGTTCCCAGATCAATCCTCAATACTTACTGGACAGGATAGTATGTTTTATAGGAAAGTATCAGAGGGGTAGCTGTGTTAATCTGGATCTGTAAAAGCAGCAAAGAGTCCTGTGGCACCTTATAGACTAACAGACGTTTTGGAGCATGAGCTTTCGTGGGTGAATACCCACTTCGTCGGATGCATGCATGCATGTATTCACCCACGAAAGCTCATGCTCCAAAACATCTGTTAGTCTATAAGGTGCCACAGGACTCTTTGCTGCTTTTATAGGATAGTTTCTTTTTCCCCCAGCATAATTCTGCTTAGTCCTGTGAAAGTGGCTGGAATTGCTTAGAATAATAACCTGTAATTAGAAAGGAAAATACAGCATTTGGACATGACATGAATTTTCCTCTAACTAGTTCTAGGTTTGGGGAATGTTCATTATTTTACCCTTTGGCACTTTGAGCAGAGTAGAAATGTTTTTTCTTGTCTCCCTCTCCTCTACCATTCCCTCCTTCCCCTTCTCCTCCCCCTGCCCCCCCCAAAAATCAGTTTTGTTTTTAATGCCCTTATGAAAGTTTGGCAAATTTGTTTCCTAACATTGTAGGAATTTGAATTGTTTGGTTTTTCACTATAGTAGTCTAGGAGGATACATGTGTAAGCCATGCCCACCTCATGTGGCACTGTCACTGGTGGTGGCTAGATCACAGAAATTAGTTTGTAGCTTCCAAGAGATGCATTGGAATAGCCCAGTTTTAGCCCCATTCATTGGCCCAGCCTCAAGTGTCTGATGGTGGTCAGTGCCCAATGTTTTAGAAGTAGACATAAAACATCCCTAATTCACCTAATTGTTGTAATAGAGCCAAACTCTTTGGCTTTAGATCAAAAAAATTGGGGGAGGAGGAGGGAGAGGAACACCTTTAACTTTTGCAGATAACTGTGACCTTGGAGAAGGCAGTGTTCTCTCCTTTTTGGAACAGGGAACTTGAACTTGGAGTCAGAATTGCCTGGGTTCAGCATACAGTTTTATCAATTAGTCTGGTCTTGGGCATATCACTTAATAACTGTACCTCAGTTTGTGACGGTGCTGGGCAATCCTTAATTAAAGGAGCTATAAAACTGTATCGTACATACAAATTGTAATTGGATATAGTTTTGCATCTGCTCTTCTTGTTTATGCAGCTGTTAGTGCTTTGTGCTGCAGATATACCTCCTGGGACTACTTTTCCCCAAAAATTATTTTGAAAATCGCATTTCTTAATCATAGCCTGTTTCTTCAGCAGTATTTAAGTTTGGAACACATTCTTCCTTTTTTTTTGTAGATAGTCTTCCTTTGTTTTGTTTTTCTCTTCTAAGGAGAACACTTCAGTTGATATTTAAGTGGTTAACGGTGAAGTATTACTTTCAGAAATGATCATTTAGTAGTGACATAGATTTGGTTGCCTCCATGTGTTTATGGCTGTTTTCCAAAGATTATTATGTTTAATATGAGGGATTTCACTGTAAATAATCAAACTGTTGATGGCTGAAAAATCTCTGAAAGTTACAGGTGTAAGGCTAGCTTAGGCAGCTTCCTCTGACTTCAGTGGGAATTGCACATGTGTACGTCAAACTTGTACTATAGTGTCATCTTACTGGATATTTGGTAGTACGTTCATTGTATTGCTGATCTGTTCACCACTTTAAATATCACAGAGGCAGGTGCTCTATAGCACCCCCTTGTGGTTGGCTTCAGTTTCTCCCTTCTCAAATCTCAGCAGGAGCTTCACAAGTCTCTTGCTGTTATTACACCGTTGCTGGGCTTGTTTATTGGCACAAGTGTAAATTTCCAGTTCTCCAACAGATTCACTAATCCCCAACTGCCCAGCCAGAATAATTTGGCCCTTGGGACATTTGTCCTCTGCAGCGTCCTCTTTCTAAGAAGAGTCCCAAGCCAAACCAATAATCCACAGATCCTCTTTAAATCTGCTTTTCCTAGGCTTCTTTTCCTCAGACGGTATTAAGTACAGTCCCCAGCAAAATTAATAAATTGCAGATCCAGCCACCTCTTCCCAAGCGGTGCCTCTCCAGGCTGTCCCAGAGGCAGACTTCTTTACTGATCCCAAGATTATTTATTTTCCCCACCATGCTGGCAGTGTCTGTTTCCTCTTTCTCTTCTGAATATCTGATTTTTTTATGATGCATGCCCCCGCATTAGGAGGCACTTAACTGATCACAGATGTGTGGGGCCTGTTCCCTCTTAAGGGACCAATCCCAGCTGTAACAATCAGTTTTTGATTTCTATGCAGACTTTCTGGAAGTGTATTGCCTCCACTTTTTCCACAGGAAGCCCCACTACTCCAAGACTGGTTCCCTGACTTCAGCATCTCTTTCTCACCATGACCTTCAAGTCCGAAGGCATTTGGACACTGGTTGGAGACTTAGCCATTTGGGAGCTATGCAAACAGCAGATGTTTGCATTGACGCAGGACAGCCTTTTCAAAACAGGAGATTTATTAGACAACAGGAATACAGTCTTTAGGTACATTGAGTTAAAATGGTAAAGCAAAATCTCAACGTGTAACTGTCCTTGCTTAGTTAGGCAGCTCTCTCTTTGCTCTGGCCTAGAAGGCAAATTGCACATTTGCAGCAAACCTCTCTCACTCTGTGGGCATGTTACATAGCAAAAGCAAAAAACCCACAACCGCCAGTCTCAGAGCCTGGGTCAACTGACTCTTGCTCCCAGGGCTCAGGCTCTGAGTCTAAAGTTAGCCATGTAGATGTTTGGGATCGAGCTGGAGCCCAGGCTCTGAGACCTTCCCCTCCCCCCCACCACTGGATCTCAGAACATGGGCTCTAGCCCAAGCCCAAATGTCTGTTTTTAGCCCCACAGTGTGAGCCAAGCAAGCCCAAGGAAGTTGACCTGGACTCTGAGACTTGCTGCTACAGGGTTTGTTTTGCTGTGTAGCTGTACCCTGTGTGTCTCAGTCAGTTGTCGTCTGTCCTCTTTTCACTGAGCCCCACCTCCTGACAATGTCCCCCAGCTAATACAACCCCCTCCCTTTTCTAGGATCTTTGAAGCTTTCTAATATTTTAGTGTTCCCTTTGGTCCCGCTCCTCTCAGCTTTGGCCAAACAGCTATGTCACCAGGGCTGGATCCAAGGAGTTGCCTTTTCCCTGATATCCTGGCTTTTGTTTGATGTGTGGGATGTTCCTTTTCTTGGCTATTGTTTTACCTTTTCTACTTGGTTCCTCTAACACACCTTTTGAAGTAGCATAGCAAGTAATCCATAATGAACAAACACCCATAGCCATATACCTTATTCATAAATGACATCTTCTAGTTTGTCACAACCTGCAAAACTTTGTTGCAGTCTGGTGCATTATTGCTTTGTCATCTTCCAGCTGAAATTGGATAGTTAGCATGCAGTTCTAAACTATGCATTGGAGAGGGAGAGAAGATGCAACTTCAGAGAACTGGAAGAGCTCCTTTGAATGCCAAGGACTTCATACAGAGTGGCACATTAGATTTGAATGGTGAAGAAATTTCATGCTGTCTCAAAGGTTTGCCAACATTTTTCTCAGGTTATCATCTTCTCTAGCTGAGGCATAGCAAGGTGTGTTGTTGCCTTAGCCTGACTTAGAACTTTCTTACATGGATGGCCCAATACAAGCCCCTTGATGCCTGTGCTGGCTTCATTGCTTTTCTTAACATGCTGGTGTGTGCAGATGTTCTGATGCCTTCTCAGCTCAGTAAATATCAGAATGTCTAAATGTAGTTCAGTGGATTTTTCTTGCAGTAGCACTGACACCACTTTACTCTACCCACTTTCTATGCTCAGGGTACACTTATGGGTTTTGGAATCAAAAGGCTGACACTTCCTGGCACACTGTGAACTACCTGTGCTTTCCATGGCTTGTGTGGTGAAATAATAGGTTGCAATAAGGCTTTTTTTTTTTTTAACTTGGCATCATGATCACCTAGGGAGTTGTCACAACCAAGTCTTCAATTTCTAGGAGCAGCATTTCCTTTGAAATAGTTATGTGCAATAGGCATGTAAGGCTATGTCTGCACTACAAAATTAGGTCAAATTTATAGAAGTCATTTTTTTAGAAATCGTTTTTATACAGTCGGTAGTGTGTGTCCCCATACAAAATGCTCTAAGTGCATTAAGTTGGTGGACTGCATCCACAGTACCGAGGCTAATGTCAACTTCTGGAGTATTGCGCTGTGGGTAGCTATCCCACAGTTCCTGCAGTCTCCGCTGCCCATTGGAATTCTGGGTTGAGATCCCAATGCCTAATGGGGCAAAAACTGTCGCGGGTGGTTCTAGGTACATGTCATCAGGCCTCCCTTCCCTCTATGAAAGCAATGGCAGACAATCATTTTGCGCCTTTTTTCCTGGGTTACCTGTGCAGACACCATACCACGGCAAGCATGGAGCCCACTCAGCTCATCACCATACGTCTCCTGGATGGTGGCAGATGTGGGACTGTGTTGCTACACAGCAGCAGCTCATTGCCTTTTGGCAGCAGACGGTGCATTATGACTGGTATCCATCGTCATCATACTCCTGGATGCTCTTTTAGCCAACCTCAGTGAGGTCGGTCGGGGCACCTGGGCAGACATGGGAGTGACTCAGCCAGGTCATTCCCATCTTTTGCCGAGCACCCAGGAGATGACGATGGCTAGCAGTCATACTGCATGGTCTGCTGCCAGCCTAAGATGTAAAAGATAGATGGAGTGGATCAAAACAAGAAATGGACCCAATTTGTTTTGTATTCATTTGCTCTCCCTGCCCTCCCTCCATGAAGTCAACGGCCTGCTAAACCCAGGGTTTTGAGTTCAACCTTTAGGGAGGTATTCTGTGTGACAGTTGATTGTGTTTCTCCTTGATGCAAAGCTACCCCTTTGTTGATTTTAATTCCCTGTAAGCCATGTTGTCAGTCGCCCTTCCCTCTTTCAGAGCAGCGGCAGACAATCATCTCGTGCCTTTTTTCAGCGTAGAAGTCATAGCACTGGGAACATGGAGCCTGCTCAAATCATGGCAATTATGAGCACTGTAAACACCACGCGCATTATCCTGTAGGATATGCAGAACCTGCAAAAGCAAAACCAGATGAGGAGGCAATGGCAGCATGGTGACGAGAGTGATGAGGACAAGACATGGACATAGACTTCTCACAAAGTATAGGCCCCAGCAGTGTGCACATCATGGTGTTAATGGAGCGGTTTCATGCTGAGTAACCCCAATTCTGGGCCCGGGAAACAAGTACAGACTGGTGGGACCGCATAGTATTGCAGGTCTGGGACAATTCTCAGTGGCTGCAAAACTTTGGCATGCGTAAGGGCACTTTCATGGAACTTTGTGACTTGCTTTCCTCTGCCCTGAAGCACCAGAATACCGAGATGAGCGCAGCCCTCACAGTTGAGAAGCAAGTGGTGATAGCCCTCTGGAAGCTTGCAACGCCAGACAGCTACCAGTCAATTGGGCATCAATTTGGAGTGGGCAAATCTACTGTGGGGGCTACTGTTATCCAAGTAGCCAACGCAATCAAAGAGCTGCTGATATTAAGGATAGTGACTCTGGGAAATGTGCAGGCCATAGTGGATGGCTTTGCTGCAATGGGATTTCCCTAACTCTGTGGGGCAATAGACGGAACCCATATCCTATCTTGGCACCGGAGCACCAAGCCAGCGAGTACATAAACAGAAAGAGGTACTTTTCAATGGTGCTGAAAGCACTGGTGGATCTCAAGGGATGTTTCACCAACATCAATGTGAGATGGCCGGGAAAGGTACATGACGCTTGCATCTTCAGGAACTCTGGTCTGTTTCAAAAGCTGCAGGAAGGGACTTTCTTCCCAGACCAGAAAATAAGCATTGGGGATGTTGAAATGCCTATAGTTCTTCTTCGAGTGATTGCTCATATCCATTCCAGTTAGGTGTGTGCGCCGCGCGTGCACATTCGTCGGAAAACTTTTACCCTAGCAACTCAGTGGGCCGGCAGGTCGCCCCCTAGAGTGGCGCCGTCATGGTGCTCGATATATACCCCTGCCGGCCCACCCGCTCCTCAGTTCCTTCTTACCGCCCGTGTCGGTCGTTGGAACAGTGGAGCGCGGCTTAGCTGACCTCCACTTCCCTAGCTACTCGTAGTTCTCGTATATAGTTATGCAGTTATAATCCTTTTTTTGTATATATATTTGTATAGTTATACGTTTTTTCTTTGCTAACATAGTTAGTTTAGTAATAGTTAGCGGGGTTCAGGAAGTAGCCCCTTCCATGAACCCGGCACCGGAGCCCATGCATGGCTCACCGGGTTTTAAAATGGGCTCGGTCTGCCAGAAGCCGATGCCGAAGAGCCACACGACTCCTGTTTGAAGTGCCTCAGGGAATCACACTTGACAGCTAAGTGCCCCATTTGCAAGGCTTTTAAGCCGAGAACAAAAAGGAGCGGGACTTTCACTTACCCCTTCACCTTTGGCGCCGAGCGATGATCAAGCGGCTGGCAGAAGCGCCTCCTCGGCACCGGACCCCGCCGGTACCGCCAAGGCCTTTCGGCACCGGCCGTCGCCGGCACTGAAGTCGACTCGGCACCGCTCCCTTCCTCCGAGGTCGAGAAAGCCTACGATTCCTGCTGGTGCCGGACGGCTCCCCAGCACGCGCCGTGGTTGAGCCCCCTGCTCCTGCTGCTTCCGTGTCACCTGCATCGCAGCCAGAGAGCTCGTCTGAGTCGGATTGCCCGGCACCGACACCTGCAGAGGCACCGATGACATCGGCACCGTCGATTCCAGTCCCCCAGGGCCATTGAATCCAGTGCCTGACAGCTCCCCGGCACGCGCCGTGGTAGAGCTTCTTGCTCCCGCTGCTTCTGTGTCAACTGCACCGCAGCCAGAGAGCTCGTCTAAGTCGGATCGCCCGGCACCGACACCTGCTGAGGCACCGACGACGTCGGCACCGTCGATCCCGGTCCTACAAGGGCCGTAGAATCCGGTGCCTGACGGCTCTCCGGCGCGCACCGTGGTTGAGCTTACTGCTCCTGCTGCTTCCGTGCCAACTGCACCGCAGCCAGAGAGCTCGTCTAAGTCGGATCGCCCGACACCGACACCTGCTGAGGCACCGACGACGTCAGCACCATCAATCCCGGCCCCACAAGAGCCGTCAAATCCGGTGCCTGACGGCTCCCCGGCACGTGCCGTGGTTGAGCTTACTGCTCCTGCTGCTTCCGTGCCAACTGCACCGCAGCCAGAGAGTTCGTCTAAGTCGGATCGCCCAGCACCGACGCCTCTGAGGCACCTACAACGTCGGCACCGTCGATTCCAGTCCCACAAGAGCCGTCAAATCCGGTGCCTGTCGGCTCCCCGGCACGCGCCGTGGTTGAGCTTATTGCTCCTGCTGCTTCCGTGCCGACGGCACCGCAGCCAGAGAGCTCGTCTAAGTCGGATCGCCCGGCACCGACATCTACCGAAGCTCTGACGACCTCGGTACCGTCGATCCCGGTCCCACGAGGGCCGTCGAATCCGGTGCCTGACAGCTCCCCAGTATGCACTGTGGTTGAGCCTGCTGTTCCCTCCACGCCGGAGACATTACCAACGGCGAGGGATCTCATTGCCATGACAGAGTCGATGCTGCCTGACCCCGGCACTGCCGGTGCGGGTAATACAGTCTTTTCATATGACCGTCCTCTGTCAGCACAGCAGAGCGGCACCGTTCATGATCACGGTCCCGCAGACACTCCAGGTTCCGTCGGCACACCCGACACCGCTTGCAGTCCTGGTGCCGTTTTCCTCATCGGTACTGGTCGCACTCACCGCACCGGTCGGTATCCCATTCGCCGACCCGCTATCGGCACCGTTCCGACTCCCGGCACCGCGACAGGTACCTTGACTCCTGTAGCCTCTCCCCGAGCCTCGAGATCTCGGTCGACCTCCCGGCACCGTTCTGGTTGCAGGTCTGGATCTCGTTCCAGGTACCGGTACGCCTCCCGGTGCCGGTCCCCGGTGCCGAGTTGGGCAAGGTCAACCTGAGGTGGAGGAGGTCCCAGAGGTAGAGGACCCGGTATGAGGCCCTCTAAGGGGTACGACTACTCGTCTGTCCGCTCTCCTCTCTGCTCACTTGTCTTTCAGTCTGTTAAGGAGAGGTATTGGCATGGCCAGCGGGCGCCAGCCCCGAAACCGAAGGAGGCTTGGCGAATGAACCTGCTGGGCCGCCAGGTGTACTCTGCAGAGGCCCTGCAGCTCTGGGTAGCAAAGCAACAAGCCTTGCTTGGCTGCTATAATTATAGCACCTGGGTGAAGGTAGTTTAGTTTATGGAGTTTCTCCCTCAAAACTCCCGCCAAGAGTTCGCTGCCGTCTTGGAGGACAGGGGAAAAAGGTACCCAGAGCGTCCCTCCAGGCCTCGTTGGACGCAGCAGACTCAGCAGCCAGGATTCTGGCCTTTGGTGTCTCCATGAGGTGCATCTCATGGCTTCAGGTTTCAAACCTCCGGCCGGAGCTGCAGTATGCCATTCAGGATTTACCCTTTGTTGGTAAAGGCCTCTTCGCGGCAAAGACAGCCCCAGGCTGCGAAGCCTGATGGACAATAGGGTCCTAATGCGCTCTCTCAGCATGCATATGCCAGCGACCAAACGCAGGCCTTTCTGTCCCCAGCCGCCATACTCTGTGCCTAGCCAGAGACAGGACTTTGGCAAACGGCGAGGCCAAGGTGGTCGCAGACGAACGTCAGGACCCCTAAAGAGCCAAGGTCAAGGTCCCTCGCAATTACCACTGGGACCAAAGACGAACCTTCCAAGGTGCGCCTGAGGGCGGTGTACCAGTCACAGGCCGGGATCCCAATCCCACTTTCTCCTGGCGTGGCCCCAGTTAATTTCAGATCGCTGGGTCCTGCTCACGGTGGAGCATAGGTACCACCTCTAATTTGTTCCAGCCCTGTCCCCCTTCAGGGACCCCTCTCACGAGCAATTCCTCGTACAAGAGGTGCAGACGCCGACTGACGAAAGGGGCAAGGGGGTTTACTCCCGTTATGCCCTAGTCCCCCACTCGAACGGAGGTCTCAGACCTTCCTAGTCCTGCACGGACTCAACCAGTTTAGGATAAGGTTGAAGTTCCGCATGGTATCCCTGGGAACCATTATTCCATCCTTGCCTCCTGGGGGCTACTATGCCGCCCTGGATATGAAGGACGCGTACTTTCGCAACGCCATCTTCCCTCCGCACAGGAGATACCTCCGCTTTCTAGCCAACCATCAGTACTTCTGGCTTACGGCCATAGTCGCCGCCTACCTTCGCTGATGTCGGATATGCGTTTTTTCCGTATCTGGACGATTCGCTTCTCCGAGGAGACTCCGAGACACAAGCCACTCAGCACGTGGGCATCGTCGCGGTCTTATTCACAGGTCTAGGCCTGATGATTACTATAGAGCAATCCACTCTGGTTCCCACGCAGAGGTTGGACTTCCTAGGGGCTATCCTGGTCTCCTACCTAGCCGGAGCCTGCTTATCACAACTGCAGTTTTAGGCGATGGCAACAATCATCCAAGGTCTGCAGGCTTTCCCAACGACCTCTGCTCGTACTTGTCTCAGTCTCCTGGGTCCATGGCTGCCCGCAAGTTTGTAACCAAACACGCCAAGCTCCGCCTCCGTCCTCTCCAAGTCCGGCTCACCTCGGCGTACCACCCGGACAGGGAGCCAATGGTCATGGTAGTCACCGTTCCCTCGAGCACCTTAGGCTCCCTAGAGTGGTGGCTAACTCCCTCCCTGGTGTGGGCAGGGATGCGGTTCCATCCGCCCCAGCCCTCACTGCCCCTGACGACGGACGCGTCATCTCTCTGCTCGAGTGCTCATGGTCACCTCCGAGCTTAAGGCCTTTGGTCTTCTCGGGAGCTGGCATTCCATATCAATGCCCCAAAAATGAGAGTAGTCCGCCTGGCGTGCCAGGGGTTCCAGCGGCAGCTGTGAGGCCGTGGTATCTCGGAGTTTACAGCCAACACAACGGCCATGTGCTTCATAAATAACCAGGGAGGGACATGGTCCTCCCCCCTTTTGTCAGGAGGCCATCCATTTCCGGGACTTTTGCATGGCCCACTCGATGGAGCTGGTGACGTCCTTTCTCCCAGGCGTTCGGAACATCTTGGCGCTTTGACTCAGCAGGTCTTTCCTGTCTTACGAGTGATCACTCTGCCCCATGTGAGGCGTTCTGCTTTCCAGAAGTGGAGATGTTTCCTCACATAGACCTGTTCGCTCACCGTGAGAGCAGAAAATGCCAGATGTTCTGCTCCTTCCAAGGTCTCTCCTCGGGATCGGTCTTGGACGCATTCCTGATGCCGTGGAAAGGCCAACTCCTTTATGCCTTCCCACTGTTCCCACTGGTTCATTAGGTCCTGCTCAAACTCCGCAGGGGCAGAGCACGCTTCATCATGATGCACTCCAGAGTGGTCCAGGCAGCACTGATATACCACGTTGCTCGGCCTGTCAATAACCAACCCAATTACCCTGCCACCCCACCCAGACCTCATCACTCAGGGCAACGACAAGCTTCGTCACCCGGACCTGCAGCCTCTTCGCCTCACGGTGTGGCCGCTGCGTAACTGAGCCAGGGTGACAGGAAGCCTTCCACCTGGTCAACGTACCAGGCCGAGTGGAAGCGTTTCTTCTACAGCTGTAATACCCTCGATCCTACTGAGGTCTCGATCCCCTCTATTTGGCCTGCCTCTGGCCTTCAGCGGCAGGACCTGGCGGTACCATCGCTGAGGGTACACTCAGCAGCCATCTCTACCTTCCAGCCAGGCTAAGGTGGACGTTCCGTGTTCTCACACTCTATGGGTTCGAGGTCCCTCAAGGGCTTGGAGCGCTTGCACCCTCGGGTGCGCCGCCCAGCCCCAACCTGGGACCTCAAGTCTAGTTAAAACTAGGTTATGTCTCCCCCATTCGAGCCGTTCGCGACCGGCCCTCTGCTATACCTGTCTTGGACGACAACTTTCCTCGTAGCTGTTACATCGGCCAGACGGGTCTCCGAGCTCAGACCTCTTACGGTGGTTCCGCCGTACACTAGGTTTCACAAAGACAAGGTGCAGTTATGACCGCACCCGGCTTTCCTCCCTAAGGTGGTTTCGGCCTTTCATGTTACCCACAGCTCAACGCAATGGGCGCAACCATTGCACTCCCTGGACATCTGTGGAGTGCTCGTATTTATATTGCGCTGACAGAACCATTTCGTAAGGTGCCCCAGCTCTGTCACGGTAGCAGACCAAAGGGAGGGCTTGCTTGTTTTCCTCTCAGAGGATCTCATCTTGGGTGATGGCGTACATCCGCACTTGTTATGATTTGGCTCATATTTCCCCAAGCCACATCACCGTGCATTCTACCAGGGCTCAGGCTTTATCTGCCGCCTTGCTGGCTCATGTTCCTACCCACGATATCTGTCGCGCAGCTCCATTGGTCCTTGGTCCATACCTTTGCTTCGCAGTATGCCCTGGTTCAACAGTCAAGAGATGCTGTAGCCTCTGGCTCAGCAGTTTTCATTCTGCCACATTTCACTCCGACTCCACCGCCTACGTAAGGCTTGGGATTCACCTAACTGGAATGGATATGAGCAATCACTCGAAGAAGAAAAGACGGTTACTCACCTTTGTAACTGTTGTTCTTCGAGATGTGTTGCTCATAACCATTCCACACCCGCCCTCCTTCCCCACTGTCGGAGTAGCCGGCAAGAAGGAACTGAGGAGCGGGTGGGCTGGCAGGGGTATATATCGAGCACCATGACGGCGCCGCTCTAGGGGTCGACCTGCCGGCCCACTGAGTTGCTAGGGTAAAAGTTTTCCGACGAATGTGCACGCGCGGCGCACACACCTAACTGGAATGGATATGAGCAACACATCTCGAAGAACAACAGTTACAAAGGTGAGTAACTGTCTTTTATCCTTGGGGACCCAGCCTACCCCTTAATGCCGTGGCTCATGAAGCCATAAAGAGGCAGCCTGGACTTTAATCAGGAGCTGTTCCACTATAGGCTGAGCAAGTGCAGAATGGTGGTAGAATGTGCATTTGGATGTTTAAAAGCCCGCTGGCACAGTTTACTGACTCAGACCTCAGCGAAACCAGTATTCCCATTGTTATTACTGCTTGCTATGCGCGCCACAATCTCTGTGAGAGTAAGGGAGAGATGTTTACGGCGGGGTGGGAGGTTGAGGCAAATCACCTGGCCGCTGATTATGCGCAGCCAGACACTAGGGTGATGAGAAGAGTACAGGAGGATGCAGTGCACACCAGAGAAGCTTTGAAAACAAGTTTCATGACTGGCCAGGCTACGGTGTGAAAGCTCTGTTTTTCTTCTTGATGACCGCCCCCGCCCCCCCTCGGCCTTGGTTCACTCTACTTCCTTATAAGCTAACCACCCTCCCCTCCCCCCTTCAATCACCACTTGCAGAGGCAATAAAGTCATTGTTGCTTCACATTCATGCATTCTTTATTAATTCATCACACAAATAGAGGGATAACTGTCAAGGTAGCCCGAGAGGGGTGGGGGAGGAGGGAAGGACAAGGCCACACTGCACTTTAAAACTTAAAAACTTATTTAATGCCATCCTTCTGTTCCTTGGGCAATCCTGGGGTGGAGTGGCTGGGTGGCCGGAGGCCCCACCACCACGTTCTTGGGCGTCTGGGTGAGGAGGCTGTGGAACTTGGGGAAGGAGGGCGGTTGGTTACACAGGGGCTGTAGCGGAGATCTGTGCTCCTGCTGCCTTTCCTGCAGCTCAGCCATACACTGGAGCATATGAGTTTGATCCTCCAGCAGGCTGAGCATTGACTCCTGCCTTCTGTCAGCAAGCTGACGCCACCTATCATCTTCAGCCCACCACCTCTCCTCGCGTTCATATTGTGCTTTCCTGCACTCTGACATTGTCTATGTCCACGCATTCTGCTGTGCTCTGTCAGTGTGGAAGGACAGCATGAGCTCAGAGAACATTTCATCCCCAGTGCATTTTTTTTTTTTGCCTTCTAATCTTTGCTAGCTTCTGGGAAGGAGAAACATATGCAGTTGTTGGAGTTTAAAAAAAAAAGAAAAAGGGAGAGTGGTAATTAAAAAGACATATTTTATAGAACAGTGGGTACATTCTTTCATGGTAAACCTTGCTGTTAACATTACATAGCACATGTGCTTTTGTTACAAGGTCGCATTTTGATGGCTTCACCCTTCCCCCTACTGCGTGGCTAACAGCAGGGAACATTTCTGTTCAGCCACAGGCAAACTGTCCAGCAGGAACGGGCACCTCTTAATGTCCACTAATAAAACCACCCTATTTCAACCAGGTGACCATGAATGATATCACTCTCCTGAGGATAACAGAGAAATAAAGAACGGATGTTGTTTGAATGCCAGCAAACACTGGGACCATACGCTGCAGTGCTTTGTTCTGCAATGATTCCTGACTACATGCTGCTGGCCTGGCGTGGTAAAATGGCCTACCATGGACTACGAAATAAAGCTGCCCTCCCCAGAAACCTTTTGCAAAGGCTTTGGGAGTACATCCAGGAGAGCTTTATGGAGATGTCCCTGGAGGATTTCCACTCCATCCCTAGACACATTAACAGACTTTTCCAGTAGCTGTACTGGCCGCAAATTCCAGGGCAAATTAATAATTAAACACGCTTGCTTTTAAACCATGTGTAATATTTACAAAGGTCCACTCACCAGAGGTCCATTCTCCACCTGGCAGGTCCAGGAGGCAGCCTTGGGTGGATTTGGGGGGTTACTGGCTCCAGGTCCAGGGTGAGAAACAGATCCTGGCTGTTGAGGAAACCGGTTTCTCCACTTCCTTGCTGTGAGTTATCTTCAACCTCATCATCATCATCCTCATCCCCAAAACCCGCTTCTGTGTTGCATCCTACTCCATTGACGGAGTCAAAGCACAGAGTTGGGGTACTGGTGGCTGCACCCCCTAGAATGGCATGCAGCTCGTCATAGAAGTGGCATGTTTCCGGCTGTGACCCGGAGCGGCCATTTGCCTCTCTGTTTTTTTTTGGTAGGCTTGCCTGAGCTCCTTAATTTTCACATGGCACTGCCGTGAGTCCTTGTTATAGCCTCTGTCCTTCATGCCCTTGGTGACTTTTTCAAATGTTTTGGCATTTTGTTTACTGGAAAGGAGTTCAGCTAGCACGGATTCATCTCCCCATACAGAAATCAAATCCTGTACTTCTCATTCGGTCCATGCTGGAGCTCTTTTGCGATTCTGGGACTCCATGGTCACCTGTGCTGATCAGCTCACCACACTGGCCAAACAGGAAATAAAATTCATAAGTTTGTGAGCCTTTTCCTGTCTACTTGGCCAGTGCATCTGAACTGAGAGCACTGTCCAGAGCGGTCACAATGGAGCACTCTGGGATAGCTCCCGGAGGCCAATACTGTCAAATTGCGTCCATATTATCCCAAATTTGATCCGGCAAGGCCAATTTCAGCGCTAATCACCTCGTCAGAGGTGGAGTAAATAAATCGCTTTTAAAAAGCCCTATAAGTCCAAAAAAAAAAAAGGGCTTCGTTGTGTGGACGGGTCCAGGGTTAAATCGAGGTAATGCTGCTAAATTCGACCTAAAATCATAGTGTAGACCAGGCCTAATACTCATATGGACATACTGGCATAACCAGATAAGAATGAGGCATATGCTAGTCACAGGAGACATCTTTTAATTTTGTGTGTCTATTTTTGACTCTGATCAGCACATAAGGCTTATGAAATGCCTTATGACCTGCTCAAAGACAATGGGAGTATTACACTTTGAATTTTTGGATTGAACCAGGACAACTCTATTCTACAGTACAGATGAAGGATGTCAGTGGTCACAACCATCTCAGACAGTTTGCTTCCACGTGATAGAATTCCCAACAGAGGCTTGATTTGGTGGGTTCAAGTAGATAATCTCAGCTGAGGCATATACTTTCATGTGCTGCCTGCCCAAATGAATATTCAGATGCATTCCATAAAGGTTGGAAAACCCATGTGCATGGATATTCTCTTTAGGAATTTAATATTACCAGGTTCCATATTGCTATCTTGGAAATGACGATGTGTGGGGATATTCCTGAGTTCTAGAAATCAGATGTTTTAAAGATTAGGAATTCAAACAGACTTCCAGACTCTGAATTTCATATCAATAGACTGGGAGCTACAGGGTTTTTATCTGTTGTGTTAAAAAGCCATAGAGATGTAGAGAAAAATGTCCCACAATTTATTCTCAAAATAATTTCTCAAGTTGCATCTCTCTGAAAACTAGTTTGCCACGTTACAATCACAATGTTCATGTATAGCATGGTGTACTTGGTGAACTTAATGCTTGTGCAAGATGCTGCATCAGAAGCATTAGAGTCTGCTATCCACAGAACAGGAACGCTGTGAATAACAGTACTATCTTCTTTGCCGCATTACTGCTAATGTTTCTACCCTTATTTGGAAGGAGCCACCCCCCAGGATGTGAGAAGGTAGTTGCATTCTGCCTCTTACCATTGTTCAGAGCTCCTACTGGAGTCATTCAGTACATCTGAGATTCAGACCACTCTGATTCAGGAGCCTTACTTTAGTCACCTAGGTTTGAAAAATTTGGGCATGTAATTATATCCATGTCCAGTGTGTCTCCAAACAGACGATACTAAGGGCTGCTCCATTGTTTTCCAGTTTTATTACTCTGTAGTGGATTGCTTTCTTTTTTTGTATTGCGTAAGTTTTTTTTTTAAATTCCAGTTGCATGAGAAAATGTCTTTTTTGGAAATGGGTTTATCATCACTTTTCTTTGCCAATTTCTGTTGAGAAATAATAATGTTTTCATTTAGCAAAGACATTTCAAATAGCTTACACCAGTGGTTCTCAAACTGTGGGCCAGGATCCCAAAGGTGGTTGCCACCCCATTTTAATGGCGTCACCAGGGTTGGTATTAGATTTGCTGGGGCTTGAGGCTAAAGCTGAAGTCTGAGGGCTTCAACCCTGGGTGACAGGTCTTACACCCCCCACATGGGGCTGAATCCTTGAACTTTGGCTTTGACTCCACCCCTACTTGGGACAGCAGAGCTCAGGTAGGCTCAGGCTTCAGTTCCTCCTTCTGGGGTCATGTAATTTTTGTTGTCAGAAGGGGGGCACAGTGCAATGAAGTTTGAGAACCCCTGCCAACATTCTAGGGAATGATTTTTCTAGTCTCCCTGGGAAATGGTTTTCTTGACTACTTTTTTTCATTTCTAAATATTTAGTAATATAAGGAGATCTCTCAATAAATGGTAGTCTGCAGGAGATTGGATTGGATTACTGTGCCTGAAATTCTTAATTTCAAAGTAATTATGCTAATCTAGAGTCTCCTCTTAGAAATTAAGAATTCTGTGCTGTAAAATGGGTTTGTGGGGGGAGGATTACTGTCATGGTCATTGGTTGAAAGAGAATTAACATCTGGTTCTGATCTAGCAAGACCCTCTGGTCACAGGAACTATGTTTTTTACCATGGGTTCTAATTTTTTGCTTGCTCTCCACTCAGAATCTCATGTCTGAGTTTGAAAGCTAAAGAAATACGTAGTTCTACAAGTATATCGACTATCAAGAATTGCATTAGTAACAAATCTTTCCACAATGCTGGAGTCTTATTTTAATGACACAATCTGTCTTTTTCAAGTGATTGCATATGTCCATTCAATTTCACGTGTGTGCATGCCCAATGCACTGAAGCTAGAGATTTTTACCTTGGCAGTGCCCACTCATGCGGCACCTGCATCCACTGCTGTACTATGACATAAAGGGCACAGCCACTCCCAGCCCTCCTTCATTCTTTCTTACCTCCTGTGATCAGTAGAGCTTGTTGGCTTGATTTGCAAGTGTTCTCCCTTTCAGGGAATTTTTCTCTTGTGTATATAGTTAGTGTACTTATCAGACAGTTAGTAGAGCTTTAGCATAAGTTTCTTTTGTTGTTTTACTTACTTTTACCTAGTTGGTTCCTGTTCGTTCTGGGTACTGGCTCACAGTACTGCCTTGGTCTTTGACTTTAAGCCTTGCAATGGCTGCAAAAAGTCGATGGTGGTGAATGACCATCATTCTAAGTTTCTGAAGTGCCTCAGTTAGGGTCACATCTGGGACAGGTATCAGATCTGTAGAAACTTCAAGCCCCGGACTAAGAAAGATAGAGAGGTCACCTTCTCATGGAAACAGTGTTATGTCCATCATCAGAGTCTACCTGCTTGGGGCGGGCGCCAAGGACCTCATTCAGAAGTGCCACTCTGGACATTGTGGAGATTCAGTATCAGGGGAGCAATAGACAGCAAGAAGTAAGAAGCATAGACAACATGCTTCAAAGGCACCAACCTCCTCCAGGAGATCAAGGTCCCTGGTACAGTTTATCAGCAAACAGGCTGGAAGGCAAATGCTTGAAGAATAGATGCTTTGTCTCACACAAGTTCCTCTGCTCCAGTGACAGTGCCTGTGCCATTGAGGTCGACCCCTTTAGTGCAAGATCAGCAATACCAGGTAACCTCTCAGCATCATCATCAGAGAATCTCCTATGCCTCTTGGTACCAGATTCCTCAACTGTATGAGACAAGTTGTCTTGTAACAAATGTTCCCCAGACTTCGGGCTTACTTGTGAGTAGCATTCAATACTGCAGCTGACTTCATATGTGCAGCATCTTTTCACCTAATGCCACCCACAGAAAAGTCCAGCATACTGTCATCAGCATTGATGTCTCCAAAGACACATGACTGGTCCTTGGTGCTGCAGGGTACCACAACCCCCTGCTCTGGCAACTTGGACTCTTGGTTACAATTGGAAATAGGCTGCTATGCCACTTGCTCCCAATCTAGAAAGTGCCTCTCCTGCATCAAGAGGATTCTGCCCTCGGTACTGGGCAAAGGTCCCCTCATGGTCTAGGGACCCAGATCCTTCCTCTGGTAGAGGTGGGATCCTATGTCCTACCACTGGCAGTACTGGAACACATGGGGATTTTCTCCCACCAGGTCCTCCCTGGTTCTTCCTCCTTCTAGGTCCCTAAGCATATGTGAGGATATTATCACCAAGAGACTTAGGATGTTAACACAGGGACTGAGATTGGTACCAAACAGAATCAACCTTGCCTACCAGAGCCTTCCGCAGATGAGGTACAAGAGGCTCCATTTCAGCCTCCTTTGTGCTCCTCCTCATCACCTGATGAGGCAATGGTGTCTGGGGTATCCTGCCCACTTCAGGACAACCTCAGAGCCTACCAAGACCTGCTAAAGAAGGTTGCTTCCTCTCTGGACATTCAGGTTAAGATAGTGAAAAGAGCTCCCATAGACTGGGGTCAGCAAGGACCTCCCCATGTGGCTCTGCCTATAAATGATGCCATACTGGAGCCCAGAAAAATATTGTGGCAAATGCCATCATCTCTACCATAAACAGCTGAGAAGACCAACAGGACATACCACATTCCTTCACAGGGATATGAACAAGTCTACACCTTCCCTTCTCTGGTTCGTTGGTTGTCTCAGCAGTAAATGAAGGGGAACATCAGCACAGCCTTCTATCACACAGGTGAAAGATGCAAATAGACATAGCCTTTTCAGTAGAAAGGTTTGTTCTATGGCTGACCTGCAGTTTCATATCTCAAACCAAAAAGCCTTTCTGTTCAGATAAAATTTTTCCCCCTGGGACAATGTTGTCAAGTTTGTGGACAAATTACGAGAGGATGCCAGGCAGGAGTTTCAGGCCATCTTGGAAGAGGGCAAGTTGGTGGCGAGGACCTCTCTCCCAGCTTCCTTGGATGGAGTGAATGTGGCAGCCAAGCCCATGACTTCCACAATAATGATGTGCAGATGTTTATGGCTTCAATCATCGAGTCTTCCACAGGATGTCCTGCAGACTATACAGGATCTCCCCTTTGAGGGTCTGACCCTTTTTTCACAGCAGACCGATAAGAAACTTCAATCTCAGACTTGAGGGCTATGTTGAAGTAATTTGGGATTTACACTCCATTTCCTAAAAAGAAATAATTCTGCTCTCAGTTGTTTCAGTGATACCTGCCTTTTACTCCTAGACAACCTGACCAGACCAGACCAGAAAGAAGTGGGAAAAATCATAAGAGATCTCTACCTCCTCATTCTTCTTCTTCAATGAGTTCTTCTATGCAGCCTGGGAATGCCAAACAGTCTGACTGACTGTCTGGTTGAGGGCAAGTGTACCAGTTTCTCTTACACCAGTTTCTCCTAGCCTGATTTTTTCCAACAGGTTATCCCACTTCCTATGTGGGCCCATATTAACACAGATCATTGGGTTCTAAGCAAGGGGAACTGGAGTTTTTCAGTCCCTCCCTCACAACCCCATCCCTCTTCAGGAACCACTTTCACGAGGCTGTCCTCCAGGCTCCTGTTCTCCACCAAAGGAAAGAGTTTTATTCATGCTACTTTCTGATTCCAAAGGTAAAAGTCTCAGACCCATCCTAGGCCTGCAAGAGCTAAACAGATATATAAAGAAAATACAGGTTATGATCACCCTAGCCTCCATTATCTCCTCCCTGGAACCCAGCGAGTGATACACTGCCCTCAACTTGAGGGATGCATATTTCCATGTGGCTATCCATCAAAGCCACAGGCAATTTCTAAAATTCCTCATCAATATACATTATTCATTTACAATCCTGCCCTTTTGGCCTTCCCAAAGCACCACAAGTATTTGTGTGGTGGTGGTGGACAAATTCCTAAGGAACACATGGTGCAAGTATTTCTCTCTCTATCTGGAGGACTGGCTGGTGTGAGGTTGGTCCAAGAGCCAGAGTGAATTCAGTATGTCCAAGATTCTGGTCTGTCTTCAGTGTTCTGGGGTCTGTCCATCAATGGGGACAAATGAGTCTTCTCCCAGTTCAGAGGATAGAATTTGTAGGATTCTACAGTAGCCAGGGCTTTCCTTCCTCAAGCCAGACAATGTTAACCATCTCCACAGACCTAAAAGGCTATCCAGTCACCACTATAAGAAACTCAGACTTCTGAGGCAAATAGCTTCATGCACATATGTGGCTTGGTGTGCCAGACTTAGTCTCTGAGAAGTAGTAGAGCTGGGTAAGCTCGGTGTACTTCTTGGCTTGTCACCCATTAGACATACTGATTTGAGTGCCTGCAGGAGTGTTAGCCTCCCTGAATTGGTGAACGAATCAGGTGTGTGCATGGGAGTTCTCTTCGCCTCTCCCTACCCACATTAACTCTAATTACAGACACTTCTTCTTGAGTTGTTGCTTCTCCATGGTTAATGCCTCAGGAGGAGGTTTGTTCAGAGAATGTGCAAAACATTCTCCTGAATAGCAGAAAGCCTTCTACTAGATATATTTACTGTACTTACTCCTTATGGTCACAGCAAAAAGGTGTTTGATCCCCCTGGGTCTCTATACAGCAGTGTCCTGAACTATTCTAGCTGAAACAACAAGGCCTATCCATTAGTTCTATGAGGTTCACCTGGCAGCTATCTCCTTTTCCAACCTCTGATCATGAGATGTTCTGTTTTTTACAATCTGATGTCAACTAGGTTTTAAAAGGGTCTGGACAAGTTATATCCCCAAGAGGTGGATCCTATCCCTCTCTGAGACTTGAATCTGGTGTTGAGTTGATGGGTCCACCCTTTCAACTGATGGCTACCTGCTCTTTACTTCATCTGTCCATGAAAGTAGCATTTATGGTAGCTATTACCTCATTGAGAAGAGTGAGGGAATTACAAGTGTTGGTCATTGTCCCTCCTTACAAAGTCTTTTATAAAGATAAAGTTTACTTACGTCTTCATCTGAAATTTGTGACTAAAGTAGTGTTGAAATTCTAGCTCAGTCCAGCAATGTGCTTACCAACTTTCTTTCATAACCCTCATTCTCATAAGGATGAAGAAAGACTCCATACCTTTCAGAAGTGTGTTAGCTTTTTAGTTGGCAGATTGTTTAGATTAGCATCCCAACAGTTAATAGAAATTGCAGACAGGATGAAGGGTGCTCCAGTCTCAATTTAGAGAGTCTCATCATGGATTTCTTCCCGCATATATATGTGCTGTGACATTGCCAACATAACCTTGCCAAGTAGGGTGATAATAGAAGCTGAGTGTGCTAACTAAGGTGCCTATAATAGACATTGGTAGGGCTGAAGCTTGGTCATCCAACATAACCTTGCCAAGTAGGGTGATAATAGAAGCTGAGTGTGCTAACTAAGGTTCCTATAATAGACATTTGTAGGGCTGAAGCTTGGTCATCTTGGCATCATTCTGGAATACTAAGACGTGGCACAAGTAGTAAAGGGGTATGCACCTTTACTACTCGTGCCACGTCTTAGTAGTCCAGAATGATGCCAAGTTCAGACGAGTAGTCCTTTAGACATTACTCAAGTACACTCCAAAACCCACCTCCATAGTGAACTGCTTGTGTGTCATCTGAAGTAGAATGGATATGTGCAATCATTTGAAGAAAAAACAGCTACCTGGTCTGTTACTATTGTTCAGTATGTGTTGCAGGTGTCTACTCCACAACCCACCCTCCTTCCCCTCTCTACTGGACTCTGTCCAGTAAGAAGAAACTAAGGTCAGGGGTGGCTGCACCCTTTATACCCCTGATGCAATAGCACAAGGCAGCAGAGGGCATAAGTGACCCAAACAGATTCAACTAAGGGAAGAATCTCTGGCTCTAATGCACCAGGCATGCTCATACCTAAATGGACATGGGCAACACATCTTGAACAATAGTTACAGAACAGGTTGCTAGCCGTTTTTTGAATTCTTAAAGAGTTCTGATCTACTGGACAATGTCATTACAACTTGAACTCTCTTCTGGTAACTGAAGTGTCTCATTTATGGGTATCTCGTGTATTAATGTTTGGCACTAACAAAAAGTTCACTTAAAAATAAAAAAAAACATAAAGGTGTGGCACTGGGGAATTATCCCTCACTTTCCTTTACAGATGCTTCCTGGGTTACGCAAGACCCGACTTATGCAAATTCACACTTATGGAAAAAGTTCCATAAACCAGAAATAGAATTTTCAAGTTGCAGAAATGTTTGTGTAACATATGGGTATACATTTCTGACATGCAAAATTCGAGTTATGCAAGGCTTTCTGGAATGGAACGATTGCGTAACTCAAGGGGTGAGGGTGGGGCGCGTCTGTATTGTGCGCTGTCCCAGAAAGGACTTAACGTTTCTGGGGAGAAAGAAGTAGGGTGTGCGCGAATGAACGATAGTGACATTAAAGGAACCAGAGAGCATAGCTGTTTGTTTATTATTAATTATTATTGTTTGTATTCATTTCAGTGCAAGCAATACACTTTTTTGAGTACATGCATTACTGACTTGAGAACTAGTGATTTTTATGAACATTTATCTCTCTTCTCATGTAGTCTTGCATGTTAATTGTTTTGGCTCAAGTAATTTAGTCTTACAGAAGCATTTGCTGTAGAGCCAAAGGAGTATATTAACAAGCTAAAGTGCTCCATCTTTGGCCCTCTGCTCTCTATCACCTATTCCAATCTCTCTATCGGGCTTTTACATAGAGTGTAACAGCAGCAAACTTCCAAAGCAGGCCATATGTTACTTGTGGATGGAGTTGTGAAAGAGAGTCCTCGATCCCAGTAATGGATGTCCCTAAACAGGAGGAAACCAAATTTTGATGTCTCGCTGCTAACTGCATTAGCTAGGGCAGGGGTCCCCAATGCAGTGCTCATGGGTGTCATGGCGCCCGCCAGGGCATCTAAGTGTGCCCGCGTACTGGCTGGCGTAGGAGCAGCTGCCAAAATGCCGTCAACAAGTAGTATCATCCAGAGGCGTCGCCGCCAAAAATCTGCTGCATTTCGGCAGCGATGCCTCTGGATGATGATGCTTGTCGGCAGCATTTCGGCAGCAACACCTGTTGACGTTGCTGCTTGTTGGCAGCATTTCGGCGGATGCACATCCACCGCCACGGTCCTCGGTGGCTCGTTGTCTGGCGCCCACCACACAAAAAAGGTTGGGGACCACTGAGCTAGGGAATGTTCCAGATATGCCTAAGGCTGTTCCACTCCGATATCTCCCAGCTGATAGGTTTGTGGCAAGGTGTCTTGAGGGATCTACAACCAACTTGGGCATTTGTGAGAACAATATTTAAGTGCTTGCATACTGACAGTTGTTGGAATAAATACAGACTCTATACACAGAAGACTCATCTTAAAATTACACTGTTAATTTGTGCTTCCCTCTGCCCCTGCTGCCGCCTCCCCCTCTCGCACAACCCAACCCAAACCAACCACTAGCAAGGAGTAAAGTACAGTAGCAGGTTTTGACAATCACTATTTGTCAGAAGTGTCTCTGTATTTGACTAATGGAGTCTTCTTTCATTATCACTGACTTTATTTCAAGTCAGTGTTATGTGCTATTTCTTAGTCTGTTGCTTTTATAATCATCCCCATGCTCTGTAACTTATTGTGAGTAATTTTCTAGAAGTATTAAGAAAGTTATCTGCTAGTTTTCCAGCAAGAAGCAAAGCAAACTATGATGTGTGAAATAAACTGACCTGTTTCTACAGCCCGAAATTCTCCATAACGTCAGATGCAGTGTTGCTGGGTACCGTATCTGGATCTATAGTAAACCAATAGAAGTGCAATTAGTCTCTTTAGTTTCTGTCTGATTTCAGTGTTGCCTACAGGCCTGATTCTGCAGCTCAGTTAGCAAGCAGAATTCCCAGTGATTGCAAAGTGATTTCCCTTGTGATGGAGGCAGCATTGGGTCCTTAGTTGCTTGTTTTCCACATATAAATTGATTGGTTATATTTGATAGGATGCTTTTCCAACTAAACCCTGTGGGGCAGAATCTCAAAACTCTTTGTTTTTCACTAGAAATTGCTTTTTCAAAAAAACATATGAAGTTTTAGACAGTCAAGACGGTCACTTTTGAATTTAGGTTCTTCAGAGCATGTATTGGCAGAATCTGTACCAAGCCAGCTTATTGTCCATGGGCCTTGATTTCACAACAAACCCCATCAAAATGTGGAGCTGATGAACAGAGAGGGTTTTTTCTGTTCCTCTGCAGGAAACAGTAATGAGAATGCTGATATCCTTGACTTTTTGAGACATTTTAATATTTCAACAGTCTCCACTGTAAGTAGGGCAGTAGAGCCAGGTGTGGGCAAGTAATTATTTCATGATGATGACTATTTAAGAGTGCCAGAATGGCTCTTTTAAGCATTGGTTATTAACGTGGAAGAATTGTAATAGTTAAAGCTGCCAGATAAGTTATGTGGGCCCTAGAATTTGACTTACCTTAATCTAATGGGGAATCAATAACTGTCACAGAGGAATTTCTGCTCTACTATCCAGTTTCATTGAGGCTTGATATGAGTAAAACCTTAATCCTTTTATTTAAAATTATATACAATGTTTTTCTGCAGAGTCTTCAGCATTCCTAATGCAAGTATAGCAAACAGTGACAGGTCTCCTTGTTGATGATCTTTGCTGATCACTTTTGCTGCCTCCAGGATGTGCAGAGCACCTCTTAAAAGGAAGAGGAGAGATCCTAGTGAGCTTCTCTCAGCTCCCGCTTCCCACTTGTCCCTCTCTTCAACCATATAACAATTGGTGCTGTCATCTTTTAGTATCCAACTGTAGTTGGATAGTAGACCTCCTGCCCCAGTGATATCCCTCACTCACACCTGAAAAAATCTTTCTGGTCCCCACAAAGTCCTGTGCAGCCACTGTAGTCACTGATCAGTGAAATGCTACAAGTTGAGTGCTAGACATCAGCCATAGCTGGCAGCCTTGCATGAAATCAGAAAGTGTTGGGGATGCAGCTGAAGAAAACAGAGGAAATTTTTAACATTTAAAACTAGAGTTGTTCCCAGGAAACTGGGGAAAGCAAACAGGATAAAATGACACTTTTAATCAAATAGCCATTTTAATGGGACCACAGAGAGCCTGATGTGTTGAGCTCCCTCTACTGGCCGTGCAGCAGCATACTAATAAGCCATACTTCAAAGCTATGACAAACTACTTGTGCGGTTCAAACAGGACAGTAAAGAAACCATTTCAGATCCATTAAAAATGTCGAATGAGGGTCTGAGCAGAGAGGCACAACTAATATAAATGTGGAGAGCTGATTTCCAATCCCTACAAGGGGAAAAGTTGAAAGTTCAAAGCAAAATATTTGTACCTGCTTAACCTGGTCTTTTTTCCCCCTTGCCATATAAAACAGATCCTGTTTATGTATTTGTTTACTTGAGTGTATATAAAAAGTATTGTATTACTTTGCACCATTATATAAAATAGTGAATTTGAAAACATTTGTCTTTGTTTAAATCAATATTTCATCTTTATTAATGTTTCTTGGGTGGATGTGCATTAATGAGCAGCTAATTGAAACACTGAGTGTTTGTGCTAATTAATTGGGCTTTCATTCTCTAGAAGTGCCCAGCACAATATGCATGAAGTGTGCTTACTCCACATATAAGTAATTATCAAAAAACCAAACAGAAAACGTTATCTATTCTTGAATATTTTGTGCATAATAGCAGCTGAGTCAGAAAGCACTGATGTAGGTTATCAGCTATTCCCACATCACTTAATTTCCAGGAAATACCTCAAGTCTCTAGCACCATTTTACATGTTGAAACCAACAAAAAATACCAGTCAAACTGATAGGGTAACCAATGATAAGAATTAAACCAACATCTGATCTGACCAC
The DNA here is from genome assembly GCF_025201925.1 of Gopherus flavomarginatus. NCBI lineage: Eukaryota > Metazoa > Chordata > Testudines > Testudinidae > Gopherus > Gopherus flavomarginatus. The sequence goes on from NC_066617.1 coordinate 202,090,319, forward strand.
CATTTCAGACTGACTTGTCAATCATTCAGAACCTCAGTGAATGAGCGTTAGGCAGCTGATTGCATATATGTTATTCCCCATGTAATATTCAAAATACCTTCATGATGGTTTTGTTTTTATACTCACATCAAGTAAGGTGCCTATTTTATACTTTATTAGTGTTTGCATCTCCATTGAGGAAATTGTCAGTATTTTACATGATTCTACCTTCCAACTGTGTTAACTAGAAAAACAAAGTTGGTGAAGTAATTTCTTTTATGGACCAACTTCTGTTGATGTAAGACAAGCTTTCACGTTTTACAGACCTCTTCAGGTCACCATTGAGAAATGTCAGTCTTTTCTCATATGGACATTTTTGTGACTTTCTTATCAAGCAAAGCTTCCTTAAATCGTTGTCAGGACAGATATTACTTTGAAACATATTTACTGGTTGTTTGTTACATACATCAGTAAGTGTCATTTTATCATATATTGTATAATAGACGAGAGACAGCAGTAGAGGCTCTTGATGGAAAAACTGTTGGCAGCAAGCTGGAAAAACAAACAATGGAATTGTCTTTTGAAGTCATTTTTCACAACCTAAAGGGCTGATTTCTCTCTAGGCTTAACATTCTCAAGTGTCAAGATATATTTATGAGGCTAGAGCTGGCTGGAAGACTGCTTCCAGCCATGTTGTGTGCAAGTTTCCAGTAACAGACACTCAAGGAAAAATGCTAGATGCCATCAATATTTTTCCTGTTCTGATTATGGCTCTTCTTATTTTTTTTCAGTCAGTAGTTCAGCAAAATATACAGGTAAGTAACTGGTGTTCTATGGACACAATAAGACTTTGTTATAAAGAGCTCTGGCTCAAAACAGGCTCTCAAGATTACGTCTGTGAAATGTTTGTAAGTGCCTTCAAAAATCTGGAAGGGGGAGAAGAAAAGTATACTCTGTTAGGGTATATAGATCTTTCATTTGCAATCATCTAGTTTTATTCCAGTTTTGTGTGCTTTTTTTTCCTCCCATGGATGCTGTTGTGGGAGGCTTACCATAGACTCAGAATAAATTTTAATCACCAATATACAGTAAGTACACGGTGCTCTCCATGTCATAAAGTTGCTTAACAATCCAGCCAATAACCCCTAATATCCACAGTCTAAGTAGTGGCTAACTAAAAAGTACCTTGTACTGTAGTAAATGCACTGAATATGCTGTTCTAGGAAGTCAAGGTGCTCCAGTGGATAGACCACTGGACTGGGAGTTAGAAGACCTCTCCACTGTCATTGACCTGCTGTATAACTTACAATAAGTCATGTTGCCTCTTTGTAAAATAGTGATGGGGCCCATGCCTTTATAAAGCACTTCTAGATATCATATAAAATGTTTGCTAGCCTTAATTCCCATATCACACCCTTGCACAGAAGTGCCTGGAGTGGTGTTTCATGTACTTAAAAATTAACTTTCAAATTAAGAAGAGAGTTGTTTCACTGATCAGAAATTTAGCCCCAGCATTTTAGAGTTTAATTCCATAAAATTAGCAACCTAAATCCCCATGTAGGCACTAAATGAAAGCAGTCTGAGTTTTCAAATGAGTGCCCACAGAAGTGAGTGCTCAGCACATCTGAAAAATTAAGCCACATTTACTTAGTGGTTACATATGGTTTTAGATGGCTAATTTTAGCATGCAAATTTGAATTTTTTTACCAGAAAATAACTCTTCAAAACAACTACACCTAGCAAACTTTCTGTTTGAAGAAGCTACTTTGTAGACAAGCTAATCTTGAAAAGAATAGAAGAAATAAACTACGTACTTAAAAAAATTGATAGTTGATCTGGCACTCTTCTGTTTAAAACAGTCGTTCTTGGCCCATGGGCCACATTTGCCCCAATTAGCACTCCGTTGTGGCCCCGCAGTGTGCTCAAAAAATTCAAAGTTTCCTGCTCCAGTCCAGCAGGGGGCAGGGCCTGCTGAGAGGGAAATGGCATCATGCTGGAGCCCTGCTGGAGCTTTCCTGCCAACAGAGAAGGCAAAGCAGCCCCCTGTGTCAAGGGAAAAGCTCAGTAGTCCAACATAGAGTGCCCTGCTGGGCAAATGGGTCCTGAGGGACCCTGATCTGGGAAGGCCCCACTCCTGCTCCAGCCAGGCTGATTGTGCCTCTCCCGAGAGGCAAGAGCGATCCCCAATCGGCTATAGCCACACTGCCAGCTCAGCCCAGTGGACACGGTCATCTACCAGTGGGGCTGATGAGTGTGACTGGGGCGCAGGGCACAGGAGAGTGGGTCTCAGTGGGGAGGGGGTCTGTGGCAGGGCTCTGGGCAGTAAGGGGTTTGTGAAAGGTGGTTTGTATGTTAGAGCAATGGGCCGTTGTGGTGGTAGGGCTCTGCAGGGGGTGCTGGGCGGGCACTATGCAGTTGGGTGGTGTCTGGGTGGGGGATGCTGGGCATAGGGGTCTGTAGGGGGGTCTCTGGGCAGGGGAGCACTGGGCATAGGGAGTCGGGGGGGGCTCTGGGCAGGGGGATCGATATAGTGTGTGGTGCAGGCTTGCCCCCCAAAGGGCATACTGGCAGCACAGGGCTGGGCGGGCCACCGTGTGTCTATATGATCTATGTTCCTTACTTCCTTCCTTTTATATATATATTTTTTGTCAGCACTTTTCAAGCACAAAAAGTTGAATATCCCTTGTACAGCCTATCTGGAGTCAGGCCTCAGACTTTTTCCTGTAATGGTTTTATAACCAATGTGAAACTCCAGCACATCTATCTTGAAACTTGATGGTTGTAGCAGGATAATAGAGATGAGCTAAACTGAGTCTGACAATTGATTTCAGCATTCCAGCTGAGTTAGTTACCCTTTTTAAAAACAAGATGAGTAGATTATAACTTTACAGTATGTTAAGAGACCTATTCAGCCATTCAAACACACTATGAGCTATGCTGTACAGCTAAAGTAGTTGTGCCCAACCCTTGAGATGTCTAGAGCAGTTGTACCCTATTGGTCTGGCCAGTTGACCATGTTTGATGGTACAGGTGAGCGTAGCTGTAAACATCTTTTGAGGAAAACATTTTTATCTGCATATAATTACATACATTTGCATAAAATATTGCTTGATGGTGTTTAGGCTTTCAGCTCCTCCAACATACATATCAGTAAATTAATCTGCATCACCCCTAACCCCATGTCAATTAAATCTGTACCCTCCAGCAGCTCCAAATCAGTCAATTCTATATGCTCCCGGACTCACATCAATTAATGGATAGTATCTGGTACATTTTGCAAAGTTGGATTTGGGGGGTAGTAAGGAGAGTCATCAGAAATGTATGTTGGTATCTCCCTTCCTGAAAGTGATGATAAAGATAATTGTGATAAATGAAGGGTGGGGGGATATTTCCCTTTTATGGACACCCAGCCAGTTAGTTACAAAAACCCTGTTAGTAGCTGTTCTCTACTTGCTTTACCTTAAAGGGTTAACAAGTCCACAGGTAAAAGGAAGGGAGCAGGCACCTATCTGAAAGAGCCAATGGGAGGGCTAGAACTTTTTTAATTGAGGGGAAAAAACTTCCCCTTTGTCTGTCTGTCTGTCAGTTGCTCTCTGGAGAGAGGAGAGACATAGCAGCAATGCTATAAGAAGCTTTAAGACAGGTATGGAAAATCATCAGATCATACCTAGAACTACTTATGTAAAACCTCAGATATGTAAGTAAATCAGGGAATGTGTAGGACAGGGGTGGGTAAACTTTGTGGCCTGAGGGCCACATCTGGGTGGGGACATTGCATGCAGGGCCATGAATGTAGGGCTGGGACAGGGGTTTGGGGTGCAGGAGGGAGTGTGGAGTGTGGGACGGGCTGTGGTGTGCAGGAAGGGGCTCAGGGCAAGGGGATGGAGTGTATGAGGGGTGTGGGATGTACGAGGGGGCTTGGCAGGGGGTTGGGGTGCAGGAAGGGTTGTGGAGTGCAGGAGGGGGCTCAGGGCAGGGGTGCAGCAGGGGGCTCAGGGCAGGGGACAGGGGTGCGGGTTGCAGCAGGGGGCTCAGGGGGTTGGGGTGCAGGAGAGTGCAGGGAGCTCAGGGCAGGGGGTTAGGGTACAGGAGGGGTTTGGGGTGTCAGCTCTGGCATCGCTTACCTGGAGCTGCTCCAGGGTGGCAGCGAGGCTTAGGCAGGCTCCCTGCCTGCCCTGGCCCCACGTCGCTTCTGGAAGTGGCCAGCACCAGATCCCTGCAGTCCCTGGGGGAGGGACAGAGGGCTCCACACACTGCCTTCGCCCACGATTACCTCCCCTGAAGTGCCCATTGGCCACGGTTCCCCATTCCCAGTCAATGGGAGCTGCAGGGGGCAGTGCCTGCAGGCAAGGGCAGCACGCAGAGCCCTCTGTCCCCCACCAGGGGCCGCAGGGATCTGGTGCCAGCTACTTCCAGGAGTGGCGAGGGGCCCATGGCACCATGGAGGTGGCAATCCCACAGGCTGGATCCAAAGTTCTGATGGGCTAGATCCAGCCCACAGGATGTAGTTTGCCCACCCCTGGTCTAGAAAGATGAGATTAGGGTCATTTCTTTTATTTCTTATTGGCTTGTGGACTCCTCTGTGCTAACCCCTAAATGCTTTTCTTTTGCTGGTAACCATTAAGCTGGACCTCAAGAAAACCATTGTGGATGCTTAATTATGATATTTGCTCTTTTAAAATCTGGCAATAGCCTAAGTTCCAGATGTATTTTATTTCTTTTTGTTTTTAATAACATTTACCTTTTTTAAGAACAGGATTGAATTTTTGTGTCCTAAGAGGTTTGTGCATGTTGTTTAATTAGCTGGTGGCAACAGCTGATTTCCTTTGTTTTCTTTCTCAGCTCTTCCCTGGAGCAGGGGTGAAAGAGCTTGCGGGTACCCCACAGGGAGGAATTTCCAAGTGCGCCTTCCTGGGTCCCAAGGGTTTGTTTTGTTTTGTTCTGCTTGTTTGTTTTTGCACTTGGGTGGTGGCAGCATCTACCCATACAAGGTCAGAGAAAAGCTGTAACCTCGGGAGTTTAATACAAGTCTGGAGGGGCCAGTATTAATTTTTAAAAATCCTTGTGGTCCCCCACCTTCTGCACTCAAAGTGCCAGAGTGGGTAATCAGCCTTGACACTTATAAACACAGTTTAGTTATATCTTGGAGTGTGAAATTCTGTTCAAAGGTCTAACCTCATAATTTGAGAATTTCATGTGATATGTAGTTTGAAAGATACCAAATCTGAAAGAGAGACAAACAAACTATGGTATCTTGAAGCTGTTTCATATTCCTGTGGGTATTCAAAAATATTTTTCCTTTAATTCATGACCTTGTCACTATGGACCCTTTAAAAAATACATCTCAGCAGGATTTAGATTTGTTTTTTTAAATAAAGCCTTGTGCTTATGTTTCTTTTGAAAGCCAATGAGAATTGGACACCTAATTCCCTTAGGCTCCTTTGAAAAATTCTAATCTATAGGTCCCAATCCTGAAAGTTGCCTCAGATGAGCAAACTTTAATTCAAGTAAATAAGGCTCCACCTAATGGTGGAGGTCTCCCGACATGGACCAGTTTGCAAGACTGGGGCTTCATTCCTTAGATTGTACTACCATTGAGGATGTTCGTGCACAAATGAGGGTGTAGTGGAAACATCCTACCCATTAAACATAGGTAAAATATGTCCAAATAGGGAGAGAAACAAAAATAGGTAAAAAGAAACAAATTTCTAGTATTGTCAGATTTCTTTCCCCTAGGTCTCCCTGTGGCAGCTAAGGGGGATCACCCAGGGAACCACTTACAATGGACAACAGCCTGGAATGTAAGATACGGTTGTGACATGGGACACTGAGGGCAGCCCTCACTGAAAATGTGACATTTTTGTTACCAATTTGCCTGGGCCATAGTTGATTAGGCTGGGCCACAGGATTTTTTTGGGGAGGAGATGACGAGGCACACCAAGTGTGTAAATTTTAAAGCTTTATTCATAAAATAATAAAATACAGCAGAGAGTGCTGGGAATGCTTCTACATTACTTAGGGGAAGGAAGAAAGCATTAGAGCCCCAAGCCTTAGCCCACTTTCATACTCACTCACGCACTACCCAAGGCTGGCTAGGCCTGGGTCTAATGTAAGAAGAAATGGGGGAGGGGTAAACAGGAGTTTTTGCCCTGGGCCCAGGTCATCCAGGGATTCCACTGTAATTTTTGAATTGCTTTAGCTTTCGGGAGGGTTTTTAAGTTCTGGGTTTTTTGGGGGATGATGTCGTTTAGGGTCCTTTGTGTCCGGTGGTTTTTGTACCAGTCCCAATTGGCTTGCTGCGGCCTTCTCGGCTGCCTAAAACACACTGGCTCTGGAGAATTTTGTTTTTGTTTTTGTTGTTGGTTTTTACTGTTGCTGCCTTATTTGCTTTGTTTTTGCTGCTATTTTTGCTGCTTTGCTTTACTTAGGGTTTGTTTATGTTTTTTTTTTAATGGCCACTTGGGCACATTTAAGCCCCCCAGTTTTTTTGGCTGTTAGCCAAGTTTTGGCTGTGAGCAGTGCTTTTGGGTGGGGACCAGTGTTTTGTTTTTGGACTGAGCTTGCTAGCTGCAGTGTTGAGTTAATCCATTATTTGTGTGGTTTGTTCCCCCCACCCCCGCCCCTCGGCCTCTTGTACTCCTGCAAAGGAATTTTTTATTCCCCACTCACACATTTTTGACCTCCTCCGTCACACACACCAAGCCCTGAGCCCTGACCCCCACTCACACACATCCAGCCCTCTGCCCTGAGCCCCGCACCCCTCCCAGGTCCCTGCCCTGAGCCCTGTACCTCCCTCATACACACTCAGCCCTCTGCTTGACTCCTTCACCCCCCCTCAACCCTAGTCCTGACTCTTGCAACCCCCCTACATACACAGCCCCCCCACCCCTCATACACCCCCCACCCCCGCCCCTCACACCAAATGGGAGTTCTTGCACCACCACCCATTTCCACCTGCACCCCTCGCACCAAATGGGAGCTGCCCAGGTAAGTGCCCCCACACCCAAACCTCCTGCCCCAACCCTGAGCCCCCTCCCTCATTCTAGCTCCTGGCCAGACCCTTTACCCCCAGCCCTGTGCTCAGTGCACTCCCACCCTCAGCTCAGTGCAGAGAGAGGAGGAGAATGGGCCAGAACCAGTGAGAAGGTAGGTACCCACTGTATGTGGGCAGGGCTGGGACCGCAGACCGGCAGCGGGCTGAGCAGGTCCAGCAGCCGGGATCCCAGCTGGCAGGAGCCGGTGGATGGAACTCCTGAGTGGCAGCGGGCTGAGCAGCTCAGCACACTGCCGGTCTGGCAACCCGGCTGCCGGCCCCGCACAGCCTGCTGCCAGCCTAGGTGAACAGAACCGCAGACCAGCAGTGGGCTGAGCAGGCCAGCGGTATAAGACCAACATTTTAATTTAATTTTAAATGAAGCTTCTTAAACTGCCCCCCTCAGAACCCCCAACCCCCCACCCCTTGTCCCCTGACTACCCCCTCCTGGGGCCCCTGCCCCTAACTGCCCCCAAGGACCCCACCCCCTATCTAAGCCTCCCTCCTCCTTATCCCCTAACTGCCCCCCTAGGCCCCTGCTCCCTACCTGTCCCCTGACTGCCCCGACCCTTATCCACACCCCTGCCCCCAGACCAACCCCAGGGACTCCCACGCCCCATCCAATCACTCCCCGCCCCCTGACAGGCCCCTCAGAACTCCCAACCCATCCCCCCCAGCTCCCTGCCTGCCCCAACCCCTCTCCACACCCCTGCCTCCTGACAGCCCCCCCCGAACTCCTGACTCATCCAAACCCCCCCAGCTCCTTGTCCCCTGACCACCCCCTCCAGAGACCCTCCCATGCTAACTGCCCCCCCCAGGACCCTCCTTGCTCTCTGTCCCCTGACTGCCCTGACCCCTATCCACCCCTCCACCCCCTGACAGACCCCTGGACTCCCAAGCCCCATCCAACCCCCCCCTGCTCCCTGACTGCCCCCTCCAGAGACCCCCCCACTCCTAACCACCCTGCCCGGGATCCCACCCCCATCCAACCCACCCGGCTCCCTGTCCCCTGACTGCCCCCACCCCTTATTCAACCCCCCCGGCCCCGGACCCCTTACCATGAGGCTCCAAGCAGCATGTTCTGCTCTGCACAGAGCCAGACACCTTGCCCCATGGGAGCACCCAGCCCCACTCCTCACAGCGCTGTGCATGCGGCGGCATGGCTCAGGGGGTGGGGGGAGCATGTCTGCCTTCCCACAGAGACAAACACTGCCCCACGGAGCGTGCAGCCGCAGCCCCAGCACCCAGAGCGCTGCGTGCACGGCAGCATGGGTCCAGAGGAGGGAGGAATGCGGGGGAGGGGCCGGTGGCTTGCTGCGCCCGGCCTGGCATTCTGGCCTGGGAGCGCGGACCTCGCAGCTTGCCGCTCCGGGAGAGTGGGGCCATTTGCCCACCCCGTGTGCACGCCTATGCTTCTGCTCCCTGCCCCTGCGGGGGGAGCAGAGGGTGGAGGAGAGCGGGCCGGGCTGGGCAGGATTTTTAATGGCACCCTGCTGCCTGCCAGAGTCCCGGCAGGCAACAGGGTGCCATTAAAAATCGGCTTGCATGCCGTCTTTGGCGCACATGCCATAGGTTGCCGACTCCGATATAGACTTGTAGAGAAAGACCTTCTAAAAAACATTGACATGTATTACCGGCATGCAAAACCTTAAATTAAAGTGAATAAATGAAGACTCGGCACACCACTTCTGAAAGGTTGCCGACCCCTGCCCTATACAAAGACTTCAGAGTCCATGTTTCAGATTCTTACTGAGTTTGCTGGCTTGAAATCCCTCTGGAACACATTGGATTGAGTCATTCAGTCCTTCGTTCAATGTTTCAGTCGAAGAACATTTCAACCTCCCTGGTCACTCAATTACAGACCTCACAGTCGCAATATTCCAACAAAAAAACTTCAGAAACAGACTCCAACGAGAAACTGTAGAATTGGAATTAATTTGCAAACTGGCCACTATTAAATTAGGCTTGAATAAAGACTGGAAGTGAATGGGCATTACACAAAACTATTTCCCCATGCTAATTTTTCCCCTACTGTTACTCACACCTCCTTCTCAACTGTTGGAAATGGGCCACCCTGATTATCACTTCAAAAGTTTTTCTTTTTTCTCCTGCTGATAATAGCCCACGTTAATTGATCACTCTCATTATAGTATGGCAACACTCATTTTTTCATATTCTCTGTGTATATATATCTTCCTACTGTATTTTCCACTGCATGCATCCGATGAAGTTGGTTTTAGTGCACAAAAGTTTATGCTTAAATAAAGTTGCTAGTCTCTAAGGTGCCCCAGGTACTCCTTGTTCTTTCAGTTTATAAAGAAGTTGCTCCAGAGGTAGGAAGTGGGATTGAAGACAAAATGGAGAAGATGCAGCTGCCTGGGTTGGTGAAATCTAATTATAGAACATGCCAATAGTTTGGGGCATTTATCCTGTTTTTGGCAATCTGCTATCAGATAGGCACTCTCAGGTGTGAGACACTTCAGATGGCATGACCCAGTGAATGCAAAAAGTGTAATGATCAGCTAAATGATCAGCAGCGTGAGAGTTTGCCTAGAGATACCAAGCCAGTAGCAGTGCTTGGACTCTCTTCAGTCTCCACAGGTTTAAGCAAGATGGATCCCTTCATGGCAGTCTGGTGGAGCTCAGCTAGATCTATCACACACAGCTCCAAAAGGAACCATGATTCCTAGTACTGACATCAGGTAGAAATGGCCGCGGCAATAGCATTACCTGCTAGCTGCTCTCCATCCAGCTTTGTCAGCAAAGAAACCAAGCAGTGGGGGCTTCTTAACTGAATTAATCCTGTTTTTTCCATTGAGCCTGCCATTTTTTGTGAAGTTCTAGCTTGGAATCTGGCTGTAGAGAGATGATTCAGTTTTGGCTTTGCCCTGGTTTTATTCTTTGCTGCTGATTTGGGCTCCAGTCCTGCAAGTCACCCCACTTAGGGCAGACCCATGCATTCACACAGAGTAGCTTGCAGGACTGGGTCCTTAGAGAGGAAATTTGTTTGTGTCTAGGTAGAAGAGACCAACTAAGTTATTGAGTTAACCTGTCACTGAACCTTGGCTGAGTGATTCTTACTTTGTACAGTCCCTGCTTCTACAGTTGTGCACACAACTATATTTGCTTTTATACTTGTATCTTCCTTGCAAGATAGAAATCAGTTGATTAAGGAAGTGATAATCTATAATTGATAAGCTTTGTTCTCACCTGCAATTAAAGGGGGAAATGACAAAAAAGACATTTATACTTCCGATCTCCAGCTTTTCAAAAGATGTAATGGTCTGTTTAGTTGTTCTCTTCTTTATGGATCCATGGCCATGATCAAATTGTGAAATTTTCCTTTTACTAGTTGAGCCTTCTCCTATCTCTTTTCTCTGATCTAAATTGTACTTTGGGTTGAATTATTTTACTATCTCTTTGTCCAGCTCTTCTTTAGGTATCATCCTCATGCCCACTTATATAAACCTATCTCCAGTTCACTCTTTCTTTCCGTCAGCAGGAGAGGTCTTTTTCCCTGCCCCCTTCTTGGAGGAAATAAGCCATTTTAACTTAAGTAATTAATCTAACATAGCTTATCTTTTCTGCACGCAAACTTCTTTAATGCATGGATAAAATTAATGACCTCTGAGTAAATATGCCATCCTGACATGCCCACCTATTGGCTTTGATGTTACTTTTGTATTCTTGTTCTAAAAACATCTTCTTTAGCCAGACCATTTGTTCCAAGAGTCACGATAACCATACTGTAATTTATTTCCTCCTCCCTGGTCAATACAAAATGCAAAACTGGCTCAGCAGCTTGCTGAAGATCAACTTCTTGACTCAGAAGTTCAACAAAGTTTTTTAAGAACCCTAAGCTGAACAGAACAAAGGTAAATTTGCATTGAGAAACTGAAAGTAGAAGCTTATTTAGATATGAATTACCAAGGGAGGTAGATGAGTCACTCTTAGAAGGGTTCAAGAAGAGGTCAGACAAAATGCTTGGACTTTCTTCAGTCTCCACAGGCTTAAAGCAGGATGGATCGCTACATGGCAGCCTGAGGGAGCTTAGCTAGATCTATCATACACGGCTCCAAAAGGAACCATGATTCCTAGTACTGTCATGAGGTAGAAATGGCCGTGGCAATAGCATTACTTGCTAGCTGCTCTCCATCCAGCTTTGTCAGCAAAGAAACCAAGCAGTGGGGGCTTCTTAACTGAATTAATCCTGTTTTTTCCATTGGGCCTGCCATTTTTTTGTGAAGTTCTAGCTTGGAATCTGGCTGTAGAGAGATGATTCAGTTTTGGCTTTGCCCTGGTTTTATTCTTTGCTGCTGATTTGGGCTCCAGTCCTGCAAGTCACCCCACAGAGGGCAGACCCATGCATTCACACAGCAGCTTGCAGGGCTGGGTCCTTAGAGGGGAAATTTGTTTGTCAAGGTAGAAGAGACCAACTAAGTTATTGAGTTAACCTGTCACTGAACCTTGGCTGAGTGATTCTTACCCTGTACAAAAACAACAAGGAGTCCGGTGGCACCTTAAAGATGAACAGATTTATGTGGGCATAAACTTTCGTGGGTAAAAAAACCTCATTTCTTCAGATGCATTAAGTGAAAGTTACAGATGCAAGCATTATATGATGACACATGAAGAGAAGGGAGTTACAAGTGGAGAACCAGTGTTGAAAGGGCCAATTCGATCAGGGTGGATGTAGTCAGCTTCCAATAATAGATGAGGAGGTGTCAATTCCAGGAGAGGCAAAGCTGCTTTTGTAATGAACAAGCCACTCCCAGTCCCTGTTCAAGCCCAAATTAATGGGGTTAAATTTGCAAATGAATTTTAGTTCTGCTGTTTCTCTTTGAAGTCTGTTTCTGAAGTTTTTTTGTTCAAGAATAGTTACTTTTAAACCTGTTATAGAATGTCCAGGGAGGTTGAAGTGTTCGTCTACTGGCTTTTGTTTGTTACCATTCCTGATGTCTGATTTGTGTCCATTTATTCTTTTACGTAGGGACTGTCCGATTTGGCCAATGTACATGGCAAAGGGGCATTGCTGGCACATGATGGCATATATCACATTAGTAGACGTGCAGGCGAATGAGCCGTTGCTACCCCCGATACTTACTCTGGACAATTCATCAAGGACTGCTCAGTCCCTGCTTCTACAGTTGTGCACAGGACCATATTTGTTTTTATGCTTGTATCTTTCTTGAAAGATAGTAATCAGTTGATGTCATAACTGTCCTACTCAGATCTGAACCTTAGAGTTCAGAACATGAGAAGCTAGCATGAAACCTCCAAACTTAATTACTAGCTTGGATCTGATATCGCTGCCACCAGCCAGAATTCCAGTGTCTGGCTCACTCTGGTCTCCCCAAAACCTTCCCTGGGGAACCCCAAGACTCAGATGCCCTGAGTCTCACCACCAAGGGAAATAACCCACTTCCCTTCCCCCTCTTTACCTCCTCCCAGATTTCCCCGCCCTAGGTTCTCTAGGAGATTCCCTGCTTCAAGTCCTTGAAACACAAGTACCGAGAGATCAAATCTCTCTCTCCCCTCACCCAGAGGGTATGCAAAGTCAGGCTTTGTAAATCTAACACAAAGAGATGTTCCCCCTCCCTTCATTTCTTAGCCTTAACCAGTGAAAAAAACTCAAACAGGTCTTAAAAAGAAAGCTTTATATAAAAAGAAAGAAAAAAGATATAAAATGGTCTCTGTATCAAGGTGACAATATACAGGGTCAATTGCTTAACAGAAAAAATGAATAAACAGCCTTATCCAAAAAGAATACAATTTAACACATTCCAGCAACTACACACATGTAAATACAAAAAAACAATATAAACCTATTGTCTTACTATCCTTGTACTTACAACTTGGAAACAGAAGATTAGAAAGCCTGGAGATAGAAAGATCACTCTCAGAGCCGAGAGGGTCACTGAACCAAGACAAAGAACAAAGAACTTACACCCAAAACTTCCCTCCACCCAGATTTGAAAAAGTCTTGTTTCCTGATTGGTCCTCTGGTCAGGTGTTTCAGGTCACCTTTTGTTAACCCTTTACAGGTAAAAGAACATTAAACCTTAGCTATCTGTTTATGACAGTTGATTAAGGAAGTGATCATCTGTAAGTGATGCAAAACTCGCTTACAGGCTTGTTGAAGATCAGCTCCTTGACTCAGAAGTTCAACGGAGTTTTTTAAGAACTGTAAGCTGAACAGAACAAATGTAATTTTGCATTAAGAAACTGAAAAGAGAAGTTTATGTAGATATGAATTACCAAAAAAGATAGATGAGTCACTCTTTTTAGAAGGGTTCAAGAAGAGGTCAGACAAAATGCTTTGGGGAGACATTGCACAGGGGAAATCCTGCCTCTTTCAAGGCAGCTGCACTACATCACAGAATGGTTCTCATTCCTATCGTCTTTCTATCCCATGTTTGTTTTCACTATCCACTCCTGATGAGGTTGCTGATGACTCTTCAGCAGTTGCTTTGTACTGTCTTGCTGTATTTAATCTCACAAGAACATAACATCACAAAACTGGAGCTCTCTAACCATTATCATTTGTAAGCTAGTAATACCTAAAGGTCACAACTGAGATGGAGGCCTCATTGTGGTAGGCACTACACAAACACACTGTAAAAGACAATCACTCCCCTAACAATCTTATCATCTAAATAGACAGGACAAAGGGTGGGAGACGGGAGGGATTCTCATCCCCTTTTTACAGAACTGAAATGTAGAGAAGTTCAGTCCAGGTCACACACAAAGTGAACCCAGTTCTCCTGAGTTCCAGTCCAGAGCCTTAGCTATAAAACTGTCCTTCTATGCTCATCATTCTGTTTCCTATTGTTGGAACTCTGACACTATTGGCCAGGGCTATATTTCATTTGGTAACTTGCACTGGGATTTCTTGTGTTCTTGAATTGGTCTTCTTTTTTTTTTTTTTTTAATCCTCTAAAATGGCTCCTGGAAGGGCAGTGTTAGTACACAGTCAGCGTTAAAAGTTGCATCCCCAATGCTCGGACATAGCTTTCAAAACTGGCTCAGCTTTCTATTAGTGTAGAGAGAGCAATGCTCATAGACTCATAGACTCTAGGACTGGAAGGGACCTCGAGAGGTCATCGAGTCCAGTCCCTTGCCCTCATGGCAGGACCAAATATTGTCTAGACCATCCCTAATAGACATTTATCTAACCTACTCTTAAATATCTCCAGAGATGGAGATTCCACAACTTCCCTAGGCAATCTATTCCAGTGTTTAACTACCCTGACAGTTAGGAACTTTTTCCTAATGTCCAACCTAAATCTCCCTTGCTGCAGTTTAAGCCCATTGCTTCTTGTTCTATCATGGGAGACTAAGGTGAACAAGTTTTCTCCCTCCTCCTGATGACACCCTTTTAGATACCTGAAAACTGTTATCATGTCCCCTCTCAGTCTTCTCTTTTCCAAACTAAACAAACCCAATTGTTTCAGCCCTCCTTCATAGGTCATGTTCTCAAGACCTTTAATCATTCTTGTTGCTCTTCTCTGGAGCCTCTCCAATTTCTCCACATCTTTCCTGAAATGCGGTGCCCAGAACTGGACACAATACTCCAGTTGAGGCCTAACCAGCGCAGAGTAAAGCGGAAGAATGACTTCTCGTGTCTTGTTTACAACACACCTGTTAATGCATCCCAGAATCACGTTTGCTTTTTTTGCAACGGTATCACACTGTTGACTCATATTAAGCTTGTGGTCCACTATGACCCCTAGATCTCTTTCTGACATACTCCTTCCTAGACAGTCTCTTCCCATTCTGTATGTGTGAAACTGATTGTTCCTTCCTAAGTGGAGCACTTTGCATTTATTTTTATTGAACTTCATCCTGTTTACCTCAGACCATTTCTCCAATTTGTCCAGATCGTTTTGAATTTTGACCCTGTCCTCCAAAGCAGTTGCAATCCCTCCCAGTTTGGTATCGTCTGCAAACTTAATAAGCGTACTTTCTATGCCAACATCTAAATCATTGATGAAGATATTGAACAGAACCGGTCCCAAAACAGACCCCTGTGGAACCCCACTTGTTATACCTTTCCAGCAGGATTGGGAGCCATTAATAACTACTCTCTGAGTACGGTTATCCAGCCAGTTATGCACCCACCTTATAGTAGCCCCATCTAAATTGTACTTTCCTAGTTTATCTATAAGAATATCATGCGAGACCGTATCAAATGCCTTACTAAAGTCTAGGTATATCACATCCACCGCTTCTCCCTTATCCACAAGGCTCGTTATCCCTATCCACAAGGCTCATTATCAAAGAATGCTATCAGATTAGTTTGGGACGATTTGTTCTTTACAAATCCATGCTGGCTATTCCCTATCACTTTACCACCTTCCAAGTGTTTGCAGATGATTTCTTTAATTACTTGCTCCATTATCTTCCCTGGCACAGAAGTTAAACTAACTGGTCTGCAGTTTCCTGGGTTGTTTTTATTTCCCTTTTTATAGATGGGCACTATATTTGCCCCCTTCCAGTCTTCTGGAATCTCCCCCGTCTCCCATGATTTCCCAAAGATAATAGCTAGAGGCTCAGATACCTCCTCTATTAACTCCTTGAGTATTCTAGGATGCATTTCATCAGGCCCTGGTGACTTGCAGGCATCTAACTTTTCTAAGTGATTTTTTTACTTGCTCTTTTTTTATTTTATCTTCTAAACCTACCCTCTTCCCGTAAGCATTCACTATATTAGACATTCCTTCAGACTTCTCACTGAAGACCGAAACAAAGAAGTCATTAAGCATCTCTGCCATTTCCAAGTCTCCCGTTACTGTTTCCCCCTCCTCACTGAGCAGTGGGCCTACCCTGTCCTTGGTCTTCCTCTTGCTTCTAATGTATTGATAAAAAGTCTTCTTGTTTCCCTTTATTCCCATAGCTAGTTTGAGCTCATTTTGTGCCTTTGCCTTTCTAATCTTGCCTCTGCATTCCTGTGTTATTTGCCTATATTCGTCCTTTGTAATCTGACCTAGTTTCCATTTTTCATATGACGCCTTTTTATTTTGTAGGTCACGCAAGATCTCATGGTTAAGCCAAGGTGGTCTTTTGCCACATTTTCTATCTTTCCTAACCATCGGAATAGCTTGCTTTTGGGTCCTTAATAGCGTCCCTTTGAAAAACTGCCAACTCTCCTCAGTTGTTTTTCCCCTCAGTCTTGATTCCCATGGGACCTTACCTATCAGCTCTCTGAGCTTACCAAAATCAGCCTTCCTGAAATCCATTGTCTCTATTTTGCTGTACTCCCTTCTACCCTTCCTTAGAGTTGCAAACTCTATGATTTCATGATCACTTTCACCCAAGCTTCCTTCTACTTTCAAATTCTCAACTAGTTCCTCCCTATTTGTTAAAATCAAGTCTAGAATAGCTTCCCCCCAGTAGCTTTTTCAACTTTCTGAAATAAAAAGTTGTCTGCAATGCAGTCCAGGAACTTATTGGATAGTCTGTGCCCCGCGGTGTTATTTTCCCAACATATATCTGGATAGTTGAAGTCCCCCATCACCACCAAATCTTGGGCTTTGGATGATTTTGTTAGTTGTTTGAAAAAAGCCTCATCCACCTCTTCCACCTGATTAGGTGGCCTGTAGTAGACTCCCAGCATGACATCACCCGTGTTTTTTACCCCTTTTAGCCTAACCCAGAGACTCTCAACACTTCCATCTCCTATGTCCATCTCCACCTCAGTCAAGTGTGTACATTTTTAATATATAAGGCAACACCTCCTCCCTTTTTCCCCTATCCTTCCTGAGCAAACTATACCCATCCACACCAACATTCCAGTCGTGTGTATTATCCCACCAAGTTTCAGTAATGCCAACAATGTCATAGTTGTATTTATTTATTAGCACTTCCAGTTCTTCCTGCTTATTACCTATACTTCTTGCATTTGTATATAGGCATCTAAGATACTGGTTTGATCTTGCCTCCCAGCTTTGCCCTGACCCTCCTTTCTCTCTGCTATTATAGCCCATGCTCCCTCCTGCTTCCGACCCATCTCCCAGGTCTTGTTCCCCACTTACTTGTGGGGTTTGCTCACCTGTCCCCATCGAACTTAGTTTAAATAAAACTAAGGGTATGGCTACACTTACACTTGTACAGCGCTGGGAGTTACAGCTGTCTTCATACAGCTGTGTAGGGAAAGCGCTGCAGTGTGGCCACACTGACAGCTACCAGCGCTGCAATGTGGCCATATTTGCAGCATTTGCAGTGCTGTTGGGAGTGGTGCATTGTGGGCAGCTATCCCAGCATTCAAGTGGCTGCAATGTGCTCTTCAAAACAGGGGGGTGGGGTGGGGTGTGACAGGGAGCGTGGGGGAGACAGAGAGAGTGGATTTTTGGAGCTGACACTGTTTTCAGCTCCCTGCCTTACAAGTTCTAAGGACTGGAAGATACACAGCACCTACCTTCAATCATTTTAAAAGTTTTGACCCCTTCCCCCACCCCTCTCGTATTCACTAAATGCAAATTATGCACTCCTAAATAGCCTTCAGACCACATAAGCAGCTGCTCAACACAAGGACTCCCCTTTCTCCTCAAGCAAACAACTGTGAACATTCCAAAGCAATTCCCCTGCCTCTGCTCGCTGGCTGGAGCAAAGAGCAGCTGTGTTTGTTTTTTAGATCAGTAGCTCTGGGGAGCTCAGAGTTCAGCCATTCTTCCCATTTGTTGTGGACAGGAATTCTGGGATACCTCCTAATACCCTGGAGGCCAATAACAGCGCTTTTGCTGGCCACACGTGATGACCAGCACTGCAATCGTTAACACCCCAAGCAGACCAGGTGTACAGCCAGTGCTGCAGCCAGGGAGTTGCAGCATTGGATGTGCCTTGCAGGTATGGACAGTTACTAAGTTGCAGCGCTGTAACCCCACCACCAGTGCTGCAACTCTCCAGTGTAGCCAAGCCCTAAAGCACCTCCGGGTTATTCTTGCTCAGCGGTCAGGATACTCTCTGTTAATTTGGCTGCTGTGCTCTTGTCATTACTTGTACAGCTGTTGTGTGGTGTTTGCTTCTATGCCCTTGGACTAAATAGATTCAAAGAGATGGGGTCCCTTTTGTAGTAAGAACAGGAGTGTCATACCTACAATATAGTCTCCTTATAAATACATGCTGATCGTTCACCCATGAGGTACTAGATCCTATCAAATTCCTAAGCAGTTGCAACTCTTACTGAAGTCAGTGTTGCATCTGCTCGTGGTGGTGGTGCTGCATTTGATCTTATGTTACTGTTCATTGGGTGTTCAGCGCAGACAGGGGAAGCAGGCAAAACATTTTATGGTACTGTCTGTATTTAGGCACATGACTGTCATTTAATATTAATTAATGCAGTGTTGTGGCAGCCACATTGGTCTCAGGATATTAGAGAGAGAGAGGGGATGGGTGAGGTAATCTCTTTTACTGGCGCAACTTCTGTTGGTGACAGAGACAAGCTTTTCAGCTCACACAGAGCTCTTCATATCTGGGAAGTGTACTCAGGCCAGGCCTACACTACAGACCTATATTGGTATAATACGTTGCTCAAGAATGTGAAAAATCCACACCTCGAGTAACATAGTTATACTGACCTAACCCCCATGTAGACAGCACTATGTCAGCGAGAGAGCTTCTCCAATTGACATAGCTCCTGTCTCCTGGGGAGGTGGATTAACTATGCTGCCAGGAGAAGCTCTCCCATCAGTGTAGCAGCATCTTCACTAAAGTGCTACAGCAGCACAGCTGGAGCACTGCACATGAAGCCAAGCCCTCAGAGTGTCACAGATAAATACAAGGTGGAACAGATTGTTTAGCATAAGTAGTTAGCACATATTTCAAGGGACCATTGAAGGAGAATGGTGAGGGCCATATAAGTTAATTACCTATAGACAGATAGACTTGTGTCTCAGCAAAACCTTGGGGTTTTTTTCTTAATCAAGCAATGCCTATTATTCACTATTATTGTTGGTGTTTATTCTGAAGAGCATTATGCCTCCACTCAATGGATGTACGTACCTTTAAACCTGACCTGTGCAGTCTAAGTGGGTTTTATTAAAGTTGTTGAAGATGCTAGAAGCGCATTAAGGCTGCAAAATTCAGATTCCTGCTCTGTGAATTTATTTTTTGATAATTGTTATTTTTATTACAATTAGCAATATAGTATCTGAGTTGGGAGGAACTCTGATTTTCAAAATTACCCAGGGTTTGTATAAATGTACTATCACGGGTGCTGGAACTAGCTGTGTGGGGGTGGCTTTCAACACCTCCATTATAAAAATTGTTCCAGTACCCTTGTTTACTGTCGGTGTGTAATCAATAACATTAGTGAAGGTGTGTGGTTAAAATATAACCACGTGTTTGCAGTGTGCCAGATGCAACAAGTGAAAGCAAAGGGACTTTTTAACCACCTGATGCAAGATTTTCTCACTTAAACCACAAATCTATACACAATACTGCACACTCCTCTGTAAGCTTATACCACGTGTGGTCATGATAACCAGAGCATGTGTGTCTTTATTTCTCAAACCATAGAATAACTATAGAACTACTAAATAAGTTGCATGTAGTTGGCACTTTTGGTCTCCTCATTACAACTGCTTCTATTAAATCAGGTTCATTTAGCACATTCCAGATTATTCAAGTTTGGTTTTCTGCCAGTTTAAAGGAAAAAATCTACCCCTACCTGAGGTGGACCTGTAATGGGATTTTGCACACCAGAGAGATGTCATCCACAGAACTGGATCTGCTTATTGTAGGATTGGGGCCTACAATTTTATTCTTCATCCATTATATATTTTCTCATCTTACACGGTTATATTGTGTGCTATAATATAATACAATACCCTATAAACACTTTTGTTATTGAATTTACTGTTGAGACTTCTATTTTGTCACCACCAGTTTTCACCTGCTCAGACTATACTGCTCCGTGCTTGGTTTTAGCCTAAAGCTGAACTTTCCCGTAACCTCACACATTTTTGTTTGTTTAATAAAAGGCGAGGCAATGTAGTCTAGTGCTCTAGCTGGGCGCTGGGCCTTACGAGCAGGAGTTTGGCCGGGTGTCTCTGTGAACCAGGAAAAATGTTAATTTTAGGTTTACACGTGCGCACCGGGACTACTGCAACCGCAATTAGCAAGCAAATAACCGGACAAAGCAGCCGCAGGAGGCCTTGGGGCGCTCCCTCGCGGGCAGGGTCATTTCCCCAAAGGGTTCAGCACCCTCGGAACATGCCTGAGGCGGGTCGGTACCAGTGAGCGGCCCCGCCCGGCAAGCTGGGTGTGTCCCAGTCCCGCCTTTCCTGTGGCTGGGCTGCGGTAGCTGGTGCACCAGGAAGTACCGCAAGGCCCCCGCTTCTCTCAGCCGCCACAGGCCGGGGCGGGAGGGGGTGTTATGCAGCAGGGACCCGCGCTGGGCCCCGGGGCGCGGCTTGTGCCCGACCGCAGGGTTATTCCGGAACAGCCTGGCCCGGCCGCCCGGGCTCCGCAGCCGCGTCACAATTGGGGGCGAGAGCCCTTGAGCGCCCCGCTCCCCCCACACCGCGCCGCCGGGGGCGTCCGAGCAGCCCGCGCGGGGTCCCCGGCTTTGCCAAGGGGGCGCTGAGCCGAGCCTCCCCGGGGCCCGCTCCCCTAACCCGCCGCGGGCTCTGCGCGGCTCCTCCCTGCCTAGGGGCACTGCTGGCCGCCGCCCCTTCCCGCCCGTGGGTCGGAGCTCCGGGAAGAGGTGGGTCCCAGGCGCTGCACGCAGATCCCGGAGAGCAGTGACCCGCCCGGGCTCGGAGCCGGCGCACCGTGAGCAGAGCCCACCCGGTCAGCTCCAGCGCCCCGACCTCGGCCATGCCGCGCCCCGGCGCCGCGCTGCTCCTCTGCCTGCTGCTGCTGAGCCTGCCCGAGCCCTCAGCTGCAGGTAGGTGCCGTGGGGCGCCCCGGGGCTGTGTGCGGGGGGCGCTGGCCAGCGTGGCCGGCCAAGGCAAGGGGCAGGGGCTTGTTTTGCTGCAGAGTCCCTGGTCGCCAGGAAACCAGGCCTTAGCGATCTGCCTGGGCGAGTCCTTGGCTCGGGGGCTCCAGCGCTGGGGTGAGAGAGCCCCTCGGGGAGGTGTCAGACAGTGGTTAGTAGGAAAGCCGCCGGGGACGCATTTCCCTGCGCGAAGCCTATGAAAAGGATAGATGAAGCCAGCGATGTGTTACGGTGAGCAAAAGTCTCCCCCGATTTTCAGTCCACGCCTGGGGACAATCGTTTGGCAGGAGGGCGGGGGGGGGGTTGTATGTTCTGGGGACATCGCTCGCCCTTATTTTTATTTTCGAACTTAATGGCTGGTTTTAAAATGTTACTGTATTTCGTATACACTACGGGCAGCTCTCCTCTCCTGTGACGTCTTGACAGTTGCTAATTTATAAAAATGCTACGTCTCTATACACAGTCATGCACCGTGCTTGTACCTGGGGAATGGATTTTTGCTGCTCTAAAACCATGGTCGAGCCAGGACTTCTGTGGCAGATAGGCCTTTCCCCTTTCTAAGTTTTATTTTTTCAAATGGCTAAGCTATGTATCTCTTTGGATTTCAGCTTGTCTGTAAACATTTTACTAATTGAACTACGTCATTCTTACTTGTGATGTTACAGTGCAGCCGCCTGGTTATCCCAACATCAGGGGCGGAAACCCCCGCTGCAACTCATGCCTTGCAGCAAGCTGTTCCAGCATCCTCACGGGGAGGGGCTGGAAAGCTGAGGAGTGTATTCTAGTTTGCCTGCCATGCTTCCCAGGTGTAATTTTGCTTTTATTGCTAACAGGCTAAGTGTTGGATACATTTTGAGACATAAAACTATGTTTTGATATTCAAATTGATAGAAGAAATCAAAGAAATTTTAAATACTGGAAGGAACTCATTGATCTGACATTTTGTGTGTTAGGCCTGCCTTGTGCAGGAGGTCAGACTAGATGATCATATTGGTCCCTTCTGACCTATGAGTCTATGAATACAGTGTAGCAATACTTGAATAATATGTACATATGATGACTCAAATAAATGCAAAACAGATGCACAAAGGGGCCATTTAAAATGGTGTTTGTCTTGCCTATGAAATTCATTGTTCTGTTTTATACTTAGCTGTGTTTGTCTGTGCTGTGGGTGTGTATTTCTCTGTTTTAGCGCTCTCGTTCTGTGCCCCCCCCCATCTGTTTCAATAATGGATGGCAGACTTATTTTGCATTTATTAATTTGGGATATTTTAACCCCGTTGACTTGCAGTTGCATTCTTCACAATCTCAGACTGTAGTTAACAAAACCAGTAAAATATTCTTTGAAATTAGAGCCAGTTTTGTATAGTGATCATGTTCTTTGGATTTTTGGTTATTTTTTGTTTTGTGTGTGTGTTATCAGATACTAAATTTGGATAATGATAATTAAGTGCCACAGAAATTAAGACCTGTTAGATGATTAAATTCAGTCATCTGAGCTGGGTATTTTCCTTTATAGTGTTCCATGGAACCAGTTCCATTTCACAATAATTTGCCATTTAGCACGTGCCCCCTTAGCTTGGTATGCAATTCCAAAATTGTAGGTTAAAACAGGTATGTGTGTGTGTGAGACAGAGCAGTTAGATATATGAAGAATTGCTATTGAAACTTTGTTACAGTGTTCAAATGTGGATAAAGTCTAGTTCTGAGAGAACATAAGTGAAAAATGAAATTTGACTATGTTTTTAGGGTTGGAAGAATTTATCAGTAAACGTCAAACACTGATTTCAGCATATAAACACAAACCAACAAAAAATATTTCCCTCAATAATAATTGAAATGTACAGATAGGCAATATAGGGGGAACGCCGTTTGAGAAATTAAGGTTTGATCTGAGGATTTTTACTTAGTATATTTTTGGTGTGATGTTGACAGTTTGTGTTTTTTACAGTTTTAAAGTTTAACAGCTTTAACTTTTTGAATCTCAGTATCTGTCACTAAATAACTATTGTCTGACCCCATCTCTCATAATTTTCTGCAATTATGAAAAGTTAACTTGATAAACATTCAAAAAAAGCTTTACTTCTCTATTATTGAAATTTTCAAAAAATAAAAATTGAACTCTGCCTAACTATGTTGCATAGATTTCTGACTCCTGAATTTCTATTTTGTGCCACTGCCTAAATCTAACTGTACTCTGACGTATTGCTTCTCAAAGGTGATTATTTTGCTTCATGATCAAGTTCATGATCTGTCTGATATAAAGATCTAGAATTAGACTGTTCTATTTTGATGGATTTGCTGCCAGGTGATAATGTTGGAGTACTTTCTTCAAACCTTAACTATTACCCAAAACTCTCTCTTTTTTTTTACTCTTACATTCACTTATTCATATTTATCTTGTAGTATCTTTAGTGTTCTCAGTGGTGAACATGGGGAATTACTTTTGAGGGAAACAATAAATCTTTAGTTGTATCTGGACTATGTCAGAAGTTTCTGAAGTCCAGAAACAAATAACTTGTTCCTTCCTTTGTAAGTGCTCCTTTTTCTGAGAGAAAAGTTATTTTAAAATGACACTAAATGTGGGTCTGGCACATTACAAACATATAACAAGTCCAGGTTTCCTGTCTGCAGCATCTTGCAATCTACATTAGGTGAACTCTCTTCAGACATTCCCTTTTCAAGAAGACTTAAGTACTGGATGCTTGGAATTATATTTTAATAACCTTGTATTTGATTTTAAAAAGAAAATGCTAAACACAAAATGGTCAATTCCATGGAAATGAAAAGGTTGTTATAATGAAGTACCGCAGATTTAAATGAAAATTATTTAAATTTAAAACAATTTAAATCTGTGTTTAAAAATCAAATGATTTAAATCAAGACTTTTCACTTGATTTAAATCAGCTTTTCCATTTGTACTTCATTTATTGTCTAAAGAAAGATGCATTCTCATTGGTTAATATAACCATTATAACTTGTTGATTTACAATTAAATAGTTTTTACATTCGATTTGTTACATTTTTTTGCTATCTAGTTAGAGCAGTGGTTTTCAAACTGCGGGTATTGACCCAGTACTGGATCATGGAATATGATGCATTGAGTCATGGCTGCTCTGGTCAGCACTGCCGACCGGGTTATTAAAAGTCCCGTTGGTGGTGCTGCCTGGGTAAGGCAGGCTAGTCCCTACCTGTTCTGACAGCACGCTGTGTCCCGGAAGCGGCCAGCAGCAGGTCCGGCTCCTAGGCAAGGGGATCACAGGGTTCCATGTGCTGCCCCTGCCCCGAGCATCAGCTCCGCGTGGTGCGAGGGGAGGGTGCTTGTGGGCGAAAGCCGTGCAGAGCCACTCGCGTGCCTCTGCATAGGAGCCAGACCTGCTGCTGACCTCTTCTTGGATGCTTGCCTTATCACTGCTGCTCACCGGGAGCTGCCTGAGGTAACCCTGTGCCCTGCCCCCTTGAGCTCCCCCAAACCCGGAGCCCCTTCCTGCACCCGGACTCCTCATCCCTGGTCCCACCCCAGAGCCTGCACCCCCAGCCCAGAGCCGTGATCCCCTCCCATGCCCCAGCCCTGAGCCCCTCCCCCATCCCGAGCCCCTCGTCCCTAGCTCTGTTGGGTTGCAGATATCAACAATTTTCTTCAACTGGGTCTCAAGAAAAATGTTTGAAAACCACTGAGTTAGAGAATACCTTCCTGTGTACCTGGTAATTGGAATTTAATTAAACACAAAGCAATATATACAATTTTATTAAAACACCCCTAAATGTTTTGCATGTATAAACTTCAGTGTTTTTTCCATGAGCAGGAGAGTAAGTTTTCATGGTGGGTGGAGTCATAAATAATCATAATTTGATGACTGAGTCAATCGGAGCTGAGGTAGGGAGAAGCTATAAAACAGGAGTATTAAACCACCCGGGTATGATCAGTGGATGGTCCTGATGAGATACATGATGGTGTTTCCTGGAGTCAGAGTCCAGGTCCCTATGATAACTTTGCCAGTCTGTTGCACCCAGTAGCACAACCCCTGGCTCCCGCATAGGATCGAGGCCTTAATACAGTATATACGTATCATGCCATATTTATAAAGCTTGACCTCAAAAATTAGATGTTTTCCCCGATTCTTTAGACAGAAAAGCAGCCTCTGTCACACTAATTCACAAGGTTTTTTTATAGAGACTCATGGATTCAGCATATTTAGTTTTTATTTAAATGTTGAGAGATTTGGGCCTTAATTTGTTGTACATTAAATTCAGATTTCATTTTAAATAGGTTTATTTTTAAAAAGAAATTATTCAAATATAAAAATAAAAAATCCAATTTAAATGAATTTTTTTTCTCTTCCTGGCCCCCCAGCCCCCCATTCAGTTTTTATCCACTCTGAAAATTACACCCAACTTATTTGGCACAAAGCTCAGAAGACTCATGTATAGAAATGACTTCTTACTAAGTATCAACTGTCAAGTTAAAGGTTTTGATTAAAGTAGTCCTTTCTGAGCCTGCTGACTGGGACGGTCCTGCTTCTGAATAATGGTGTTGCTTCATACCAGCAGTATGTGAACCTGATGCCAGGAAGAGATGAACTAGTTTCCTTCCTCTTTTGTTACTTCAGTAACAGTGTGGAAAAAAATTAGA
Source organism: Gopherus flavomarginatus (assembly GCF_025201925.1). Classification (NCBI taxonomy): domain Eukaryota; kingdom Metazoa; phylum Chordata; order Testudines; family Testudinidae; genus Gopherus; species Gopherus flavomarginatus. Next base: position 202,115,903 of record NC_066617.1, read on the forward strand.
ATGTGCATTTCACACCATCAACATTCTTGAATTGGCACCTATCTAGTTAGAACTAGTTACCTCATATGGTTGGTTAAGTGAATTAACTGGTTATACAAGATACTCTGCCATGTGCATCAGACTAATAGTGAGCCCTAGCTGTTCAAGTATTCAGGAGTTTGCATGATACCATGATTCAAGAAAAGTTTCCTCTTTATATTTACGCAAAGGATTCTTGGCAACCTTAGAAATAGACACTCAATAGCAAATGTAACTATGCTGTGAACACCATTTAAAACTTACTTTTCATTGATCTTATGACAGCCAGCCCTGCCATGGATGGCAAGTTCATATTGTGCATGATTCCCCAGAGTCACAATTGCTAACTTTCACGTGGTAAATAAGCCAAAAATCAAGCTAATCCCATTTCAGACCAATACCAAAACAAGCCAATCCTTAAAAACCCCAACACTCTGTGACTAGATATCTCCCGCCTCCCCCTCCCCTGGGCATGCTGTCTGGGACTGTGATGGGCCTGCTGTGCACCCCAACTCTTCCCCAGCACTCTTGCCTCCCCCTTACCTCCCTGCTTGCCAGGAGCTGATTTAAAAAAAGAAGCAACAAGCCAAAAACTAACCAATAAGTAATTCACAAGCCAATTAAGCCACAAACAAGCTCAATTTCTGCATTTTTTCATGGGTTTGGCATGTCTGCCCAGAGTATGCTATCTTGGTGACATCAAGTGAACTGCAGTCAGGTCAAAGATGTTTTCATAGACTCATAGGTCAGAAGGGACCAATCTGATCATCTAGTCTGACCTCCTGCACAAGGCAGGCCACAGAACCCCACCCATCCAATTTTATACAACCCCTATCCCAGGACCGAGTTATTGAAATCCTCAAAAATGGTTTGAAGACCTCAAGCTGCAGAGACACCACCAGCAAGCGACCCGTGCCCCACGCTGCAGGGGAAGGCGAAAAACCTCCAGGGCACCTGCCAATCCGCCCTGGAGGAAAATTCCTTCCCGACCCCAAATATGGCGATCAGCTAAACCCTGAGCATGTGGGCAAGAGTCACCAGCCAGCACCCAAGAAGGAGTTCTCCGCAGCAACTCAGTACCCATCGCATGCAACATCTCCCCGCAGACCATTGAGCAGACCTGTCTGGTGGTAATTCAAGATCAATTGCCCAAATTAACGATCCTATCATAACATCCCCTCCATATACTTATCAAGCTTTGTCTTAAAGCCAGGAAAGTCTTTTGCCCCTACTACTTCCCTCGGAAGGCTATTCCAGAACTTCACTCCCCTAATGGTCAGAAACCTTCGTCTAATTTCAAGTCTAAACTTCCTAATATCCAGTTTATACCCATTCGTCCTCGTGGCTACATTAGTACTAAACTTAAATAATTCCTCTCCCTCCCTAACGTTAACCCCCTTGATATATTTATATAGGGCGAGCATATCCCCCCTCAGCCTTCTTTTGGCCAGGCTAAACAAGCCAAGCTCATTGAGTCTCCTTTCATAAGGCAGTTTTTCCATTCCTCGGATCATCCTCGTAGCCCGTCTCTGAACCTGTTCCAGTTTGAATTCATCCTTCTTGAACATGGGACACCAGAACTGCACACAGTATTCCAGATGGGGTCTCACCAACGCCGTATACAACAGTACTAACACCTCCTTATCCTTGCAGGAAATACCCCGCCTGATGCATCCCAAAATCGCATTTGCTTTTTTAACAGCCGTATCACATTGGCGACTCATAGTCATCCTGCTATCAACCAGTACCCCAAGGTCCTTCTCTTCCTCTGTCGCTTCCAACTGATGCGCCCCCAACGTATATCCAAATTTCTTATTATTAATTCCTAAATGCATGACCTTGCACTTTTCACTATTGTATTTCATCCTATTTCTATTACTCCAGTTTACAAGGTGGTTCAGATCTTCTTGAATAGTATCCCTGTCCTTCTCCGTGTTAGCAATACCCCCCAGCTTCGTGTCATCCGCGAACTTTATTAGCACATTCCCGCTCTTTGTGCCAAGGTCAGTAATAAAAAGGTTAAATAAGATCGGTCCCAAAACCGATCCTTGAGGGACTCCACTGGTGACCTCCTTCCAGTCCGACAGTTCACCTTTCAATACGACCCTCTGGAGTCTCCCCTTTAACCAGTTCCTTATCCACCTTACAACTTTCATATTCACTCCCAGCTTTTCCAATTTAACTAACAGCTCCCCGTGCGGGACCGTGTCGAACGCCTTACTGAAATCTAGGTAAATTATATCTACCGCATTTCCTTTATCTAAGTAATCCGTCACCTTCTCAAAGAAGGAGATCAGATTGGTTTGGCACGATCTACCTTTAGTAAATCCGTGTTGCAATTCGTCCCAATTACCATTGACCTCTATGTCCTTAACTACTTTCTCTCTTAAAATTTTTTCCAAGACCTTACATACTACAGACGTCAAGCTAACAGGCCTATAATTACCCGGATCACTCTTTTTCCCTTTCTTAAAAATAGGAACTACATTAGCAATCCTCCAGTCATACGGCACAACACCCGAGATTATCGATTGCTTAAAAATTCTCGCTAACGGGCTCGCAATTTCACGCGCCAGTTCCTTTAATATCCTCGGGTGGAGATTGTCCGGGCCCTCCGACTTTGACCCATCGAGCTGTTCAAGTACGGCCTCTACCTCAGTTGCAGTAATATCCACTTCCATATCCACATTCCCGTTTATCATCCCTCCATCATCGCAAGGTTCCTCACTAGTCTTATTAAAAACCGAGGCAAAGTACTTGTTTAGATGTTGGGCCATGCCTAGGTTATCCTTAACCTCCATTCCATCCTCAGTGTATAGCGGCCCCACTTCTTCTTTCTTTGTTTTCTTCTTATTTATGTGGCTGTAGAACCTTTTACTATTGGTTTTGATTCCCTTTGCAAGTTCCAGTTCAATGCAGCTTTTAGCCTTCCTCACTTTATCCCTACATGTTCTGACCTCAGCAAGGTAGCTTTCTTTACTGATCCTGCCTTCCTTCCACTCCCTGTAAGCTTTCTGCTTTTGTCTAATCCCCTCTCTGAGTTGCTTGCTCATCCAGCTTGGCCTGCAACTCCTGCCCATGGTTCTTTTCCCCTTTCTCGGGATGCAGGCTTCCGACAGTCTCCGCAGCTGTGACTTAAAGTAATTCCAGGCCTCCTCCACATTTAAATCCACTAATTCCTCCGTCCAATCCACTTCCCTAACTAATTTCCTTAACTCTTTAAAATTAGCCCTCGAGAAGTCAAAAACCCTAATCTCAGATCTACATTTGTTTATCCTTCCATCTAGTTTGAACTGAATCAGCTCATGATCACTCGAACCAAGGTTGTCCCCTACCACCATTTCTTCTACGAGGTCCTCACTGCTCACCAACACCAAGTCTAAAATGGCATCCCCTCTCGTAGGTGCTTCAACTACTTGATGAAGAAATCCATCCGCTATCACATCCAGAAAAATCTGACCCCTATTATTCGTGCAAGTACTCGTCCTCCAGTCTATATCCGGGAAGTTGAAGTCCCCCATAATCACACATTTCCCCTTTGTGTTTACTTCATTAAAGACATTAAAGAGGTCTCTATCCATATCCCAATCCGATCCCGGCGGTCTGTAGCACACCCCAAGCACTATCTCAGGGGAAGCTCTAATTGCTTTTTTACCCAGCGTGATTTTTGCCCAGACGGACTCCGTCTTATCCATTCCATCGCATCTTATTTTGCTACATTTAATTTCATCATTGATGTACAAGGCTACTCCCCCACCTTTGCCTTTCTTCCTGTCTTTTCTGAACAGCACATAGCCTTCAATACCCGTGCTCCAGTCATGAGTACTATTCCACCAGGTTTCGGTAATCCCTATAATATCCGGCTTCACTTCCTGCACGAGTAACTCCAGTTCCTCCATCTTGTTACCTAGGCTCCTCGCATTAGTGTACAAACCTTTTAATTTTCGGCATTTGGCGTCAGTGACATTCTTTCCCCCGTCGTGCACAAACTGTCTGCCACCAGCATCACCCGTTACTCTGGTTTCTACTCCACTATTCCTCCTTGGATCAAATCTTGGGGCCGCAAGGGTATCCCCGCTCACTTTGTTTACTTCCCTCTCCAGGTTATGTTCTGGCGTGGAGATCTCCCGAACATTTCCCAACCATCTCCCCCAACTTTCTAGTTTAAAGCCCTCTTGATGAGGTCGGCGAGCCTCCATCCTAGAATCCTATTTCCCTCCTTGCTGAGATGAAGTCCATCCTGAGCAAACAGTTGTCTATCCGTAAATGTGTCCCAGTGACCGTACATCCCAAAGCCCTCCTTATAACACCACTCCCTGAGCCATCTGTTGATCGCCATAATCTTGTCCCTCCTTCGTCGCCCCGCTCTAGGAACCGGCAGAATCCCACTGAAGATCACCTGAGCCTCGATGTCTTTAAGCCTCTTCCCCAGTCTGAAATAGTCCTCCTTGATACAGTCCAGTGAGTAACTAGCTGTATCGTTCGTTCCCACATGAAGGATAATCAACGGATTTTTTCCCGCTCCCGCTAAGATCGTATTCAGGCTCAAGTCCACATCCTGTATCTTAGCCCCCGGCAGACAGCACACTCTTCTGTTCTCCCGATCCGGTCTAGTTACAGGCCTGTCTACTCTTCTCAGTAGAGAGTCTCCAATCACGTAGACTTGCCTTTTCCTGGTGACAATGCGATTCTCCGGTCTATCCCCCACAGCAGCTGGCCGTGATTCCTCCTGATTTGTATTCGACCTCACAATCCTCCTAGGGCTCGTACTTGATGTTGCCTCCACTGACTGCTCCCCTCCATCTGCAGGACTAGCTGCTTGCCTCTTCTTCCTTGCCGTTACTCCTTCAGCAGCCCGCTGTGTTCCATCTTCATTTCCCAACTCAGCAAACCTATTCCTGAGTTCTATTTGTCCATCGCTGGCCCGTCTTATCCTCTGTCTGGTTCTCCTAGTGACATGCTTCCACCGTCCACTTTCCTCACCCAGCAGTCCCTCCTCAGAGTCCTTAGGTCCTGCTTTTGTCTGCTCGCCTGAGCTTGTCCCCTGTGCCTCATCATGTTTGTGTTCCATCATCTGCTCAAATCCCCTTCTAAACTCAGCCAGAGTTTCCACTTGCATCTCCAGTCCCCTTACCTTTTCCTCCAGCAGCTCTATCAGACGACACTTCATGCAGATGAAACTCCTTTCAGGTGCTCCCTCTAGGACCATGTACATGCCGCAGCTGCCGCACCCAGTCATCCTCAGTGTGTCTGCACCTGCTGCCTCTGCCTCCATCGTAGCGCTGCAACTCTGTGCCTGGCAATCCACAGCTCACACCGCACCGCAGGCCACCGACCAGCGCAGGGCTGCTTCTTCCCTGGTCTGCCTTCCCGGTTCCTCTGCCTGTATTGTTCAGTTTTGCAAATTTAAAACAACAACATCGCAAAACCAGGAAATGTAGTAAAATTCTATACATATCAGAGGCCCTATAGGCAAGTTTTGTGGTTAATATCACCAGGAAAAGCATACTCTGTGGTATTGCAGTGAGACTGAGCGCTCAGGAATTATTATTTATCTTAAAGAAGGACTTCTTACACTAATATGCTTAAAGTTCTTGACTAAATGGAACCATTTGGCATGTTACACAAAGTGCACGTCCAGACTAACCCTCAGCATCGGCGGGTTAAAATCGATTGCTCGGGGATCGATATATCGCGTCTAGTCTGGACGCGATGTATCGATCGCCGAGCGCGCTTACATCGATTCCGGAACTCCATCAACCCGAACGGAGTTCCGGAATCGACACGGAGAGCCGCGGACATCGATGCCGCGCCGTCTGGACGGGTGAGTACCTCGATTTTAGAAATTCAACTTCAGCTACGTTATTCCCGTAGCTGAAGTTGCGTATCTAAAATCGATTTTAATACCTAGTCTGGACGTGGCCAAAGTTATTGGAACTTCATTAAAACTGGATGGGAATTGTTTTACAATACGTTTTGTACCGGTTGTATTGTACTTCCCAGTGTCTTCAAAGTGCCATGGAAAAATACTAATTGTTAGCAAGCCTAATAGGTTTTTATAACTTTTTTCTCCCTCAATAACTATCCCTTAGTTCCTTTTGACTTGTTTTGAAGTTCTTAAGCTGCATTTCTGGTCCTCAGAGCCGAAACAGCAGTAAGCTACCCAGAGGAGAAAAATTCATTCTGATGAAACTAGGCCTTTTACAGTGCTTTTTGTTTCTGTGCAGAGGCTGGGCTTAGCATGGGCTTTGTAATATATCTAGGTTTATATCTCTTTTAATAATAAGAAAAATCATATGAACTTGAATGAAAAATGGATATTTAAAAAAAAAATCACAACACTTTCATAACACAAGGCTGCCAGTCCTGTCTTAACTTTCCCTAGCTTAACTTGCCCATATATTGTTTTCTATCTAAGGGCTAGTCTACACTGAAAACTTACATTGGCTTAGCTACTTCACATGCGGGTCTGAAAAATCCACACCATGGAGAAATATAATTAAACCAACATAGCTTCCCAGTGTAGAGAGCGCTAGAAGAAGGTCTTCACTTAAAATGCTGCAGCAGCACTGCTTTATTTCTTCAATGAAGACTATCTGTGCTGATGGAGAGCTTCTCCCAGCATAGGTACTGCACCTCCCTGAGAGGCGGTAGCTATATCAAAGAGAGAATTTTCCCATCAACCTAGCATGTCTACACTAGGAGTTCGGTTGGCTTAACTGCATTGCTCAGGGGTGTGGATATTTCACACCGCTGAGTGACATAGTTATGCCAACTTAATTTCCTGGTCTAGACCTGGCCAAGGTCAATGGAAGAATTCTCCCATCGACATAGCTGCCACCTCTCAAGGAGGTGCATTGACTACAGCAACGGGAGAACCCATCCTGTAGCTGTAGTGAGTGTCTACACTGAAGTGCTACATTGAATCAGCTGCAGTGTGCTGCTGTAATGTTTTAAGTGTAGACACAGCCTAAGTGACTATATAAATGTAAGATTAATAATTTGCATAGAATTTCTTTATCCCAGAAGACCCCAAACTGATTTTCAAATTTTGATAAGCTACCTCTGGAGCCACTTCCAGAGTGGTACGCAGCTTGTATCGTGTTGCCCGCAAGTAGTAAAATACAAGTTGAAAACAGGAAGTGAATAATAACACATCTAACTGGAACTTTAGAAGAAGTATATGTAGGCACAACATAAACTACCTTATGGGAACTGGCCTAATATACTGGGTGTTATGCAATCATATGGGATTTTCAATAGTTATTTTGGTTTAAAATATACATCCTCACAAAAATAATGCTCTTTATTATATTTTCATTAGAAAGGTTATGGCAGAATATGATTACCCGAAATAAAACAAGTTATCTCCCCTGGATCAATATTAAATATTTATTGAAAATAGTTTTTGAAATAAAATAGAAATGAATACAGCTCTGAAATTGTCAAATACATATTAGGCATATTAGCCACAAGGATGATTAAAGAATTAGAAAACATGATTTATATGATGACAGACTTAAGGAGCTCAATCTATTTAGTCTAACAGATGAAGGTATGAATTGATTACAATCTAGAAACACCAATGTGGGAAACATATTTAATAATGGGTTCTTCAATCCAGATGAGAAAGGTATAACAGAGGGTCTGGAAGTAGAAGCTAGACAAATTCAGACTGGAAATAAGGCAGACTGTTTTGGCAGTGTGAGTAATTAACCATTGAATAATTTACCAAGGGTTGTGGTGGATTCTCCATCACTGACTATTTTTCAGTCAAAATTGGATGTTTTTCTAAAAGATACGTTCTAGGAATTATTTGGGGAATTATTGATTTCCTTATGGTTCTTCTGTGGCATTCATTAAGTGCTTTACAAAGATAAATTAAGTTATTTGCACAATACTGCTGTGAGGTGAGAGGAGGTATTATCTCCAGTTTACAGATGGGAACTGAGAGAGAGGTTAAGATGAAAATTATGCATTAATTTTGGGTGCCCAACTTGAGATGCCTAGGAACTGATTTTTTTCAGAGTACTTAGCATCCAAAGCACTTCACCCATTGACTTCGGTTTGCAGCTGTGAGTGCTCAGCACTTTTCATATCAGACCCTAATCTCAAGTTGGGCATCCAGAAAATGAGGAGCACACAATTAGTGACCACCTGTGAAAAGTTTAGATGAAGTGACTTGCCCAGCATTGCTCAGGAACTCAGAGGCAGGGACAGAATCCTGTTCTCCTGAGCAGCATTCAACTACCTTTTAACCATGAAACTGCCCTTTCTCTTCCTCCCAATCTCCTACCTCATTTATCACACTTTCAACTTCTTCAGCAAATGAGGTAGGGGTCCTACAGATAATAGCCACCTTCACTACACAACCCTGGTTCATCCATCTATCTTGTGCACTGAATGAGGGTGATCTGCCTGGTGCATGGGCACTGACTGAGGCAGGGTCCTTTGGAAAATGTGATCATATAATTAAATACTGTATTGTAAATACACAAGGGGTTGACTAAAGGTTGCATAAGCAACCTTATGTCTGCCATTTCCTAACTTTTGAATGCTTGAGTTTGCAATGTTAATGTTCTTTTAATGTTAGGGTGGTGGTGATTTTTCTTTCATGTAACATCCCAATTTTTTTTAAAAAAGCAAACTGAAAAAAACAAATTGTTAAGCTCTGGAATAAATTGCCTTGGGAGATTGTGGAATCTCCATAATTGGAGATTTTTAAAAGCAGGTTGGACAAACGCCTGTCAGGAATGGTCTAGATAATATTTAGTTCTGCCGTGAGTGCAAGGGACTGGACTAGATGACCTCTTGAGGTCCCTTCCAGTCCTGTGATTCTGTGATTTTTAGCTCCAGAACTCTAATAGGTCTCTGCTGACCATATGGACACTGAGATGGTTCAAAGGGTTGTAATTTAGCTAAATTTGGGCATTTTTCCATGAGAACAGCAAGAGGACATCCCCTGTCAAATTTCAAGTTTCCTTGCTCCACTGCATGGAGGAACTTGAGCTTCTCAATAAAATGTCTGCATGACTTTTTCCTAATCTTGTTTTTGAAAATGGCTAAACCATTTTGCCTGAAACTTTCCAACAGATTCAGCCTGAGCCAGACACCCAGCATGGAAAATGTCAGCCCAAACAATTAAAGTTTCGCAAAGTTATAAACAACTGGTTCAGGGTTCTATAACTGGAAGTGTTGGGTAACCTGTGTATCAGAGTGGTGCTGTCAGTTAAATCACTTTATTTTTATTATAGGTGAATTTTTTTCCCCCTATAATTTCCTCTCCCAAAGCTGCCCTTCAGGATTTTGGATTTATTGCAAACTGTAGCTTGCATCTAGTATTAGGCAATAGTGCAGAAAACAATAATAGTGGGTAATAGAGATGTAAGGGCATTGGTGCATAGTACACTTGGAAACAGAGTGTGGGGAGGTCTCTTGTTCTACAATAGTTGGGAGAAAGGGGCAAGTTTGTGGCAAAGCTATATAAATACGTGGCCCTGAATTTTGGAGATGAGGAAAAGTGATTTCAAATCTGTAGTTACTGTGTGTTGAAAGTTTTTTATTTACTGTTTTGATGTTTTTTTCTCTCTCTATTTTAGAATCTCCGCTCCAGTTACCAACACCACAGAATGTGACAATTTACTCATATAATTATCAGAATTTATTGACATGGGCTCCTGTTAAAGTGGACAATGGCTCAGTGTTATATACGGTTCAGTATAATACGTAAGTAAATAGTTGCAGTACACTAAATTGGTTTCATTCTAATAGAAAAGTATATCTTTATGTACAAAATGAGGTTTTTAATAAAAAGGCTTTCAGGTACTTGTGAAAGTAATAGGGAAAGCAAAGTTCTTGGACTGAATTATTTCCACTAAACAAGGAAAAGACTGAAATCCTTCCTTTTTCCCCAATTTTTTTTCACTCTTGTTCCAAACCAGCTTTGTTAATATTCTTATTGAATCCCATGGTTATTTATACTCAGGACATTCTTATTTTAAACATCAGTATAGATAATAAGGCAGAAAATATCATATTGCCTTTATATAAATCCATGATATGCTCACATCTTGAATACTGTGTGCAGCTGTGGTCGCCCCATTTCAAAAAATATATATTGGAATTGGAAAAGGTACAGAAAGGGGCAACAAAAATGGTTAGGGGTATGGAACAGCTTCCATATGAGGAGAGATTAATTAATAAGACTGACTTTTCAGCTTGGAAAAGAGACAACTAAGGGGGATATGATAGAGGTCTATAAAATCATGACTGGTGTGGAGAAAGTAAATAAGGAAATGTTATTTACCCCTTCACTTACACAAGAACTAGGGATCACCAAGTAAAATTAATAGGCAGCAGGTTTAAAACAAACAAAAGGAAGTATTTCTTCATACAACGCAGTCAACCTGTGGAACTTTGTTGATGGATGTTGTGAAGGCCAGAACTAGAACAGGGTTAAAAAAAGAACTAACTAACTAAAAATAAATAAGTAAATAAATAATTGGAGATATACCAATCTCCTAGAACGGGAAGAGAAGTTGAAAGGTCATTGAGTCCAGCCCCCTGCCTTCACTAGCAGGACCAGTTTTTGCCCCAGATCCCTAAGTGGCCCCCTGAAGGATTGAACTCGCAACCCTGTGTTTAGCAGGCCAATGCTAAAACCACTGAGCTATCCCTCCCTCCATCCATCCCTCCTTTAGATAAATTCATGGAGGATAGGTCTATCAATGGCTATTAGCCAGGATGGGCAGGGAATGGGTGACGGGTTGGATCACGCAGTAATTACCTGTTCTGTTCATTCTCATCTAGCCCAGTATCCTGTCTTCCGACAGTAGCCAATGCCAGGTGCCGCAGAGGGCATGAACAGAACAGGTAATCATCAACTGATCCATCCCCTGTCGCCCATTCCCAGTTTCTGGCAAACAGAGGCTAGGGATATCATCCCTGTCCATCCTGGCTAATAGCCATTGATGGACCTATCCTCCATGAATTTATCTAAGGGACGGAGTGATAGCTCAGTGTTTTTAGCATTGGCCTGCTAAACACAGGGTTGCGAGTTCAATCCTTCAGGGGGCCACTTAGGGATCTGGGGCAAAAATTGGTCCTGCTAGTGAAGGCAGGGGGCTGGACTCAATGACCTTTCAAGTTCTCTTCCAGTTCTAGGAGATTGGTATATCTCCAATTATTTATTTACTTATTTATTTTTAGTTAGTTAGTTCTTTTTCTAACCCTGTTCTAGTTCTGGCCTTCACAACATCCATCAAAAAAGTTCCACAGGTTGACTGCGTTGTACAAAGAAATACTTCCTTTTGTTTGTTTTAAATCTTTTGCCTATTAATTTTACTTGGGGACCCTTGAGTCTTGCCCACATGCTCCGGGTTTAACTGATCGCCATATCTGGAGTCGGGAAGGAATTTTCCTCCAAGGAAGATTGGCAGAGGCCCTGGAGGTTTTTCGCCTTCCTCTGCAGCATGGGGCATGAGTCACTTGCTGGAGGCTTCTCTGCACCTTGAGGTCTTTAAACTACAATTTGAGGACTTCAATAACTCAGACATAGGTTAGGGGTTTGTTACAGGCGTAGGTGGGTGAGATTCTGTGGCCTGCATTGTGCAGAGGTCAGACTAGATGATCATAATGGTCCCTTTTGACCTTAAGTCTATGAATCTATGAGAAGGAGTAAATAGCACTTCCTTATTTACTTTCTCCACACCAGTCATGATTTTTATAGACCTCTGTCATATTCCCCCTTAGTCATCTCTTTTCCAAGCTGAAAAATCAGTGTTATTAATCTCTCCTCATATGGAAGCCATTTCATACCCCTAATAATTTTTGTTGCCCTTTTCTGTTCCTTTTCCAATTCCAAAATATCTTTTTTGAGATGGGGCAACCACATCTGCATGGAGTATTCAAGATCTGGGCGTACCATGGATTTATATAGAGGCAATATGATATTTTCTGTCGTCTTATCTGTTCTTTTCTTAATGTTTCCCAACATTCTCTTTGTGTTTGTTTTTTTTGACTGCTGCTGCACAGTGAGTGGAAGTTTTCAGAGAACTATTCACAGTGACTCCAAGCTCTCTTTCTTGAGTGGTAACAGCTAATTTGGACTCGATCATTTTATACGTATACTTGGGATTATGTTTGCTAATGTGCCTTACTTTGCATTTATCAGCACTGAATTTCATCTGCCATTTTGTTGGCTAATCAGCCAGTTTTAAGAGATCCTTTTGTAGCTGTTCACAGTCTGCTTGGGACTTAACTACCTTGAGTAGTTTTGTATCATCTGCAAATTTTGCCACCTCGCTGTTTACCCCTTTTTCCAGATCATGTGTGAATATGTTTATTAGGACCAGTTCCAGTACAGATGCCTGAGGGACTCCACCATTTACCTCTCTTCAGTCTGAAAACTGACCCTTTATCCCTACCCTTTGTTTCCTATCTTTTAACCAGTTGGTGATCCCATGACAGTTTGCCCAGTGCTGAAGTCAGGCTTACCAGCCTGTAATAGTTGAAGGCATTCAGCGTCTGGGCTTACAGAATGTCCCCTGCCTATATCATTAAATTTTTAATTGGCTACATTTTGAAAAGAGTTTCAGATGCTTTGAGAGAAGGCATTGCATGGTTATAGAGTAAAACTGCTTGAAAGTTGTACTTTTATATCAAATGTTGATTCTTTAGAAACTGGCTAGTGTGTAAAGAAAGAGAACTCTCTCTGAAATATCAATCAGTTGTGCTAGATGCAGCAGTGAGGCGATTCCACTGATTTATTCTTTCATCATTTTATATTGCAGACTGGCCTGTAACTGTTGGGAAGAAATTAACTGCACAAACATTACGAAGACTGAATGCAGTTTCACAGATCCAGATATCAAAAGCTTTTGGACAATTACTTTACGTGTTAGGGCTGAGCTAGGGCAAGTGAAATCTGACTGGGTGGAAACAAATACATTTGTAGCAGACCAAAACAGTAAGTCTTTTATGATCTCAGCCTCTCACCACCTTACAGAAAATATTTCTGGTAATTGTTGTGTCTTCATTTTCTTCACTTTGTATAATATATGAGAGGACTCATAGACTCTAGGACTGGAAGGGACCTCGAGAGGTCATCGAGTCCAGTCCCCTGCCCTCATGGCAGGACCAAATACTCTCTAGACCATCCCTAATAGACATTTATCTAACCTACTCTTAAATATCTCCAGAGATGGAGATTCCACAACTTCCCTAGGCAATCTATTCCAGTGTCTAACTACCCTGACAGTTAGGAACTTTTTCCTAATGTCCAACCTAAATCTCCCTTGCTGCAGTTTAAGCCCATTGCTTCTTGTTCTATCATTGGAAGCTAAGGTGAACAAGTTTTCTCCCTTCTCCTGATGACACCCTTTTAGATACCTGAAAACTGCTATCATGTCCCCTCTAAGTCTTCTCTTTTCCAAACTAAACAAACCCAATTCCTTCAGCCTTCCTTCATAGGTCATGTTCTCAAGACCTTTAATCATTCTCGTTGCTCTTCTCTGGACTCTCTCCAGTTTCTCCACATCTTTCTTGAAATGCGGTGCCCAGAACTGGACACAATACTCCAGTTGAGGCCTAACCAGCGCAGAGTAAAGCGGAAGAATGACTTCTCGTGTCTTGTTTACAACACACTTGTTAATGCATCCCACTCGAAAGAGAGGTGATGGGACCTGCTGTCTTAGGAATCAATTTTTAAAATCTATTTCAGTTTATATTGCTATGCCAGTGGTATAGATACAGAGACCTAGTAGAAACTGGTATCTGTCAACTTTTCTGTAATATTAAAACAAGTTTCTCATCTACACTTAACAACTGAGCTCTTTTCAGCACCAGTTGATGGGGGAATCTGTTGATTACAACTAATTTTCCTAGATTGAACAGAGCCCAGGAGAGCAATAACTTAACTTTGGGCTTGTCTACATCAGAAAGTTGCAGCGCTGGTGAGGGAGTTACAGCGCTGCAACTTAGGAGGTGTACACATCTGCAGGGCACCACCAGCGCTGCAACTCCCTGTTTGCAGCGCTGGCCGTACTCCCGTTTTGTCTCGGGTGTAGAGGATCCAGCGCTGGTGATCCAGCGCTGGTAATCAAGTATAGTCACTTACCAGCGCTTTTCTTGACCTCCGTGGAATAAGCAGGTATCCCAGCATACCTGAGGAAGCCTCCGGTAATCAAGCTGGTCTCCTTTCCCGGTTTGCTCTCGCGTTCCCCGAACCCCGAGCAAGCAGGTCTCCGTCCCTGCGGTTTGCAGGGTGGTTCCGGGAACGCGAGAGCAAACCGGGGAAGGAGACCAGCTTCGCCGCGGTTTGCTCTCGCGTTCCGCGAACCACCCTGCAAACCGCAGGGAAGGAGACCTGCTTGCTCGGCGGTTCGGGGAACGCGAGAGCAAACCGCGGGGAAGGAGACCAGCTTCGCCGCGGTTTGCTCTCGCGTTCCCCGAGCAAGCAGGTCTCCTTCCCTGCGGTTTGCACGGTGGTTCGCGGAACGCGAGAGCAAACCGCGGCGAAGCTGGTCTCCTTTCCCGGTTTGCTCTCGCGTTCCCCGAACCCGAGCAAGCAGGTCTCCTTCCCTGCGGTTTGCAGGGAGGTTCGGGGAACGCGAGAGCAAACCGCGGCGAAGCTGGTCTCCTTCCCCGGTTTGCTCTCGCGTTCCCCGAACCCGAGCAAGCAGGTCTCCTTCCCTGCGGTTTGCAGGGAGGTTCGGGGAACGCGAGAGCAAACCGCGGCGAAGCTGGTCTCCTTCCCCGGTTTGCTCTCGCGTTCCCCGAACCCGAACAAGCAGGTCTCCTTCCCTCCGGTTTGCAGGGTGGTTCGCGGAACGCGAGAGCAAACCGCGGCGAAGCTGGTCTCCTTTCCCGGTTTGCTCTCGCGTTCCCCGAAACCCCTTGAAGCCGCCCAACAGCGCTGCAGTGTGGCCACATCTAACACCACTTGCAGCGCTGGTTGCTGTAAGTGTGGCCACTCTGCAGCGCTGGCCCTATACAGCTGTACAAATACAGCTGTAACAACCAGCGCTGCAAAATTTTAGATGTAGACATGGCCTTTCTTATTTTCCTGTAGATTTCAGGCTTTTAGGTGCACTTAATTTTGTGATAACTCCTAAACACATTTTAGCACCAAACATACACCATTTCAAAAGTACCTACATTATGCCCTAGTTCTGTAGTATAAAGGGGTCGGGGATATACAGGGAGTACTAATACGGTATACTCCCATTTATCCAAAACCCTATTAGCTGAACTTCCACGTTATCTGAATCCCTTTCTTGTCCCTCAGCATGAGATACCTGACGTCTGCAGCCTGTAGCTTATGCTGGGGGACAAGGCAGATAATAGAGCAGACATCCCCAGCCAGGGCTGTGAGGAGGAAGACGAGCCCCTGGCCATGGCTCCGCATAAAATCAGTGTCCCATGTGCTATTCAGATAATGAGGAGTATACCATACTGACAAAATACAGGATAATTTGGTGGCTGTGTGAACACATTTAATGTTAACTTTTAGAAGTATCCACGAGTTTCCTTGTTATGGTTGGTTTCTGGGCTAGGAGGAGATTCAGTTCATAGAAGATCATAGAATATCAGGGTTGAAGGGACCTCGGGTCATCTAGTCCAACCCCCTGCTTAAAGTAGACCAATCCCCAGACAGATTTTTGCCCCAGATCCCTAAATGGCCCCCTCAAGGATTGAACTCACAACCCTGGATTTAGCAGGCCAGTGCTCAAACTACTGAGCTATGCCTCCCCTTATTGTGGGTTTCCTTTGTTCAAAAGTTAAGTTTGAAATAATATTTAGAGCAGAAGAGATTCATTCATTATTCCCTCTTATTTCCCAACCTGGGGAATGGATCCTGTGGATGGGGACATCCGGCTAGCTCAAAGAGAGCGCAAGGCAGAGGGGAGGGACTGCATGATTCCATACGTACTCTTTCCCAGCTGTTGTGTATCCAGTGCTCTGGATAGTTTCAATTGACCCCTTGAAAGCCAGCAGCCTTCTCTGCCTTTTCATGTGGCACCACATGTAGCCAATCCTAAAATCAATTCCAGTAAATTCAAATGTTAGCCTTCTATCTTGTGTGTATTTTTCCCTATGGCATTCAAATCAGCCACGTGGATCAACCCCAGATCATGTTTCATGCCCTGAGCGGTGAGAGAGAGAATGTACAGGGAGAGAGTTACCCTGCCAAGGGAAACTTATAAGCAAAATGCACAGAAGAGAGGACACATTAAAGGAGAGACAGCAGTTGCAACTGTAATAGGGCGTGATGCAAGAAGAAACTAAAAGGTTCATGATCCAGTGTATTAAGAAGAGGGCCAACTTTCCCCAAAATAATTTTGAGCAGAGCAGAACCATTTGAAACAGGGTAAAGTTAATTATTTTTGTTTGTCTGTTATCATAGCACAGATGACATTGCAGCATAATAAATGTAAACATGTCCTGCCATTATAAGTGAAAATAATAAGCCGAGGTTACAGGAAAGGATCAGTTTTCTCTTGTGTTATGCTCGGCTGTCCGACTTTTGTTCTGGTCTTTTTAACATTTTTTTTATATATTTGTAAAATAGAAGTGTGTAGCGCTCAGAACCCCATTGTATTAGGTACTGTAATACAATTTAGAGTCCAGAGCAACTCACCTTTTTTTCCTTTATGCCATGCTATAACAATAATTAGGGATAAACGAATTGCTTGGTAGTCTTGTATTTATACTGGAAGGTACATTTTAGCAGTTCACTTCCAAACTTTGGTGACCAACAAAATGTTCAATAGGAAAATTAAAATATAACACATGAACATAAGTGTGATCGGTTCGGTCACAGGGACCCCCTTGGGACTGCCACCTGATATGCTGAGACTACCTCTGAGCCTGGCAGCTTGGGTCTTCAGTACCCTGTCTTGTTGAGCCAGACACGCTAGCCTGCTACAAACACAGACTCAGGACTGAACCATGTCTCCCACAAGCTGCAGACTTAACTGAAAATAGCTTAAGAAGTACTCTTGTCTCTAGCACCGAGACATCCAGTGTCCAATGGGATCCAAACTCCAAATTAATCCATTTTGCTCTGTCTAAAGCTTATACAGGGTAAACTCATAAATTGTTCGCCCTCTATAACACTGATAGATATGCACAGCTGTTTGCTCCCCCGGTATTAATTACTTGCTCTGACTTAATTAATAAGTAAAAAGTGATTTTATTAAATATAAAAAGTAAGATTTAAGTGGTTCCAAGTAATAACAGACAGAACGAAGTATGCTGCCAAGCAAAATAAAACAAAAACACCCAAGTCTAAGCCTAATACAGTAAGAAACTGATTACAGATGAAAACTCACCCTCAGAGATGTTCCAGTAAGCTTCTTTCACAGACTAGACTCCTTTCTAGTCTGGGCCCAATCCTTTCCTGGGTACAGTCCTTGTTCCAGCTCAGGTGGTAGCTAGTGGATTTCGCATGACTGCAGCCCCCTTTGTTCTGTTCCAACCCCTTATATACCTTTGGCACAAGGCAGGAATCTTTTGTCTCTTTGGGTTCCCACCCCTACTTCTAAATGGAAAAAATCTTTTGTCTCTTTGGGTTCCCACCCCTACTTCTAAATGGAAAAACACCTGGTTTAAGATGGATTCCAGTACCAGGTGAAATGGTCACATGTCCTGTGAGACCCCAAGCCTTCATTCTTCCTGGCCTCACTCACAGGAAGGCTTGCAAGTTAAACAGAGACATCTACAGTCAATTGTTCTAGTTGATGAGAGCCATCAAGATTCTAAACCACCATTAATGGCCCACACTTTGCATAACTACATAGACCTCAGAGTTACATTTTATATATTAGTTTGATACAAGAGTGATACACTTATAAAAATTGGATAACCACACTGTCAATTATAAGCTTTGTAATAATACCTTACAAGAGACCTTTTGCATGGAGCATATTCCAGTTGCATTATATTCACATTCATTCGAATATTTTCATAAAATCATATGGAGTGCAATGTCACAATAAGACCCACTTCTTTTCCTCTTCTTTAAGCCTCGGCTACACTGAGAGTTTGCTCCAGTCCCAGCTATTGAAGACTAGTCACTGATGTAGCTGGAGCAGTGCAAACTCTTAAGGTAGGCAGGCATAGCTGCTATTCACACTGGTGGGGCCTAGCCTTGTTTGAAATAAAGATAACCAGCAGTAGTGCAAATTGCAGTTTTGCCTGCCTATACCAGAGGTGGTACCAATGCAGCCACACCTATGGCTAGAACCAGGATAAATCTCTAGCAATAGACAAGGCCTTGGTTCTCCTTCCAGCGTGTTGCATGCATCTAACTTCTCCTCCTTGCTTGCATCAGTCTTCTCATCCTTCTTCCTCTAGAATCTTTTTGCTTTCTTTTTCTCTTCTTAGCAACTGCAGCATATAACAGTAGTGCCATGTTGAAATACAGGAGCACTTCACAGATGCAGCTGGCTGTGAATTGAAACTGAGTGGGGTTATAACATCCTCATCAGTTTCCTTTTGCGGCATTCTCCACCTGTACATAGGCTTTGGGCGTGAGACACACTGCTCTGGAGTTGATTGCCTGTTGAAGGGGTGTGTGAGAGAGACTACCAATAAGATATGATAATCATTAAGAAGCACATATATGGTGTGTGTTTATCTGTAGTTGTCAGTGCTTTGTAAATGCTGGTAAACTTCACTGTGGATAAAACTGAGGGATAGAGTGAAATGATTTTCCCAAAATCACACAATGAGTCAGTAGCATAGCCAATAATAGAACCCACATCCTCTGACTCTAAGTCCAGTGTTCTATCTGCTGGAACAGATGAGGCTCCTTTGCTGGGAGGCAATATGGGAGGCACAGACTGTATAACTGATCTGGCATTTTGCAGGAAAAATTTAAATCAGATTAATGTCAACAGGGCTATGCAAAACTCAGAGTGAACTGCAGATAGATCCTGCTACAGCTTGATAATTTTTCAAGATAAAGTAGACGAAATGATTCTTTGTATCATTTAAATTCACATAAAAAGCCTGCTAAGGTTGTCCCACCCCCCACACACACTGTGAACTCTGGGGTACAGATGTGGAGACCCCCTAAACTTATATTCTATTAATTTAGGTTAAAACTTCCCCAAGGCACAAATTCCTTTCCTTGTCCTTGGACGGTATGCTGCCACCACCAAGTGATTTTACACAAATATTCAGGGGACGGTCACTTGGAATCCCTATCCCCCAAAATATCCCCCCCAAGCCCTTTAACCCCCTTTCCTGGGGAGGCTTGAGCATAATACACTAACCAATTGCCTTAGCAATGTGGGCACTGATCAGACCCTTTGATTTCAGTGTCCTGAAGACAATCAGGTTCTTAAAAGAACTTTATTTATAAAGAAAAAATTAAGAATCACACCTGCAAAATCAGGATGGAAAGTACTTTACAGGGTAATAGAAAGATTTAAAATGCCGACGATTCCCCTCTGGGCTCAGCTTCACAGTTACAAAAACAGGAATAAAACTACCTCGGTAGCATAGGAAAACTCACAAGCCAAAACAAAAGATAACCTAATGCATTTCTTTACCCTACTTACAATCTCTATGGTTTTAGATGGATTATTCCAGGTATATTTTCAGGAGATGATATACCTGGTTGACTTCTCCCTTCATCCGGAGAGGGAACAACAAAAGAGAACAACAAACAAATTCTTCTCCCTCCGCGCCCCCCCCTCCCCAAATTTGAAAGGATCTTCTTTTCTCATTGGTCCTTCTAATCAGGTGCTAACTGGGTTATTTGAACTGCTTAACCCTTTCCCCTATATTCATGACACAGCCAATATTTAGTGCTATGGAGCTATTTGAAATAGAGTAAATGGTATTTGAACACTTTATATCTCTTCCAGATAACAGGCTGTTGTATTCAGTAGTTTCTTATTATGTATCAGATCAAAACTGTTAGGAAATGTGCTCATTTTAAAAAATTCCACATATTCATCTATTTTTTGTTCATTTTCAGCTACTATAGGGCCTCCTGTTATAGTAAATGTGGATTCAACATCTGATTCACTTTTCCTTAACTTCTTGCACACTGTAAAAGAAGATACTTTACAATATCTTGTGCGCTACTGGGAGAATTCAACAAACAAACAACATGTAAGAATTCTTCTTATCTCTCTCTCCTTTCTTTGGTAAAATGGTAGACAGAAATGGAGGGCAGAGTTGTAATATTGACCTTTTTTCCAGCAGAAAGGAAGCTTGTTAGTTAACTGAAGGGAAATTAATCTAATCTAGGCTCAAATGTATTATGTGTTTGTTAATTGAATGGATGTAAAGTTTTCCAAAGCACTTAGCAGTCCCATTTTCAAAAGTGATTTGGGCTCCTAAACACCTTTGTCACTTCTGAAAATCAGACTCTTAAGTCACGTAGGCACTTTTGAAAATTTTACCTAGGACCTCTGAGATTTTTCTCTCTATCTCAGGTCTTGTTTACACTGGGAATTTCAGCCACTTGTGTCCAGTTACTGGAGTAGCTGTGCTGGTTCAAATCAAAGCCTTAATGTAGACAGGTGGAAAAACTGCTACAAGACCTGATTTATGCCGTATCAAGTAAGGTGAGGTGTGCCAGTTCAAATTATGGCCTATAGATAGGGCCCTACCAAATTCACAGTCCATTTTGGTCAATTTCATGATCATAGGATTTTAAAAATTGTAAATTTCATGATTTCAGCTATTTAAGTCTGAAATGCCATGGTGTTGTAATTGTAAGAGTCCTGATCCAAAAAGGAGTTGTGGGGGGATTGCAAGGTTATTTGGGGGTTGGGGTGGGAAATGGGTTATGGTACTGCTACCCTTACTTCTGCGCTCTGCTGGTGGCGGCAATTCTTTGAGAGCAGCAGCTGCTGGCCAGGAGCCCAGCTCTGAAGGCGGAGCTGCCACCAGCAGCAGCGCAGAAGTGAGGATGGAATGGCATAGTATTGTCACCCTTACTTCTGTGCTCCTGCCTGCAGAGCTAGGCCCTCAGTCAGCAGCCGCTGCCCTCCAGCCACTCAGCTCTGAAGGCAGCAGTGCAGAGCTAAGGGTAGCAGTACTGCGACCCCCGCTAAAATAGCCTTGTGACACACCCTCATCCCCTCCCCCGCAACTCATTTTTTGGTTAGGACCACCAATTTGAGAAACACTGGTCTCTTCTGTTAAATCTGTATAGTATAAGGTAAAAGCACACAAAAGACCAGATTTCACCGGGAGAGACCATATTTCATGGTCCGTGATGCATTTTTCATGGCCATGAATTTGGTAGGGCTCTATCTATAGAGGTTTTGCAAACATGGTGTACTCCAAGTCACTAGTATAGTTATACTTTTGTTTGGACTACCAGTGGCTATAAGCTGGGAAAATTCCCAGTTTAGACAGGCTGGCTTTGGGGTGAATAAACTGCCCACAAATGAGGAATTTTTGTTTTAAAGACATAGACTGATGCATTTTTTTCATTTATGAAATTAACTGCCTCTGGCCAGAGTCATCCCATCAACAGGCCAGACCAGGGCAACTGCCCTGGGTCTTGTGCTTCAGGGGAATGTGGGGAGGCCAGGGCGGCCCAGGGGGCCTGGTGCTGGCAGCAGGGGTCGGCCCCATCCCCTGCACTCACCAGCCGAGGCATTTGTTTCTTTTCCTTTCCTGCAGCCCCTTGGGCTCAGTCTCTGCGGTAGCAGCCAGCGACCCGGTCTCAACTTGCTCTTCCGGGGCTCAGTGTCACCTGCTGCTGTAGGGTCCTAGCACCTCCCAACCACTAGTGCCTGGGCAGGCTGACCCTGACCCTTCCCTTTTCCAGTGGGACCTTCCAGCAGCACAGGGGGTTCCCTAGCACAGGTGAGTGCCAGCCAGTAGTCTCCATCACCCAGCATAGGTGTCCCCACAGTGCCCCACGCTTCCCCCTTCCACTGCCCTTTCTCCCCTCTCCCAGCACTGTGTGGGGTCCTCCAATGCCATCTCCAGGCCAGGGCCAGCCTTTATCACCCCTTTGCCTCAGGGTCCTCCTTGCCTTTCATCTCTCCAGCCTTGGGGTTCCCCTCCCTGCAGTACCAGGCCCTGGGGTCCCACAACTCTGCTCTCTCCACCACCAGCCAGGACTGGGGTCCTCCATCCATCTGCTTTTCTGCTTCCCCTCCCCTTCCCAGCCCTCAGAGAAAACAGATCTTAGAGCCCCTCCTCCATGCTGGGGCATCCTGAGGTCCCCCAGCACCAGGGCACACGTAGGCCTTCCAAGAGTCTCCCAATTCCTGAGACATGAACTCTGTGTTGCAAATGTGTAATTGCATTTAAAACAAAAATCCACTGAGGGTAGCAAGACCATATGCACTTGGGAATTAAGTTTGCTGTGAGGAAGTCAGGGAAGGTGGATTTCAGAATGTAAGTGGTATGGCACTGATTTTTTTTAATTTTTTTTTTTCAAATTATATGAACTTCATTATTGTAGTTCATTCTTATAACAACACTATAATTATACAGCTGGGTGCTATCAATATTTAACCTGTGGCCAGCAGCTGCCCTTGAAGTTCACTGTAACCAGATTACATCTGTATAAAAAATGTTAAGGATGGCCCCAGACAGGCTGATTTGCCCTGGGCCCTGCCCCTCCCCTAGGGACGGCCCTGCCTCTGGTTTTCCAACTACTTTCCTGTTTCATTTCAGTTAATCTTAGCTGAGCTTTTTTTTAAAAAAAAAAAAAGACCGTGCCCAGGTTAATGCACCTTCCTCCTTTCCCAGAAAAATTGAGTTTTCTGACACACTTTTAACATACACCTCTACCTCAATATAACACTGTCCTCAGGAGCCAAAAAATCTTACCACGTTATAGGTGAAACCGCATTATCTCAACTTGCTTTAATCCGCCTGAGTGCGCAGCCCCGCCCCCTCCCCAGCCCCTTTACCACGTTATATCCAAATTCATGTTATATTGAGGTAGAGGTGTACTCCTCTTCCTCTAGCTGACATACAGATGAGACAGAACTGAGACCCTCATGTCATAGCTTTTAGCTTTGACATTAAGAATGAATCAAGTTCTTAACTGAGCTACCCAGCACTGAAAAAGGCAAACTGCTAGCTTTGTTAGGACTGTGGACATAGACTCATAGACTCCAGGACTGGAAGGGACCTCGAGAGGTCATCGAGTCCAGTCCTCTGCCCTCATGGCAGGACCAAATACTCTCTAGACCATCCCTAATAGACATTTATCTAACCTACTCTTAAATATCTCCAGAGATGGAGATTCCACAACTTCCCTAGGCAATCTATTCCAGTGTTTAACTACCCTGACAGTTAGGAACTTTTTCCTAATGTCCAACCTAAATCTCCCTTGCTGCAGTTTAAGCCCATTGCTTCTTGTTCTATCGTTGGAGGCTAAGGTGAACAAGTTTTCTCCCTCCTCCTGATGACACCCTTTTAGATACCTGAAAACTGCTATCATGTCCGCTCTCAGTCTTCTCTTTTCCAAACTAAACAAACCCAATTCCTTCAGCCTTCCTTCATAGGTCATGTTCTCAAGACCTTTAATCATTCTTGTTGCTCTTCTCTGGACCCTCTCCAATTTCTCCACATCTTTCTTGAAATGCGGTGCCCAGAACTGGACACAATACTCCAGCTGAGGCCTGACCAGCGCAGAGTAAAGCGGAAGAATGACTTCTTGTGTCTTGTTTACAACACACCTGTTAATGCATCCCAGAATCGTGTTTGCTTTTTTTGCAGCAGTATCACACTGTTGACTCATATTAAGCTTGTGGTCTACTATGACCCCTAGATCTCTTTCTGCCATACTCCTTCCTAGACAGTCTCTTCCCATTCTGTATGTGTGAAACTGATTGTTCCTTCCTAGGTGGAGCACTTTGCATTTATCTTTATTGAACTTCATCCTGTTTACCTCAGACCATTTCTCCAATTTGTCCAGATCGTTTTGAATTTTGACCCTGTCCTCCAAAGCAGTTGCAATCCCTCCCAGTTTGGTATCATCCGCAAACTTAATAAGCTTACTTTCTATGCCAACATCTAAATCGTTGATTAAGATATTGAACAGAACCGGTCCCAGAACAGACTCCTGCGGAACCCCACTTGTTATACCTTTCCAGCAGGATTGGGAGCCATTAACAACTACTCTCTGAGTACGGTTATCCAGCCAGTTATGCACCCACCTTATAGTAGCCCCATCTAAATTGTACTTTCCTAGTTTATCTATAAGAATATCATGCGAGACTGTATCAAATGCCTTACTAAAGTCTAGGTATATCACATCCACCGCTTCTGCCTTATCCACAAGGCTCGTTATCCTATCAAAGAACGCTATCAGATTAGTTTGACACGATTTGTTCTTTACAAATCCATGCTGGCTATTCCCTATCACCTCACCACCTTACAAGTGTTTGCAGATGATTTCTTTAATTACCTGCTCCATTATCTTCCCTGGCACAGAAGTTAAACTAACTGGTCTATAGTTTCCTGGGTTGTTTTTATTTCCCTTTTTATAGATGGGCACTATATTTGCCCCCTTCCAGTCTTCTGGAATCTCCCCCGTCTCCCATGATTTCCCAAAGATAATAGCTAGAGGCTCAGATACCTCTTCTATTAACTCCTTGAGTATTCTAGGATGCATTTCATCAGGCCCTGGTGACTTGCAGGCATCTAACTTTTCTAAGTGATTTTTTACTTGCTCTTTTTTTATTTTCTCTTCTAAACCTACCCTCTTCCCGTAAGCATTCACTATACTAGACATTCCTTCAGACTTCTCAGTGAAGACCGAAACAAAGAAGTCATTAAGCATCTCTGCCATTTCCAAGTCTCCTGTTACTGTTTCCCCCTCCTCACTGAGCAGTGGGCCTACCCTGTCCTTAGTCCTCCTCTTGCTTCTAATGTATTGATAAAAAGTCTTCTTGTTTCCCTTTATTCCCATAGCTAGTTTGAGCTCATTTTGTGCCTTTGCCTTTCTAATCTTGCCTCTGCATTCCTGTGTCATTTGCCTATATTCATCCTTTGTAATCTGACCTAGTTTCCATTTTTTATATGACGCCTTTTTATTTTGTAGGTCACGCAAGATTTCGTGATTAAGCCAATGTGGTCTTTTGCCACATTTTCTATCTTTCCTAACCATCGGAATAACTTGCTTTTGGGCCCTTAATAGTGTCCCTTTGAAAAACTGCCAACTTGCCTCAGTTGTTTTTCCCCTCAGTCTTGATTCCCATGGGACCTTACCTATCAGCTCTCTGAGCTTACCAAAGAATACCTTTAGCGTTGCCCTACAGTTCTCTCAGCTAGCTCCATTCTTGTGAGTAGGCCAAGAGATAAATTGGTGAAAGTCTTGATCTTCAGTGGACAGAACTTCATCTTATTCAGTTCTTGCTGTCTGAGGCCAGTGGCTCTAGTGTCAAGAGTGGAGGGTTGATGCAAAACACGAACACCATACTTTCATCTGTCTTTAATCCCTAGATAATGATTCTAGGCATCCTAGCCTAGAAGCTGGTATTTTAAAGCAGCAGATTTGTTTTTGACGATATTTTTGTTTTGTTGTTTTTTCCAACTCCTACTTCTTCTGCCAAATCACCTTTTACTGCAGGAATTGGCACAAAAATACTGCAGACTTTCAGAGGTTCTAAGGGTGTTTCATGTACAGTGAAATTTTACATTAACCTACATGCATTCACAAAATAATCATGTCCGTGGTAGATGGGGAGCGTAAATAGCCAGATTTTATTTCATTGAAGCAGAATGCCTCTAATAAAATTTGCGTTTAAAATGCACTGCAATAAGAAGCTCATACTGTTATACACCTCTACCCCGATATAACGCTACCCAATATAACATGAATTCGTATATAACGCGGTAAAGCCACGCTTCGGGGGCTGTGGGACTGCATGCTCCAGCAGATCAAAGCAAGTTCGATATAATGTGGTTTCACCTATAACACGTCAAGATTTTTTGGCTCCCGAGGACAGCGTTATATTGGGGTAGAGGTGTACTACTTTTGCATAATGTTAGTTATGAAAAATATTGTGAAGCTTTTGAATGGAAACTTGTGATTTCACATTGATTGTATTGAAGAAAACTCTTAATAGAAATCTTTGTAATAATATTAGTTGCACTAACATAGAACTTAACTTTTTTTAAAAAAAAAAAAAAAACAGGAAACAAAATGGACCAAGAATACCCGAATTGGACTTCTGAATCTAAAGCAACTGACGGTGTATTGTTTTCAAATACGAGCAAAAGTCCAAGTATTCGATGACAACATTGGACCATTAAGCGAAACAAATTGTCACAAAACTGCAGCTAGTGGTATAAACCTTATTTCATGAACACCTGTTTTATCTCTTGTGTAATGAAACTGGTATAAAACTTGTCTTAAATGATTGGCTGTTTTCTTTTACTGTATCACACAACCAGTACCTGTCTTCCATTCTAAAAGGGCACTGTCTTTTAGTAGTTCAAGGGCATATTCGCATTCATTTTCACACAGTTTTTTTTTTTCAGCAGCTCAATAAATAAGAGAAAGTAAAACAGAGCATCTGCCTCCCTTTCCCCACCCCTCCTAGATTGAGTGGTTTTTCTGGTTTTGTTTTTTTTGGGGGGGTGGTTGTTGATGGGACTATTAAGGTACAAATATATGTATTCTAAGGAAAAATTACTTGCTGGTAATTCCTTTTCTCACCTTGGGTCAAATTTGTTTGTTTGAGGGAAAATGATGGTACTCTCCCAAACTCACCATGTCCCTCTCTGCCCTATCCCATTCACCTGATTGCCTGCTCTGCCATAGTGTGGAGAACGGGCAGGAGAGAGAGAGATTGGAGGGGAGGGGTGAGACAAAGTTGGGGAGGGCAAGGACAATTCAGAAACCGGTAAAGTTTGGTCCCATCTATACTGTTGGCCACAATGTTAGAATCTGGTCTGTCTATATCTGAGCTTAAGCCTGGTTTTAAACTCTGTTGTAAGGCCTGTGTAGACTTAGGTTCTCATGTTACATCTGATACGCTAACCTGGAGGAATCACCTCTAGGCATGAGAAGGCAGTATAGGCTCCATGCTCACGTACTCCTTTTTCTCTCCTTACACAAATGTGTCAAACAAGGTGCCATTTTAGGGCGTGATCCTGCAAGATGCTGAGCACTCTGGCTCTAACCTAGCAAAGCTCTTAAAATACACTAACTACTCACTTAACATCATCCTGGTTAAGGTTGTTTTGTTGTTACGTTGCTGATCAATTAGGGAACATGCTCGTTTAAAGTTGCACAATGCTCCCTTATAACGTTGTTTGGCAGCCGCCTGCTTTGTCCCCTGCTTGCAGGAAGAGCAGCCCATTGGAGCTAGTGGTGGGGGCTTGGAACCAGGGTGGACTGGCAACCCCCCCATCAGCTCCCCATTCCCCTAAGTCCCCTGTGTGGCAGCCGCCCAGCAGGCTATCAGTTGCCGACAGTTCAGCTGTCCCTTCCCTCACTGCCATGTGCTGCTCCTGCCCTCTGCCATGGAGCTGCTCCCAGGAGCCTCCTGCTTGCTGGGGGCAGGGGGGAAGAGGGGTGCTAATGTCAGGGTGTCCCCTTTCCCCGCTCCTGTACCCCATCTCCATAGGGTGAGGGGGAACATGACAGGGCTCAGGACAGAGGGAGCTTGCTGGCAGCAGCTGCTGTCTCAACTTGCTGATCTACTTAAAAAGGCAGTTTACTTGGAGTGGAGTCAGCATACTTAAAGGTGTAATGTGCATCTCTCTCTCTCACATACACATGATGTGTGTCTCTGTCTCTCTCTGCCATGCTGTCTCCCCTCCCTCCATTCGTGCTGCCTTGTAGAGTATATGGTTACATTAACAACAGGGATCGGCTGAATGCTAGTTCATCATTTAGCACTAAGGCATTCCTTGGGAAATATCCCACCCTCTTACACCCACTGAATTCACCACCTCAACCAAGCTTCACAATCATCATTGCTGTGTACAGTATTAAATTGTTTATAACCTATACTGTGTATATGCATGTGTAATGTATATGTGTATATGTAGTCTTTTTTGTCTGGCAAAAAAAATGTCCCTGGAACCTAACAATGTGCACACCATTGGAACTACTCATATGTTAAGTACATGCTTCAGTGTGAGAGTTCATTAGGAGGGCAAGGTGGATGAATTTAAATAAGAGTTAAGCCTCTGGGTCTGCCATTCTGGTATCTCTCACTGTATCATTGTTTAATAGAACAGTACAAATTATCCAGGGCAAATACCCTAATATTAATATTTCTTCTGCTTAGTGGGATTTGGATCTCAGCCCGTGAATTTCTGCATTGTTTGGCTTAAGATAGCAGTGTTCATTTCAAACAAAATTTTGAGAAGTATGAGACGTAGCATGGTGTACTTGCTATTGATGTGTTTCTCCTCCTCAACAATTTTTGATAAAGTTCGTGTTTCCCATAGGTTTTTTTTACTCCCATGTTAAAGCTGGAGAGTATTATTTTATCTTGTATTTTGATAGTGTCCGTTACTGTCATATCTAAGCCTTGATTCTAGGAAAACTGTTACATGTGCCTTAAATACACTTTTACCACCTCTGGCAGAAGCTACGCATGACATATAAGTTATGCAGTTATATTGCAGTGCACAATAGGTGAAGCTTTTTTATCATTGTGTTAAACGAAGTCTATAAAAGCCTCTTGCTTATTATGATGCAATTTAAATTATTATCCAAGACAATTGATTAGTTTTCACATTTAAAAGTTATCAAAACTTGTTTATAAACTTGACACCAATGGAATAAAAAGAAAAAGCTTTTGATATGTACATTACGTAGTGATACTATTTTTTTTTCTCTTTTTAGGTGCAATGAGAGCTGGATTTGTAGTAGTAATATTTGTTGCTGCCACAGTTACTGTGGTGATCTTAGCAATTGTCTGCTTCCTTTTTATTCAGAAATTTCATCAAGTTGTTAAATATTGGTTTCAGCCTCCTTTTAAAATTCCACCACATATTGAAGAGGTATGTGTTTTTTTTTATCTTTCTATTTAGCAAAAGAGGTAGTGGTATGACGGGAGTGAACTGGTTAGGTTAGTTGAAGTCACATAGAAGATACAAAATATTAAACTCTTGCCTTTCTGAGTTTACATCTGAAGTCCATAAATGCAGTATAGCTTATTTTTCATAGTTAGTGTGGCTGTAAAGTTACTCCAGTTTATGCCATTTTACTTAGCTGAAATCCCTTGCTCACTCTGTACTTAAGTACAGATATTGTGGCGTTCCTTTGTGTAAAACTGTTGGAATATGAAAAAAGACTCTCAATTTTTTGTTTTAAAATAAATAATATTGATTAATCAGGGTTGATGCAGACCAATTCTTCATTACAGAACTGAGACTGAATGGCAGGCTGTACAGTATTAGTAGTTTCTTTGGGGGTTAAGTAGACTTTTTAAGGATCAGGTACTGAATTACAGGTGAGCACATGCCATTTTAAGAGTAGAGACCGAATATCAGAGTCTCTGAGGCCTGAGGGGATGGAAGGTTTGGTCTTGGGTGTTGTGAGGTTCTTTTGTTTGTTATGGTTTCTTGCAATTCACAGATGAATGACGAAAGATGCATGTGACTTTTTTCTGGCAGCTCATGCATCTCTGTGCTGAAGAACATTTCAGCTCTGTTCATCTTCCTCTTTTTATGTTTTAAACAGGAAATGTTTTTCCATTGATCATGAATTAAAAGTTATGGCTTGAGACATCTTCCACATCATGGGTTAAACATTTCTACTATCAAAAACAATCCTTTGAGCTAGGGTACTTTCCTGATTAAGGAACTGGATCAGGACTTCAGGATCTGGGTTCAGTTTCCAAGTTTGCTATAGATTTTCTGCATGACCTTGAGCAAGTCACTTAATCTGTGTCTGCCTCAGTTCCTATCTGTAAAATGAAGATGATGATTTCCCACCTCAAAAGGGTTTTGTGAGGATAAGTTTAATAATTTTATGCAATTAGATATTATTATGGGCAGGGGGACACATAAGTACCTAAAATATGTTCACTTTTTAAAAATACACAGTATATTATGGAAAGGATGGTAAGAGTTAATCTGTTTTCTAACGCTCACTCTCGATCAGAATTTATAACCCTCAGTTGGTGTGGTGGTCATTAGAATTTCAGCTGGATAGTAAGCAGCAGAAATCAGGCAACTGCTTCAACAGTGAACCTGTTTTCAGTCAAATAACACTGATAATGATACATATTAAGAAACGATTCTGCTTGTATTATTTGTTTTCCAAGAGGGGTTAGCTGGCCCAGTGCTTTTCTTCTTCTTACAGCAGGGGTGGGCAAACTATAGCCCAGGGGCCACATCCAGCCTCCAGACGTTTTAATCTGGCCCTCAAGTTCCCGCCAGGGAGCAGGGTCTGGGGCTTGCCCTGCTCCGGCACTTCAGCCCAGGAGCGAGGTCGGGAGCTTGCCCTGCTACGTGCAGCTCCTGGAAGCAGCAGCATCTCTCTCCTCTGGCTCCTACGCATAGGGGTAGCTAGGGGACTCTGCGCGCTGCCCCTGCAGGTCCCATTGGCCGGGAACAGCAACCAATGGGAGCTGCAGGGGTGGCACCTACAGACGGGGCAGTGCACAGAGCTGTCTGGCCGTGCCGCCGCATAGGAGCTGGATGGGGGACATGCTGCTGCTTCTGGGAGCTACTTGAGATAAGCTCCACCCGGAGTCTGCACCCCTGACTCCCTCCTGTGCCGCAGCCCTGATCCCCCTCCCACCCTTCAAACCCCTCGGTCCCAGCCCAGAGCCCGTACCCCCAGCTGGAGCCCTAACCCCGTGCTGCATCCCCAATTTTGTGAGCATTCATGGCCCACCATACAATTTCCATACCCAGATGTGGCCCTTGGGCCAAAAAGTTTGCCCACCCCTGTCTTACAGCTATGGATATGTGAAAAGATTGTCATTAGAACAAGTTACCATAGTTAATATATGGCAGTGGCTTCTGTTTCATAGGGTTTTTTTTTAGCGTTTCAGAAAGTCACACAGTTCCTCCTTTAGAGCAAATTCCAGGCTTTCAGCGTCTGAGTTACAGGAAGCAGATCTGATTATTGTCCCACTCCTTAGGTGTAGCAAAAAAAATCACAAACTGATTATTTCTTGAATTCATTAAAATGTACTTATTTGCTCTGTCTTTAAAATCTACCTGTAAAAAATAATTTGAATCCGATTAATGCCAGAGATAAGTGTCATAATAAAATAACTTGTTCCTTATCCCTGCCCTGTCACCTGTATCTATAATTAAAACTGTTAATATAAAAGCCAACTAAAATGCTATGCCATGTTGTAGCTTGTAACATTATGAAAGCTTTTGGCTTCTAGGCTTTCTAACTAGCCCTGGAATAACTCTTCAACAATAAAAATCTTGTGTTCAGCTGTCTGAGGTGCTGAACGTCCTCTGTTCCCACTGAAGTGTATTAAAAGACACAGGTCTTTTTCCCTTAGAAAGCAGAGGTGTAGCCATGTATGGGCCTGAGTGGGCCACAGCCAGCCCACTTAGCTTCCAGGCCCATCTATGGAACCCACTGAATCCACAGGCTGGGACTCCCGATCCCAGCTCAGTTTCTGACCGCATCCTCTCCTGCCGGCGCCATGCACTGCTGCCCTGGTCTACGGTCCCAGTGCTAGCCCTGCGGGGGAAGGGGGAGTGCCATGGGGATAGGGAGATCGCTAGTGCTGGGGCCGAGACCTGGGCAGCAGTGTGCGTCGCCAGCAGGTAGGGGACGCAGCCAGTCTGGCAGATACTGACCTAAGGTTGGGAGGGATGGATGGAGCTCGAGCCCTGGTGGGGCTCCCCCTCTGCCCCATGGGCATGCCCTGCAGCCTGTGTGCCCCAGGTGCCTGCTGAGTGGTAAGGGGTGATGTGGGGGAGGTGGGCCCTCCACCCGTGCTGCTCCCCCACCCAGTCTTTGCCTGCCCAAAAGCTAGGACCCAGCCAGTTTGCCTGTCCTACCTACACCAGTGATGTAAAGTGCATGAAACTTTTATTTGCTCCACATCCAGAAGTGAATTTGTGGTGGCAGGCACGCAGCCTGATGGCAATTCTGTAGTGCTTTATACTGTGTATAAAATATAGTAGGTATATTACAGCCCAGTTCCTGTACTTGACCCACCCAGTCTTAACATTTGAGATGTCAGCCACCTGGAACACCTACCTGTGAAATTAGATAACTCTAGCTAATAGAATGCTGTGATTAATCAACGTATAATGTACTCTATTGATTTGCATTATATTGATGAAGAATCTATCATTGGATACTTTAACTAATTCAGCAACTAAAAGTTTCCAACTTAGAGCTGTATCAGAGGAGTAGCCATGTTAGTCTGGATCTGTAAAAGCAGCAGAGAGAGTCCTGTGGCACCTTATAGACTAAGAGATGTATTGGAGCATGAGCTTTCATCGGATGCATGCCCACGCTCCAATACATCTCTTAGTCTATAAGGTGCCACAGGACTCTTTGCTGCTTTTACAACTTAGAGCTGTCGCACTTAAATTTTGTTAGTGATGTGAGAGCTCTGTTTGTAGGTGGCAGGCTGTCAAATGGTTAATTTGTGGTGTGTTTTTGCTTTTAAAAGATAGTTGGAATAGATCATGTCGTGAAACACAGCTTTCAAACAAGTGTCTCTAAGATGGGAAATGAAACAGGCTTTAAAAACATTTAATGCTGTGTATTGATGAAACTGGTTGTCATAAAGGAAACCTTTTAAAACCAATTAGAACACTGTGTTTTGCTGAAAGTGACTTAACAGTCAAGTCTGAGCTAATCAAGTTAGGAAAAAACATGTTAGTTTGCTGTACTGTTAAATACCTATTTGACCTTTGATTTAGTGGGGGGGGGGTTGTTTTTTGTTTTTTTTAAAAAAGCTTTTTGCATTTATTTCAACATTGCACCAGCACTGTTTCTATAAAATGAGTCACAGGTGTGCATCTATGCTCACAAGAACAGAGTCTGATTCCTGTGTACATGTGATTCTGATGTTTCTTAGCAGCCTCAAGTTCTGTGTGATGGACGATTTTTGAAAGGACTCTTGACAGTAGCTTTGATTTTTGTAATGTGACCTCTAAATAGCACCAACTTTTAAGATCACCCTCTCCAAATTATGGCATTAAAAATTGCTCAATATATATGTTGTAAACACAGTACAGTCGTGAAATGTACGTTAACTCCGTTGATAGAGTGAAAGTAAGTTCAGATGCTTCTATATTAAAGTGATATTTTAACATGGAGAAATTCCTACTCTGGGTAGATAAAGTGGTAAGAAACTACAGAATGCTCCTGATGCATACGTGGCTAAATTTACAAAGTAGTTAGAGGCTGGAAAATCCCTACTGAATTTACTTTCATTTTGCCTTGCCAAGTTTTCTTAGCTGATATCAACAGATGATAAGAAATAGAATGGAAATTCCCCAATTCAGTATGAAATGAAAAATGCTGCAGGTTTTTTTTTCTGCTGTCTTCCAGTAAGTAACAGAATCCCAGTAAATTTAACAGAAAAGTACATTGGGACATTTGTGGTCATTTAAATATGATTAATCATATATCAGATTAACTTCTCAGAGTTATTACTGTCATCAAAAGTAGGAATGATTCTAACATGAAAATACTTGAAGGCCAAATTCTGCAATCCTAATTCAGGCAAAATTCTTAGTGACTTCAGTGGAAAGTCAGTGGCTGAGGACTGCAGGCTTTGCTCTTCAGTTTGTGAGGATTTGTTTGCGTTAAAAAAAATCTACATTGCAAGAAACATTATTAATATTGCAAAGTCAAGCACTTAGAATTTGGAAACTACCCAAAATAAGGTTTCTGGTGCAACTTTAATTCAACTCCCATGTATTTATGCATTCTGATGATACAGCCTTTAATTACATGATCAGACATGACTTTTTCCACAGAATCCGTCTCATTCAATGAGTGGGTTATTCAATATTTCTTTTTATCCCCCTCATTCTGTATGTGGCCCTACATACTTCATTTACTGCACACCCTTCAAACCCTGCTTTCCCCATAGCATCTTTAGTGGTTCACAAATGTCAATGAATTTATCTTCCAAACACATCTGAGATGAGTGGGTAATATCCAGCGGCTGCTCCAGGCACCAGCGCTCCAAGTGCGTGCCTGGGGCAGCAAGCCGTGCGGGGTACCCTGCCGGTCCCTGCGAGGGCAGCAGTCAGGCAGCCTTCCACAGCTTGCCTATGGGAGGTCTGCCAGTCCCACAGATTTGTCGGCAATTCGGCAGCAGGTACACCAAAGCCGCGGGACCGGGGAACTCCCACAGGCAAGCCACCTAAGGCTGCCTGACTGCCGTGCTTGGGGCCCACAAAAAAGCTAGATCTGTCCCTGGTAATATCCCCTTTTTACGGGTGGAGAGCTGAGGTACAGAGAGAGTAAGTCAAAATTACTAAGTGTCCACTAATTTTGGGTCTCTAACTGAAGACATCTGAGGGCCTGATTTTTCAGAGAACTTGGTATTTTTGTAGCATGTTATGTACTGAGAGCACAGCTCCCATTGACTTCAATTGCTGGTGTGAATGCTTAGTACTTCTGCACGTCTGGTGCCAAGTGGCTCATTTCAGGCATCCAGAAGTGGAACACAGATACTTAGTCTCCGTTACCAGCTTTTGTTGGTATAACACTTACACCTGGGGGAATTCTGCACCTCTGTGCATGCGCAGAATTCATGTCCCCCACAGATTTCTTTGCTTCCCTGCAGAAAAACGACTTTCTGATGGGGAAGCAAAGGATGCTTTCGTGGCTTTCAAGTGACTGTCCCCAGTAGTTACATTTTGGGTGCCTAGGGCAGCCGCCAGAGAGGTAAATCACTGTGGGGCAGAGCGAGGGGACTGAGGAAGACCCGGCTGTTGGCTCCTACCCTGCGCTGGGCTCAGCCGCTAGTCCCAGCAGAGTTGGGGAGGATGGGACTTCCTCTTCCCTTGTATGGCCGGCAGCCAGAGTCAGGTCAGACCTCCAGGTTTCTCCCCAGGCTCCAGGAAGCTCTGCAAACTCTTCCTCACTTCCTGTGCCCATTGCTCCTCAGCTGCAGGGGGAGGGATCACTGTAAAGGGAGTTCAAGTCCCTGAGCCTCACCCCCCTGCACACATAGAACCCCTGCAGCCTAGCCCTGCTCCCCCTGCACCTGGACCACCATGACGAACCACCCGGATCCCCACCCCACTGAGCCCCAGCCTGCTGCATCTGGATCCCCACCCAACTGAGCCCTGCTCCGCCAGCATCTGGACTGCACCACTGAGCCTCCCCCACTGAGCTCTAACCACCTTCACCTGGACCCCATGCAGAGTCCCATTACCATTTCACCCACAACCCCCTAAAGAGCCCCTGTGCATCCAGATCCCCCCACTCCTGGATCCCTCACTGAGCCACCTGCACCCAGATTGCCCCACACAGAACCCTCTCAACCCACACTTGGATCCCCTCCACACTTGGATCCTGCCTTGCTGAGCCTGCCTGCCCACACCTGGCATGGAGGGCCAGGGCCCTGGGGTGTTTCTGGGACAGGCTTGGTCCTTGCAGTGTGTCAGGGATGGCTGCAGCCTCACTGCTGAGTCTGTGTCCGGGGGTGGAGGGGAATACATAGTGATCTCCCATCTCTGTGCAGCCAGTGGCCTGTGCTCCCCAATGCCATGCTGGAGCCTCTACATTTATTTGACAAATAACATTTTGAAGAATTTAAAAATACAGAATTTTTAATTGGCACAGAATACCCTCAGGAGTAAATTGCTTCATACAAGGGTATGGAAAATCCGCATCCCCAAACAACAGAGGTGATATTTCGAACCTACTCCTGTTTTTTAAAAAAAAAAAATATATAAACCCTGGCAGAAATCTGGAAGGGGCATGCGACCCCACGTGCCCCCTCCCCGCCCCATATATATATACATCACCTCTGCCAAGCCACATAGTTATACCGAGCTGACCCCAGAATAGACAGTAATATGAACAGAGGAGGGCTTCTCCCATTAACATATCTATCACTTCTTGGGGAGGTGGTTACCTACGCTGCTGGGAGAAGCTCTCCTGTCAGCGTAGGGAGCATTTTCACTAAGCGTTACACTGGCACTGTAAGTGTAGACAAGATCACAGTGGCCACCGGTGAAATTTTTGGATTACGTGACTTGTCCAGTTTCACATAGGAACTCTGTGGCAGAGGCAGGAAAAGAATCTGGTTCTCCAGGATGTTGTTCAACATCCCTGACCAGGACAGGAGACCATCCTTTCTCTTCATGAAATCCCCTGCTTCATTCACCATGCACCCTCCAACTTCTACTACAAACAAGGCATGGGTCCTTTAAACAACTGTCTCATGTATTACACAACCCTGATTCATTCCCAGAGCAGGGCCATCTTGTGCACTGAATGGGGAAGGGACAGGAGTGGAAAACAGCATGTGATCATGTAATTAAATATTGTATCAGAATGCATATGTACAGAAAGGCTGAATTAAGATTACAGGCAACCTTCATCCTGGGATTTCCTAACTTCTGAGTGCTTGACTTCAAAGGCACCCTAATGTTCTTTTAATGTCGTATTTTAATGTAGTTTTCCTAATCTTTGAACAATGAGGAAAAATAATCCCATCACGTGGAAGCAATTTACCCCCAGCTAGGTCATCGGCAGGGTTCAGACCTTTAGATCCATAGCACAGAACTTTATCACTTAAGTTAACTGTTCTCCTCTCTGTGGGCCAATCGTTAGAGGGGGAGGAGCCACACATTTTGCCAATAGGTTTCACAGAGATCTTCTGACAGCAGGGGAATGTAGATAATTGGGAATCCTGGTCTGAGTTGGGATTCTGTAGTCTGATTAGGCCCTTCTTTCTCTATAGCTTCAGCACCACCTGCCACTCCCTGTCTCAAGCTCCCTTCCCCTTGATTCCTCATCCATCTGCATTCCAGTGTTTGCTTTGTCTTTCTCCATGCTGCCTGGGTGCCAGCAGGAGCAACACTGAGACACAACATCCCTGCCGTTCTGGTGCTCAGTGCCACAGCAACAGCTAGAAGAAGCCATTGCTGGGAAAGTCCTGCAGAGCCCCTGCAGCCCTTGGGATGGAACATGCTCTGGGCAGATGGAATCGTCAGAATTTAGCTGCCAGACTCTAACAAGCCTCTACTGAGCATGCATAGTTTTTTCAGAGGCTTATATCTTGGCCACAGTTGGGTGAATTTTCGTGGGGATTGCAAAAGGCACATCCCTGGCACCAAGGCAACCCCTCCCTCCAGGCCAAATTTCAGATCCCTGATCCAAAGCACAGAAGGGCTAGAGCAGGGGTGGGCAAACTTTTTGGCCCGAGGGCCACATTGGGGTTGCAAAACTGTATGGAAGGCTTGGTAGTGAAGGCTGTGCCTACCAAAACAGCCTGGTCCCTGCCCCCTATCAGATCCCTCCCACTTCCTGCCCCCTCAGAACCTCCAACCCATCCAACCCCCCTCACTTCTTGTCCCCTAACCACCCCCTCTCAGGACCCCCCGACCCCTGGGACCTGACCCCCAGTCCCCTGACTGCCCCACCCCCTATCCACACCCTTAACCACCCCCGGGACCTCACCCCCTATCCAGTCCTCCTGCTACCAGTCACCTGACCCCTATCCACATCCCTGCCCCCTGAAACTCCCATGGTTAGCCACACACACCCCCGCA
This sequence comes from Gopherus flavomarginatus, assembly GCF_025201925.1. Taxonomy (NCBI): domain Eukaryota; kingdom Metazoa; phylum Chordata; order Testudines; family Testudinidae; genus Gopherus; species Gopherus flavomarginatus. Next base: position 202,153,565 of record NC_066617.1, read on the forward strand.
CCCACCCACCCACACACATTCCCTGTCCCGTGACTGCCCCCCAGAACCTCTGCCCCATCCAACCTCCCCCCGGTTCCCTTACCATGCTGCTCAGAGCAGCATGTCTGACAGCCATGCCGCCCGGCCGGAGCCAGACACACTGCCATGCTGCTCGGCAGGAGTGCGCAACCCTGCCACCCAGAGCACTGCGTGCATGGCGGTGTGGCTGCAGGGGAGGGGCCGAGGGCTAGCCTCCCTGGCCGGGAGCTCAAGGGTGGGCAGGACAGTCCCATGCGCTATAGTTTGCCCACCTCTGGGCTACAGCATCTCAGCAGAACAGTTGCAAGAACATTTTTAACACACGTAAAACATATTTTTCTGTAATCTCCTTTTTGGAAATGGCTGCATTTTTTTTAATCCCTCCCCCCCCCACCCCCAAATAATCAGCCTGAAGCTGACACAATTAAAGTACAACAAAATTATAAACAATGGAAAATAGGGTTTTATAATGGAGAAGTGTTGGGTAACCTTAATTTATGGGTGGCATATCAGCTCCTCATGTAATTACACATATTCCTAAACCATATAGCATGAGATTGGTCTGTTATAGCATTTGTTCTGCAGAGAGAATTATAACTAATTACTCTTTTTTGCTTTTTTTAGTATTTAAAGGATCCTGAAATGCCTGCTTTAGAAGAATTGCAGAATGATTGTGCTGAGGAAGATCCTTGGGACTCCTTGTCAGTTGTTTCCAATGCAGAAGGAAGTCAAGCCCTAGTGAGGGACACTCTGAACACAAATGTTCATTCAAACAGCAGATCCACTGAAAGTGAAAAAACGTAATTACATTATGGTAGAAGCACTGTGCCAGCATCATTGCCTTGGTGCTCTAGAAAGATGATAGTGTCACTATCAACAAACCACGTTGTGGGAGTCTTGACTTCCTGAGAACATTGTGTAACCTTGAGTGAGGCTTTTTTAATGGTTTCTACTGCACTTCACTATATGAAGTACCTTCTCCAGGAGAGACTTTTTAAAAACAGATTTGAATATGAACTGGAAATGAACACTAAAAGGGCAGGAAAAGGACAACATCATGATTGGAGTAAAATGGCTGAATTTGCATTAAGATCTTTGCAGAAATAACTGCACGATTACTATGAACATTGTTACGTTTGTCTGGGTTCTAACAAATCTTAGTGGACTGTAGCACTTTATGGTAGGATATGATACTAGAAAAGATTTTTCAGTGAATTAGCGGATTATCTCACCATGAATGTGTGTTGGTCTTGGCCCATCAATACGTGTATATAAAGTCTGTCTCCTAACACACAGTAAGTTAGCACTTAGAAAATGACACTTCATACATATGTGAAAAATTGCTCTGTGTGCAGGGTGCTCTATGTCTGATGGAAATAGCCTGTTTTCAGGTGTCCATTTTAAGTGTACCCCCCCCATTTTTTTTTGTAAAAAAAACAAAACAAAACAAAAAAACAAGTTCCAGTAAAAAAATGAAAGATTTATATGATCTGAAGAGAAACCAGCACATAATTCGCTCCCAGTTAGGGAACCGTCATGGAAGGAATGCTTACAGGGACAGACAGGTTGGATCATTTCTCCCCTGAGCCTTCAGATGCTTGCACAACAATGGCATTAATTTCTTCTAGGACTGCAGTGTGGAGACTCGCTCTCTGTCGGCATCACATCCTTTACGATGAAATGAAATCCTAAAGCTTGTATCAGACGCTAAAATATAATAGGTTTGGCTACCTAAAGAACCCTTCCTAAAGTCATTCAACTGAACTTGTCAGGTTTTGATGCACAAGAAACAAACTTTCCTGTGTAGTCAGAGAACACATGGGCAAAATGTGTCAAAGATAGTGTTTACCCACAAGTAGTAGACACTAAGAACAAAGCCATGGTTCCCTTATCTGCTCAAGCAAGTTGTGACTGCTAGTGAAGACGAGACCCAGGATGTGGAGTGTGGCTGTTTGAGGAATGAAGCATCCGGAAATTCTTTACACCACTTTATTATATACGTGAAAATCTTGCTGTTAAAAACCCTATAATGTGTATTGAAATATTATTTGTACTGCTAATTAATAGAAAATTTCAATATGGAAAAAGTAGCTTTATGTGTTCATTGTTTCCATATTATTTTTCTCTTTCCATGTGGTCATTTGCTGTTCATTTACAATCTAATCAGTGCCTAAATTAGGAGGAAAGGACTTCTTTCATACGACAGGTATGAAGAGCAGAGCTTCATGTGCAGAGATATGGTAAATTAGCATTATAGAATGCCCTTTCAGTGCCACTCTTCCTCCTCCATTTTCCAGATTGACCCTTTACTCATATGAAAATAAGCTTCAGTTATGGTTCTTGACAAAGTTTAAAAATAAGCACAGTGGCATTCTGCTCCTGTCTGGGATGGGGAGAAGTGCTTTTTTGGCTCCAAACTAAAATTCCATGCACTTTAAACTGTATATGATCAGATGTGACTCATCACTTTCAAGTTCAATGACTTTATAAAACATTTTCCGTACATTCACCTCACGTTTAACTTATTGCTTTAAACAAGATAGTGTTTTTTTCCAGTTCTAGTAATGTGGTCTATGTTAAAGTTATCCTCATGATTAATGCTAAGATTTAGTCAGGGGTATTTTGGGTGAAAGTCATGGTCAGGTCACGGGTAATAAATAAAAATTCTCGGCCGTGACCTGTACATGACTTTTCTCAAAAAAAATACCCCTGGCTAAATCTCTACTTCGGGGCCTTGATTCTCTGGCGGGGGACCTGGCTGGGGAGAGAGGGGAGGGGCTGCTCCAGTGACTGCCACCCAACTGCCACTCTCCAAACACCCGCCGGGTGCCCCTGGGGCTGCTGCTGCTTGGGCGGTCACCAGGGCATTCCTCAGAGCCAGCCACACTGGCTGCTGTTCCGGCGGTCCCTGGAACTAGCTGCTTGGGGCCACCCAAACAGCGGCCAGTGTGGCTGGCCCTGGGCAGCCTCTGGGACTGCAGCCCAGGCATTACCTGGGGCCACCCCCAGAACTGCTGCTTGGGCAGTCCCTGGGATCCGCCGCTGCTCACATGGTCCCTGTAGCCAGTTGTCCAGAGCCTCCTGAGCAGCAGCCAGTGCAGCTGCGGCCAGCTGCTCAGGCGGCCTTGAAGTCAGCTGCACCACTAGTCACAGAAAGTCATGGAATCCGTGCTGTCTGCGACCTTGTGAAAGAATCACAGCTTTAGTCATGATCATTGTTAACAGCTGTTCATGTTAAGTTTCTATTTCTATTCTGGGTGGAGAGGAGCTCAGCTATTTTATTATTTATAAAACCATCCAGCTGTGGTGGTACTGGTAATTCATAGTTCATTACAGTACTAGACAACCCTACACAATCCAAACATTTCACCTAAATACATTCAATTCTATATATGTTTTTAAACCATGCTCACCACTGTATTCTGTCAGCACCTACCAATCGTGCATTAAGCAATGTGGCTATACATCTGTCACAGGCTGCTTGGTCTCTTGTCCTTTTCCCAGAGGAAGAAGCATGTGCAGTAGTATCTTGTTTTGATAGGATGTTTTTGTGTTTAAAATAGCTTATGTGCTTGAGAGAAGATTAAGGCAAAGAAGTGCACTTTGCACGTGAGTGGAACAGTTTGTGATGATTCTTTGCAGGGAATTTATTCCAGGTGTTGGACCAGCCTCTGAGAAAGTTATGTCATCCACACAGACAATGTTTATTCTTAATGTAGAGAGTTTTGTTGTGCTGCAAGAGCATAGTTGTCCAAGATCTTTGGCCCAGAGCTTTCAGTGGTCTTGTATATTGGGCACGGGCTGTGAAGCACTTTGAGAATAAGGACCAAGCTCTTGAACTTGCTTTGAAATTCTATGGGAAGCCAGTGCAGAGGACAGTTGTAATGAAAGGAGAACATGACAATGGGAAGATGAAACTGACTGATAAGCGTAATGTAAGTTACATGGTTTTGTTAATGCTGTTTTAGTGATATGCTCTTTGGGTCATTGCTCTGATTGTCTCATCTTTTCATCTCTATCAGCAGTCTTGCTGAACCACTATTTGTATTACCAGAGTGCACTGGAAGCACCAGTCATGGACCAGGACCCCACGAAGGTAGGTGCTATACAAACACAGATGAATCCACCCCCACAGAGCTTATAATCTAAGTATAAAGACAAGGAATGGATACAGACAGCTGTCCAGCACCATCCCCATGCCACAGTGAACTTGGAGTATTAAGAAACAGCCAAGCTGTACACGTTTCCCTCTTATATTAAAATGTAGTACAGCCACCTGAAAGAGAAAGAGAGAGCTTCTAAAATCATGTTAAATAGTAAACTAATGGCCAGTTTCTTGGGGAATAATACCTGACAACTAGCTATTTAAAAGCATGGGGACTGCTCAGCCAGGTTTTGGGTGGTCGAAGGAGTTGTCCAAGTGAAACCTGTTTTGCACCACCTCCTTACTGCCAAATGTTTCTGTAATTCTAGCATTTACTCTTCAGCCTGCCTACCTTCCCCTGCAACCAGGAGCAGGGAAATGGAGTAGAAGAAGCTTAGGTTGGTAAGCTAGAGAAAGGGCACATCAAAGGGTGACTGGTTAAATGAGGAAATGTACTGAAGCTTAACAACACTGCATTTCCACAGTGCCACACTTCATCTGAGAATCTTGAAATGTTTGACACACAGGAACCCTCCTATCACCTCTGAAATAAGTTACTTCTCCAATTGTTTTCTGAAGCTGCTGTAAATCCACACTCTGAAGCCTATCTGATCAGTGGGCATGTACATGGGAGTAGATGGTATTAAGCTGCTGGTCTTCTCTCAAGTGAAGGGTAGATGGGTATCTATTCCCACTGTGAGGGGCTTGGCTACATCATTTTTATAATACAGTAGAATCTATAGTCAATCAAGCTGTAGACTACCTCCATTAAGTCAACCCTGGGAATGTGCATGGGTTTTTTGGTAGTACTTTCTATATGTTTAGTTTCAGAGTAGCAGCCGTGTTAGGCTGTATCCGCAAAAAGAACAGGAGTACTTGTGGCTCCTTAGAGACTAACAAATTTATATTTTATCAATATGTCTATAGCATCATTTCTGTTACTGGTAGAAAGGTACCTTATAGTGATAGAATTGTGTCCACAGGCAGAGGTTGTACTGCCTTAACTGTCAGTTTCTAAGCATATACAAAGTGCTACAGAAACGGGGTAGGTCAACCCTGGGGCTTCCAGGTTTGACTGGTGTATCCTGCACTGTCTTTAGAAACAGTCTTCCAAGGGGAACAGTGAGAGCAAAAAAAATTATATGGCTTTAAGACTGAACTTGGTACGTTTATGGAGGGGACGGTATGAGGAGATATCCAATAGCCAGTGATGGGACACTAGAGAGGGAAGGCTCTGAGTTGCTCCAGAGAATTCTTTCCCAGGGGTCTGGCTGGTCAGTCTTGCCCACATGCTTAGGGTTTAACATATCACCATATTTGGGGTCTGGAAGGAATTTTCCCTTGGTTCAAATTGGCAGAGAGACTGGGTTTTCACCTTCTGCAGCATGGGGCATGGGTCACTTGAAGGTTTTAAACTAGTGTAAACGGTGGATTCTCTGCAGGGGCGGTTCCAGGCACCAGCACGCCAAGCATGTGCCTGGGGTGGCAAGCCTTGGGGGGGCGCTCTGCCGGTCACAGCGAGGGCGTGCCGCCGAATCCATGGGACCAGGAACCTCTCGCAGGCAAGCCACCAAAGGCAGCCTGCCTGCCGTGCTTGGGGCGGCAAAATACCTAGAGCCGCCCAATTTTCTGTAACTTATCCACAGAGACTCCAAGTTCTCTCTCGAGTGGAAACAACTAATTACACGCCAACTGTACTGCAGTTGGGATTATGACTTCCACTGTGCATTACTTTGCATTTAGCAATATTGAACTTCATCTGCCCTGTTGTTGCCCAGTCACCCAGTTTAGTGAGAGCCCTTTCTAACTCTTCCCAGTACACTTTGGACTAACTATCGTGAGTAATTTTGCCACTTCAGTATCTACCCTTTTCCAGATCCTTTATGAATATGTTGAACAATATTCATCCCAGCCAGTGCAGACTCCTGGGGGATACCATTATTTACCTCTCTTCATCAATCTTTTTAAAAACAAAACAAACGAACAAAAAAAGCAGCTCATCCAGTGAAATTTTAAACCAGTTTTATAATGCTTAGAATTATGAGGCTAAAAGTCCTAGTGAGGATGGTCTGAAAAGGAGGGATGCATTCATCTTGATACTCCCACTGCAGGGCTGCTCCTGTGATACGGCAGTGTGGAAAGAAGTAAAGGAGATCACCCACTGGTGGGAGAGGGCTAAACTCAAAAGCAAGAGAACATTATTGGAGTTAGAAACAGCTACATAACACAGCTGGATTCTATTTAGGCCCCTCCATTGCTGGTACTCCTCCTTCCTAAGCTCCAGTTGCTGCCTTGAGGTGGTAGCGGCAGCCACAGCTGTATTCAAGACAGCACTGTACCAGGTGGGAACCTGAGCTTCAGCAGGATCAGGGCAACATTCCCTTCTGTGCCCCCCAAGCTAGGATGCACATAGAATGCCACTTCAAACACACAAGTGGAGCTAACTACACTGTCTTGCAGATGAAATATAATAGAGAATTTAAAAGGAGACCATACAAAAGCATTAATAGGCTAGATGTTTTCACTTTGCAAGAAAATCACCAGCTGTAGCCAGAGGCTCATGGAAATCTTCAGTTCTGACATGCTACCATCACTTGGTCTGATAAGCTTGAAGCCAAGAGGTCTGGAAAATAACTTGTTTTAATATTGGCTGACTTATGCAAAGTCACCCTGCCATACTTACTTTTCAGTCATGAATCAGGATACTAAATTTTTTAAATAATGTATAGTGGTGGTTGGCAATTTTTATGTAAGATCTGTACAAACAAGAGATTAGTCTCAGAAGCCTTTATTGTATTTCAGTGACGTTATAATTGAGCAAATATAAGCTATGTACAATTCACACAGTTTAACATCATCAAATGTAACCGATTCAGAATGAACTTCCACAGTTTGGTGGACAAATCAGATTGAAAGTAACAGTCGAGGCAATGGCACAACTCAGCTATGGCATTTGCTTCATATTATGCTCACTAGAAAGAGCCTCAGAAAGGAGTGGGAAGGGAAGAAATCAAATTAACAGGAAAATTAGTTGCCATACGTGGGGAATATTTTTCACGCTGTCAAAGTTATATTAATACTATTTGTGGAGCAAGCTTATGGTATATGAAAAAAATGATAAAAGCTGGGAGTGAGACAAAGTAATCTCACTTCACTTTATGCTAAATGCTTTAGCTGTAAGTAGAACTGATAAGAGAAGAATGTCAAACATGTAACTAAAACTGTAGAACATGTACAAGGTCATCCAATATAGATATAAAAACATCAAATACTCCCTTTTTGTCTTCTCCAGTTAGAACACACTGGACTCCAATAATAATGGAACCATTTCAACTCAATTCTTTCCTAAGTGTGTACTCATTAGATCTAAGAAATATACATGAGAAAAATTCATAAAAATGAGGAAAAGTCATCCTGCCACATATATTTCATCAGCAAAATGATCCCTGAAGAAAAGCTGCATTAATGTAACTTTAAAAAGCTAATGTCTTTCATATATTCGTCATACTCAAATATATCAGTTTCAGATGAATTTAGGTTTTTCTTGAATGTAATGGTAAATATAGCTAATGGTAGTAAGCTACTGAACACTAGACATGAGTGTTTAATTTTACAAGTATCATGTCATTAAATTGTGTTTGTGCTATAATAATGACAGGATTGAAAATAAAACTGGTCACTCACATTGTCCCTTTATTTTGGGACCTTGTTAAAAAGTCTTCACCTTTTAAAAATAGTTCAAAAGCTATTCTGTATTTGACTTTTTCAAACCCTTATATAAAATTCTTCTTAAAATCTCACTCTTAGCCCAAGATCTAATCAAGATTTTTTCCTCTTAGCTATCCAGAAGTTTAGCTGAGACACTTTGAAGGACTCACTTCTGCTTTGAGGTATCTAACTAGGCATTGCTGCATAGCTTGTAAAATCAGCTACAGCTCACCAGTGCATAAAAGTAATAGTTGATTTGATACAGTGTGGGCTTGATCCTGCAAACTCTTACTTGCTTGAGTAGTTCAACTGAAGTTTGTCTCACATGTGAGAGGGTTTGCAGGATCAGATCCTACATGGTGTTGGAAGTTCATGTATGAGAGCAGAAATAAAGACTTCAGAAATAAAAAAATTTAACATTTGCTTTAAGATATATACATACACAGCCATATAATGTACATATTCACAAATCTGTCCTACGAAAAAAGGGAACTAATCACAGAAAACTGTCAAACCATTTTTGAAAATCTCATAGTTCATTCAATTTAGAGAAAGCAAAGGAACATTAACAAAGATTTAATGCAACATCTGAATATTTGGCAAAATGTAAAAACAAACAAAACAAAGATGTCTAGATACTGGATACACTATAAAGGGCATGGAATTAATGCTAACTTTAATTATATTATCCCCATAACTCTTCTGTTCTTCCAAATTTGTAGATCAGAGTACTGTAAAAAAAATAGAAGTTTACATGTAATGTGGAAAAAGATCACTGGACTAGGAACAGAGGATACTTTAAAAGTTTTGCACTTATAATTTGGGATGAAAGAAACAAAGTGTAAAATATTAATTCTTTAGCTACAGTACATTTAGACTCCCTTTGCTAATCTTAGTTCAGTCTACTTTAACCTCTTTAATTTGAAAATCTACTTTTACATATATTTAATCCCCTGAAGCAATAACTCACCAGGCTCAGAGGCTAGATATCCAAGAGTTCTGGTGGAGTTTAACTATGAAGTGGCTGAGCTAACAACACTATGCAATCTCTTTTAACAGCCACAGTTCTGAGGATTGGAGGGTAGTAAATGTTGTACCAATTTTTAAAAAAAGTTCTAGGTGTGATCCACAGAACTCTAGAGCAGTAGACCTCACAGGTGTAAGTGGCAAACTGCTTGAAAATTAAAAATAGAACAAAATATGTGAAAGATCATGATATGACAGGGGATAACCACCAGTTTCTGCAAAGGAAAATAGTGCCTCTCCAATCTCTTAGCATTCTCTGAAACACGTCAATAGACAAGCCATAAAGAAGAACTGGCTGACCATTTATTTAGGTGTCTAAATACGCTTTTACAAGGTCCCTGCACAAGAGGCTACTAAAAAAAGCTAAACATTCCTGGAGCAAGAGAACGACAACCATTGTCATGGCTCAAATCTGGCTAGGGCAGAGAAAACAGAATAGGAATAAATGGTGAGTTTCCCACATGACAAAAAGTCACTAGCAGATGCCTGAAGGTTCTGTACTAGGTCCCATGTTATTCAACATTTAACAATGACCTGGAAAGGGGTGAGCAATGAGGAAGACGACACAAAGTTATTTAGGTTAGACAGGACCAGAGAAGACTCAGAGGAACTTCAGAAAGACCAAAACAAGACAGATGAATGGGCAATATGATGACAAATGAAATTCAGTGTTGACAAATGCAAAGTAATGCACACTGAATGGAAAAAATTAAACTACTCATACTTATGATAGGGCTCTGAATTAACTAGTAACTCAGGAAAGGGACCTGAGTGTCACTGTAGACAGCTCAATGAGCAGCTGCAGTCCAAAAAGCAAACATGATGTTAGGCTGGTTGTATAAGTAATGGGATGGAGAATAATACAGCAATCACTATTATATATTTACATAATATCAATGGTGCGGTACTGGTCATCCTAGATCAAAAAGGTTACTGCAGAATTAGAGAGGTTCAGAAAGAGGCAATGAAAATGATCAAGGACCTGGGGAAAAGCCTCCTATGATGAGAGAATGAAAAGACCAGGACTGTTGACCTTAGAGAAAAGATTACTATGGTCTAGAGAGGATAAATCAGGAACATCTGTTGTCAATGTCTCATAACACAAGTACAAGGGGGCTTTTACTGCAATTAAAAAGGTGAGAAATTCAAAACTGATAAAATACTTTTTCACACAGTATATAATTAGACTTTGGAACTCATTGCCACAGGCAGTCATTGAGGCCAGGAAATTAGGAAGATTCAAAAAGGAACTAGGACATATCGATAACAAGAATATCCAGCAGCAAAGAGTCCTGTGGCACCTTATAGACTAACAGATGTATTGGAGCATGAGCTTTCGTGGGTGAATACCCACTTCGTCAGACACAAGAATATCCAGAGTTATCATAATTAATGATGCACTTTCGGAAGAGGTATTAAACCCCATGCTTCAGGGCTTAAGCCTAATTATCTATTCAAGATCACGATGAGATCTAATGAGGGGGGGCAGATTACCCCCACATCTGCCTATTATGGGGTTCTCACACCTTCATCTGAAGCTTCTGGCACTGACCATGGTTGGAAAGAGGATTCAGGACTCGAATGGCCCAGATTCAGTAATCAGCTACAGCTGCGCCAGCTGTAGGTTTGCAAGACTCTGTTGAAGGAGAGAGAGATGAGCCCTTACACTGCGTTTCATAATCTGCATGTTTGAGAATAGGAGGATTTGGCCCATAAATCCCATTTTAGAGAAGTTTTCATTAACAAAGGTGTCAGAAGGATTTCACCAGCTAGAATGTGAAGAGACCAGGTTTAAAAAAGAACTAGGAAAGACCTCCACATTTCATTTTTCAAGTACAGTAGGGGCAAGGATGGGCCATAGGGTGAAGGACGGACCAGGGTGAACATTGGTTGTGGATGCTGACAGAGTGGTAGCCTACACTAAGGTCAACAGGAGTGGCTCAACCTTCTTAAAAATCAGGCCACTTACTGTAGTGCTTAAATATGGATGTGGGAGCCCAACTTTAGGCTTCTTAAAAAAACTTTAGCTTCTGCCTTTAACATTTGTTTACTAACAGCATTTAATTGTATGAAAACAAACATGCTCTGTATTCCTGTGAGCAGAGAGAAACACGCTTAATGAGTAAAACAGAAATGGACTTCAGTTTGGCATGAAAACACGTAGGTTACCTGCTTCATCACATGACTGTGGGTAGAATAAGATAAATGCCAGCAATGGTTTGAAATTCTTGGGCACAAGAGAAAAACAACTTACCTAAAAAATATCAATGCATTTTGAAAAAACACAGCTAATCCTGGGTACACATTCGTGTCTACAAAATAAAAGTGCAAGATATATTAAGTTTAGTAGCTTCATATTGGAAAAGTGTATTTGAGACTATTCATGGAGTCACCATCTTGACACAAACCAAGCATACATTGCTTTGAAGAGGAATGGACAGTGAAAGACAGCACTGCCCTATCTCACAGGGCTGTTGTGAGGATAAAACATTAAAGACAGTGAAGCACTCAGAGGCTATGGTAATGAAGCCACATAAGTGCCAAAGGTAGAGAGCCACTGTCACTTCCAGTACTTACTCAAGTGATTGTATATTAGAACATAGCTGCTGCAATTCAATATGTTACATGGACAACCATGTAAGAAGAGAACAAAACAAGCTCACAACAAATAAATGGAAATGTTCAAATTCTTATAAAAGTCTCCATGATTCCATGACTTGTTCTATTCTGGGTTTCCCCCCAATCGGACAGAGAAAGTTTTATTCACATGCAAAATATAAGAGTTAGTTAGTGAACTTGAATAATGACCATAAGTGTATTAGTTAAAAAAGGAATTGGTTAATAGAGTTTCACAAAACCCTTAGAAATGGAGGCTTCACTAGAATACACCTCTACCTCGATATAACGCTGTCCTCGGGAGCCAAAAAATATTACTGTGTTATAGGTGAAACCACATTATATCGAACTTGCTTTGATCCGCCAGAGTGCGCGGCCCTGCCCCTCCCTCCCCCCAGAGCGCTGCTTTACTGCATTATATCCGAATTCATGTTATATCGGGTCGCATTATATCGGGGTAGAGGTGTACTTGAAAAGTAAATACTGGTTTTGTATGCTTAAAAGACATCTGAAGTTCCATGGGGATAGAGAGTTTTATGTTAGTAGACAGACTAAAGTTCAAGTATCAAGACTATAGACTACATAGCAGCACATGTATATATATAGTTTCTTCTTCAAAATAAGTCACTAAAATCAGTACAGTAAAGAGTTGAGAATTTCATTTACAGTTTCTCTTAATCTGAGCAGCACTATGGCTCCTTACTTTACTCACCAGTTCTCTATTCTCTGAACTTGCAAAACTCTCAACAACAACATCAACACAAGAGGTACATGTGTAATGGAGGTAGAATTTGCCACTGAGGTCAACAGTACAAACTGGAGCAGGTCACTTTGCACTGTATGTGTAGACTTTTTTTTTGCTGCCACTTTAGAAATGTCCCCTCCCCTCCATTAAAATGTAATAAGGAAGGAGCCTTACTTTGTGTAACATATGCTCCAAAAAGGATCCACATTGAAGCAATAAGTGAACCGAACATCAACATGAAACCAATAAAGAGCCAGATGCGAGCACCTGTAAGAAATATATTAAAAGCATTAAAAATAATCTTCTGATCAGTAGGAGATAATGTATCATAAAACAGAGTGGTCCACATCATCCCATCCTGACCGTGAGAGGAGGCTCTGGAGGGAAAAATCACCACCAGGATACTCTTGCAGAATTTCTACCACAGCATCCCACCAGAGAGAACTAAGGCAGGATTTGCTTCTCCTGATGTAATAAGTCATAGGGTCTGCCACCAATCTGGGGATCCCTCAGGTATTCACAGAAGTCCAGGGCCATCTGTGGACAGGCCTCGTGCCTCCACAATGGCTCTGCCCCCAACAGCATTCCTCATCTCCTAGCAGTGCATCTCCAAGTGGAGCTATGTTGCCAGAGACTCCACTCAGCCACGGCAGCCCATGGAACTCCTGGGGTGGGAGAGGAATCCCAACAGAAAAGATAGCAGGACCCCTAAGCTGTGCTATCTTTTCCAGGGGGCTCATGTGACGCCCTTTGGCCACAGTCCTGTGCCCACTCAGTCTCCACCCCATGAGAACTCCAGACACAAAACAGCCTCTCGAAGTTCTGAAGGAGGGAGAACAGTACCTTGTGGAAGTGGGAAAAGGAATAGCTATATGCAAAGGATCTCCTCCATGCACAGATATATGGGTCACTCCAGGCCAATATTAATAGTCAGTGGGTACATGGACAGGTGATAGAGGTTTGGGAGGTCTGGATCGGTTTTAAAAAATCATGCCCTGTGTTAAACAAAAAATGCATAGATGTGTACAAAGTGAAATTAAAACCTGTACACAGGAGTCCCATAGCAGCCCTACCTCCATGTAGAAGCTCTAAGCAAACAGATGATACACAATGACCATGCCATGGAGTTTCTACACTCTCCAAGGCCAATTAGATGGGCTTTATGCTGGCTTGAAGTAGCCTAGCACTAATGGAAGTGTTTGGGGTGGAACCGGAGAGAGGGCCATTGGATCCACAGAAACTCCCCACACAGACAGCATGGAGGGGCAGCAGCCCCTTTTCCAACCCACAGACTGGTGTAAGATTCAGAGTGACTGTACTGCAGCCTCATCAACCCATCTCAGGTTGTGGATTGGGATTTCATTCCCTCAGTGCTCATGCAGGATGCACAGATAAATGCTAGTTACTCAAGCTAGTTATATGTACTTCCTGAATTTCATCTTTAGTAGGAAATCCAGAAATCATGTTCGAAGGCTCAAAAATGGCAAATATATATATATATATATTTTCAGAGGTTAATGAGCAAAGAACATTTTTTGTAAATTCTGTGAGGTTATGAAATTCATTACAAACTGTAGTTGTTTTCACGTAGCTCTTTTAATGCTGATTAAATAAACCATTTACCTGTTCTTCCTAGACATCCATCACTGTAGCTATCTCCTCTCACCTGTGCATTTGATACAGCATTTATCCTAGGACAAAAAACAAACTCAAATATATAAGTTTATAAGTCTACAGCTTTACTAGAAAAGATATTTGAAAATTATGATGGTTAAAAACAAAATTAAAGTTTTTAAGAGATCTGAAAAATATTCAGCGAAAGTTACTAGGCTGGTTGTTCCCTTCCAGTCACACAGTTTGTAAACTCTTTGTTTAGACCAGATCTTACAACTGGATCCAGAAGGGCAGATTTCTACACCCACACAGAGCTTCAGTGAAGTCCATGGTATCCTCTCAGGTGCAAGGTCTGCTCCAAGGCAACAAGCATCTGAGCCTTGTTTAAGTGGCCTTTTTTAAAACTAATTAAAATATCTGTAATATATTCTTGGCTTAAGTTAAATGCATTTTTTTAAAGTTAAAGACACTCCAAATAGATTTGGGGGATGATTGTGATGAAGACAGTAGCATGAATCACTCAACTACCCACTACTACTAATGATCTAAATTCACCTCTGATGCAACCCTGAAAAAAAAAAAGGTCATCAAAATGAGTTTCAGACCCAAAGAAAGAGCTGTAGGAGTAGTTAGCTACACCATGGACCAATCTGGCCTAATATGCTTCCTGTTAGCATTATTGCATAATATATCAGAGTTTTTCTCCAGGAATATGAGCACTTGTTATAAAAGGAAAAGATGATGCCTTATATTAAGCCAAGATATATATAATTTTTAAAGATAAAACTTAAAGGCAGCAGAGAGAAGAAACAAATAACCATGTAACTACCCAAGAGAAAAGGAAGCAGAGACCAAGAACTTCGCCTTCTTTTGTGTATTTCGTGAAGGATGTACTGGTGGATTAGCGAAAAGTAATGATGCTGATGGTTCAAATTTAGACTATACAGAATGCTGGTTAAATTTTCCACTCTGTAAAATTATGCATCTATGCATTTACAGGAAGGAAGTACTCTTTTAAATATAGAATTATCATTAGCATACTTACATGAAAAAAGCTAATGTGGAAAACACTCCACAGGTGTGGAATGCATGGTTCATTTGTTCTGGTTTAGGATAAACTACTGCAGCATCTATCATTATCCACCAGCCTGTGAAAAACTAGAGAAACAATGACACCATCACACAGTATTATGAAGCTGGATGGGTGTGAAGATAGACTTTCAGCATGTATTCTTTGTCTGGGGCCTGGTCTACACTACGCCTTTAAACCGATTTTAGCAGCGTTAAACCGATTTAACGCCGTACCTGTCCACACTACGAGGCCCTTTATATCGATATAAAGAGCTCTTTAAATCAGTTTCTGTACTCCTCCCCAACGAGAGGAGTAGCACTAAAATCGGTATTACCATATCGGATTAGGGTTAGTGTGGCCGCAAATCGACGGTATTGGCCTCCGGGCGGTATCCCACAATGCACTACTGTGACCGCTCTGGACAGCAATCTGAACTCTGATGCAGTGGCCAGGGAAACAGGAAAAGCACCGCGAACTTTTGAATTTCATTTCCAGTTTGCCCAGCGTGGAGCTCTGATCAGCACGGATGGCGATGCAGTCTCAAATCCAAAAAGAGCTCCAGCATGGACCGTATGGGAGATACTGGATCTGATCGCTGTATGGGGAGACAAATCTGTTCTATCAGAGCTCCGTTACAGAAGACGAAATGCCAAAGCTTTTGAAAAAAATCTCCAGGCTACACAGTGCTGCGTGACAAGCGTAATGGAAAGCCAAAGAATCAAATGGATGCTCATGGAGGGAGGGAGGGGGTACTGAGGACTCCAGCTATCCCATAGTCCACAGCAATCTCCGAAAAATATTTACATTCTTGGCTGAGCTCCCAATGCCTGTAGGTTCAAACACATTGTCCGGCGTGGTTCAGGGTATAGCTCAACAATTTACTTCCTCCCCCACCACGTGAAAGAAAAGGGAAAGAAATCGTGTCTTGACTTCTTTCAATGTCACCCTATGTCTACTGAATGCTGCTGGTAGACGCGATGCTGCGGCAGTAAAGAGCAGCATCCGCTACACTCCGCTCCTCTCCCCTCCCCGGTGGCAGATGGTGCAGTAGGACTGCTAGCCGTCCTTGTAATCAGCCCGTGAGTGCTCCTGGCTGGCCTCAAATGAGGCTGGCCGGGGGCGCCTGGATAAAAATAGGACTGATTCCCGGTCATTCCCAGTAGATGGTACAGAACGGCTGGTAACCGTCTTCATCATAGCAACTGGGGGCTGAGCTCCATCAGCCCCCTCCCTTTCCTGTGTAAAGAAAAGATTCTGTACTGCCTGGACTGTCATGGCAGCGGGATGCTAGGCTTCTCTCCCCCACACCACTTAATGTCCTGCCTGGACTGTCATAGCAGTGGGATGCTGGGCTCCTCTCCCTCACACCGCTTAATGTCCTGCCTGGACTGTCATAGCACCAGGAGGCTGCCTCCCCCTCATTTTATCTCACTAACAAGTCACTGTTTCTTATTCCTGCATTCTTTATAACTTGGGGGGGACACTGCCACGGTAGCCCAGGAAGGTTGGGGGAGGAGGGAAGCAAAAGGTGGGGTTGTTGCAGGGGCACCCCCCGTGAATGGCATGCAGCTCAACATTTCTGCGGGATCTGACACGGAGCAGCTGTGCTCTCTGATACACTGGTTCTCTAGTACACTTGCCCCATATTCTAGGCAGGACTGACTCTATTTTTAGAAACTATAAAGGAGCGATTGACTCGGGGAGTCATTCCCAGTTTTGCCTTTGTGCCCCCGGCCGACCTCAGCCAGGGGCACCCATGATAGCAGCAGACAGTACAGAACGACAGATAACCGTCATCTTACTGCCAATTTACAATGGCAGCAGACGGTATAGAAAGACTGATAACCATCTCTGCTATCATGCAAAAGCAAACGAATGCTGCTGTGTAGCGCTGCAGTTAACGCCTCTGTTAGCGGCATCCAGTACACATACGGTGACAGTAAAAAAAAAGCTGAACGGGTTCCATGGTTGCCATGCTATGGCATCTGCCAGGGCAATCCAGGGTAAAAGGGTGCGAAATGATTGTCTGCCGTTGTTTTCCCGGAGGAAGGAATGACTGACGACATTTACCCAGAACCACCCGCAACAATGATTTTTGCCCCATCAGGCACTGGGATCTCAACCCAGAATTCCAAGGGGTGGGGGAGACTGCGGGAACTATGGGATAGCTACAGAATAGTTACCCACAGTGCAATGCTCCAGAAATCAACGCTAGCCTCGGACCATTGATGCACACCGCCGAATTAATGTGCTTAGTGTGGCTGCCGAATTAATGTGCTTAGTGTGGCCGCGTGCACTCGACTTTATACAATCTGTTTTATAATACCGGTTTATGTAAAATCGGAATAATCCCGTATTGTAGACGTACCCTAACACTTCATGCATATTGCTAATTTTATTTCTTCTTTTCACAAATATGCTCTTAAAAAAGTTTGCTGACATGTATATTCTGTAATCCAGTGAAGCTGAAAAAAAACTTACTGCTGACATTTTCAAAGCAGTGTTTGGGATTTAGCCATAAATCTTCTATTAAAATTAAAGAAAAGGGTATGGCTAGATTACCTTCATTGCCTTAAAAACTTGAACATATGTTCCCAATATATGCATGATTTAGCCAGGTAAAATGTAAGTACTGTTAACATACTTTGTTATGCCAGACACACACACATATCACATAGGAGTCCTAGTCATGGACTTATACTAGATCAGGGGTCAGCAACCTTTCAGCAGCGGTGTGCCGACTCTTCATTTATTCACTCTAATTTAAGGTTTCGCATGCCAGTAATATATTTTAATATTTTTAGAAGGTCTCTTTCTATAAGTCTATAATATATAACTAAACTATTTTGTATGTAAAGTAAATAACATTTTTAAAATGTTTAAGAAGCTTCAATTAAATTAAAATGCAGAGCTCCCCAGACCAGTAGCCAGCATCCGAGCAGCGTGAGTGCCACTGAAAATCAGCTCATGTGCCGAAGGCGGCACACGTGCCTTAGGTTGCCTACCCCTGTACTAGATTATGTACTAACACAGAACAAAAAAACAAGGCCTTGCCCCAACAAGCTTATGATGCTAAGTATAAGACAAGAGACAACAGATGGAGACAGACCGACTGATCAAAGGGGGAATACAAGGAAATAATACTGGTCAGTATGATGGGCTGTGGTCTCAGCACACAAACGGTCTAGCCGTTGTCAAGTATTTTGTAGGCCTCACAGCAAAGGAGAGTTTTATGGACAGATTTGGAGGAGGATAATGAGTTAGTTTTGCGGATGTTTATACAGAGCTTCTCCCAAGTTTAAGGGGCAATATGGGAGAAAGCATGAAGGCGCTTGTTTGAGAAGTCAACAAGTAGGCAATGGCAGCTGGCATCATAGGCAGATCAGAGGCATTAGATTACATTACATTAGATTTGATAGGTAGGATGGGGATAGGGCCATGAAGGTCTCTGAAAGTGAATACATACCTTCCAACAATTTAACACTTTTTAAAAGAAAATCAATACAGGAAAAAGAAAAAGTAGTATCGGAACATCAAATTCAAACAGAGTGTACACATCCAGGTGAACTGCAAAGGTTTTCCTAAACATACTTGAAAATTATGAAGAAATATATTGGTTTAAGAATGCAGTTAGCACTGCAATTTAACAAAATCTGATTTAGGAACATTTTATTTTCAAAGATTAATGAAGTATTAACGCCACATTAAATAAGATGACAACTCTGGATTCATTTGTACAGTCTGAATACTTACCAGTACACCTGCAACCACTGAAGCAACTGCATTTCTTCTTTCACTCCAGTCAATACACTCACACTCTGGCCATCGGAAGTTGTCTAGGAATCCTGCCATTTCTCTAATGGTTAGATTTTTCTTCTTTATCTGTACTCTTGCATGAATTTTTCATTAACTGTTGAATCCTAAATAATTTAACAGAACAGCCAGACAATTTAGAAACTTCATGATTTTTTTCCTTAAAAATATATATTTGACAAGTTTGTTAAAGACAGCATCCATTTAAAAAAAGCATTTTTTCTCAAATCAACTTTGGGCTAACATTTTGGTTTTGTAAGAACAAGCGTTTACAAACTAAGTCTAACAGCAATATAGCCAGAATTAAAAAATAATCTAAAACCTACAACCCAAACAATGAAGGGTTATGCTAGCTCAAGAAGTTAAAAATTATTAGAAATTGAATTCTCTATTTTCATCATCTAAGCTGACAGAAATGCAAAAATAAAAAAGCAAGCAAAACAACGTAAGTGGTAAAAACTAAATATGACTTTTAACCTGACAGTGTTAGTTCAGAGGCACAACCATCTTTCAGCCACTACAAATACTCTTGTAGACAAAAAGAGAAATATCACAGATGCAAGGGGATTTAAGAAGTTCTGGTAAACGCATAATTGGCCTTTACATCACAGCATCTATTAAGTTAGATTCCTGATACCAGTTGTATTCAGTGACTAAAGATGCTTGGGGAGTACCGCACTCACATCACAGAGAGAAGATAATAAACTTGTTGATTCAGCTAAGGAATAGTGTTAATAAAATTTGAAAGGTGTCTTATTTAGTCCTTCTAGACCAAGGAGGTAGGTGCATCACTGCAGAATCTTAAAAGTCAGAAGGCTAAAGCAGGGGTAATTAAAGAGAAAGCTATAAATAACTGTAAATAGAAGTGAAATAATTGGGCCTCAAACGTTTTATTGGCTGATCACTAACTATAAAACTTTCTTAATTACGATGTTATTGTTCATAGTTATTACATTTTAATCTTTATAACATATCCTCCATTTGCACATTCCTTACATTTGATATGGTACAGGCTTGTATACCTGGTTTTAGCTTTATTTATTTGTTTGTTTGTTTGTGGTGTTAAGAGTTCAAATATTTACAAGATTTACACAGCATATTAAAAATTCACAGCAAGCATGCCTGATATCTAATTCTGTTTTAATCTTGTAGTTAATCATTTCCCTAATCTATACACAAAAATCTACAAATACTGTTTAACTGTACATTATGATTAACAATTAACTATCTTAATCAAAGTACAGGAAAGATTGCTGGAGAGGTTTTTAAATTTCATTGTTATCAAGAAAAATCCCTCATTGAAGGTCAAAGGAAAATGAAATCCAATGCTCAGTATCAGCCTACACATGAATAAAGGGCACTTCTTGTAGTTTAGATTTTTATAGAAGAAACAAGCAATTCTGAATCTAGCACTATGATTTCATCAGTGGTTATGGTGAAATCTTAAACCACTAAAGCAACCCTTGAACAACTGGGTAATCAACAATAACTTCCAAATGAATGTATTGCACAATTCGAAAAAAAAAAAAAAAAGAATTAAACAGCAGTAATGGATACTAGTCCAAGATCCAGCTCTTAGCTAGAGGATGCCAAAAGATTCACATTCTTTCCAGCTCTTCCACTAGTTCCCTCTGTGCTTCCCTCCCTGTATCACAACTCTACTGGCTCCTGTGCTTCCTTCTCCACCCCACCTTTAAGTTGCTGATTGTTCCTCCTGTAATTTCTTCATTTCCTTTCAACTCCCTGTGGCTCCTGTTTCCTTCCCTCTCCTTCACTGACCTTCCTATCAGAAGGTCTGGTCCATCTCTGATCATCTTATTACCACTTTCTCCATGAACTACAAGTTCCTTTGTGTATGGTATTGCAGCCATTAACTACAACAGAATGGCACATGCAGAAACATGCAACATTTAAAAAAACATTTTATTACAACAAAGTTACAATAAAACGTTAACATACTACACCATATGTTACTTATTCAGGCTCCAGTTAATATGCAAAGATCCTGGCTAAAGATTCTGGCCTGCCAACGGGAAGCCTCCCTCTTGAGTACACTAGAAAGGGTGAGCAAATTTCTAGCCAACTATCCCATTTTTGGCACTTTTCTTGTGTACATACTTGATGTGAAAGCTTTTTCATTAGAAGGACTGTCCACATTTTTCCATACTACTGTTCCCAAGAGAATGGGTCACATTTCCAATAATGTGCAATACAGAGTCCAGCTGCTAACAAAAAAGATCTCTAACAAACTGGCATTTTGTTATAAGATGAATCTCTAATAATTTCCTGCCCAAACCATCTAATTCCCTGACAAGAACTACATGTGCAAGTATGTTATCCTTTCCCCATAATCACTCCATCAGAGTGCCACCCTAGTAGCAAAAATATGATGGATCTTCACCGGAGCTAAACGCCATCTTTATAGTAATTTATTAAAAAAAATTATGAGCTATACAATTTGAAGAGGTATATCCCTTTTCCCAAATAGAGATCTTTGCACTAATCCCTCTCCCATCTTTTCATCTGGGTTGTTTTCTTAACATCTTTTTAAAATCAAAATTGTATATATCTTGGATATTTAAACCTTTTCCACCTTTCTCTTACGTCAACTCCACAAATGTGGATAAAGGTCTAGATAGAGCCACTTCATATCCAGGTTTCACAGTAAAAATGACTGGTAAATACCTGATCTTTATATTATTTACATTATTACACACCCCTTGGTATGTAATCAGGACCCAGAAACAGCTGTCTGAATTAAATAATCTCAGATCTTATCCACAATAGATAGTCATGTTGATATAGGAATAATTTCCTAATTATTAATTAAAGTAGCTAAGGGAGAGGCTCTTGGTGACAGGAATTTAGAAAATTTGTCCAAAACTGCTAATGTGGGCTGGATGAGTGAGTGACATTTTATTTATGGTGACTTAAATTTCTTTTTAACCCAACAATTACTGTGAATAGCTATATCTGAGGTCCAGTCTTGATTGAATTTTATCCAGTGTTTGGATGGTCTATTGTTAACCCAACTCATCACATCTTTTAATTGTGATGTATAATAATAAACCGAATTAGAAAACCCTATGCCACCCCACTTAGTAGACTTGTAGAGAATTTTAGAATTCAACCTATGCAATGTGACTTTTTCCACCACATAACATATTTGACATTATTTTAATTGTATTGGCTCAGGGGTTCCCAAACTTGGTTCGTGGCTTGTTCAGGGTAAGCCCTGGTGGGCCACGAGACACTTTGTTTACTTGAGTGTCCACAGGTACGACCGCTCGCAGCTCCCATTGGTTGGGAACGGCAAATTGCATCCACTGGGAGCTACGAGCGACCGTACCTGTGGAAGCTCAGGTAAACAAAATATCTCGTGGCCTACCAGGGCTTACCGTGAACAAGCCATGAACCAAGTTTGGGAACCCCTATCATAGCTGATGGGTGTAAATGATCACCTTTTAAAAAACATGACTAGATGACATTAATAAAATGGCAGGTTTTGAATATGTACATATCTGAATTCTCTCTCAGTTACTCTGATTAGTGAGATACTAGCCACTCTCCTTGAGGTGAGTGTGGTGTGTAAAGTACCATTGCCTATCACTGGATCTTTGTGGTGAAGCTCATTAATCTCTGAAATACTGGGAAACAGAACAATTTCTGTATAAATACTCTGCAAAACCTGCAGTGTAAATTCATAAAATTTGCAACACATTTCAACTAGCAGCATGGTATGTGCTAAAATTAAGAATATATTGTGCTACTGCACAAATACAGAAAGGAAGAAAGAACTTTAGGCTGATCCATCAGGCATGTATGAAAAGGACTGCAACATCAGTAACTCACATACATTCACTTTTCAACCAGATCATCTTTAGGGGAGGACTAAGAATTATGGCATGAATGGGAAGGACAAAGCTACAGACAACTGAAAGCATCACTGAGTTGTTGTGCTTGAGAAACAAACAAGAACATAGTGAGGCAATATATAGAGACTGGAATATATTTAGTCCAGTGATATAAACCTTTGTACTATATTTGCCCAGAAATTGCATGCAAGAGCTTAACAGAATAGCTATAATTTAACAAAAAAGTAAGAGAATGAAACTATACCAATTATAGGATCCACACAACTGTTCATAACATAGTACATAAAGATTAAAGGCAGAGTTATGTGGCTGTCAATAATTCTCCACAGAGGTTTGCCCACACTCCAACAGATAAAGTGAAACCAGTACTCTTCTCTCCCTGCCAGATTTGCTTTATTTTCTTTGAGGTTTGTAGGTTTTACATTTGTATGTTAATATGCGTATATAGATTTTAGGTGGGTGGTATGAATTATTCATATTTATGATGCAAGAATGTCTTTGCCAGTGGCATTTTGCACATATAATACAAATCTCCTGCAATAATCTCTAACCTGCTTAAATTTGAAAGCTAGGAAATAAAATAATTGTTACTTAAATTAAACTTCAGCAAAGGTTTATAGTGCATGATCCAACATCTCTCCAGTAATGTTAATTCCTTATAAAAATGTCAGGTTTTCCCAAATTGAAGACTTTTAAATTCCTTCTGATACTGAGATTACCTTAAATAGGTTTCATGGAATTGGTTTGCATATGAATATTTTTCTTTTTTCCTGAGCACTAAGAGCAGTTATTATTAGTCGGGGCATGACAATTTACTAGACACCTGCTTGTCAGAGAAGTAAATCTACCTGCCATAGGTTGGTACTAAAGAAGCACAGCAATTATCCCCAAACTGCTGAAAAGTAGGGTACTGAGACTCTTACCAAGATTTTGGTATCAGAACTTGCTCCTTCTCTTGTTAATGGGTTTAGTGCGTGATAAATGTGAAGCCCCTCCTATACCCATCTGACACCTGGAAGGGAGAAGGAGATTCATCTTCATCCGGACCCCAAGTCCACAGCCTCCTGTATGGGGTGTCTGCTACTTTAGTCTTTTCCCAGTCAACTGGTTACTACAAGAGCTAGGTCCCCACAACTCTATTCCTCACCCAGTTTTCTTAACCCCGCCTCATAAATCATAGACTCATATACTTTAAGGTCAGAAGGGACCATTATGATCATCTAGTCTGACCTCCTCTGCACAATGCAGGTCACAGAATCTCATCCACCCACTCCTGTATCAAACCTGTGTCTGAACCACTGAAGTCCTCAAATCATGGTTTAAAGATTTCAAGGTGCAGAGAAACTTCCAGCAAGTGACCCATGCCCCACACTGCAGAGGAACGCGAAAAATCCACAGGGCTTCTGCCAATCTTCCCAGGAGGAAAATTCCTTCCCGATCCCAAACATGGCAATCAGTTAAACCCTGAGCATGTGGGCAAGACTCATCAGCCAGACACCCAGGAAAGAATTCTCTGTAGTAACTTAGATCCCACCCCATCTAAAATTCCATCACAAGCCATTGGGCATATTTACCGCTAGTAGTCAAAGATGAATTAATTGCCAAGGCTATCCTATTATACCATCCTCTCCATAAACCTATCAAACTTAGTCTTGAAGCCAGATATGTCTTTTGCCCCCACTACTCCCCTTGGAAGGCTGTTCCAGAACTTCACTCCTCTAATAGTTAGAAACTTTCATTTAATTTCAAGCCTAAACTTCCTGACAGCCAGTTTATATCCATTTGTTCTTGTGTCCACACTGGTACTAAACTTAAATAATTCCTCCCCCTCCCTGGTATTTTTTCCTCTGATATATTTATAAAGAGCAATCATATCTCCTCTCACCCTTCTTTTGGTTAGGCTAAACAAGCCAAGCTCTTTGAGTCTCCTTTCATATGACAGGTCTTCCATTCCTCGGATCATCCTAGTAGCACTTCTCTGAACCTGTTCCAGTTTGAATTCATCCTTCTTAAACATGGGAGACCAGAACTGCACACAGTATTCCAGATGAGGTCTCATCAGTGCCTTGTATAAGGTTACTAACACCTCCTTATCTCTACTGGAAATACCTTGCCTGATGCATCCCAAGACCGCATTAGCTTTTTTCACAGCCATATCACATTGGCGGCTCATAGTTATCCTGTGATCAATATTCCAGTGCCTGCTTCCACTGCACCTCACATCCTGCCCAAACAGCAGGAGAAAAATTGCCATGATTGTCAGTTTCACATTGCCCAGCACTGTAAATAGCATCAGTGAAACTGACTAAACTTAGTTTCATATTTACTTTCACAGAGAAAGGATATTGGGGAATATTTAGGAATATTTAGGTAATAAACTCAAATACTCTATGGGGTTTCACAATTACGTATAGATAAAGTAATCATTCTGATCATATTTACACTCTCAATAACTGCCAAATAGAAAATAAGTAGTCAAGTTCTACACAGGTCGCATTTACTTTAGAATGCTAGAAGTTCATGAAAATTAAGCAATCTTTTCACCAAGAAGGCTAGAAGCAAAGCATCTAGCTATTAGCCACAGCCAGTCATTTTCTTCAAAAAGAACTACTTTCTCAAGGGTTATAAATTAATTTTTTTTAAAGTTCTAAAAACAAGAGAAAATAAGAATGCTACCTGATATTTTTTCCCTGATCCCAATATTACTCAAATATTTTAGAGAGAAGTAATATTATTGATATCATGCTATAGTGGACATGTGAAGGGAAATAGCATGCAACTCAGAATCCAAACAAAATTATTGCTTTAAAGACAGATATATCAGCATTACAGACACAGTATAACTTAAAATAACAATAACTTTACCCAATGTATTAATTTGATCTGCCTTCCACTAAGAAGGATCAATGTTTACTCTCTGTTCTGGTTTTCTAAGAGGTCACCCTCTCATTGAAAGAATGCCTGCTAGATTTTCAGATGACTACAACATCCAATTCTTAAGAAGATTCATATGGTTAAATCATTTTTTTCCTTAAAAAAAATTCTTTAGTCAAAAGGGCAACGTGAAATACAAAAATTCTCTTTCCTAGGACTTAGATGGAAATGTAGGCTGTATTTTTCCCATCCTGAGATATTAGGAAAATGAGTAACTATGCAGATTTGTAATTTCAAAACAACGTGTCATTAACCCTAGTAAAACTTGTCAGAACTCAAGTAATTTGGTGGTGATAGAAATATGTATATACAGCCTACACTTGCAAAAAAAATTTAAATTTTTTAACATTCAAAAAGTTGAGCACCAAATTAGGGATGTTTGGCTCACTTGGGAATTCTGAAAGCTCACACAGGAAATCTGAAAGCTCACACAGAACTTCTCTCAGCATTTCAGTAACTATCCACACACATCAGATTCTATTTTTAATACTAACATTATGGGCAAAATAGTGAAATCAGGGAAGCTGTTGCCACCTTGCCCTTGCAAATCTAATAGGTTTTTTTAGAAGACCTGCTAGCTGAAATGCAAAACAATCTGCTGCCAATGCATATTATTTTCTTTATTACAGAGTGCATTCCTGATAATCAGAACTGGCTCTGAAACATGAGTTTTGTTTGAACTTCACTTTTCAGACCAGAGGGACAGTTCAACAATTAACATAAGTAGACCTGATAAAAAAGCCAGCAGGTAGCATTTTTCTACAATGAGAGCTCATAATGGACAACACAATTTTCCTGCTTCTTCAGAACATGAATATAAATATGAAGAATAAATAAGCAATGAAGAATAGTTTGCAAATGAACTGGCTCTGTGGATGAGGGGAAAGCAGTGGACATGTTATTCCTTGACTTTAGCAAAGCTTTTGATACGGTCTCCCACAGTATTCTTGCCAGCAAGTTAATGAACCATGGGCTGGATGAATGGACTACAAGATGGATAGAAAGCTGGCTAGATCATCAGGCTCAACGGGTAGTGATCAATGGCTCCATGTCTAATTGGCAGCCAGTATCAAGCAGAGTGCCTCATGGGTCGGTCCTGAGGCCGGTTTTGTTCAATATCTTCATTAATGATCTGGAGGATGGTGTGGATTGCACCCTCAGCAAGTCTGTAGATGACACTAAACAGGGAGGAATGGTAGATATGCTGGGGGGTAGGGATAGGATATAGAGGGACCTAGACAAATTAGAAGATTGGGCCAAAAGAAATCTGATGAGGTTCAACAAGGACAAGTGCAGAGTCCTGCACTTACGATGGAAGAATCCCATGCACTGCTACAGACTAGGGACCGAATGGCTAGGCAGCAGTTCTGCAGAAAAGGACCTGGGGTTACAGTGGACGAGAAGCTGGATATGAGTCAACAGTGTGCCCTTGCTGCCAGTAAGGCTAATGGCATTTTGGGTTATATAAGTAGGCGCACTGCCAGCAGATCGAGGGATGCGATCATTCCCCTCTATTCGACATTGGTAAGGCCTCATCTGGAGTACTGTGTCCAGTTTTGGGCCCCACACTACAAGAAGGATGTGGAAAAATTGGAAAGAGTCCAGCAGAGGGCAACAAAAATGATTAGGGGACTAGAGTACATAACTTATGAGGAGAGGCTGAGGGAACTAGGATTATTTAGTCTGCAGAAGAGAAGAATGAGGAGGGATTTGATAGCTGCTTTCAACTACTTGAAAGGGGGTTCCAAAGAGGATGGAACTAGACTGTTCTCAGTGGTACCAGATGACAGAACAACCAGTAATGATCTCAAGTTGCAGTGGGGGAGGTTTAGGTTGGATATTAAGAAAAACTTCTTCACTAGGAGGGTGGTGAAGCACTGGAATAGGTTACCTAGGGAGGTGGTTGAATCTCCTTCCTTAGAGGTTTTTAAAGTCAGGCTTGAAAAAGCCCTGGCTGGGATGATTTAGTTGGGAACTGGTCCTGCTTTGAGCAGGGGAGTGGATTAGATGACCCCCTGAGGTCCCTTCCAACCCTGATATTCTATGATTCTACAGAATAAGTAAAGAAAGATATTTATATAGGGGTCTACTTAGGAGACCAGCTCTGACTTCAGTGTGAATTTAACCCTGGGTACCGTGCTCCAGAGTTCAAACCTTCAATGATGCAGAAGGAGCTCATCTGTTGTAACACTGGTCTACAATTTTTGAGAAGTCGTCTGCTTTAGAGATAAAATGTGATATTTATTATGTATTTTGATGTGCTGAATTCAAATATGACAATTAAAACAACTGATTGGCTACTGTTTCTAAGATATTTAAGTTTTTACATTTTATGTCTATGTCTATTGTGTAGATAGTAGAGTTTTAATCATAAATTGTAAACCTAGGTCTTTTCATGTGTTTATGGTTGCTTTACGTGATAATATTTCACTTGTCCTGTTTATGTAACACTTTAAAAATCAGCAAAAGGGTTATATAAATAAAATTTATTATGAAACAAAAGGCAAAAAACTATTATGTACATAGTTTAGTCCTATTCAGTGTCTACTCGGCGCTTCTTGGCTTGTCTCTTGTACTCATTAAATGGAGCATCTCTTGTCACTGTCCAGCAATAGTCTGCAAGCATTGATGGGCTCCATTTGCCCTGACAGCCTGCCAGGAGATTCCACTGCTGTAGTCTGGAGCCCAACAGCTCTGCCTTCCTCTTGGGTAGTTCCAAATCCCTGACAAGGTCATTCAGTTCACCTCGTGTTATGAGGTGTGGTTCAGAGGAGGAGGATGGGAGAAAATGTGGGTCCTGTGACATTGATGGTTCAGGACCAGAAGTTTCATCCTCTTTCTCTTCCTCGTCTGACTCAAGTGAGAATGATTCTGGTGCATCAGGAACAGGCAGTCCTTCTCCGTGGGGTACTGGGCGTATAGCTGATGGAATGTTTGGATAAGGCACAGTCCACTTTTTCTTGACACACCTTTCCCAACTGGAGGCACCACGCAGAAATAACAATTGCTGGTATGATCTGTTGGCTCTCTCCAAATCATTGGCACTGCAAAAGGCACAGATTTCCTTTTCCTGTTCAACCACTGGCGAAGATTTGTTGCACAAGTGTTGCAGCATATGTGTGGGGCCCACCTCTTGTCCTGATCTCCAATTTTGCAGCCAAAATAAAGGTGATAGGCTTTCTTAACCATAGCAGTTATACTGCGCTTTTGTGATGCAAAAGTCACTTCACCACAAACATAGCATAAGTTATCTGCACTGTTCACACAAGTACGAGGCATCGCTGCTCACTTTGGCTAAACAGAAATGTGTCCCTTTGCAAAATCAAACACTGACAAATAAGAGAGCACTACACTGTATGATTTCTAGAGCTGATATAGGGTAATTTGTTCAGCAGAGTGATGTAAGCTTCGTTATGATTGCATCATCCATGACTTCTTGGAATAACATGATGCAATTCATAGCATGTATGACGCAATACCAGCTTCAGATTGCAGCTTTCATTGTTTTGCCTAAAAAGCAAGTACTGTCCAAACCCAGTCATAGATTTATTCATAGATCCAGTCAAAGATGTATTTTAGTCATTTCTGGTTTAAATTGAGATCCCTTCCTTTTATAACTCACTTACCCTCCGCCATTCCCAAGTCAAGGGTCGTATATACTGATCCAATAGCATATCTTGAAAACTAGAGCCAATCAACAATTTTAAGCATCATTTTCATTCTCAGTGACCCAGAATTAGTAAAGTTGGACTACATTTATTTCAGAAGCATTTTGGCTGTAGAACAGTGTAATCTGCAGCCCATTTTTCTAACATAATTTGAGCATGGAAGGTACCTAGAACTCTGCAAACAGGAAGCCTCAAACTTTCCTATGACAATGATATTTATAGGAATTCAAATATGGAGTTTCACTTAAAGTTAAAAATAATTTTTAAACATTTCCTTAGTTACTTATGTATCACCACAGATGTATAGAATACGATATACTTGTGTGCCTAATATCCTAGATTATTAATAATTAGCTATTATATTGTACTTTGTTTTCAAAACTTTTAACCCATCCTCAACATCTCAAGGAGGGAAGCAAGCATTACTCCAGCGGGAATTCTGCGCCACTGTGCAATCCAGAATTTTGCAGAAATCAACACTGTGCGTGCAAAATTTCCTTCCCCCCACAGAAATGGGCTGCTAGCCACCACTAAGGGCTGATGGGCCAGGCAGAGCCCAGCTCACACATAAAAGACACTGTCAGGGGGAGAAGAAGGGAGCTACAGGATTCCTGCAGCTGCAGTTCCCAGCATGTGCTGAAGGAAGGAGAGGGCAGTGCACAGGAAACTCCATGCAAGTCTGGGACCAAGCATCAGGCTGTTTCCCCCTCTGTATCCCTGGGGTCTGGAGGGAGCGTGGGGGCCCTACAGATGGGCTCTGGTGGTGGAAGGGGGTTTGGGTGTGTCAGCTGGAGAGGCCCCGCAGCTGGGCTCTGGGGGGAGGAGTTGTGGGTGTCTGGCCTCCTGGCTGGGCTCTGAGGGAAAGGGGGCAGAGAAACAGGAACTGGGTTGTCACAGGGGTTTCTTTAACTCTCTACTTCTGGGGGAATTTTTGTGTGCATCTGTATTGTTACAGATATACTTGCTGACAGGTATTTTGAAATAAATTACCAAAATAATTGAAACTAGCATGATTATGTAGTGTTATTTTGACAAATAAAATCTGCAAAATTTTGAATTTTAAAATATTGTGTGCAGAATTTTTAATTTTTTGGCACAGAATGCCTCCAGGAGTAAAGTATTATTACAGCCATTTGACAGATGAAGAAACTAAGGCCCTGTCTACACTGGCAAGTTTCTGCGCAGTAAAGCAGCTTTCTGCACTGTAACTCCTGAGGTGTCCACACTCCCAAGCCACTAAGTGCGCAGAAACTGCGCAGTTGTAGCGCTTTAAAAAACACACCCCAGCCAGAGGCGTAGAGCTTTCTGCACCAGGGCTACAGCGCTGCGGTGCCAGTATAGACACTGTGGCGATTACAGAACTGCGTTTGGCCTCTGGGAGGTGTCCCACGATGCCTGTTCCCACCTCTCTGGTCATCAGTTTGAACTCTACTGCCCTGCCCTCAAGTGACCAACCGTCATCCCCACCCCATACATTCCTTTGGAAATTGGAAAGTCCCCTTCCTGTTTGCTCGGTAATGCATGCAGTGGTCTCGGTGCATCTTTTCAGGGGGCCATGCCTGCTCCACGCACCAGGTGATCCCTCACTTGGAGCAATGCTGAACTGCTGGACCTCATCAGTATTTGCATGGGGGGGAGGCTGTCTAGATCCAGCTGTGCTCCATCCATAGGAATTATGATACCTATGGACCGATTTCACGATGCATGACAGAAAGGGGCCATGACCCAGACACGTTGCAGTGCAGCGTCAAAGTGAAGAAGCTGCAGAATGCCTACTACAAGGCACGGGAGGCAACCACCACTCCCGTGCTGCTCCCATGGGCTGCCAGTTCTACAAAGAGCTGGACGTGATACTTGGCGGCGACCCCACCTCCATTGTGAAGACCACTATGGATACTTCAGTGGCTCATGCGCCAGTCGAGAGTGGACCGAGCCAGGAGGAGGAAATCTGGGACGAGGATGTGGAGGGGTAGGGGGACCCAGAGGCAGAGGATGACTCGGAGGCCACAGATGCATGCAGACAGGAGCTCTTTTCTACCCCAGAGGAGGGTAGCCAGTCACAGTGTTGGAGCTTGGCAAAGCGCAAACAGGAAAGGAGGCACCTGGTAAGTGGATCTGATTTGAGGAATTCCTGAAGCGAGTTGTTGAGGTCAGAAGGGTTGCAGAAAGCAGGCTTGTCTCCCACCGCATGCCTAGTCTGAGTGGCCAAACAGGTTGTTGATAGACTCCCTCACCTCACAGGAATCTTCTTCAGAGATCGCCAGGAAACTCTCATGGAGATACTGGGCAATCTGCTGCCGCAAGTTATTGGGCAGAGGTGCTTTCTTTCTTGCCCCATTAATAGCAACTTTCCCATGCTACTGTGCCGTCATAGGGGTGGGAGACCATTGCTGCCCACAGGCGAGCCACAAAGGGGACGGACGGAAGCCGCAGGCTTGGAGAACACCCTCTCTTGATTCCCTGCTCACCCTCAGCAGTGAGATATCTTCCATAATGATCACATCCTGTGGAAAGTGTGGGGACAGGAATGATTATCAGGCCCCCACTACAGTGCTGGCTCTCTCCAAGAGCCACATGCCCAATGTAAGCAGCGTCCAGGAAGAGTGATACCCTTTCCCTGCGGCTACCCACCATTTTGGGGGTCTTGTGGCTCATGTGTGCTTGCCTGGGGTCAGCCAGTTAGTGAAAAGTGTGAGAGTATTGGCTATGTTTTAAATCATTGAATCACTGTTCTCTGTTTTGCAAACAATACTGCTTCTGTAGAATGTTGCGTTTAAACTTCACAGAGATGACCTTGGTAGCTCAGCCTCCCATTTTGTTATCAGCAGCTGAATGGCTGCGCAGAATTAGAAAACTGATAAGAAGAACTAGAGAGGACTTTCTGCATGTTATGATGTACTCTGCCTCTGAAAAACAGAAACTGAAGGAGTGGCAGGACAGCGAGAAGAGGGACCAAAAGGAGAATGCGGCATGCCAGAATGAAGCCACAGAGCAGCTCTTAAAGGTTATGGAGCACCAAGCAGACACGCTCCAGGCGATACTAGCTCTTCAAATGAAGCAGCTCCACGCCCACCCTCCTCTGTAGCTGCTGTCGCAAAACTCTTTCCCATGCACCCCCCCAGACACCATCAACACACTCTTATCAACCTCCTGGCTCCTGTCTATAACTGAGGCATTCCACTCCTCCTTCTCACAGTCCAGCACTGTGGACTCCAACTGTACTCAACAGCCATCCCTTTGCAGCTGGCCCTGATGAAGTACAGTACCCGCTGCATTGTATTCCAAAGGAGAAGGCTGGATATGATCCCTGGACATATACAAATCTTTAGCCGTCCTGGGACCCCTCCTCGTCCTGGAAACTACCTTTATCCCTCTCACTGCTGATGGGTTTTGTTGTTTAACTCTCTCCTCTGGTTGTTGTCTTTTAATAAAAGAATTGTGTTGGTTTGAAAGCAATCTTTATTCTATTAATTGAAAGCAAAACGAGCACTGCAAAGCAACATACAATTATGTTACACCCACTTATTACATCATGTGCACCAATCACCTCCTAGCATTACAAGCACTGCACTCTCAAGCATAGCAACAAATATTAGTGGCTTTCAGCTTCAAATTGCTGCCTCACAGCATCCCTGAGCTTTATGGCCCGTGCTATGCCCCTCTAATAGCCCTGGTCTCTGGCTGTTCAAACTCAGCCTCCAGGCACTGAGCCTCTGCAGTCCAACCCTGAGTGACGCTTTAATCCTTCCCTTCACATATATGGAGCATACAGCATGCAGCTATAAGCACAGGAATACTGTCATTGGCCAGGTACAGCTTCGCACAGAGGCAGCGCCATCGGGCTTTTAAATGTCCAAAAGCACACTCAACAGTAATTCTGAATTTGCTCAGCCTGTTGTTGAGCTGCTCCATGCTGCTGTCAAGTTGCCCTGTGTATGGCTTCACAAGCCACAGCATTAAAGGATAGGCGGGGTCTCCCAGGATCACAATGGGCATTTTGACTTCCCCTACGATGATCTTCTGGTCTGGGAAGAAAGTCCTTGCTTGCAGCTTCCTGAACAGGCCAGTGTTCCGAAAGATGCGTGCGTCATGCCCCTTTCCGGACCAGCCTGCTTTAATGTCTGTGAAATGCCCACAGTGATCCACAAGTGCCCAGAGAACCATTGAGAAATACCCCTTGTGATTAATGTACTTGGTGGCTAAGTGGTCTGGTGCCAGAATTGGAATATGTGTGCCATCTATCGCCCCTAGGCAGTTAGGGAAGCCCATTTGTGCAAAGCCATCCAAAATGTCACACACGTTGCTCAGAGTCACAGTCTTTCAAAGCAGGATGCAATTAATTGCCCTGCACACTTCAGTCAACAAGAGTCCAATGGTCAACTTTCACACTCCGAACTGGTTAGCGACCGATCAGTAGCAGTCTGGAGTAGCCAGTTTCCACGGTGCAATCTCCACGCACTTCTCCAACGGCAGGACAGCTCTCATTCTCCTGTCCTTGCGCCGCAGGGCTGAGGCGAGCTTATCATACAGTCCCATGAATGTGGCTTTCCTCATCCGAGAGTTCTGCAGCCATTGCTCGTCATCCCAGACGTGCATGACAATGTGATCCCACCACTCAGTATTGTTTCTCAAGCCCAAAAGCGGCATTCCACTGTGGTCAGCACCTCTGTGAATACCACAAGCAGTCTTGTGTCGTAACTACTACACATGGCGAGATCAATGTCACACTCCCCTTGCCTTTGTAGTTTAAGGAATAACTCCACTGTCACTCATGATGAGTTGATCAGAGCGAGCAGCATATCGGTCAACAGTTCAGGATCCATTCCTGCAGCCAGAAGAGGCAGGGCACGAGGTACACAAACCGTTGAAAGATAGCGCCACATGCAGACGGAAGCACACGATTGCTGGGATGCGAAGCAATTTATCATGGGTCATTGAGACAGGACCCAGGATGCCCCATGACCCCGTCCGTCTTCCCACGAGTCTTCGTGGCAGAAAAGAAAGAGGTGCTCTGTGGGATAGCTGCCCAGACTGCACTACTCCAAATACCGCTGCAAGTGCCAAAAGTGTGAACACGCTATTGCGCAGGCAGCTGACAGTGTGAACACACAACAGCGGTTTCCCTTCACCACTCTCTGAGTGGCGCTGTAATTGCCAGCACTGTAACTTTTCCAGGGTAGATGTGCTCTTACTCCAAAACAAGAGTGTAACTGGAGGTAATGTTAAACAGGAACAAGGCACGCTTGTTCCGGAATTGGAGCGTACATACATGGAGTTGCTTGGGAACAGCTTACTGCCCTTTAAATTCACACCCTAGCTTAATTGGCATTAACTTTGAAGTATAGACGAGCCCTAAAATGGAACTGGAATTGAGGAGTTCCATCTGAAATCCAGCCAGAAGGCTACACTGTCTCCCATGAAAAAATGGGAAAAAGTTTACTGATTATGCTTTTCATTTCTTTTTGCATTTCCTAAAGTTTGGACAATGAAAATCCAGTATACGTGGTCTCTGCACTTTCTGGTGTCTCTGCAGAGAGCTGGCTCTCCTTGTTTTCAGATGAGAAAGAACCGACAGGAGGGGGGAAGAAATTAAAACCAAAAATTTATTTCAAAAGGGTAAAACACCACGCTAAAGACAGTTAAAAATACACACTTATGTTATAAAAGAGTTTGGGAATCCTTAACTAGTCCATTATAATCACTTATTTTACATGCAGTTTCCCTTTCAGGTTTTCACCCACTGACACACAATGTTACATGATATGGGCTGTGACGCAGAAAGAGGGGCAAAGAGCCGTGAGGGGACGGATGGTCTTGGGGGGAGGGGCGGGGCAGGGCCGCATTCTGGGTGCCCCCTCCCCCCACTTTTAGGAAGCATCCATCCCCCAGCCCTGGGAGCAGGGGGGAGGAGAAGGGGCAGCGCCCCCCCAGCGCAGAGAGCGACGAGAGCTTTTCACCCTCACCCCCGCGCGCGGAGAGCCGTTGGCCTGCGGCCGTTAGGAGGGGCTCCCGTGGAGCGCGTGGGGGGTCTCCCGCCGCACGTGGAGCAGGCGGGGCGGGGGGCGGTTTAGAACGGGCGGGGGGATGCCGCGCTCTCTCAGGAACAGCCCTTCCCGCAGCGGGAGGCGGCAGCCGCCAAGCTGCTCGCCGCCTGCCTTCGCGAGGGGTCGCTTCGCCCGCCTTTCCCGCGAGCTCGCCCCCTCCCCGCGCGCTGGGCCGGTCCTAGGGGGACGCAGGCACCGAACCTACCGCGTCCTGCGTGAGACACTTCCTGCTACCACAGCCCGGCCGGCCGGGGAGGAGGGGTAGGCGAGGAGACTGACAGGCCCTTCTGCCCAATCAGCAGCCGCAGCGAGGCGTCACATTGGGCTGGGCGGGGAGGAAGGAAGCACCGCGCTGTGGTTAACCCGACCCGGGAGTGAGGCTCGAGATGGGTTCAGGCCCTTCCCTGGCTCGGAGCCTCCAAAGCAGCTGGTGCCTCTGCCCCTCCCCCTCGGGGCTGCAGCATCGTCACCACCGGGCTCCGCGTCAATCTGTCTCCACGGCCCCCCCCTGCCGCGCCTGGCAGCCGTGCCATGGCCCCTGCCCCGCGTGCCCCTCTGCAGCCAGGGCCTCTGGGACAGCGCCAGGCAGCGGGGCAGTGATGTGGTTACAATACGCGCAACCCGACCCGTGGGAAGAAAGGACAGCGGCTGTACAGCTAGGGTGACCAGGTGGCCTGATTTTATAGGCACAGTCCCAATATTTGGGGCATTTTCTTATACAGGCTCCTGTTACCCCCGATTTTTCACACTTGCTATCTGGTCACCCTACGTACAGATGCGGTGGGAGCTTGGTCTTGGGGGGCAGCGACACAGAAAAAGACATGGGGTTGGTGGTGGATAATTAGCTGGACATGAGCTCCCCGTGCGATGGTTTTGGCCAAAGGGGCTAATGCGAGCCTAGAAGGCATAAATAAGGAAATCACAAAGAGATTATTTTATTATTTGGCACTGGTGCGCCCACTGCTGGAATCCGACCTGTGACCACTCTGCTGCCCACAGTTCAAGAGGGATGTTGATAAGTTGGAGAGGGTTCAGAGAAGAGCCATGAAAATGACTAAAGGATTTGAAAACATGCTTTATATTGACAGACGCAAGGAGGACAATCTGTTTAGTTTAACAAAGAGACGGTTAAGGAGTGACTTGATTACAGTCTGTAAATATCTACTTAGGGAACAAATATTTAATAACAAGCTCTTCAGTCTGGAAGAGAAAGGTATAACACGGGGTGGGGAACTTTTCTATCGGGGTCATTGACCCACAGAAAAAAATCAGTTGCAGGCCACACACAGCCTCCCTCCACCCCCCGGGAGGGGGTGGGCATAGAACAGGGGTTCTCAGACTTTTGTACTGCTGACCCCTTTCACACAGCAAGCCTCTGAGTGCAACCCCTCTTATACATTAAAAACACTTTTTTATATATTTAACACTATTATAAATGCTGGAAGCAAAGCAGGGTTTGGGGTGTAGGCTGACAGCTCGTGACTCCCCCATGTAATAACCTTGTGACCCCCCTTGAGGGGTCCTGACCCCCAGTTTGAGAACCCCTGGCATAGAAGCTTAGGGCTTCTCCTAGGCTCTGGGGTGGGGCCAGAAATGGGGAGTTCAGAGTGGGAAGGGGGCCTCCGGGCTGGGGCAAGGGGTTGGGGTGCGGGAGGAGGTTCATGGTGCAGACTCCAGAAGGAAGTTTGGGTGCAGGAGGGCACTCAGGGCAGGGGTTTGGGGTGTGGGCTCTGGCCAGGTGGTGCTTACCTCAGGCAACTCCTGGTTGGCAGCACAGCGGGGCTAAGGAAGGCACCCTGCCTGCCCTGGCTCCGCACAGCTCCTGGAAACAGCCACCATGTCTGGCCCCTAGGCAGAGGGGCCAAGGGGCTGTGCACACTGCCCTCAGAGCTTTCCTGATCACCCCTGCTCTTAGGGGCTACAGGGACATGCTGGTCGCTTTTAAGAACTGGATCCGACCCTAGCTTCCCCCCGCAGTGGGGTGAGCCAATGCTCCTTGCTCTCATTTGGCACTGGTGCAACTACTGCTGGAATCCTGTGACCAGTTCTGGTACATACAGTTCAAGAAGGATGTTGATAAATTGGAGAGGGTTCAGAGAAGAGCCACGAAAACGATTAAAGGATTTGAAAACATGCTTTATATTGACAGATGCAAGGATCACAATCTATTTAATTTAACAAAGAGAAGGTTAAGGAGTGACTCTCTCCCCACAGCGCAGAGACTTGCCGCGCGCCATATGAAATGAAGCAGTGGGCCAGATCTGACCTGCAGGCTATAGGTTCCACACTCCTGGTATAACATGATCCAATGGCTGGAAGTTGAAGATAGGCAAATTCAGACTGAAAATGAGGTGTAAATTTTTAACAGTGTCATCCATTGGAACCATTTACCAAGGATCACAGTGGATTTGCCATTGCTGACAATTTTAAAATCAAACTTAGATGTTTTTCTAAAAGATGTGCACTATGAATTATTCTGGGGAAGTTCTATGGTCTGTATTATACAGGAGGTCAAACTAGATGATCACAATGGTCCTTTCTGGCGTTGGAATTTATGAATCTATGGACCCATCCACCCCAGTTCCCAAAGTTAGTGCTGATTAAGGTAGGTTGTGAATTTAAAATGCAGTAAGCTGTTCCTTGTGGCCCAAACCAAGCCAGCTCCAACTCACTGACTTAAGTGCAGTTACTCCTGATTTATATCCCAGCCAGGGAGAACAGGATCAGGGCTAAGAAAAGAAGCTAGCATTGCCAAGCCCAAGTATTCAACAATTAAGGGTCAGTACCAGTGTTCCCTCTAATTTTTCCCATTCACATGCGGAATGAATTCTTTTAAGTGCACCAGTATGGAGGTGATGTGTGACCTGGGGCAGAGAGTTGGGGTGTGTGGGAAGGTGAAGGCTTTGGCTGGGGGTATGCGCTCTGGGGTGGGGCCAGCGATGAGGGTCTCAGGGCTGGGGCAGAGGGTTGTGGGAGGGCTTTGAGGTGGAGCCGGGAATGAGGGGTTTGGGGTGCAGGCTGCCCCGGCGCTGTGGCAGGGAAAGAGGACTCCCCCCAGCTCTCTCTCCCCACAGCAGTACCTGGCTGGTGGGGAGAGGAGCCTCTCACTGCTGCGGCAGGGCCAAGGTTGGGTTGGGCCATGGGACAGATGCCTCTCCCACGGCAGGTCCAGGGCTGGACTGAGGCTACGGGATAGGCACCTCTCCCATGGCTGCAGCAGGTCTAAGGCAGGGCTGGGTTGGGGCCACGGGAGAGGTGCCTCTCCCACAGCCGTAGCAGGTTCAGGCCGGGGCTGGGCCATGAGAAAGGTGCCTCTCCCACAGCCTGCGGCTGGTCTGGGCTGGGGCTGGGTTGTGGCTGGGGAAGAGGAATCTCTCCCCTCCACAGCCCTGAGCACCTGCCCAGCACTTAGTAGGTTGCCTTCCCCCAGCTCCCCCCGGCAAAAAAAAAAAAAAAAAGGCTTAAATTTTATATATATATACTTACACACACCTGGGGGATTTTTTATTTGCCTCCTGGGTTTTGAGATGCTATTATTTAACATTTTAAAGTTTTTCTCAGCAACCATCACTGCTAGAAACTATTTTTATTTATTTATTTATTTATTTATTAAATAAAAGCCAAGGCATTCATGTAAGTGCATTATTCCTGAGCTGGAGCTGGGACTTTAAGAAAACTACCAAATGTCACGAGATTTGTGATAAAATCATGACAGTTGGCAACACTGAGAAGCCCAAGGCCTGGCCTTGTTACACTCCTACACTATCCCACACTCAGGGATCTCAAAGTAACCTGTTCTTTTTTATTTCTTTATGATTAAGGCTGCATGTCTGTCATGGAGGTCACGGAAAGTCACAGATTCTGTGACTTTCCGTGACCTCCTTGGCTTCTCCAGCAGTAGGTGTGGCTGGCTCCAGGGCTGCCCGAGCAGCTCGGGCAGCACATGGGCCAGTAGCACTAGCTGCTGCTGGGGCAGTCTCCAGCCACCACACCTCCCGCCCCACCCAATAGCAGCAGGAGGAGTTTGGGTGTGGGAGGGGGGCTCAGGGCTGGGGGTAGGGCACGGGAGTGGGTGAGGGCTCTGGGTGGCGCTTAGCTTGTGGGGCTCCCCAGAAGCAGTGACATGTCCCTCCCTCAGCTCCTAGCGCCACACACTGTCTCCGCCCACGGGCACCGCTCCCACAGTTCCCACTGGCCACGGTTCCCAGACAATGGGAGCTGCAGAGCTGGCAGAATGCAGAGCTAGGATCTTAGGAAGGAATATGTCACCGCTTCCGAGAAGCTGGGTGGGAAGCCTGCCAGCCCCTCCAACCCCCACGCAGAACCAGCGGGGGTTCCGAGCTGCTCCCACCGAAGCACCTGAGGCGCCCCCTGGACCACCTCCCGAGCACTCACGGCGCCCCCTGGACTGCCCCCCTCAAGCACCTGTGATCCCACCCCACACGGCACCCCCGAAACTACCCCCCCCCGTGCACCTGTGGCATACCCCGAGCCACCGGCCCCCAAGCACCTGTGATGTCTCCTGTGGCACTCACAAAATTTAATCCGGGGTATAGTACAAGTCATGGATAGGTCATGTGCTGTGAATTTTTGTTTGCTGCCCATGACCTGTCCATGACTTTTACTAGAATACCCGACTAAAATGTAGCCTTATTTATGATGTATAAAGAAGCCTGTAAGGGTGTTTTTTAAAAAATAAAAATAAAAAAAAATCCCTAACTCTCCTTTTTTTAACCTTAGAATATCAGGAATATCAAGTCTGCTTTGGAGGACTCAGAGGACTGGGAATTTCCTCTTTACCAACAAGAACTTTTATTCCATTTGTAGGATATTGGAGTTAAATAAAATTAACTTTTAAAAACAGTCAATAAAAGTTATTTCCTTTCATATTTAAGCAGGTTTGGTCTGCATGATACTTGTGATGTCATAATCATACTAATTTTCCAGTCAGCCCATTCAATCTTCTAGGAAAAACAGAGCAGCCAAGATCTGAATTTATTGTTGAAAAAAGAGGGGGAAAATAAAAATAAAAAACCCCAAAGATGTCAGGCCTTCTTTATATACTGTAAAGAAAAAAAGAGGGCAATATTCTTTTTTGTTCCTTTGCAGGTTGCTTTTAATAACTGTAGATTCATAAAGTGAGAAGTGTCCTTTGTTTTCTATCTGCAACACGGAGAATGGAGCCCACTCTAGAATGTTCAACAATTTGATATCACACCAGTCACTTTCTTGTGGATAAAGTTATAAGAAGCATTTTATTCCATAATACAATGACTGTTATTCCCTTACATTCTGGTTAA
Organism: Gopherus flavomarginatus; assembly: GCF_025201925.1. Lineage (NCBI taxonomy): Eukaryota > Metazoa > Chordata > Testudines > Testudinidae > Gopherus > Gopherus flavomarginatus. The sequence goes on from NC_066617.1 coordinate 202,194,142, forward strand.
ACAAAAAGGTCTCCTTTTATTATAATTACCTGTAACTGGAATTCCCAGAATGTTTACTTGGAATAATATTTAGAGACAAATTCTCTTTTCAGATATGTACATATGTATACCTCCCATTAGCTTTCATATGATTTGGGAATGTGTATTTGAGGTGAAATTTGGCCTTTCACAGCTAAGGCTCTACTATTTCCCTTAATCTTTCACACAACTTCTACGTATTTCAATTAGAGTTATACATGTTGAACAAATATAAAATATAAAGCAACAAAGAGTCCTGTGGCACCTTGTAGACTAACAGATGTATTGGAGCATAAGCTTTTGTGGGTGAATACCCACTGCGTCAGATGTGGTTATTCACCCACGAAAGCTTATGCTCCAATACATCTGTTAGTCTATAAGGTGCCACAGGACTCTTTGTTGCTTTTTACAGATCCAGACTAACACGGTTACCCCTCTGATGCAAAGATAAAATATGATCCTTAAACAGTTCCTGTATGTTCGGGGCCTTACTGCACAAGTAAACAACCCTATAACACTGGTGAATATTATTCCTGTTTTACAGATCCTGTGTCACAGGATTGACTGGCCATTTACAGGATTTATTCTCAGCCCCACCTGCGCCTTGTCATCTGGTCCCAGGTGATGGATTTAGGCCAGTGGTTGGGTCAGGTGACCAGGCCTAACATGTTCATCACAGGACTTGGTGGTGATGGGGGACTTCAACTACCCAGACATCTGTTAAGAAAATAACAAAGCAGAGCACCGATTATTTAACAAGTGCTTGGAATGTATTGGAGACAGTTTTTTATTTCAGAAGGTGGAGAAAGGTTAGGTTGGTCGGGGGCGCCTGAGCAGACCTGGGTGCTCCTGGCCAGCCTCACTGAGGTCAGTTGGGGGCACCTGGACAAAAATGGTAATGACTCCAGGTCATTCTCTTCTTTAAGTTCTGTCTCATGGAGATTCAGTCCTGCCTGGAATATCATGGCAGCTAGAGGCTTCTGCCTCAGGCTGCTCTCCCCGTCGGCAGCATCACATGGTCACACCTACCCCAGCCTACCCCTTGGTCCCATGCAGTGGCATAGCCAGGTTCTAAAAGCAGGGGGAGCAAACATAAAAAAGGCACGCTTCCCCTTGGCCCTTCCTCTAGCCGCTCCGTGCCTCCTCCCTTGGCTGGCTTCTTTGGCCGTGCTGTGCCGTGCCACCCCCGTGGCCCCCCCATGGCTCCTCTGGCCGCTCCGCCCCCGCCACGGCTCCTCCAGCCACGCTGTGGGCTTCCATGCTGCGCCCCCACTCCCCTATGGCTCCTTCAGCTGTGCCACCTCCCCATGGCTCCTCCGGCCGCACTGCAGGCTGCCATGCTACACCCCACTTCGCTTCTCTGGCCACACCGCCCCCCCTTGCCTGCAGGAGCCCAGTGCCGGTGTAACAACACAAACAGCTCCTGCTCCCAATTCCCTACTTCAGGTGTACTGAGCATGCTCACCCGAACTGAGCATGCCCAGTAACCTTCGCTGTTGCCACTGCCCTCTCTCTTTCAGCCCACACTTCAGAGCAGAGTGTGGGCCCTGCCCACTGATGCCATGGTAACCCCTAACTAAGGCATTGCTTGTGGGAAAATGTGCTGAGGGGAAGTGGCTGCGTCCCCTGCACCCCACTAGCTACGCTACTGGTCCCATGGCTCATGAAGCCTGGACAGTAATAAGGAGCAGTTCAACTATAGGCTGAGCAAGTGCATAATGGTGGTAGAATGTGCCTTTGGACGTTTAAAACCTCGCTGGTGCAGTTTACTGACCTCGGTTAGACCTCGACAAAACCAATATTCCCATCATTATTACTGCTTGCTGTGTGCTCCACAATATCTGTGAGAGTAAGGGGGAGACGTTTATGGTGGGGTGGAAGGTTGATGCAAATCTGCTGTGCATCAGAGAAGTTTTGAAAACCATGACTGGCCAGGCTACGGTGTGAAAGTTATGTTTGTTTCTCCTTGATGAAAACCCGCCCCCTTGGTTCACTCTACTTCCCTGTAAGCCAACCGCCCTCCCCTCCCCCCTTTGATCTCTGCTTGTAGAGGCAATAAAGTCATTGTTGTTTCAAATTCATGCATTCTTTTTTAATTCGTCACACAAATGGGGGGATAACTGCCAAGGTAGCCTGGGAGGGGTGGGGAAGGAGGGAAGCACAGAGGTGGGATAGTTGTACGGGCACCCCCTAGAATGGCATGCAGCACATCGTAGAAGTGGCATGTCTGGGGCTCTGACCCAGAGCGGTCATTTGCCTCTCTGGTTCTTTGGTAGGCTTCATGCAGCACTGCTGCGGGTCCCTGTTATAACCTCTGTCCTTCATGCCCTTGGAGATTTTTTCAAATATTCCGGCATTTCGTCTTTTGGAACGGAGTTCGGATAGCACGGATTTGTCTCCCCATACAGCGATCAGATGCAGTACCTCCTGTTCGGTCCATGCTGGAGCTCTTTTGCGATTCTGGGACTCCATGGTCACCTGTGCTCAAAAGTTCACGGGGCTTTTCCTGTTAACCTGGCCAGTGCATGTGAGTTGAGAGTACTGTCCAGTGTGGTCACAATGGAGCACTCTGGGATAGCTCCCGGAGGCCAATACCATCAAATTGCGTCTACGCTACCCCAAATTCAACCCAGCAGTTTCAGTGCTAATTCTCTCGTCGGGGAGGAGTACAGAAATAAATTTTAAGAGCCCATTAAGTCAACAAAAATGGCTTCGTTGTGTGGATGGATGCAGGGTTATATCAATCTAACACTGCTAACTTTGACCTAAACTCGTAGTGTAGACCAGGGCTAATAGCTTTCTTTGACAGGGTAACAAGCCTTGTGGATAGGGGAAATGGTAAATATGGCATATCCTTAGCAAGGCTTTTGATACTGTCTCGCATGACCCTCTCGTAAACAAACTAGGGAAATGCAACCTAAATGGCTTGAAACTTGCTGGTTTGAGATACGTAGCTGTAGTCCACTCATTGAATAAATTTTCCTCTCAAACAGATCCAGTTTCTTTAAGTCTTTCTGTTTGGGGTTGCACTTGCTTGGCTCTGTCCATCCCTCTCATTGGCTGCCGACACAACTAGGGACCCAGGAGGAGAGTAAGAGTACAAGTGTTCATACCCCTTGGCTGGCATATCGTATTTCTTCTTTACTTCTTCGAAGAGGGCTTTTTATGTTAATTCCTTGGCATCAGAGATGGAGAACAGTGCCAGCATGGTTGGTGGGTATCGTAGGCAGATGTAGGCTGTGCCTTCCTGAACAGCCTAGCGTGGTCCTGCCCACACTCTGCCTCAGGCTGGTGGGGGCTGGCTGGCCTGCCTCCCGCAGGGAGTCAGGTCGGCTGGTGCTCGGGCTGTGCCGTGATACTAGTCAGCTCTGTGTTCTTGGGGAACCAGGGTGCAGTATCCAGCCTGTTTAACTCGTGAAAGGACATCCCCACCCCAGCCTCTGCTTGAACCAAAACTGATCAGAGAAAAGACTTGCAGAGAGCAGTGAAGGGTGGTGGGAGATACACCTAGACCCCTCCTGACAAGGGTGACAAGATTAAGGAAACTCCCCTAGCCTCATCTGCATCAAAGATGGGACAGGGAGGTATCTCTATTAGCCTACAGAATGAAGAACAGAGATTCCAAGGCAAGAACCGCACTGAACTATGCAACCAGAAAAGCAGGGATCTCTGCTTGAGATGTTAATGAACCTACGCCTGCACACACTCTGCACATACTTTAAATGACTGCTTTATGGAGCAGCTGGTACGGGAACCCACAAGGGGAGAGGCAACTCTAGATTTAATCCTGAGTGGAGCGCAGGAGCTGGTCCAAGAGGTAACTATAGCAGGACCGTTTGGAAATAGACCATAATACAATAACATTCAACATCCCTGTGGTGGGAAGAACACCTCAACAGCCCAACACTGTGGCATTTAATTTCAAAAGGGGGAACTATAAAAAAATGAGGGGGTTAGTTAAACAAAAGTTAAAAGGTACAGTGACTAAAGTGAAATCCCTGCAAGTTGCATGGGCTCTTTTTAAAGACACCATAATAGAGGCCCAACTTCAATGTATACCCCAAATTAAGAAACACAGTAAAAGAACTGAAAAAGAGCCACCGTGGCTTAACAACCATGTGAAAGAAGCAATGAGAGATAAAAAAACTTCTTTTAAAAAGTGGAAGTCAAAATCCTAGTGAGGCAAATAGAAAGGAGCACAAACACTGCCAGCTTAAGTGCAAGAGTGTAATAAGAAAAGCCAAAGAGGAATTTGAAGAAGGGCTAGCCAAAAACTCCAAAGGTAATAACAAAATGTTTTTTAAGTACATCAGAAGCAGGAAACCTGATAAACAACCAGTGGGGCCCCTTGACGATCAAGATACAAAAGGAGCGCTTAAAGACGATAAAGTCATTGCAGAGAAACTAAATGGATTCTTTGCTTCAGTCTTCACGGCTGAGGATGTTAGGGAGATTCTCAAACCTTAACTGGCTTTCGTAGGTGACAAATCTGAGGAACTGTCACAGATTGAAATGTCACTAGAGGAGGTTTTGGAATTAACTGATAAACTCAACATTAACAAGTCACCGGGACCAGATGGCATTCACCCAAGAGTTCTGAAAGAACTCAAATGTGAAGTTGCGGAACTATTAACTAAGGTTTGTAACCTGTCCTTTAAATCGGCTTCGGTACCCAATGACTGGAAGTTAGCTAATGTAAAACCAATATTTAAAAAGGGCTCTAGAGGTGATCCCGGCAATTACAAACCAGTAAGTCTAACATCAGTACCGGGCAAATAGTCAAAACAATAGTTAAAAATAAAATTGTCAGACACATAGAAAAACAAACTGTTGAGCAATAGTCAACATGGTTTCTGTAAAGGGAAATCGTGTCTTACTAATCTATTAGAGTTCTTTGAAGCGGTCAACAAACATGTGGACATGGGGGATCCAGTGGACATAGTGTACTTAGATTTTCAGAAAGCCTTTGACAAGGTCCCTCACCAAAGGCTCTTACGTAAATTAAGCTGTCATGGGATAAAAGAGAAGGTCCTTTCACGGATTGAGAACTGGCTAAAAGACAGGGAACAAAGGGTAGGAATTAATGGTAAATTCTCAGAATGGAGGGGGGTAATTAGTGGTGTTCCCCAAGGGTCAGTCCTAGGACCAATCCTATTCAATTTATTCATAAATGATCTGGAGAAACGGGTAAACAGTGAGGTGGCAAAGTTTGCAGATGATCCTAAACTACTCAAGATAACTAAGACCAAAGCAGATTGTGAGGAACTTCAAAAAGATCTCACAAAACTAAGTGATTGGGCAACAAAATGGCAAATGAAATTTAATGTGGATAAATGTAAAGTGATGCACATTGGAAAAAATAACCCCAACTATACATACAATATGATGGGGGTTAATTTAGCTACAACGACTCAGGAAAAAGATCTTGGCGCCATCGTGGATAGTTCTCTGAAGATGTCCACGCAGTGTGCACAGGCGGTCAAAAAAGCAAACAAGATGTTAGGAATCATTAAAAAGGGGATAGAGAATAAGACTGAGAATATATTATTGCCCTTATATAAATCCATGGTACGCCCACATCTCGAATACTGTGTACAGATGTGGTCTCCTCACCTCAAAAAAGATATTCTAGCACTAGAAAAGATTCAGAAAAGGACAACTAAAATGATAGGGGTTTGGAGAGGGTCCCATATGAGGAAAGATTAAAGAGGCTAGGCCTCTTCAGCTTGGAAAAGAGGAGACTAACGGGGGATATGATAGAGGTATATAAAATCATGAGTGATGTTGAGAAAGTGGATAAGGAAAAGTTATTTACTTATTCCCATAATACAAGAACTAGGGGTCACCAAATGAAATTAATAGGGAGCAGGTTTAAAACAAATAAAAGGAAGTTCTTCACACAGTGCACAGTCAACTTGTGGAACTCCTTACCTGAGAAGGTTGTGAAGGCTGGGACTATAACAATGTTTAAAAGGGAACTGGATAAATTCACGGTGGCTAAGTCCATAAATGGCTATTAGCCAGGAAGGGTAAAGAATGGTGTCCCTAGCCTCTGTTCATCAGAGGATGGAGATGGATGGCAGGAGAAAGATCACTTGATCATTGCCTGTTAGCTTCACTCCCTCTGGGGCACCTGGCATTGGCCACTGTCGGTAGACAGATACTGGGCTAGATGGACCTTTGGTCTGACCCGGTATGGCCGTTCTTATGTTCACACTCAGCTCAGCAGTTATCAGACCAATTCTAGTAATGAATCCTTGACTGATATCCAAAATACTGAAGCAACCTAATTGCATTGTGAGCTCCCTGAAGGGAACACCACCCATAGCTAGGAATAATCAGCCCCTATTGTCTAGCCTAAAGAAAACCCTTGAGTCATCAGTTTACCCATAAACAAATCTAGTGTTCTCCCTTGAACCATTGTTCTTACTCTACAAAAACCCCTATCTATGTTCAAGTAAGTGTTCTGATGCATAGATCCAAACTCTGCATCAGTTCCACTGGGATTTCATCTGCTCCTGACTAATTGTGCTGGGGGCTCTGCCTGTCTTCAGCACTCAAGACCCTGAGCTACCACCACCACCTGGGAACCCCAACCAGTTCAAGCTTCACGGACTGGTAAAATCCCACTCTCTGTCAGTTTTCTTTTCTACCTCAGGTATAGCTTTCTAACCCTGACTTGTTTGATCAGGTATAGTTTTCTACATATGACTTTTGTAACTGTTAATAATGTAACTGTTATGGTGGTTTAGGCTCTCCTTGTATAGTTATCACTATTATTCAATAAATAACTTCTATGATTAAAGCTGATTGCTTCCCTCTCTCTCTCTGAACTTTACTCTTTTGTGTTTTTAGCTTCCCCATTTACTCTGCAGCAATGCTTGTCTTACCTAAGATCCATGTAGCACCCAAAAATACTACGGGGTTTGCTCATCAAGTGGGTTACTACCAGTGCAATTGTAATGTGAAAGTGGGGATAGGGACATGCTGAACCTGTGACATAAGAGGATGGCAGCTTGGAAGTGCTGCTTGACCCAGACTACTTAGTCCGGGGGCATATAAGGGTGGCAGTTTGAAAGTGCTGTTCGATCCAGCCTGCTCAGGCGTACTATATTCTGGTGCAGTACCTGTGGCATATAAGGGTTGCAGCTTGAAAGTGCTGCTTCACCCAGCCCACTGAGTCCAGGGCATACAAGAGGTCAGCTTGAAAGTACTGATTGACCCAGTCCATTCAGGGGTGTGTGTGTGTGTGTGTTTCTGGAGGAACTCAGTCCTGGGGAACCTAGGTCCTGCAGGATAGCTCCATTGGGACGGGACTTGCAGAAAGGAGAAGTAGAGCTCCGTATGAAACAGAAGTGACACAAGCAGTACATTAATAGAATTGCAGACACACACACCCTGAAGAGTAACCCTAATAAATGAGCGTACCCCAAAGTAACAGGTAAATCTGGTAACAAATCGGTGGGGAAACGCAGGCAACACGTAATCCTAATCACATGGTAATTGTTGAGTAGTTGCTGTGGAGTAGGGAAACTGAGGCAAGCTCTCTTTTCCTTTTTTAGACCAAGTTCCTTTAGCAAGGTCTCTCTCGCTCATAGAATATTTGGTAACCTTCTGTTAAGAATCATGCTTAGAATACCTGTAGAACTGTGCAATACTGTAGAACTGTGCAGGTTATGAGTTGTGCCTTAAAAATAAAGATTTTAGAGCAATACTGTGACTAGTAAAAGAGCTGTCGGTGGGGATCATTAGTGAGATAAGTAGAGACGGCTGAAAAAGACCTTTTGGCTGCTTGCTTGAGACAGGAGAAAACAGGTTAGCAAGATGGGTAATGAAGAAGGGGAAATGCCTCTGGAAAGGGGGTGCTTTAAGGGTGAGAATCCACTGACTGAAGCTAGCCTGAGCTTTGAACAATATTGCACAACCTTTAAGCCACGGGAAAGAGGTTCTCCCTACCAACCAGATGAAAAGGCCTAGCGAAAGCTGTAGGGAGGTGCTGAACCCCAAAGAGGCATGAGCAAACACCAGGTGGAAGGACCTGGGTTTGGGGAAAGAATGTTCAGGCCAGTAAGGGACTGAAGAAAATGTGGAGTGAGGGAAAGTCTTGTTTAGATTTACATTGACATTTGAACTGTGATGTTTTAATAAATTAGATTTCAAGAACTAGAAGTGCTGTTTGACTCACAAGTAGTTCGGTATAGTTTTTGAGAAGCTGAAAAGGGGAAACTGTCTGAGGCAATGGTAGAGTTTGAGGCTGAATTGAGCATAGATACATTCTGACTACCTGCAGTAGCTTCCTCTCTGTGTAAAATTACCCATTATTGATACTTTTTATGTAGTTCCACTGGCGATAGCACTAGCGTAGAAAAGCCACCTGTATTGTAATCATTGTCTTCTAACACTGCGCAAAGCAGAGCTAGGTGATACACTGGTAAAAGACTGGCATACCAGCACTTTCACCATTGCTACCACCAGTGCAGTTGTTGTAGGTATTCCCAGCTCAGTTCACTGGGCCACCCTGCTCTGGAGCACATAAAGCTGAGTGCTCTCAACCTAGGAGACATTAGAATTATTTAATGTGTTTTGCTGGTTAGAATCCCCCCCTCCATCTTCCTGTATGTACATTTCACACTAGCTCCAAAATTCCATAAATGGGCTGTCATATTGACCCTGTTTTGTGTACTTTCTCAAGCTTTTCTTGTTCTATTGGTAGCATGGTCCAGGGTGAGTCCATTAAGATTTTGAATCAAGTTTTCTTTCAAACCAAAAAGTTTAAAAAGTTACCTACTTTATATCAGCGAAGGAAAAAACAGGGAGGTTTTAAGACTGGTTCCTAGTGTGGTCAGAGGATCAAAACGTCAATCTTAAAAGCAGAGCAGTGAAAAATTTGACTCAAGATGTCAATTACTAAATAGCTTCCTTCATGCTTCCTGAACATGATTTAATTAGCTCTCTATTTCTTGCTTTCTGGCCTGTTTGTTCTCAAAGCAATGGAGAGACACAAAAGTATGTATTAGCACCAATATATATTGAGAGATCCACTGTCTCTCTAAACAAAAAAAGAGTTGCTGGGCAATTGCCCATTATAAAGGACTTAATATGAACCAGGTTTTAGAAATCTTGAGGCAAAATACTAAATTTGAATTAAATTCAATATTAGAGATGTTAGCTGGAAGAGTCTCACAAAACAAGTGTTCATATTCAAATGACTGGTTTATCTACAGCAGGATCAGTCAAAAAAGAGAGAAGCAGAAATTAGAAAGAGGAAGAAAGTAAACAAAAAGGGGAAGAATTTTTAAAGGTTACTCAAAAGGAACAGAGACTAGAATGATGGGAAACTAAGAATGAAACAAAGACAGAAGCAACATAACCCAAGGCATATAGAGAGATGTCAAGTGGAAACAAACATAAAATGCAAAGACACTAAAGACAGACATAAGCCCTGATCCTGCAACCACTTGTGTACGTGAGTACTGCCAATGAGATTTAAATGTTTCAAACCCACCAAGACATTCACAAATCTACCTATTCTTACCATTGTTTTCATCCTCCCTCCCTCCCTCCTACTTTTATAGACCTTGTTAGACCTTATAGACCTGATCCTCCCCTCATCCACCCCTGACTCCCACCCAAAGGTCCACTAATCTGTGGATTTCTCTCTATGGGCACAGGAATCTGCCCATGCAATTCAATTGTAGAAACAACCTTACATCAAGCTTTTCAGAGCAGGAAACAAACCTTATATCTGTACAGCACCCAGACCCTGATGGGAGCACTACATCAGCATAAATAAAATAAAATAAGTATTACCGGATTGAAGCAGGAATCTTGCCTTATCTCCTACTTGTAAGGTGCCATGCCATCTTTGGCACTAACTAATATAGTAAGAACTCCCCTTCCATGCACTGCACCTTTTGCTACCCACTCAGTACATCTATCTGAATTCACACCACCACATTCTTATCCTCTCCTCCAAGCATCTGGTGGTGCTCGTAAGGGCACCAGATGGGGAGGACTGAGTTACTACAAAAAATTCTTTCCCAAGTTTCATGCTGGCGGCTCTTGCCCACATGTTCATGGTCTAACTGGTCAAAAGGTTGGGATTTGGGGTTAGGAAGAAATTTTCTCCCAGGTCAGATTGGCCAAGACTCTGGGGGGTAGGTTTCACCTTTCTCTGCAGCATAGGGCACAGGTCACTTAAAGTTTTAAACTAGCGTAAATGGTGAATTCTCTGTAACTTGAAGTCTTTAAACCATGATTTGAGGACTTCAGTAACTTAGCCAAAGGCCGGAGGTCTATTTCAGGAGTGGGTGAGGTTCTGTGGCCTGCAACGTGCAGGAGGTCAGACTAGATTATCACAATGGTCTCTTCTGACCTTAAAGTTTATGAGTCTACAATTCCTTCCTCCACATTATTCTCGGACGCTGTTGCTGCTCTTCTTCCCCTGATGGCTGTCATCTCTTGAACTTTCCTATCCCCCCTATTCTGGCCAGTTTCTACATCAGTTCGTGCTGCTAATCTCAAATCGTGGGCAAGTGGGGGCCTCCCATATGTATTGCCCATATGTAGGAAGTGGAAGGAAAAGCCACACACAAACATGTGGGGAAGCAGTTTCAAAAATGCAAACACTTTTTTCCCCATGTTCTATTAGCTGTGTCAGCTGCTTCCTGCAAGAATGCATACTTGGCAACTTCTCTTGCCTCTTGCTTGTCCTCTGCTCTCCTGTAGCACCCCCTGCTGCTTCTCCTCAAAACCTTCTTTGTTGGTTATTCAAATGATGGTGAATGGCAGCCCTGAAGACCCAAAAGTACCTTTTGTGCAACAGTATCTGCAGCAGGGATGTTTGAACTTTGGAGCCCAAGCTCTACAGCTACTGGAGCAGGATTTAGATGTATGGTAATGGTCTAGTCATTAAAAGACATTGAAATGCAGGTTTGGGTAGGACTGAGCAAAATACAGCACTGACACCAAGATTGATACAGGATAGTCTAGTCCAACAAGTACATAACTAATTTTTATCTGAATATTAAGATCTCATATAGACAAGCCTTTCAAGGCACCTTCCATCTACTAATTATTCACATAACTCCCTGTACATGTACATAGACACCTTTTGTATCTGGGAGTAATATCTTAATTTTATTATTTTCCACAAGTCAGAACTAACAGAGAACTCTCATCAATCTCAAATTAAAGGCCCAGTATTAGACCTCACATGGGATGGAGAATTTACTTCTCTCTGGACACTTCTTTCTTGGGTTTGTATAATTCAAATACACTTCTTAGATATTATGGTGCTAGGGGCTTTAGAAATGCTGTCAGATAGCATGATATTCTTAAGATTTCATAGCCTAAAATATGCAGAAAACTGACATTTATATCAGCCTTTCAAAAATATAGTCTCCCACATGCCAGCGGCAACTAGAATTTAATTCCTCCCCCCTACCCCGCCATCATCAAGGTAAAGTGCTGAAAAGCAGATCTTGTGCCCGATAATTTTTCATGACTATTTTGTAAAGCTGATTTAAAGTACAAGGAATCTGTTCACATCCATTCAGTTTGCAGTTGAGAAATGAGCAATTATTTTGTTTGTACTGTTGGATTAGTTTAATTAGAAAAGCCAGTCAAATTCCATAGGTCATCTGGACAAATAGAAGTTACAATCTTTTCAATGCTGTTGTGTGAAATGGCTTTTATCTGCTGTAATTAAGCCCTAAATTTAAGCAGACATCTGCCTAGTCCCAAGTTTCCATTATAAACAAGAACTACAAAAGATCACTTACACTCTTCGATAAATAAGTAGGCATTCATACAACAGTGACATCTAAAATGAGTACAAAGTTTGTGAAAGGCCAAAATCTTCCCTGAGATGCTAAAATAATGTATTCCAGCACTGCATGGCTTTGAGTATTGCTATTCATAAGACAAAAAGGAAAATGTACTCATTTCAGCTGTCAGTAGGGTTACTGAAGATTGATAGGCCCTAAATGTAACCTCTTGAATTTTTCTTTTTAATGTCTAGAGGATGATGAAAAATGATTATCCTTATCCTACCAAAACTAAAGGGTGCAGTGCAAGCTTCTCAACTGCATGACCCAACACCAATAAACTCAGCTCAGTGGGATTGCATATGAGTTTGTGCACATCACACCAGTCTTTTACTTGCTCTTTCTGCTCATTTCTTATGGGGGTGGGAGGGGGTGGATTACAGAAACGGACAAGAATTCTGGTCTCTGAAAAACCTGAGAGCCAATTTCAGTCTTTTGCCTTATCACAAAAACAGAGAATGCAAGGACAGCACAGGCACAGTACAAAATGAGTGTATGTGTAAACAAATGAAATAAATTCAGGTTTGATTGTTGCTAGATCACTTGTCAAGGAGCTGTGATTTTAAAATTGTTTCAGCTTTCATTTGGACTGATCAGATACTAGAAGCAACCATCTGGGGATGAAAAGTTGTTGTAGTGATAAGGTTTACATTTTTGGCCTGTCAGCTTTCTCAGTGTTCTTTTAACATATAAGCAGCATTTAGAAAATGGAACTAGTAACTATGCTCCCAGTAGTCTCAGGAAAATGTTCAATCTACTTATCTAAAGAAATATGTACTAGCTCATGCGAGCAGGGACTCTAATATTAGCCACAATTCCTTATACCAGAAAACAGTCTCTAACATCAATATTTTTTTAAATAAGAAAACTGTATTACTTAAAAGGGCCTTTTTTTTTTTTAACCTGCCCACTGTTCCTTGCTGTGAGCATTCAAAGTAAGAGGGTAGAATGGTTCAAATAATAGAGCACAGGATAGGAAGTTAGAAAATATAGATTCTATTCTTGGTTCTGTCACTAACTTGCTGTCATTTCTTTGCACCTCAGTTTCCTAATTTGTAAAGCAAAGATAATGATACTTTTACAAGGTTTAATTATTTCTGATTTACCCAAGTAAAACACTGGTTCGATAGATGCAGAAGAATAAGCATGACAAAAGCAAAACTGGCTGAGAAAAATTATTTATTCTTAAGCAGCTTTCTTATTGACCACTTGGACAGCCAGGTCAAGCAGCTAGATTCCTTCTAAACATTAAAACAGGAAGGTTTTATATTTTCAGTAAACCTGAAAAATTCTCTCTCAAACGACGAAATGTATTATGAATATTTAGTCAAATCTGGTATATCCATTTTATTTTATTTCAGCATAAGATTTATCCACTTCAAAAAGCTGGATTTAAGCCTAAATATTTTAACTTTTTCCTGTTCATTTTCCTTTGTATCCACATCAGTAGTCTTTGTTTTTTCCATCAGGATCTCATAAGCTGCCTGTGCTCGTGCAATTTCTTTGTCTGCATTAAAATGAACCATTTGTCTGTTCAGAATGGGAACAATTAAATTAAAGTCATTAATTCTTTTGTTTAGTTTCTTGATATCTTCTATTAATTGTTCACAAATCTGACTCCATTGTTTCTGTCTACATGGTGTCATTGGCTCTCCAAGTTTATTCCTAGATGCTACTATGTTCCTTCTTAGTTCCTCAATAGTTTCTCGTATTTCTTTCTGCATCAGAATCCATTCTGGTTGGTATCCATTATCTATTAGAATTCTGTTCAGGTTGTGAGTCATAGGATCAATATGTGGACAGTATGAAAATTTCTGCAATGGTTTTCCTTTACCGCTGAGGTTATCAAAGTCTCCTTTAGCCATTGATTCCTGGATGAGGTCCTCAACCAAACGGTCAATTGCTTGGGTTATTTTTATCTTCTTACTCTGCCTTATATCTTTGGCTATCATAGCGTCCATAGCATACTGGCTCTCAAGTTTCTGCTTTCGATATTCCATCACCTGCTCAGCTGCACGGTCTACTCTAAACTGCTTGTACTGTCTCTCTCTTTGACTTGGAGTCCCAAAACCAACACCTTCAAAACTTAAATACTGCCTGTGCTGCGGTGCTTTGGATTTGAATTTGGTTTCCTCTTCATCTTCATTTTCACTTGATTTCATTTTCTTGGCCACATCAGAAAGCACAGTTCGGTATGCTGCTTCTATCTGCATAAACATTGCGGAATCAGCTGTGATGGAACCACTGTCTGGATGATACTGTTTGGCAAGATTTCTAAATGAATTTCTTACATCATCTAGGGAACACCCCTCCTGAAGTTTAAGAAGTCTGTAAGAGTCTTTGATGTTATTTTTAGATTTGTAACTTGACAACATTCTATGCTCAATTATATAGGGATAAGGAAATATTTTTACTTTTTTGGGAATCATTGTTGAAAGTGCCCAGAGATGACATCCAATTTTTTTTGTCCATATGACACAAAGCCACTTCATATTTCTTCACATGCTGCTACATCCTAAACAATGACCTGGAAAAAATAAATAAAAAAAAATAAAAACACTGAACATAAAGTTAAACTAACATGTTGAATTTTAAAAGCCAATATTTCTTAAAAACTTCTGACATTAACTAGTTTTCATTTACTTCCAAAGATTATCAAAATACAGATTATTTTTTATGTACAAAGATCTTTATTTTAGAGGCCAACTCTCAGTCATACACTTGCCAAAATATATATAATGTAACAGCAGATTAGCACTGTTTACACACACAAGAATCCTGTATATACTACAAATGAAAATTCATTTGCAATACAGCTCTCCTAGTATCACAAAAAAGCAGTTCTCTTTTGCAGGGTAAATACCCTAGGCTTTACACAGGGACGAAGTTTTAGTATGTTTCTTAAAACACAGTTATGTCCTCTCTACATTGCAGAGAGCTGTCCTTTATAACTATGTTGAAGACATAATTGTGTAATAACAAAGCCCTGCCAATACAGTTGCATTTTAGTCAAGCTCTAAATATAAAGTACCCGCCAGCTGGACTCTATCCACACTTATGAATGCCCCAGGATCTATTTTCCATTGTATACTTAAAAGTTTATTGGATCAGACCCTAGTGCATTTTGCAGCATAAGTTAAAGCCATATTCATATTATTCAGTTATTTAGATGGCAAACTGCTGTACCCCAGCAGGATTCAAATATCCTAGATGCCAACCTCTTTTACTCCTGTTAGTAAGATAAAATAAATCTAGAACATTAAGTTTTTAATAAGAATAGAAAAGAGCAATAATGCCTTAACTTGGATTCTGCTGAGAAGACTGGTTGCTGAAAGTGCTGGAATCCCAAAGCAATTTTTTTTTCAAACACTTACATAAAAGATGATTTTTCACACAAAAATCAACTATAGAAAGATAGGAAGCAAGCAAAAACTATACACCAAACACACCACTGGAACAACCCATTACTGTTCATGAGAATCGTCAGCCTAATTCCTTGCACAGTACACTAAGATCATCTTTACTTTCATAGCCACCACCACCATAAACTCTTTGTGTCAGCTTGCATTACAAGATATAAAACTGGACAAGTTGAATCAATTACTGTTACTTAAATTTTATGCAGGTAGCAGGCTATCTATTTGGAAGAACCTTCTGAAAAGAGGCAAGATTAGAAGCATTCAATATTGATCATCTGTCCTGAATGCCTTGTAAAGGTACAACTGCACACATACAGGATCAAAGAACAGGTTTTTAAACTTAAGATCAGTAGGGGTTTCTTTTATTTTCTAATCACCTTGCCTTGTTTTAATTTTCTTATTATAAACACTACCACTGTGAATTCTTATGGCTTTGGTTATGCAGGAGGTTGGACTAGATCAGTAGTTCTCACACTTTAATAACCTGCAAACCCCTTTTACTAAAATGTCAAGCCTTGCAAACCCGCTCCTAAAAATTAATATTTCCAGGGATCTTCTCCTTTACCTGAGTATAAATTATAAAAGCAGTGATCTTGGACATATAAAATTTGTTTTTATGACATGCACACTATTATTTATCATTACAGTATTTTTATTACATTATGAAAATGGCAACACTCTTCCAAGATCTCAGTTTCGTAGCTTGTATCACTTTGAATAAGCCTGTTATAAGACAAGGCTCCTATGTTTCATCAAGGAGCATCAGATGTGAAACAGCATGAAGGTATTTAAGATGCCAACTCAAAGGGTATGTCTACATCTACAATTTTGCAGCGCTGGTTGTTACAGCTGTATTAGTACAGCGGTATAGGGCCAGCGCTGCAGAGTGGCCACACTTACAGCAACCAGCGCTGCAAGTGGTGTTAGATGTGGCCACACTGCAGCGCTGTTGGGCGGCTTCAAGGGGGGTTCGGGGAACGCGAGAGCAAACCGGGAAAGGAGACCAGCTTCCCCGCGGTTTGCCCTCGCGTTCCCCGAACCCCCCTGCAAACCGCAGGGAAGGAGACCTGCTTGCTCTGGGGTTCGGGGAACGCGAGAGCAAACCGGGAAAGGAGACCAGCTTCGCCGCGGTTTGCTCTCGCGTTCCCCGAACCCCCCTGCAAACCGCAGGGAAGGAGACCTGCTTGCTCGGGGGTTCGGGGAACGCGAGAGCAAACCGGGAAAGGAGACCAGCTTCGCCGCGGTTTGCTCTCGCGTTCCCGGAACCACCCAGCAAACCTCAGGGAAGGAGACCTGCTTGCTCGGGGTTCGGGGAACGCGAGAGCAAACCGGGGAAGGAGACCAGCTTGATTACCAGAGGCTTCCTCAGGTATGCTGGGATACCTGCTTATTCCACGGAGGTCAAGAAAAGCGCTGGTAAGTGTCTATACTTGATTACCAGCGCTGGATCACCAGCGCTGGATCCTCTACACCCGAGACAAAACGAGAGTACGGCCAGCGCTGCAAACAGTGAGTTGCAGCGCTGGTGGTGCCCTGCAGATGTGTACACCTCCTAAGTTGCAGCGCTGTAACCCCCTCACCAGCGCTGCAACTTTGTGATGTAGACAAGCCCAAAGAGTTCCTCCCACACAAACATTCAGGTCTTCAGCAGTCCAGGCAAACAACCCATGTTACAACAAAGCTTAAACTTGTTCTTCATAATAATTTAAAAAACAATACTAGCTGCCTATTTAATTTTAAAAACAGCAGAAAATATCCACCTCCCTTTCCATTTCTTATACTGAGTCTTGAAGTTTAAATCTCCTTCCTGTGATAGATATGCTTGCTTTGATCTGCTTAGCTCTGGGAAGTCCAGGGGTTTTGAGCTGCTGGCCCCATGCTGCCTGGGGTCCCTAGGGACAGCTCTGTCCGCCATTATGGAATTTTTCCTCCAAAAAAACCCTGTAACATTTTGCAAACTCCAGTTTGGGAACCACTGGACTAGATGATGATTATAGTCTCTTGTTGCCTTAAAAAAGAATGCAAATGTGCTAAATAAGATCAATAGACCATCTCTTGGAACTGAGTGCATTAGTCAGAGGATGAATCCCCTACAACTCTGTGTAACTGTTTTTCATATATTAATGCTTACTCAAAATAGTGTGTTGAAAGTTTTTATGCCCATTAGCCACTCTGAGTTGCTGTCAAATTAAGATTAGGCTCAGAATTAAACCTGCTTTATAATTATAATCTGGTTGGAAAAAAAAATCAGAATCTAAGTACTGTATCACTTAAAAGTACTTGTACAATCCACTACTCGTTACTATTGTTTAAATCTACCTATTTACCTACATGCCTTCAGCTTCCATCCAGGACACATCACACGCCCTAAAATACAACCGAATTTGCTCCGATCCCTCAGACAGAGACAAACATCTACAAGATCTTTATCAAGCATTCTTAAAACTACAATACCCACCTGGGGAAGTTAGGAAACAGATTGACAGAGCGAGATGGGTACCTAGAAATCACCTGCTACAGGACAGGTCCAGCAAGGAAAATAACAGAACACCACTGGCCATCACGTACAGCCCCCAACTAAAACCTCTCCAGCACATTATCAACAATCTACAACCTATCCTGGAAAACAATCCCTCACTCTCATAGACCTTGGGAGGCAGACCAGTCCTCGCTTACAGACAACCCCCCTCAAACCAGAAGCAAATACTCACCAGCAACTACACACCACACCACAGAAACACCAACCCAGGAACCAATCCCTGTAGCAAACCTCATTGCCTACTCTGTCCCCATATCTACTCTAGCAACACCATCAGAGGACCCAACCACATCAGCCACACCATCAAGGGCTCATTCACCTGCACGTCTACTAATGTTATATATGCCATCATGTGCCAGCGATGCCCCTCTGTCATGTACATTGGCCAAACCAGACAGTCCCTACGTAAAAGAATAAATGGATACAAATTGGACATCAGGAATGGTAACATACAAAAGCCAGGAGACAAACACTTCAACCTCCCTGGACATTCTATAACAGATTTAAAAACTATCCTTGAACAAAATACTTCAGAAACAGACTTCAAAGAGAAACAGCAGAACTAAAATTCATTTGCAAATTTATCATCATTAATTTGGGCTTGAATTGGGACTGGGAGTGGCTAGCTCACTACAAAAACAGCTTTGCTTCTTCCGGAATTGACACCTCCTCATCTATTATTGGGAGCAGACTACATCCACCCTGATCGAATTGGCCCTTTCAGCACTGGTTCTCCACTTGTGAGGTACTCTCTGTTCTCCATGTGTCATTACATAATGCCTGCATCTGTAACTTTCACTCCATGCATCTGAAGAAGCGAGGTTTTTTTACCCACAAAAGCTTATGCCCAAATAAATGTGTTACTCTTTAAAATGCCACCAGACTCCTTGTTGTTTGTGTAAATCTAGAAGTAATATTTGATTGTTGAGCATTTTAAATAAAAGCTGCTACAATTATGTATAACATTATATACAGCGGTGTGTGGTGCATTATATAAGATAGTTATGTAAGACCTATGCAAAATGGTATTTTGTACTATCACGCGGTACAGGCATCTGTGAGAAAAATTAAATGAACATTTCCATCTGCAAACACTCAGGGCAGGTCTACACTTCAAACACTGCAGCTGCACAAATGCACCTGTGCCACTGCACATTTAAGTGAAGATGCTCCTGTGCCATTGGGAGAGCTTCTCCTGTCGGCATAGTTATCCACCTCCCCGAGAGGCAGTATAACTGCATCTATGGGAGAGCTGCTTCTGTCAGCATAGTGCTGGCTACACCTGGGGATAGGTCAGTATAAGTACATTGCTCAGAGATGTGGCCTTTTCACACCCAGGTGACATAGTTATACACCAATATAGATCTGCAGTGTAGACCTGGCCTCACTTTGCTCACAGCAGTAGAAGGGTTACTCTAGACTCACCATTTATGGTAAAACTTGATTATCCAGCTCTAGAGCTACCTTTCCCCCAGCTCAAGCAATGCCTTCGCAGCAGCGAGTGCCAGCTGTGCAACGGTGTGGGGAGAACCCTAGAGATCGGGGAGGCTGGCTCACCGCATTACAACGACAGAGGAACAGCTCCGCGTGAGAGCAGACACGCTGCACAGGCCGCGGCCAGACTGGGGCTGAGAGGCCAGGGTGACGGGCCACTTCCGGAGCCGTGCAGCCCCAACCAAGGGGCCGCCTGTGGGTAACCGGCATTGCCCCGCTCAGGGGGCGGGGGCACAGGGGGACTGACACAGTCACCCCCGCCCCCACCCCAAGGCCTCGAAACAGCCCCCCGGACTCACTCCCCCCACCCCCGGGGCCGGGCCCTGCAGCGCCCCCCCCACCACCCCCGCCTATCAACGCCGCGGATGCCCGACACCGCCGCCTCACCTGGCCCCCTCCCGCCCCCGTTGCTTGGCGCATGCGCAGGGGAGCGGGAAATCACGCGCACGCTGAGGGGTGGTGTCTGGAAGCGCGGAGGGAGGGGCAGCTCCTTTCACCCCGCGCTCAGGGACGGCTCCTAGCAGCTCTCTCAGGCGGAGCGGCCCCGCCCCCTCCCATTCCAACGTGCCGCCTGGGATTGTGGGCTATGTAGTCCCGACCATAGACAGAGGCCTCTCGCGTCACCCCGATAGCTTCTGCGTCCGCCTGGCACGTGACAGGGTGTGGGTTTGTTGTGACCCCCGGCCTGCGTGAGAGAATTCACAGGGGCTGGGCGGGTGTCACGTGGGCGGGAGACCCCAGTGGGAGGGGGTGGGGAGAGGGGCTCTGAAGGCTGTTCGGATATAGCAGCAAACAATAAATTACCCCCCCCCCGTGCCATCTGTAATGTACAGCCAGCCCCGAGACAGTGTTCAAAGTGTCCCCCTCAGCAGCCCGGAACACCTGCAGCTTACTTGAAAAGCCGTGTCGTTGGGACCTAAGTGCCCTATGAAGTCCCTGGGAAATCAGAACAAAACTGTCAGGGCCAGCCAGCTGTTAATTTATCATGGTTAGAAACATGGTAACTTGGAAAGAACTGGGCATTCCTTATCCCGAGACAGGTGCTGGGTGAATGAACTCTCAGTGATGTCAATGAGAGCATCAGGCTTAGGTGATACCCTCAGTCTATCTCTTTGCTCGCTAACAAATGAACTCTTGTCTCCGAGATGCTGAACTTTCATATCTTTTAGGCAGTATAGTTATGAAGTGTGGTTTGTGCAGCAGTAGTTGCACTGAAGCATAATGGTATTTTTTGTGGGATAGCAGTTTCAGTTTATCTGTGTGTGCAGGGCTGGTGCAACCATTTAGGCGGACTAGGCGGATGCCTAGGGCGCCGAGATTTGGGGGTGCCAAAAAGCGCCCCCCAATTTTTTTTTTAATGGTTGAGCAGCCGCTGCTGCTGGGACAGAGAAGGAGTCTGAGCTGCCGGCGGCAGCCAGCAGCCCAGGGTGTCCCCTGGGTCAAGGCGCCGCCGCGGCAGCCGACAGCCCAGGAGGTCCCCCGGGTCAGGGCGCCACCTCAGCAGCCGGCAGCCCAGGGGGTCCCCCTGGTCAGGGCGCCGTCGCGGCAGCCGGCAACCCAGGGAGTCCCCTGGGTCAGCGTGCCGTTGCCGGCAGCCCAGGGCTTCCTCAGGGTCAGCGCGCCAGCAGGGCCACCCAGAGAGGGGGGCAAGAGGGGCAATTTGCCCCAGGCCCCGCAGGGGCCCCCACGAGAGTTTTTCGAGGCCCCTGGAGCGGGGTCCTTCACTCACTCCGGGAGCCCCGGAAAACTCTCGCAGGGCCCGGGCCCCTGGAGCTTCTTCTGCTCTCGGTCCTTGCTGGTGGGGGGCCCTTCCACTCCGGGGCGGAAGGACCCCCCGCTGGTGAATTACCGCCGAAGCGGGACCCGCTGCCAACATGCAGCCAGGTCTTCGGCGGTAATTCGGCGGCGGGGGGCCCTTCCACTCTGGGACCAGTTGCCGAAGTGCTCCGGAGACCCACGGCGGGGGCCCTCCGCCACAGAATTACCGCTGAAGACCCTGCTGCACTTCGGCAGCTGGTCCCGCTTCGGCAGCAATTTGGCGGTGGGGGGGCCCCGCGGCGGGTCTCCGGGGCACTTCGGCGGCGGGTCCCAGAGCGGAAGGGCCCCCCGCCGCTGAAGACCCCAGGCCCCCGGAATCCTCTGGGCTGCCCTGGCGCACCGCTGGCAACCCAGGGAGGTCCCCTGGGTCAGCACGCCGCTGCCAGCAGCTGCCAGCCCAGGGGTTCCACTGCGCTGTCCTGCTTGGAGAGGATGCAGAGCAGAGGTGAGCTGGGGTGGGGAGGTACCGCAGGGCTCCTCAGGCCAGAGGGTGGGGAGTTGCCACGGGGGCGAGCGGCACACTTCAGGGCAGGGGGGGGCGAGGAGCTGCTGCAAGGCGGGAGGGGCACAAGGTGGAAGTTTCGCCTAGGGCGCGAAACTTCCTTGCACCGGCCCTGTGCCTGTGTAATATTGGTTTCAAGATAATGTGTGCCCAACTCAGAAGTGATGTACATGGGGGTACAGCCAAGCCCTGAGATACAACCGTATTTGCTCCGATCCCTCAGAGACAAACACAAGATTTCTGTCAAGCGTTCTTAAAATTACAATATCCATTTGGTGAAGTGAAGAAACAGATTGACAGAGCCAGAAAAGTACCCAGAAGTCACCTACTACAGGACAGGCCCAACAAAGAAAGTAACGGAACTCCACTAGCCGTCACCTACAGCTCCCAACTAAAATCTCTCCAGCACATCATCAAGGATCTATAACCTGTCCTGAAGGATGATCCATCACTCTCACAGACCTTGGGAGACAGGCCAGTCCTCCCTTACAGACCGCCCCCCAACTAAGGTGACCAGACAGCAAGTGTGAAAAATCAGGATGGGGTGGGGGGTAATAGGTGTCTATATAAGACAAAGCCCTAAATATTGGGACTGTCCTTATAAAATCGGGACATCTGGTCACCCTACCCCCAACCTGAAGCAAATACTCACCAGCAACAACACACCACACAACAAAAACACCTATTCAGGAACCAAACCCTGCAACAAACCCCGGTGCCAACTCTGTTCACATATCTATTCAAGGGACACCATCATAGGACCTATTCAATCAGCCACACCATCAGGGACTGGTTCACCTGCACATCTACCAATGTGATAACTGCCATCATGTGCCAACAATGTCCCTCTGCCATGTACATTGGCCAAACCGGACAGTCCCTACATAAAAGAATAAATGGACACAAATCTGACATCAGGAATTACAACATTCAAAAACCAGTAGGAGAACACTTCAATCTCCCTGGTCACTCAATAACAGATCTAAACGTGGCAATTCTTCAACAACAAAAATTCAAAAACACACTCCAATGTGAAACTGTAGAATTGGAATTAATTTGCAATCTTAACACCATCAAATTAGGCCTGAATACAGATTGGGAGTGGTTGGGTGATTACAAAACCTAAACCTAATTTCCCCCTACTGTTACTCACACCTTCTTGTCAACTGTTTGAAATGGGCCACTCTCATTACCACTACAAAAGTTATTTTTCCTCCCTTGGTATCCTACTGTTAATTGAATTGTCTCATTAGACTGACCTCACACTTGGTAAGGCAACTCCCATCATTTCATGTATTTATACCTGCTCCTGTATTTTCCACTCCATGCATCTGATGAAGTGGGTTCCAGCCCACGAAATCTTGTGCCCAAATAAATTTGTTAGTCTCTAAGGTACCACAAGGACTTCTCCTTGTTTTTACATGGGGGTGTATCATGTTTGTAAATGGGCATCAGCTGCTGTATCAGATTGTAAATTACATTTTGGTGCTGCTATGTCTTGTGATTTTATTGCAAGTTTTTCAATATTTGATGTTTTTCTGATGTTCACTTATTGACGTCAGCTGATTACATGACACTCTCAGCTTTTATTTAAAAAAATTAAGTGTTTAGCTCTAATGGTTGCAGAGAAATGCTTGAAAAAGTGAACTAAATGCACCTCTAATGGCTCAGAACCCAGAAGGCAAATAACTCCACCCTCCCAAAATTCTCTATTTTTTTAAATTTTCATGAATTTTAAGCCAATCCCATGGGATTTGTTGAGCCCAGTTCATGATTTTAAATGCTTGGGGTAAGCAATATTGTACACCCAGTCAGTGAAATGATAGCAACACTGAAGCAAGAAAAGCCACTAACACATAGGCGCCGACTCCATGGATGCTCTGGGGCTGGAGCACCCATAGGCAAAAATTAGTGGGTGCTATGCACCTACTGGCAGCCAAGCTCCCCGCCCCACCTCACCTCACATCACCTCCTCCTCTGCCTCCTCCCCTGAGCGTGTCAAGTCCCTGCTCCTCCACCTACCTTCCAGCGTTTGCTGCTGCCAAAGAGCTGTAGCAAGCTCTGGGAGGAGCGGGAACGTGGCACGCTTAGGGGAAGAGGCAGGCTGGGGCAGAGATTTGGGGAAGGGGTTGGAATGGGGGCAGGAGGGAGTGGGGCCTGGGGCAGAGGGGGGGTCAAGCACCCACCAGTGCCAGTAGAAGTCAACGTGTATGCACCTACATAAGTGTGTAAAAGGAGGCCTGTTTTATCTTTCTTTACACACTTGTGATAGAATGTACCTCATGTGTCCACACCACACATACTACTGTAATAATCTTTGTACAAAGTATGCCTTGTGAGTTATTTGAAAACTCATAATTTTCTGGTCATTATTGTCCTGATAAAATGTGTGTGGCAACGTCATATGTGAAGTTATAATATTCCACTTTATGATGTTATTAACACATATTCCAAACTGAAGTTGGCAGACAGGTCTGTCTCAAAGGAATGTGTGCTCTGCTTAATTTGCATTTAAGCAATAAACGGAGTCATCAAGCAGGTAGGGAAACAAAGTATCCTCAATTAGGTGAGGAAAAAGAAGCAGGGAATATCCTTCCATATAGACTCTCTTGTCTCCTGAATATCATCTGGAGATGCATTCACAGCACCTGAAGGACAAAGGAAGCAGTGCTGAACTGGTGGAATGTGCCTGACCTAAGAAGTTTGATCAGTAAGACTGCTGAAAGTATATGGTGAGACACTACTTTGCTTGATTCTGATATAGTTTAAATCAAGCACCATCAGAGTTGTAACTTTATTTTCTTGTAACCATTTCTGACTTATGCCTCATTACTTGTACATCACTTAAAATTTCTCTTTGTAGTGAATAAACTTACTTTATTGTTTTATCTATGCCAATGTGTTTAAACTGAAGTGTCTGGGAAACTCCATTTGGGGTGGCAGGTTCTGTGCAAATTATTCATTTTAAAGCAAAGGAGACTTTTATATAAACTTGTATTGTCCAAGAGAGTGGTGGGTATTACAGGCCATACATTTCTGGGGGGAAATCTAATACTGAGGGTGTGTCAGGGTCACCTGCAGTATAACTAAGGGTAGTAAGAGCCCAGGTGTGGATGGCTGCAGCACACACAGAGACATCGCTTGGAATGACTTTCATGCTGGAGGCTACAGAAGCAAAGCATTGTAAAAGGCACCCCAGGTTAGAGGGCAGGAGGAATACAGCAACTCATTAGTCTGGATTGTACCCTGATATGTTGCTTTTCCCCTTGCTTTGTTCTTTGGAGTAAATTACACCAATTTATGTTGCTTATACTGTTTTATGAATATTCAATTTATATCACCACTTACATCCCCTCTGAATCTGGCCCTGTGTAGTCAGTTTGTTCTCCTTTTGTTTGATCTATATATGAAAACTGCAGCAAACCTAAACATTTACATGAAGTGGAAATGATGCCATGGAAGAAATGTTTTTGTTTGGGTGTAAGACATTTCAACAGTTTGTGTCTATTATTGTTCTCTCTGTTTATTATTGTATGTCTGTCTGTCTCTTTCTTACCCTACCTAAGAAAATTACTTAAGTCTGATAGTTGCAGTATGTTGTGGACAGTTAGAATGAATGCAAATTTTCAGTATCTCCCTCTTATGTGATTGGGTAGAAGAAGACAGGGTTTCAGAATTGTGAGGATCCTTGTTGTGATCTACACTGCAGGATCCCTGTGAATGTAAGAAGAAATGACTTAAATATCTACAGACCAAATTGTGCCTCAGCAGTTGTATGCTTGTTTGATCGGATTCCAACTACAGAGTCTCCCTCTGTTTGTCATTCCCTGGAAGAAAGCAAAAGAGAAGGGTGACTTGATAGGTGATGTTTAAGCTTATTGTAATGTGCATGGCTTTTTTTCACTGTGATGCTAAAATCTGGCATCTGTCCATCAATATGTAAGGAATTGGAAGGTGTGCATGTGTGGGATTATCCTGTTGTTTATTAATGTAAATGTATTTATTTTAATGATGTGAGAGGAATGTATTGCATTTTAGAGACACAAACTTTTATTTCTCACTGCTTCAGTGTGTGCTTGCTTTTAAGAAGTTCACACACAGGTCTTGCTCAGTGATATATCAGCACTTTTTGATTTATTTTTCTGTAAACAATTGTAGTATTGGAAACATGGTGTTAGTCACATCTCTTAATGCACTACTGGAAGCTGTTCAAATACTATGGCGGTGAGGGTGGTATAAGAACCTATAAGGAATGGAATAGGTGCACAATAAGTAATATGTTCTATCTCCAACACTGAATAAACCTCATTTTATTTTCCACAAGGTTAAAAGATTCCATGTCCTAATTCAGGATTAAAGGAAAAACATTTAAGTTTAATATGTGATAGATATTAAAGTAGATTTTGAACAAATTAAACTGTGTATTGATATTACTGATTTGAGATAGTGGGGAGTTACACATTCACATCAAGGAATGACTCTTCAGTATTAATTTAAAGAATCGCTCCCATCCTCTGACATCAGAAAAGAACAGTTTTTAACTTCTGTACTGTTACCAAAGATGTTTGTTTTATTGTTATAGAAAGTTGCCTTGAGAGTCATTACTTGAAAAGGGCCATACATGTGCAGTTAAATGACACAGACTGATGAGTATATTGACCAATGTCTCAGTTTCAGAAATTATAATCTTTGTTTTTATAGGGAA
Source organism: Gopherus flavomarginatus (assembly GCF_025201925.1). Taxonomy (NCBI): domain Eukaryota; kingdom Metazoa; phylum Chordata; order Testudines; family Testudinidae; genus Gopherus; species Gopherus flavomarginatus. Next base: position 202,220,465 of record NC_066617.1, read on the forward strand.
TGGGGAATATAGAGTTTGTGTGTATTACCAGCCAAAATACAGAACTGATCGGTGGAGAAGTAATGCCATATTATTTGTTAGTCTCCTGTGAGAAATCCAAAGAATGAAGACTAGCAAATGTTACATAGCTTTTTGGGGGGCATCCTGTTTTTTAAAGGAGTGAGTCACCTGCATTACCAGCAGGAGTTAGAGTAAGGAGGAGTACAGCTCACCCTCTTCTGCTAAAAGGAGAATGGAGCACACGCCCTCCTTCTTGTCCTTCTCCGTGGCTTGGAGAGCTTAGCTCCCCAAGAGCTTGTCGTCCTTGGCTATGAGATCAGCTCTCATCACACAGAAAAATTTGAACTGGGAGCAGAAGGAAGGGGTTGTCTCTGGCTGGGGAGTTTCTGGAATCCTTAGATGGAGCAATAGTGCCTGATGTGGCAAGCAGAGGTCTCTCAGCTGCGAGTCCCCATTATATCTCCTCTAAAGTAAGTTCCGTTCTTCCACCAGCTCCCTTTCCTGCCAAGATGCCTTTTTAAGTTGACTGCAAGAAGAGGGGAAGAGAGAGGAAAGCCCCCTCCTTTTTTTCTTCTGTATGATAGGAAAAGAAAACATGCTTTTTTTTAAGCACGAAGAGGTTTCTGCTTGTGTGTGTTTTTCCCGCCCCCCTGTCATAAACAGATAGCTAAGGGTTAATGTCTCTTTCACCTGGAAAGGAGTAACCTGTAACGCCTGACCAGAGGACCAATCAGGAAACAAGACTTTTTCAAATCTGGGTGGAGGGAAGTTTGTGTCTGACTTCTTTGTCTTGTATCTGTCCCTCTCGGCTATGGGAAGGATTTTTCTATCTCCTGCTTTCTAATCTTCTGTTTCAAAGTTGTAAGTACAAAGATAGGTTTGTTTTTTTTTTTTTGTATTTACATGTGTGTAGTTGCTGGAGTGTTTTGAATTGTGTTCTTTTGAATAAGGCTGTTTATTCATATTTCTTTTCAGCAATTGACCCTGTATTTGTCACCTTAATACAGAGAGACCATTTTTATGTATTTTTCTTTCTTTTTACATAAAGCTTTGTTTTTAAGACCTGTTGGAGTTTTTCTTTAGTGGGGAACTCCAGGGAATTGAGTCTGTAGCTCACCAGGGAATTGGTGGGAGGAAGAAGTCAGGGGGAAATCTGTGTGTGTTAGATTTACTAGCCTGACTTTGCATTCCCTCTGGGTGAAGAGGGAAGTACTTGTGTTTCCAGGACTGGAAACAGGGAGGGTGGCGTCCCTCTGTTTAGATTCACAGAGCTTGCTTCTGTGTATCTCTCCAGGAACCCAGGGAGGGAACACCTGGAGGGGGGAAGGGAAATGGTTTATTCCCCTTTGTTGTGAGACTCAAGTGATTTGGGTCTTGGGGTCCCCAGGGAAAGTTTTTTGGGGGACCAGAGTGCCCCAAAATACTTTAATTTTTTGGGTGGTGGCAGCTTTACCAGGTCCAAGCTGGTAACTAAGCTTGGAGGTTTTCATGCTAACTCCCATATTTTGGACGCTAAGGTCCAAATCTGGGAATAGGTTATGACATGAAAGCAGGAGACAGAAATCCTCTCATAGCCGAGAGGGTGAGATTTTTGGGTTTTCCACCTTGTATGTACCGTGTTATGTCCTCAGGAACACCATCCAAGAACTGCTCCATTTGTATGAGAAGGTGCAGTTCTTCCAAGGATTTAACATTGTGTCCTGATATTCAGGCCTTATAATTTTTTCCAACGTAGTAGGCGTGTTTGGGAAATGACACATCTGGTTTTCACTTTTGGGTTTTGAAACGCCGACGGGTATGATTCGGGGTTATCCCCATTCTGTATCTGGCCTTGGTTAGAAAAAGTTTATAGTCGTTCATGTTCTTCTTAGGCATTTCAGCTGCCACCTCTGCTAAAGGTCCACTGAGCTGTGGCCTCAATTCTACCATGTACTGGTCTTCAGAGATGCTGTACCCAAGACAGGCTCTTTTAAAATTTTCCAAGAAGACCTCGGTGTCATTACCTGCCTTGTAGGTGGGAAATTTCCTGGGATGTGGAACCATAATTGGTGAAGGGTTGTTAGGATTGGCTGGAGCATGCAGCCCAGCTTGCGCTAAGTCCAGTTCATGTTTTTTTCTGTTTTTTCTTCTCTTCACTTTCTTTTTGTTGTTTTTCCATTTCGCGGCGGTGGGCCACCTCTTCTTCTTGTAGTTTTCTGTGGTGGGCTGCATTTTTGGCATCTTCTTCTCTTTTATGGGCTGCCTGTTTGATTTGTTCTTCTCTTTCTTTCAGCTCCACCTCTTTTTTCCAGTTGTCGCCTGTGTTCTGCTTCTTTGATCTGTTCTTCGGCCTCCATTTTTGTCTTGGAAGGCATGGTTCCTGTTTTCTTGTGTTGGGGTGCCCTTTGGTGTTTATTGTCTGAACTGCTGGCTCTGTTGCCTCCTGGGGTCTGCCTAGCAACAGTGCCTTTTTCCCTTTTCCTCTAGCTAATTTTTTCAATGTAAAGTAAACCAGAAGAACCACTTTATTTGCATGTGTATTGTGCTGGTAATTGCCCCCTAATGGGAGTGCTATTGTCTCAAAAGACCCTTAATAGTTCCTTAATGGTTCCTTGCTTAATATGCAAGCCACAACTGCCAGAGAGAGCAGAGAAAAAAAATTCTCTCTGGTTCCTTTTAAAATCAAACTGTCTCTGTTTAAAAGCCCCTAGCAGAGAAAAGAAAAATATAATATTCCTACTGGCTTCTATCTATCCCACCTCTGCCACCATGTCATAACCTATTCCCAGATTTGGACCTTAGCGTCCAAAATATGGGAGTTAGCATGAAAACCTCCAAGCTTAGTTACCAGCTTGGACCTGGTAAAGCTGCCACCACCCAAAAAATTAAAGTATTTTGGGGCACTCTGGTCCCCCAAAAAACTTTCCCTGGGGACCCCAAGACCCAAATCCCTTGAGTCTCACAACAAAGGGGAATAAACCATTTCCCTTCCCCCCTCCAGGTGTTCCCTCCCTGGGTTCCTGGAGAGATACACAGAAGCAAGCTCTGTGAATCTAAACAGAGGGACGCCACCCTCCCTGTTTCCAGTCCTGGAAACACAAGTACTTCCCTCTTCACCCAGAGGGAATGCAAAGTCAGGCTAGTAAATCTAACACACACAGATTTCCCCCTGACTTCTTCCTCCCACCAATTCCCTAGTGAGCTACAGACTCAATTCCCTGGAGTTCCCCACTAAAGAAAAACTCCAACAGGTCTTAAAAACAAAGCTTTATGCAAAAAGAAAGAAAAATACATAAAAATGGTCTCTCTGTATTAAGGTGACAAATACAGGGTCAATTGCTGAAAAGAAATATGAATAAACAGCCTTATTCAAAAGAACACAATTCAAAACACTCCAGCAACTACACACATGTAAATACAAAAAAAAAAACAAACCTATCTTTGTACTTACAACTTTGAAACAGAAGATTAGAAAGCAGGAGATAGAAAAATCCTTCCCATAGCCGAGAGGGACAGATACAAGACAAAGAAGTCAGACACAAACTTCCCTCCACCCAGATTTGAAAAAGTCTTGTTTCCTGATTGGTCCTCTGGTCAGGTGTTTCAGGTTACTCCTTTCCAGGTGAAAGAGACATTAACCCTTAGCTATCTGTTTATGACACCCCCACCCTCCATTAGAAATTTAGATCGATTCTACCTTGAAAGACTCTACTGAACTAGTGAAATTATGATGGGTCAAGAAAAGGTTGAAAACTGAATAATTGTGAGGGGAGAGGATTTAATTCAATTTTATAAAAACTTTTTTAGTTAACACCTATTTAATTCCAGAGTGTAATGAGCATTTGGGATAAATGTTGTTTTTGTTAAAATGTCATCAAATTCAACCTTTTGTTTATTGAGAGCTCTCTCATCCTTTCATCAGTACTGTAAAACACACACTCCAGAAAAGTCTTCCGGCAACAACAGGGAAGATCAGACTTAACATTTCTGGAATTGCTAAGACAAAAGGCAGGGGAGGGAGGGGCAGGAAAAATAAAACTTCATAAAGAAGCAAAAAAGGGAAGAACCCAACTTCTAAAAAAATTGGCATAAGGTAAACTTTATTTCAAGGTAATCTAATGTACGTATTTAGCGTGTCTAATGTATAGTACCCTTACTCTGAAAAAAAGAAAAAACAATAGAAAAGATTTATTATATAAATAATCCTTTTCCCTGTAGATGCAGGATAAAGTCCCGTAAAAGAGGATATATAAAACTTCTTTAAGTGGACTTTATACTTGATCAGCTTCATGATTTTGGAAATGTATATAATCAATAATTATTTTATCGATATTGGTGCCATCTCTGCTAGGAACCAAAATCTCTTTCCTAAAATGTTACAGTTTACTAAAATCTATTCTTAAACATAATGCTTTTGTATTTAAATATTGTCTCTGATTTTGTTTGTAAGCTATACAGTAAGCTCCCCACAGATCATCTGTTCCTGAGAAAGATCAATGTTGTGTTGGTTGGAAAGCTGACATTTTTATAGTGTTCTTAATTTATTATGTATTTCGTGGCTATGGATTGGTTAATGTCAATAGCATCTATCTTAAAGGTCATATTCTGGGATTGGTTTTGTTCATGACATTTATATGTGCCCATTTTAATTTCATATTGGAAAAACTAAATCAGTAGATATAAAATACATTGCATATTATAGTGTTTCTGAAGTACATCAAAACACATCTGCCAAGAAATACTATTGAGATAATAATTTTAAATGTCAGTGTACAGTAACTCCTCACTTAATGTTGTATGTTCCTGAAAAATGTGACTTTAACTGAAACAATGTTAAGCAAATCCAATTTCTCCATAAGAATGAATGTAAATGGGGGGGTTAGGTTCCAGGGAAATTTTTTTTTGCCAGACAGTACAGTACAGTTGGGAGGTGCCCCTGCCTTACCCCACACAGGCACAGCCCACTGCCACAGGAGACAATGAGGCAGGCAAGGAGGCTGAAGGTGCTGTAGGCTAGGAGAAACACGGTGCGCAGTGGCAGTTTCCCCTACTCTGCAAGCACCAAGGGCAGGGGGCTCAACCCTTAGCCCACCCACTCCATCTCTTCCCTCAAGCCCCCACCCTTAACCCACCTCTTCTTCCCCCCCTCTTCCCCTTTACTCCGCATGCCACGTCCTTGCTCCTTCCCTCTCCCTCCCCTGCCTCCTGCCCACGGCAATCAGTTGGTTTGCGCTGTTTGGGAGGCAGGGGAGGGAGGGGGAGCCTGCGCACTGAGTCCTCACTGCTCCCCTTCCCTCCTGCCCCCTGAACATCACAAGCCAGCTGATTGTTGTGGGCAGGAGGCGGGGGGAGGAGGGGAAAGACGCTGATCTGCGGGGTCTGCTGGTGGGAGGGAGGCGCTGTGGGGGGGGGGCATAGGGGAGCTGATGGGGTGCTGCCAGCTGTGGACAAAGCCGGCAGCCAAACAACATTATAGAGAAACATTGCATAACTTTAAATAGAGCATGTTCTGTAATTGAGCAGGGACGTAAGATTGAAAAAAAGTTAAGCGAGAGGACATTAAGTGGGGAGTTACTGTATTGGGGGAACAACAGGTGTATTCAGCACATTATTCTATCTTAGCAGCATTCCCACTGATTTTTATAGTTTGACAATTGCTGTTTTTAAAAAATTACATATTTTAGTGCTCATTAAAGTTTCTGGATTGACATCATCCATATTGAAGACTACCTTAAAGGTAAGTTTAAAACAGCATTTATATAAGTTTTCCCACACTGCCAATGTGCCTCAGTACTTCTGTGGAGGAACTAGACCTAGATGGGTAGTTCAGTCTCTACACCAGGGATCGGCAGCCTTTGGCACGTGGCCCGCCAGGGTAAGCACCCTGGAGGGCAGGGCTAATTTGTTTACCTGCCGCGTCTGCAGGTTCGGCCGATCACAGCTCCCACTGGCCATGGTTTGCCGCTCCAGGCCAATGGGGGCTGCGGGAAGCAATATGAGCCAGGATCGGCTGAACCTGTGGACGTGGCATGTAAATAAACTGGCCCAACCCGCCAGGGGGTTTGTCAAAGGTTGCCAATCCCTGTTCTACATGTTGGCCTGTATACTTAAGGGATTAAATCTTGACCCCATTGAAGTCAATGGTAAAACTTCCACTGACTTCAGTTGGTCCATGATATCACCCAGAAGGCCAACACTGTTGCCAATCAATACCGTGTGTAATGCTGTATTTTTGTCACCTGAATACCTGTATGCTGGAAACTAGACTGAGGCCACCAATTATGAGTGGCTGTTAGAGACATAATTCATATGTTTTGTTTTTTCCCATAGGACTCCGAAATAAGTACAGTGACTGGCTTTTCACAGTCTGATGGCTGATCGAGTGCTTGTGATTGGCAGTGGAGGCAGAGAGCACGCTCTGGCCTGGAAATTGGCACAATCTCCACATGTAAAACAAGTGCTAGTTGCTCCAGGAAATGCAGGAACAGCCAATAATGGAAAGATTTCAAATTCAGGTAATAGAAAGCAAATAAATGATATTTCAAGCTGTGCACGTATATAGATGTGTGAATATAAACAAAAACTGTTCAATATTATATGTTGAATCAATAGAAATTAACAGTGTCTTATTCTTTTCCACAAAAGATACCACAAATTATACCACATGTAAATAATTTTTGCTGTTTTTTTTTTTGAATTGTCAGATTATTTTATAAAACACTCCTGGGGGCATTCTGCGTATGCACAGCATTTATGTCCCCCGCAGATTTCTTTGCTTCGCCATAGAAAAATGACTTTCTGACAGGGAAGCAAAGGGAAGCCACAGTGGTCATGCAACCCTGCCCAGCAGTATGTTTCAGGTACCTAGGGCAGTTGGCAGAGACATAAATCACCGTGGGGCAGGAGACGGGACTGGGGAAGAGCTGGCTGGTGGCTCCCACCCTGTGCTGGGCTCAGCTGTTAGTCACAGCTGGGCTGGAGAGGATGGGACTTCCTCTTCCCCTGTATGGCATCTGGGGCTGGGTCAGACCCCCCCAGATTTCTCCCCCGGTTGCAGAAAATTCTGCAAAAACTCCTGCCCGCCCCCCTCCACTTCCTTCACTCATCATTCCTCAGCTGCAGGGGGAGAGAGTCCTGTACAGAGAGCTGCTCCCCCATCCACTCAACCCCTGTGCATCCAAATCCCCTCATACTCAAACCCTTCTGCTGAGCCTCACTCCCTCACACTCAGTACTCCCCCAATAAGCCCCACTCTCCATGAACCTGGACCATCCCGACAAGCCACCAGCACTCGGATCCCTACTCCACCGAGCCCCAACTCACTGCACCTGGATCTCTACCGCATTGAGTCCCACTCTCCCAGCATCTGAACTCCCCACCGAGCTCTGTCCCCCCCCACACACACACACCTGGATCTCCCCCACTGATCCCAAACCACCTTTCACCTGGACACCCCGCAGATACCCATTAATGTTTCATCCAGAACCCCCAACAAGTCCCTGTGCATCCAGATCCCCCCCGACCATATCCCCCCACTGAGCCGTCCACACCCAGATTGCCCACACAGAACCCTCTCAACCCTAAGCCCCTCCACACTTGGATCCTGCCTTGCTGAGCCTGCCTGCCCACACAGGGACCCTGAGGTGTTTCTGGGGCAAGCATGGTCCTTGCGCTGTGTCAGGACTGGGTGCAACCTCACCACTGAGTCCGTGTCCTGGGGGGGGAAGCTGCAGAGTGATTTCCTATCTCTGTGCAGCCAGTGGCCTATGCTTCCCAGTGCCATGCTGGAGCCTCCACATTTACTTTATAAATAAAATTTGCAGAATTTTAAAATATCGTATACAGAATTTTAAATGTTTGGGGCAGAATTTTTACTTTTTGGTGCAGAATGCCCTCAGGAGTAAACCCTGTATCACATGTGTTTTGATATAGTGTCAGGAATTAAAGTAAACAACACATGAGACTTGAGGACAGCTGGGTCTAAATGAATACTCACCACTCCCAAAAACAAATACAAAGGTCCAAAAATTAACGGAGTGAAACTGATAAATCTATCAAATTCACAATGTATTTTAGGTTCTACCTTCTTCAGTGGTAAAGGATTTACTTCACTGTCACTGAATCTAACCAATATGTGCTTTAATGCTTGATTATGTGAGAATAGTTTATCTTGCCATTGTTCCTAAAGTACAGATCAATGAGAATCTTTCTGCTGATTTCAGTGGTCACTGGATCAGGCTCATGATTTACTCCTGGGGGAATTCTGCACCAAAAAAGTAAAAGTTCTGCACACAATATTTGAAAATTCTGCATATTTTATTTGTCAAAATAACACAATATAATCATGCCAGTTACAATTATTTTGGTAATTTTTTCAAAATATCTGTCAGCAAGTATGTCTAACAATACAGACAAAAAAAAGATTCTGTTTTGTTTTGGGGTTTTTGTTTTTTTGACAAATAGATTCCTCACGAGGCATATTAATACTGAACTTTGTGTAATTCATTTAAATGACAATACAGAATTGTATTTCCTGCACCTGTCAGAAGCAATGCAAAGACTTGGGGGAGTCAGGGGTATTGGGGGAGCAGAGGGAGAGGGAAGGAGCATAGTGGTGTGGGTGGAAGGTTTTGCTTTGAGAGGGGGATTGTTAGGGTGTTGGGAAGCCGCCCCCATGCAGATCCTGGCTGACCCCAAGCCTCTCCCATTCAGTCAGGCACATCTACCCCTTTCCCCACACCCCTCATCTCCATGGGTCTCTGCGGCTCCTCTCCACCATCCCCAGGCTCAACATTGTCACCCACAAGCTCCTGAGCCCATGCTCTAGTCTGTCCTCCTGAGTAGCCATTCTGAACCGCAGGCTGTGTCCCCCACCACCCCCACAGCCCTGTGTGCCCCACTGTATCCTAACCTGGCTCTGCGTACAGAGTGCTGTGATGAACTTTTACTCCTGGGGGAATTCTACAGCACTGGGTATAGAATTTTGCATTTTCCTGCATAAAATACATTTTGCCTAAGAAGTGCTGCAGTTCCATCTTCTGCCCATCAGAGGCAGCTCTGGTGCTAGAACACCTTTTTATTTTTAAAATGTGCTAGTCCATTTGTATAAACATGTTTTTAAAGTGTGTTTACTTGGACTACCCAAAATAAACATAGCGTAATTAATATTTAATGACTGTATATTTATCAGATATTGTGCATAACCTTCAGTTACCTATTCTGGACTCTGTTTATAGTTCTATTTCAGTTTTGATAATGTCTGTAAGGACTTAACACCCTTTAAGTCAGCTCTCCTTTTGCCTATAATATCCTATTCCAACACTGTATTGTCACTGTTTGGGGGTGGAATTATAAACTCCTGTCTTTGATTCAGTGTACAAGTGTTTTATACTTGTAACTTAATTATATATCTTTATTCTTTTCAGCTGTGTTAGTCAGCAATCATACTATCCTTGCCCAGTTCTGCAAAGACCATAACATTGGACTTGTGGTAGTTGGACCAGAGGCTCTCTTGGGAGCTGGTAAGGTTAGAATAAATTCTCTTGTTAGAAAAAGCCAAATGCCTTGAATTTATCTTAAAAGAAAAATAATCATATTGAAGTTTTAAACTGTATTCTACCTTAATTTAACTGAACTGTAAGAATATTCTAGGTTTTTTTCTATACTGTACATATGAGATCATTTTATGTCTAATTTTTGCTTCATTGCTGTGTACATGTTAGACATCATGTGGGAAATGTAAAGTAACTGGATGGTCTCACTACAAGGCTTGTAAAATAAGATTAAAGGTCTCTTGAAACCAAATGATGAAACAGGTAGCTTAATCCATTTGTAAAATAACACTTTGAGAATTAAACTGTTCACTATAGCAAAGGACGTAGCAGGCTGCTTAGATGGTGCTTTGGGAGGTACTTAAGAACATAAGGACGGCCCTACTGGGTCAGACCAATGGTCCATCTAGCCCAGTATCCTGTCTTCTGACAGGGGCCAATGTCAGGTGCTTCAGAGGGAATGAACAGAACAGGTAATTAACAAGAGATCCATCTCCTGTCTCCCATTCCCAGCTTCTGGCTAACAGGGGTAAGGACACCATCCCTTCCCATCCTGGCTAATAGCCTTTGATGGAATCTATTCTCCATGAACGTATCTAGTTCTTTTTTGCCTCTATGCAAAATGACATCTTGAATTCTGAATGCAGATCTGGTTGCTCCATCTCAAAAAAGATATATTGGAATTGGAGAAAGAACAGAAAAGGGTAACAAAAATGATTAGGGACTTTTCAGCTTGGCAAAGAGATTGCTAAGGGGGGATATGATAGAAGTCTATAAAGTCATGACTGGTGTGGAGAAAGTAAATAAGGAAGTGTTATTTACTCCTCATAACAGAACAACTAGGGGGCACCAAATGAAATGTAGGCTTCCATGCTAACAGCACCCTGAATATTTTCAAATGAGGGATGAGAAAAAAAATAAAATGGTAATAAAGCACACAAACCTATCAGTAATGTAAAGATATGATAGAATAACTGCCTTCACCAAACAAGGACACTCCACTAGAGAAATAGATTGCATTATGGAATGGTCACCCAAATACCCTGAGAGAACCTGATTCAATTCAGAATAAAAGAACTCTCCAACACACCCTCCTAGTTGTCACCTACCACCCCAAAATGGCACACACAGGGGGTATCATTAAACAATTACAGCTTATACTTGATGGGGATCACATCCTGAAAGAAATCTTTCCTGAACCCCCTCTTCTGGCCTTCAAACAATCCCCCAGCCTTTCCAAGCTCATTGTCAAAAGCAAGCTCCCCACAGATCAGGACACTCCGACTCAAAGCAGCACCAGACCCTGGCATAACAACAGATATAAAACCTGCAGACATATGTCCACTGCTAGGATGATCAACTCCCAGCACAATGCCCTTTTCAAGATCCATTGGTCCTACACATGCCTCTCAAAATATGTAATGTACCTTATCCAGCACACTAAATGCCCCAATAACAACTGAGTGGGTGAAACCAGACAGCACTATGCCTTGAATTCACACAGAAAAATGACAAAAGACAAAAATACTGTGTCACCTGTGGGTGAACACTTTTCATGAAATGACCACTCCATATCTGACCTCTAGTTCTCATCCTCAGAGGAAACCTGCACAACATCTTCAAAAGACGAGCCTGGGAGCTTAAATTCATAACATTGCTAGTATCAGAGGGATAGCCATGTTAGTCTGGATCTGTAAAAGCAGCAAAGAGTCCTGTGGCACCTTATAGACTAACAGACGTATTGGAGCATGAGCTTTCGTGAGTGAACACCCACTTCATCGGATGCATCAGGACTCTTTGCTGCTATAACATTGCTAGACACTAAAAGTTATGGTCTTAATACAGAAACTGGATTTATAGCTTATTACAACAATGTATAACCCATTAACCACCCTCTCCCTTTTTTTTTTGTCCTATGACTGGAGAGTTAACAGGCCACTTCACCTTGAATGGTCTCTTAGAGAGTGTGTTAACTACTTATGCTAAACAATCTGTCCCACCTTGTATTTACTTCTGACACTCTTGAATACCTTTCCCAAACCTGAAGAAGAGCTCTGTATAGGCTCGAAAGCTTGTCGCTCTCTCTCCAGCAGAAGTTGGTCAAATAAAAGATGTTACCTCACTCACCTTTTTTCTATTATAGCAGTGGTTTTCAACCCCTTTTTTTTTTTTCATTTGTGGACCTCTAAAACATTTTGAATGGAGGTATGGAAATATTAGACAAAGTCTGCAGACCCCCAGGGGTCTGCAGACCATAGGTTGAAAACCATGGTCTTATAGAATAAAAAGGCCATCTTAGGTAGACATCTGAATATTTGAGTGCATTTATCTTTTGGCACTTTTCAATTACTAGGAATTGTGGATGACTTGATGTCAGCTGGAGTTAGATGTTTTGGTCCCTCAGCCAAGGCAGCTCAGCTAGAGACCAATACAAGCTTTGCCAAAGCCTTTCTGGATTGTCATGGGATCCCAACAGCAAGAGGGAAAGCATTTGCCGATCCTCAAGAAGCTTGTAGCTTTATTACCAGGTAAACCATCCGTCACTTGAAGCTTATTCACTTTTTGAAGTATCTTGTATATTTGTTCTTACCCATGGGTGGCAAGTATAATAGACCAGGAAAGACTAAACCTCCCCTGGCAGAGCCGCTGCTGCGGGACAGTGTGTTGTGGGTTTTTGCTTATTATTATGCGCTATGCAGGTTTCAGGGCAGCTGAGGCAGCGGTATTTGCTACTCAGTTTCCTGGGTTCATCAATAATCTCCCTGGACTCCAGAGCGATTACTGATGAACCCGGGAAGCTGAATAGCAGATACTGCCTCCTCAACTGCCCCGAACCTGCATAGCACATATAAAAAGCTCAGCATTCACCTGCTGGGTGTCTGAAGGTCTCAGGAGACGAGGCACACTGCCTTTCCCATTCTCCAGCTCGGGTTGGTCAGCCAGCACAGCAAGGGCCAGCCCGGGTCTCCTCCGTTTGTGATAGGAGTGGATTGGGGTTCCGTCGGCCCAGGGCTTCTCCGGCCATGGGAGGAGGGGCGCAGGGCTCCTGCTGTGGGGAAGCGGGGCTTCATCTGGAAGGGGTTGGGCCATGGGACTAGCCTCCCCAATGTATGTGGAGGGTCCTCCCACCGCCCATGGTCCTACCTCATGATATTTTCTTTTACTTGTTGATACTTTATTAGCTACTAGTTGTCATTAAGATGCTTTAATAATCAAAGACAAGGGTAGCTATTGGGCAACTGTGATGGCACTGAGGGCCACAATGGCAGTTTTTCAAGTTTCAGCTCAGAGATCATAGAGGTTTTTCTCTGTTAAACTACATAAGGATAACAGTTGGCCATCCATGATAAGAGAAAAAACTGATCTAAGAAAAATAACATTGTATTTAACTAAAGTTTTCTTCAGCTATTTCATATATGGATCAGGCTATCCTGTGCGCAATCACAGATGACTATGTTATTCCTGGAGCACTATGAAAGGATACACATACTCACAGCTGAAGCTTAACTCCTTACTCATTTAAGGCTAGATTGCATATTCCTTACTCATGTTGGTGAGCAGTGACTCTAAGTAGTCCCACTGAAGTCTGTAGGATTCTTTAGGGGAGTGACTCTCAGTTGTGAAAGGGGTTCACAATCTGGCCTTGAGTAGTGATGCTCCATTACCATAGTGCAATTGACCACAGAAGAAAGCTACGGCTGTACAACTGTTCTGTCCTACAGCCATGCATTGGGTCCACAAATTGTGTTTTCTCTTACGTCGGGTCTTACATATGGTACTATCAATGAGAACAGGCATTTAAAAATAAAATCTTTCTTCATACTAATTTTGCTCAAACAAGTTCTACTACACTATTTTCTATTACAGTTGTGCTAAGGAACTTTAATATGTAAACAATAAAAGAACCTACAACACAAAGAAGAAAAGCAATCGCAGATCGGCATGCCATGCACTGCAGAATATGAGCTTTTTTGCTTGCTCCTGCTCCTATTGAAATCAAGAATTGGGCTTTGTGTCAGTGGATTAAAATATGAAAAAGAAAACATGCTATATCAGAAAATGTGTGTCTGTTTGCATGCTGGTGTTATGAATAATCTGTTCAAATATTCCATTTAGTTTTGCTATCCAATATCTGAGGGAGGAGGAAAGATGTATAAAATGTGATTAAACTATCTTTCGGAATTGGATAATAAATCATTTGATGCTCAAAGAATACATGCTATAATGTCGAGTAAAATACACCATATTCCTCATGTAACAAAGTAGCAGAATCCCTGCTTTAAGTGCAAAACTCAGCATTAATTATGACTGTGACCTGCACAGTGAGCAAATGTCAGAGCCCACACTAGTCCTCAGGAGTTCCTGGTTACCAGTCCTGTGCTTAGGCCACAAGACCATATTAAGTCTATCTGAAAATATGACATGTAAGATTGGCACAAGCAGGTACATTTTAATGTATTATTCCTCAGAAAAAGGGGAAAATTTTAGAAGTGTTCAGCTTAGAAATGTACCTTTTAGATGATGCACTGGAGATGTCTGATCCTGACTCTAATGTGCCCTGCCATCACTTATAGCACAGACTTTCCTGCACTGGTTATAAAGGCTAGTGGCCAAGCTGCTAGAAAAGAAATAATTATTGCAGCCAGCAAAGAGGAAGCCTGCAGAGCTGTGCAAGAGATTTTGCAGGTAAGCTACACTTTGTTTAATTACTGTGAGGTCTGATTCTCATTGCTCGGTGACCTGGAATAAATGAATTTGGGGATTTCACTCAATTCTAGGCCAGGCAGACAAGTGTTTTTCATCACCAAACCCACCACTTTGTTTGCCTGAGAGCTGAATGGACCTTGAAACTGAATTATTTTCTTAACCTAAGGAGGTCCCTCCAGCTCAGGGCTGGTGTACTGGGAAGCTTACTCTGCTGCTATCTATGCTGTATCTGTTCTCTGGGTAAAAGGAAGGCTTCAGTCGCCAAAACTGTCTGTTTCTTGTGACTGTGGGCCAATTTCCTGATGCCTTGCCCAGGCACATATCTGGGCAGAGTTCCTCTGGGCGGCATCTATTGATTCTTTTGACCCTTTCTCATGGCAATGGGTGTTGACCAGTGTTCTTTGCTCAGTTTCCCCCTCTAGATCCCTCATTTTGTATGTAATCAGTTAAGTTCTGGGTTGTGTGATGACTTTCTGATCTGAGGGGGATGGTCTTTTCATTGCTCTGGTTGTCTCTGCACAGAATCCCAGGATTAATATAAACTGGCTCTTTTCATATACTTTGTCTTTCCTTCTCTTTGCAATGCTTTTCTTTTCTAAAGAGAAGACATGATCTAACTGATGGATGTCACAGCTAATAACTAAAGAATATTTTTGCAGGATAAAGTGTTTGGAAAGACTGGAGAGACGGTTGTCATTGAAGAACTTCTCGAAGGGGAAGAGCTATCTGTATGTTCAGTTTTGGCTCAATAGTTTGGTCACAAATCCTTTTATGCACTTGTATTGTTACACTTTTTGCCTAAAAGCATGAATTCTTCATTTTAACTAGTCTGTGTTTTATATGGCAACCACATAAATATGTAAGACATGGAGTCTGATGTCAAGTTAATTAATATATATTCTCAGTACAACTCTATTCTATGTTAACCATAAATACGCAGTAACTGTGATCTGTGGGGGTGAATTGATTCTCTAGAGGAGAAAGAAAGAGTTTGCTGATTTTTAATATATACACTTTGCTGTAATTCTTACATTACATCCTAAATTGTTGTCCTAATGCTTAGTTCACTTTTCATATCTGTAAATAAGTTGTGGTGCCTTCCTTGCCGTAGACTATGTTACTCATCTGCAGGACAAAATTTAAGCTTACCTATATAGCACAGGTCTGGATGTTGTGCCACAGTTACAAGATGAATTCTCTACACAAGATTTTATTCCATTACCAAAGATAATCTTTTGCTCTCTTTTTAGAACCTGATCCTAGAAATATTTACACCCGTGCTTAATTTTAAGCACTTGAATGGTTCCAGTGAAGTCAGTGGGACTACTCACATGCCTAAAGATAAGCATAAATTTAAGTGGGCTTGTTGGATCAGGACCTTACTGTGCCCAGCCCTGATAGTTTGGTAAAAGGGAATTCTTATATGTGGCCCTCACCAGTCAAAACCATTGTCTCCAGAAATCTTTGTTAATACCTAACTATATAATTAAGACAGGCTACTCCTTGTAGTCAATGGAGTTACAACAGGATGAATTTGGCCCACTGTTTTCTAGTTTTGAACCTTAAATACTAATGACAGGGCTAAATCTGTGGCCTTCTGAGCTGATTTCAGTTAATACAGAACATAACCATTTGAGTACATTCTGTGTTTGTTTTCCTTTACAGTGCTTGTGCTTCACTGATGGTGTCACTGTTGCTCCCATGCCACTAGTCCAGGCCCACAAACAGTTAATGGATGGAGACCAGGGCCCAAACACTGCAGGGATGGGAGCTTATTGCCCAGTACCACAGGTGTAGTGATCTTTTGATTTTATTTTCCAAATTTACTCATGAAATGTAATTAAGCATTGATTAATTTGTTAATAAGGGCTCAATCCTGTTGCCATTATGTAAGCAAAACTCCCTGTGAAGTCAGTGCTTAGTTTGCATAAGGATATGGAGCCCCAGTCCTA
The DNA here is from genome assembly GCF_025201925.1 of Gopherus flavomarginatus. Lineage (NCBI taxonomy): Eukaryota > Metazoa > Chordata > Testudines > Testudinidae > Gopherus > Gopherus flavomarginatus. The sequence continues at coordinate 202,236,654 of NC_066617.1, forward strand.
TTATTCATTCTTGGACTTCAGGTCTAAGTTCTGGGAAATGGTCTCCCTTGTGGCTTTTCTGTTAATTTTAGGAATGGGTGCCTCCCAAGCTGTTAGCAACTTTGGAAATGAGCATACACTTAAAACAGTGGACCTGTGTAATTCCCGACATGTCCGGAGGCTTTCTGTATCTTAAACATGACCTTAGTTAATGATTTCAGAATTGTTATATTTTTTGGTAACAAAGAATGTTTGTGACCAGCTGCTTAATGCAGTTAACATTAACCTGGAGAAGGAACACAAGCAAGAACAGGTTAAAGAATATTTAGATAAGTTAGATGTATTCAAATCAACAGGGCCTAATGACTGAGGATATTTAAGGAGCTAGCTGAAGCATTAACATTGATCTTTAAGAACCTGTGGAGGATGGGTGAGGTCCCAGAAGATTGCAGGGCAAACATCTTTCAAAAAGGTGGGGAAAGGGGGACATGGAGAATTATAGACCAGTCAGCCAAACTTTGATACCTGGGAAGATACTGAAAGAAACTATCAAACACATTTTTAAGCACCTAGAAGATAGTAGTATGATAAGTAATAACTAACAAGGATTTGTAAAGAATAGATAGTGCCAAATTAACTGAATCTCCTTCTTTGACAAGGTTATTAGCCTAGCGGATGCAGGGGAAGGAGGGGAAGTAGTAGATGTATATATTGTATCCTGATTTTAGTAAGACTTTTGACATAGTTCCAAGTGACATTCTCATTAACTACTAGGGAAATGTAGGCTAGATGAAATTACTATAAGGTGGGTGCACAAGGGTTGAAAGACCATACTCAGAGTAGCTATCATTGGTTTGCTGTCAAACTCGGGGGGCATATCGAGTAGGGTGCTGCAGGAGTCTGTTCTGGGTCCAGTACTATGTTTATAAAATTTGTGGATGACCCCAAGCTGGGTGGGCTTCTGTAAGCATTTTGGAGGCCAGGGTTGTAATTCAAAATGACCTTGACAAACTAGAGAATTGGTCTGAAATCCGCAAGGTGAAATTCAGTAAAGACAAGTGCAAAGTGCTACACTTAGGAAGGACAAATCAAATGCATAACTGCAAAATGGGGAATAACTGGCTAGTTAGAGGGTAGTACTGCTGAAAAGGATCTGGAGGTTATTGTTGATTCATATTCAATTTGTGATCTATTAATAACATTCTTGGGTGTATTAACAGGAGTGTTGTAGGTAAGATAAGGGAGGTAATTGTCCTGCTCTGCTCAGTACTCCTGAGGCCTGCCTGGAGTTCTGTATACAGTTCTGGGCATAGGCGCCAAGGATGCTTAGCACTCACTGGCAGCCAACCTCCCACCTATTCCTCCTCCAAGCGCCTCCTGCCGATCAACTCCTGCCCCTCCCTCCCAGTGCTTTCTGCCTTCCGCTATCAACTGTTCCGTGGTGTGCAGGAGGCACTGGGGGTGGGGGGCAGGAGGAGAAGCGGGGATGGGACATGCTTAGGGAAGGGAGCAGGAGGAGGTGGGGTGCAGGTGGGATGGAGGTGGAGCCTGGGGGGAAAGGGTGAAGTGGGGATGGAGCCTGGAGCAGAGGTAGGAACTTGGGGAAAGGGGGGGGGTCTGGGGCTGAGTCGGGGTTGAGCATCCCCGGGGAAAGGAAGAAGCTGGTCCTTGTGGTTCTGGGGCTACATTTCAGGAAAAGATGTGGGCAAATTGGAGAGCGTTTAGAGGAGAGCAACAACAATAATAAAAGGTGTACAAAACCTGACCTATATGGAAATTTAAAAAAAAACTTGGCATACTTAGTCTTGAGAAAGAAGACTGAGAGGAGACCTGGTAAGTCTTAAAATATGTTAAGGGTTTTTATAAAGAGGACTGTGATCATGTGTTTTTCATGTCCACTAAAGGCAGGAGAAGAAGCAATGGGCTTAATCTGTAGCAAGGAAGACTTAAGGAAGACTAGGAAAAACTTTCTTTATAAGGGTAGTTAAGTATTGGAATAGGTTACTGAGGGAGGTTTTCGAATCCCTATCATTTGAGGTTTTTAAGTATAGGTTAGACCAGGGGTTCTCAGACTGTGGGTTGGGACCCCAAAGTGGGTCACGACTCTGTTTTAATGGGGTCACCAGGGCTGGTTTAGACTTGCTGGGGCCTGGAGCTAAAGCCAAAGTCTGATTCCCACCGCCTTGGACCAAAGCCCAAGCCCTGGGTGGTGGGGCTCAGGTTATAGGCCCCCTGCCAGGGGTTGAAGGCTTTAGGCTTCAGCTTTGCCTCCACCCCCACCCCACCAAGAGTGGTGGGGCTCAGGCTTTGGCTTTGGGCCCCCTCAGCCTTGGGCAGTGGGGCTTGGGTGGGCTCAGGCTTCAGTTCCCCCTCCTGGGGGTCATGTAGTAATTTTTGTTGTCAGAAGAGGGTTGCGGTACAATGAAGTTTGAGAACCCCTGGGTTAGACAAACATCTGTCAGGGATAGTCTAGGTATACTTGAACCTGCCTCAATTCAAAGCGCTGGACTCAATGACTTCTTAAGATCCTGCAGAAATAACAAAATATGTTGGGTGAAAATCGGCATATAGCAAGAGAATGTTATGGTTTTCAGGAAAAAAAGACAGTGTTGAAAAGAAATGTCGTGCGATAGATCTTTAACCAGAGAAAGAGCTTTTTAATAAATAATATCTTGGTGTTATCTTAATACATTTTCACTGTAATTTAAATTCAGGCACTTCTTCTGAAAACATGACAACTTAACTGGTACAAAATAAATGGGTTATGTTCAGTGCTTTTTAAGAGATGAGATGAATTAATTATAAGAGGAAACTTACCACAAAAGGCTTATGCCAGGGGTAGGCAACCTATGGCATGGGTGCCGAAGGTGGCACACGAGCTGATTTTCAGTGGCACTCACACTGCCTGGGTCCTGGCCACCGGTCTGGGAGGCTCTGCATTTTAATTTAATTTTAAGTGAAGCTTCTTAAACATTTTAAACTTTATTTACTTTACATACAACAATAGTTTAGTTCGAAAAACATTAAAATGTATTACTGGCATGCGAGACCTTAAATTAGAGTGAATAAATGAAAACTCGGCACAGCACTTCTGAAAGGTTGCTGACCCCTGGCTTACGCTCTCAAATTTGGAATTGCTCATCAGATTCCTGAAGCTCTTCTAGAGAAAATTAAAGACTCTATCCTGCAACCTATTGTTGATGGTATGAGACAAGAGGGAACAACATATGTAGGTAAGTGCTAACCTGAATGGCAGAGTAAGGATATGCCAATTAATTCTATTGAATAACGTTTGAACTCCAAATTATCTCCATCAAAGAAGAATGCACTAGTTTCCCATGCTATTTTAAATCTCCCCAGCATTGTATATATCTCTTCCTTTGAGAGAAACATCATCATTTCTACTCTGGATGAGATTTCAGGAGTTTTATTGTGCTTGCTTTTTTTCTCATAGTTGGAGAAGTGGAGGGACTATGAATTTCTGAGCTATAAAACAGAAATACCAACTGGATTGTGAGGGACTTGTTAGTTGCATTGAACAGTAGGGAAACCTGCATTGATTTGATCAGTCACTTTCCTCAAAGGGAGAGAACTGAACTATAGTAGTCAAAAGATATTGAAGTTTTTCTTTTTTACAAAACTAAATTTCTAGTTGATCCCTGTGTATTATACCAGATGGAGATGGATGACCCTTAACTCTGCATGTTCGTTTTATTAAATTAAGCTGTACAGTTCACACCTACATTCAATAATGAAAGTTTTCTTCGGTACTGTACAGAAATTAATTTGAAAAAAGGGATGATGCTATATGAAAGCACTGTCAGCCATCTCTTCATGCCAGTGGGTGCACTTGCCATCAAAAGCATCAGGATCATGTATGTAGGAAAGTGGAGCCCAATCCTGCAAAGCGCTACGTTTCTCTTATTTACTAAATCAATAGGTGGTGAAAATGCTCAGTACCATGTTAGAGGCACTTGCAAGGTTGACTCTTTCATCCATATCATTCTCTAAATCTGTACTCAGGAACCTAGCAACGAAGGATTCATTTCAGATCACTATATGTTTGTACATATTGTTGCAAGTTTTACTGATAATGATTTTAGTTACTGTTTGGTTAAATAATTTTAGATTTTGTTTGTTAATGAAAATTATTGGCAGTGGATTTTTGGTTGGGACTTTTGTCTTGTAATACTGAATAAAAAATACAGAAACTACTATGCATTGCAATATGCCATGGAGACTTCACTTAACTATGCATAGGCTTGGAAAGATTAGATTTTTATCAGTAAATGATGGTAAACATCAGTGTTGCTGTACACACAAACTGATGAGAAAATATTGTCATAGGGTATAATTGAAATTTACATATAGGCAAAGTAAGTAAAATGCTGCTTGAGAACCCATTAGAGCAGGAGTAGGCAACCTATGGCACGCCCAGGGCTGGCTCCAGGCCACAACGCGCCAAGCGCGTGCTTGGGACGACACGCTGCGGGAGGCGCTCTGCCTGTTGCTGGGAGGGCGGCAGGCGGCTCCGGTGGACCTGCTGCAGGTGTGGCTGCAAACAGTCCGCTGGTCCCCCAGCTCCGGTGGACCTCCCGCAGACACACCTGCAGCAGCTCCACCGGAGCCGCAGGACCAGCTGACAGTCCGCAGAAACACCTGCGGGAGGTCCACCGGAGCCGCGGGACCGGCAAGCGGCAGAGCACCCCCCGCGGCGTGCCGCCGTGCTTGGGGCGGCGAAATTGCTAGAGCCGGCCCTGGGCACGCCTGCCGCCTTCGGCATGCAAGCTGATTTTCAGTGGCACTCACACTGCTCAGGTCCTGGTCACCGGTCCGGAGGGCTCTGTGTTTTAATTTAATTTTAAATGAAGCTTCTTAACCATTTTAAAAACCTTTATTTATTTTACATACAACAATAGTTTAGTTATATATTACAGACTTATAGAAACAGACCTTCTAAACACGTTAAAATGTATTACTGGCACACGAAACCTTAAATTAGAGTGAATAATTGAAGATTCAGCACACCACTTCTGAAAGGTTGCCGACCCCTGCATTAGAGTTTGATTTAAGGACATTCACTTTGTATATATTGGCGTGAGGTTGACAACTTGTGTTTTAACAGTTATAAAGCTTTAACTTTTTGAATCTCAGCATCTTCTGTCATTAAATAATTGTCTGATCCCACCCATAATTTCTCACAACATTGAAAATGCAAATAGATTAACATTTATTTTCAAGGTTTTTTACCTTCTTTGTTGAAATTATAAAAAATAAAACTGAATTCTGCTGAGCCTGGCTGTACAATGCAACATACATAAACAGAAGTCTCCCCTGTACAGGAGGCAGGGCCAGCTCCAGGTTTTTTGCCACCCTAAGCGGCGAAGGGGGAAAAAAAAAAGATAAAGCCGTGATCGGCGGCACTTCAGCAGCACCTCTACCGCGCCACTTCATTCTTCGGCGGCAATTCAGCAGCCGGGGGTCCTTCCCTCCGAGATGAACCAAGGGACTTGCCGCCGAAGACCCGGACATGCCGCCCCTTTCTATTGGCTGCCCCAAGCACCTGCTTCCTGCACTGGTGCCTGGAGCTGGCCCTGACAGGAGGTATTCTTTGGGAGCTATTTGTGCATTTTTCAAGGCCCCTTTATACCTTCAGAGTGTCTGCAATTAATGGGCTTTGTCAGAGAGCAGAACCTTCCCCTGTGTGTTTAGACTCTAGAGACATTCAAATGTTTCTGAACCAGCTCTATACTTCCCTGGTATCTTCAGTAATCTATGACAGAATATATTTGTTATGGCATTGCTATGCAGTTTGCTGGATTTTTATGGGATTTTTAAAGGATTGTCATAGAATACAAACACTTTGCAGAACCCAGGTGCAGATACCCTACAGTTTACCTAAGTTTATTGCACATTTCAGTTTGTTGCTTTTAAAGAAAGTGAACAAACCTTTTTGAACTAGCTTGTATAGTTCTGCTTTCTGTTCAGGTGTGCTGCAAACAGGATTAATGCGTACTAAAGATGATGTGAAAATTATAAACTTTACCTGCCACTTTGGTGATCCACAGTGTCAGGTGAGTGAGAGATGTTGGAAACCTAAATATGCTCCATGTTCCATACCAGAATCTAATAACTTGCTACTAATATAATTTACATAATTTAACAGGATGTGTATCATATCTACCACAAATATGGAAATCTACAAAAGAGCAACTTAGAGAATGTAACAGTAACTGTTAGAAATTTGCTTGTTAGCGTTTATTTTCTGTGAAATGTTCATTGACTTAGTTTGCGATTGAAGTTATTGCTCAAATTCTGATTTTCTGAGTAGTAAAGGAGCCCAGACAAATTTGTGCTAAGTAGTATCATACTTGGTCTCTACAGGTGATGGTTGCTTTCTGCCTGTTGCTAATAATGATGGATGAAATTTTCTTTGTGATAGTAAATTTGCCAAAAATGTGTGTTTGGTATACTGAAACTATCTGAATTCATGTTGAATTCCGTGAATAGTTCAGCTGAAAAAACCCTGAAAATAAAATTCTTGGAAATGTCAAAATGGTTTGTTTAGAAAATGTCAAAATGAGCTGTTTAGACAATGTAGTTTTGAAACAAATGTCAAAACAAAATGTTTTGATACACACAGTTTTTTTTAAAAAATAGCCAATTTTTTTGTTTGTTTTCAGACTCTTTTTGTCCAGCCACTAAACATAAAAATTATTTGCTCAGCTCTAGTGTCTGGGATTAATTGCTGCAAATTAATGTTCACTGCTTTTTTTCCAAATCTGCAAATGTAGCAAAATATTTCTCGTTCTCCAACACATTTTTTGCTCACTACGGTGGGCTTTATGTGAGTTTTAATTTTTGAAGAAAAGGTTAATAAGTCTTTGACATTTCAACAGTTAACAAAAGCCATTTGACTAAATTGTTTAGCATACTTTTGCAGGTAATTCTTCCACTACTTACAAATGACTTTTATGAAGTGATTCAAGCAACAATTGATGGCAAGCTCTGCAGCTGCATGCCAGCTTGGTCAGAAAACCGTACTGCTGTGTCTGTGGTTATGGCAAGTGAAGGGTACCCAGGAGAATATGTCAAAGGCATGGAGGTAACAGGTAACTTTCTTTGCTTTTCTTTTTTTTTAATTCCAGACCAGGACTACTGCAAGGCGCCCAGTGAGTTTGATTTAGCAGAAAGTCATATTGTTACTGTTCCTGAGAAGGTGCATGGAGGAAAGGAATCTTCTTTCATCACTCCTTGCACCGTGCATGGGGGACAGTCATTGTCAAGGAAATGTAGGTTTACACACCTGTCCAAAGTACCCCAGAGGCTAGAAGTTTCAGACAGCACTCTCTAAGGACCAGACTGTGGCTTGGAGTTGGGATGAGAAGAGGGCTCTAGTGCAGCGGTTTTCAAACTGGGTCGCGACCCAGTACTGGGTCACAGAATGTAAGGCACTGGGTCATAGCGGCTCTGGTCAGCACCGCCAACCGACCAGGCCATTAAAAGTCTTGTTGGTGGTGCTGCCTGGCTAAGGCAGGCTAGTCCCTACCTGTTCTGACATCATGCTGTGCCCTGGAAGCAGCCAGCAGCAGGTCCGGCTCCTAGGTGGGGGGGCCATGGGGCACCACGCTTTGCCCCTGCCCCGAGCACTGGCTCCAGACTCCCAATGGTCTGTTCCTGGCCAATGGGAGCTGAGGGGGATGGTGCCTATGGGCAAGAGCTGCGTGGAGCCGCTTGTGCACCTCCATCTAGGAGCTGATCTTGTTGCTGACTGCTTCTGCAGCGCAGCATGATTTGCGGTGCCCGGACAGGCGGGAAGCCTGCCTCTGCACCACTGACCAGGAGCCACTGAAGGTAAGCCCGCACCCCGACCCTATCCCCCAATTCCCTGCCCAGACCCTGAGCCCCTCTCAAACCCAGAGCCCCCTCCTGTACCTCAAGCCCCTCATCCCCAGCCCCACCCCAGAGCCTGCATCCCTAGCCCAGAGTCCTGACCCCCTCCCACACCCCAATTCCCTGCACCAGCCCTGAGCCACCCCCAAACCCGGAGCTCCCTCCTGCACCCCAAGCCCCTCATCCCCAGCTCCGTTGGGTCACGGGCATCAACAATTTTCTTCAACTGGGTCACCAGGAAAAAAAGTTTGAAAACCACTGCCCTAGAGCGTTAGGAATTCCTGGTGGAATTCTGGCTGACCCATTCCGAATTCCTCCAGAGACTTTGTGGGGAGCACAAACTGGAGTGTCACCTTTTCACATGTGCTCTTGTACTAGCTGAGCTTTGCTGGCTTGTAGATACGGTGAGCCAGTTGTCTCAGCCGGACAACGCCATGCTAAAATTGGAACACCACCACCGTGGCCTGTGTAATACTGAAAATTATTAACCTTTTTAACAGGAGCAGAGTGCACTTCCCCTACACCTGTGGTTCTCAGCCAGGGGTACATGAACCCCTGGGGGTACTCAGTGTTCTTCCAGGGGCACATCAACTCATCTAGATATTTGCCTAGTTTTACAACAGGCGACATAAAAAGATCTAGCAAAGTCAGTACAAACTAAAATTTCATACGGACAATGACTTGTTTATACTGCTCTATTGTACGATACACTGAAATGTAAGTACAATATGTATATTCCAATTGATGTATTTTATAATTATATGGTAAAAATGAGAAAGTCAGCAATTTTTCAGTAACAATGGGCTGTGACACTTTTGTATTTTTGTCTGATTTTTGTAAGCAAGTAGTTTTTAAGTGAGGTGAAACTTGGGGGTACGCAAGACAAATCAGACTCTTGAAAGGGGTACAGTAGTCTGGAAAGGTTGAGAGCCACTTCCCTACACCAGATCTGGTTTGCAAGTCCGTCCTTTGCACCAGCTAGCAAGCCTGAGCAGTGCAGAGAGGAGTTCATGTTACAAAGCTCTCACTGCACCATGTGTTGCTGGAGAAATTGTCTGAGTCAGAGAATGCTGCTGTTGCATTCCCCCTCCTCATCCTTTTCCCGTGCAACCAGTGTCTTTATTTTGCTTATCCCTGTGGTGCTCTGGAGAAGTGTATATTTCAGTTATAGGAACCCTAAATCTACACGAGTAATGACAAAAAACGGTAAACACAAAGAAATCCCTGGTTAAGTTTGACGCTTTATTTGTAATCCATTGCTTAGTATATATACATGTAACCCCCTGCAACACCTAAACTCTTCAGGACAGAAGGAAATGAGAATCTTTGCATATCACAACTAGAATATGATTTCCCTGTGTGTTTTTCTGTGGCTTACACTGTATGTAGAATGTGAAAAGCATATGCCAGAATAAAATGTTATCTCTTAAAACCTTAGGCACAAGGGTTAATTTGAAATCAGAGTCATGAAGCACAGCCAACTGTACTTTGCTCTGACCTTCAGTGCAGTGCAGCCTGCATAGCAATGTGACACATTATAACTGCAGCAAGTGGAAAGGGTGTCTTTTGCTGGTAAAAACAGTTCCTAGCCTATTGTGAGATTGGGAGTTGCTATGCTGGATTTTTCTGCCTAATGATGACAGCAGCAAATTTCTCCTTCAAAAAATAACCTCAACAGTAAAACCCTCAAAATCCTTTCCTCCTGCCCCAGAAACCCCCCTTATTTTCCTAGTATGTATTGAAAGAACTTAAGGTTTTAAACTTGCTTAAACAATGACTAGGGGTGAGGAGACAACCATCTACAAGTATTTGAAGGGTGCAGATTCTATGGAGGGCGAGGAATGGTTCAGAGTGCTCTGAGCAGTATAACTTGATGTAATAGGATGAAAATTAAAATACAGGATGAATATCAAGAAAATATTCCAAACAGAGAGTTCTTCTGGTGTGCGGACTAGTATCTCAAGGGAAGCCTTGTCTCTAGAGTCATTTAACATTAGACTGGACAAGTTCTTAAAAAACATGGTGTTGAAAACATCTTGCCATGGCAGGTGGGTGAGTTTTAGAGATCCTAATGCATCTCTCTTATTCTGTGAACTGCTGCTCTTGATGGCAGACTCAGCAGGAAGGTTTAGGATGGAATGGGCATGTGAGGTGAGCTACTCTCACCCTGGAAGTGATCTTTTCAGGATACACACATCGGTGAAGAAGTCTAAGGAAGCGTGTATGGCCACTGCCTGTGCTGTATTTGTGCTATGAGGCAAAAGAAGAACTTCAGCTGCCAGCACTGTCACCAGCATTATATTTTATTTAAAATAATGAGATCTAATTTTGCTTTTATTTTTGTAGGACTTCTACAAGCGCGAGAGCTAGGGGTGAAGGTGTTCCATGCAGGCACAACCATGCAGGATGATAAAGTGGTGACTGGCGGTGGCAGAGTCCTTACAGTCACAGCTATCAAGGAGGATCTGATGTCAGCACTGGAAGAAGCCAACAAAGGAGTAGCAGCCATACGGTTCCAGGGTGCCATTTACAGAAAGGATATTGGTTATCAGGCTATAGCTTTTCTGCAGCAGTCTGTGTATGTAAGCAAGGGCACTAGCAGAAATAGATGCTTGCCTAGCCCACAGCCATTGATATTGTTCTGATCCTGTGATGAGCAACAGTGATGCAGAAAATGTCACTATAACCACAATGTGCCCCCTTTTTCCTTTCAGAGGCCTGATAAATGGCAACGTAAGTGTAGACACTATAACCAGCACTGACCCACCAACTGCAACTGGTAGTAGATCAGGTAAGGTTAGCACAGTTCTGCAAACTTCCACTATTTTGAATGAAACCTGAATTCCTCCTAAGAAATGAGCAGACGGACCTTTCCACTCAGGTGAAACGCCTGGCATTGGTATCCCTAATGAGGCGATAGCACTTGCACATGATTGAACCAGGGCTTAAGTCATCTTTACCAACGAGAATTCTCATTTTCTTCTGTCTCTTTCTTGTTTAAATCATCCGCTTAAGTTAAACAAGGGGAATGACATTCTCTTTCAGTTACCTCCGCGGCTTGAGCTTTACACACTAGACAAGGGAAACTTGTGAAAAGAGAGGTTGCTGGGAAGTGAATTGTTGGATCATCAATTTTTTAAGATAGTATGTAAGCCAATAAAGTTTGGGAACCACTGCACTAGATTACTGTAGTATAACAAACCTTGCCACTAGCTTTTTAGTAGAAAATTATGTCAGTGTCCGCTGAAGTAATGCTGTATTACCACTGGTCAAGTGTTACAGTACTTCTTGTACCAGCTTCATATATTTTTTTAGCAGAGTATGATATGCATACAGGTATCTGTGATCTTGCTAATGAACACTGAATTTTGAAGTCTGCTGTTCACACTGTACCTTTTGTTAGTAACAGTCATGTGGTTGGAGGAATGCTTTCTGTTACATAATTAGTTTTTAAAGTGGAATAAGAAAGATTATCAGCTAACAAGGGATCAGCTGGTAAATACTGGTCACCAGTGATTTTTGCTGTAGATACACTATAATTTACAAAATACTAGGCCATAAAAGTTAGTTAAAACAACATGAAATACATGATTTCAGGATCTGTACTTCATATGATTATACATGTTTCTAGTTTAGTCGATGGGACCAATAATAAGTTGTCCAAGCTGTAATGATTTTCACTAGTAACGCTTGTTGTTTGTTTTCCTTAGAGTTACCTAAAAGTTGTCCTGGGCATTTTTTGTACTTGGCAGGCAGCCATGCAGAGCTGGGAGGCTCTGCTGATCTCTTTGACTTGAAAGCATCTGGTTATGATGATCCTATCTTGGTATCTCGAACTAAAGGCATTGGAACTAAACTGCAGGTAACTGCTGGCATGCCCATACCAGAGCTTATGTTGTTTGCTGAGAATTTTAAAAACAGTACAATATATTGTACAGCGTACAACTCTGAGCATTGTAAAGGCATTGGAGGTATGTCTACGCTGGAATAAAAGACCCGCAGCTGACCTGGGTCAGCTGATCTGGGCTCAGGCTGCAGGGCTAAAAATAGCTGTGTAGATGTTTGGGCTCAGGCTGTAGCCCCGGGCTCTGGGACCCTCCCCTCTTGCTGTGTCCAAGAGCTTTGGCTCCATCCTAAGCCCAAATGTCTACAGAGCAAATTTACAGCCCCACAACCCGAGCACTGTGAGCCCAAGTCAGCAGACCCGGGCCAGGTCTGGGTGTTTAATTGCTGTGTAGACGTACCTTACAGGTCCACACTAGTCAAATGATATGAGATGCTGCTATCACACACTCATAACAAATATTCTACACCCACCACCACCTGTCTCCCTGTCACCACCACAAGTATGTTGCACTTCCTAGATTAAGCTAATTGAGACTTGCATGTATGTGCATGTATGTATTTGGGAGTAAATGAAGGTTCTAGAACAGTCATGATGATTTTTTGGCTCTTGAATGTTTCCTACTTCAAAAAATCTCACTGGGGAAACTTAGTACCACTCTTTCCTCACAACAAATCAGCAGAGGACTGTCCCAACTCTGTCTTACATTCCCTCGCTCCTGAGACTCTTCCTTGGCTGACAAGAGTTTGTGAATAATGCCCATCAATGCTGTTTGCTAGCTGAACCAGAGGGATTGTTACAGTGCAACAAAAGATGCTGAATAACTCCATAGTGCTCCCAGTCCCCACTGGTCTGGGCTGAAAGAGGCCTGGCTTTGCAAATCAAACCCAGATTTTGCATGTGAGCCTGATCCAGCACCCTTTGAAGCCAATGGGAGTCTTTACTTATGTTTTCCGCTCAAACTTTCTGTACTGAATTCTTTTGTACCGGTGTAGGTACGCAAGTGCAACTCCCCACTGTAGACAGGGCCTAACATTCAGCCCTACACAGCATTTTTTTCTGCTAGTTTCATCCAGTGTAGCTATCAGTTACCAGAGTAAGTTGCAATGATGCAGGCCCTGATTTGCATGAGTGCACCGTGTCTGCATTAGCAGTTGGCACCAGTGTTAACTGCATTGCCAGAGCTTCACCAATGTAACCAACCCATTTGTAGTTAAACTGGCATAAATTTTTTCCCTACTTTGGAGAAACCCTCAGTGACAGTTGTTATGGGAAGCAGAGATGAATGGATGCAAGCAATATGGTAATCTTAAAAAAGCATTTAAAAGTCTTTCTTGGGAAAACAAGACTTCATTGTGTGTGTTGATAAATTGTATAATTAATTGCTTGCCTATGCTTTGATTCATTATTTTGTTATGAAATATACTCAAGGCCAAATAACCAATGTCAGTCAGGTTTATTAATATGGTACAAGAAAAAGATTCTATGTGATACCAGTTTCTAAAGAGCAGTCCCATGCAGATATGTTATATTCGCCTTATGAAGAAAGCGTGCTTCCCAAGTTACACACTTCAGCTGGTATTATTTATGTGGTTTTGCAAGTTTTTCACTTCTTTACACATCACTAAAATCCAACTGTTTGCTCCAGTTCCCTAACTTGTTGTCCTGTTCCTTCGTTATTGTCATTTTGGATACTAGCATTCCAAGTATTGTACTAAGACATAGGAAACTTGTCAAAATCAAGATACATACATTAATTCTGAATGCTTACTTCAGCAAATGCAAGGTGTTATGGGATACTTAGCTGTAGTGACCAGGATTTCGGGAGAGGCCAGTTTAGGCTATATTGCTGTTGCAATATTTGTGCTAAATGTTATTGGTGTTTAATGCATACTAATATACATATGGTGCAGGAAATACATATTATTAACGTGTTGTATTTATATCTAGCCAGCATATATTAGTCAACAGTGTGACTTTTAAGATTCCATTCAAGGCCCTGCATTCCAGTGGAACAGATCCAAGTTGCTGTCAGTCACAATGAGATGGGGCTTCTTTATCATAGGCCTGGTCTACACTACGCGTTTAAACTGATTTTAGCAGCGTTAAACTGTCCACACTACGAAGCCCTTTGTATCGATATAAAGGGCTCTTTAAATCGGTTTCTGTACTCCTCCCCAACGAGAGGAGTAGCACTAAAATCGGTATTACCATATCGGATTAGGGTTAGTGTGGCCGCAAATCGATGGTATTGGCCTCCAGGCGGTATCCCACAGTGCACCACTGTGACTGCTCTGGACAGCAATCTGAACTCGGATGCATGGCCAGGTAAACAGGAAAAGCCCCTCGAACTTTTGAATTTCATTTCCTGTTTGCCCAGCATGGAGCTCTGATCAGCATGGGTGGCAATGCAGTCCCAAATCCAAAAAGAGCTCCAGCATGGACCTTACAGGAGATACTGGATCTGATCGCTGTATGGGGAGACAAATCTGTTCTATCAGAGCTCCGTTACAGAAGACAAAATGCCAAAGCATTTGAAAAATATCTCCAGGCTACACAGTGCTGCGTGACAAGCGTAATGGAAAGCCAAAGAATCAAATGGACGCTCATGGAGGGAGGGAGGGGGTACTGAGGACTCCAGCTATCCCACAGTCCACAGCAGTCTCCGAAAAATATTTACATTCTTGGCTGAGCTCCCAATGCCTGTAGGTTCAAACACATTGTCTGGCGTGGTTCAGGGAATAGCTCGACAATTTACTCCCTCCCCCCATGTGAAAGAAAAGGGAAAGAAATCGTTTCTTGACTTCTTTCAATGTCACCCTATGTCTACTGAACGCTGCTGGTAGACGTGATGCTGCAGCAGTGAAGAGCATATCTGCTCCTCTCCCCTCCCCAGTGACAGATGGTGCAGTAGGACTGCTAGCTGTCCTTGTCATCAGCCCGTGAGTGCTCCTGGCTGGCCTCAGGTGAGGCTGGCCGGGGGCGCCTGGGTAAAAATAGGAATGATTCCTGGTCATTCCCAGTAGATAGTACAGATCGGCTGGTAACCGTCCTCATCATAGCAACTGGGAGCTGAGCTCCATCAGCCCCCTCCCTTTCCTGTATAAAGAAAAGATTCTGTACTGCCTGGACTATCATAGCAGCGGGATGCTGGGCTCCTCTCCCCCGCACCGCTTAATGTCCTGCCTGGACTGTCATAGCAGCGGGAGGCTGCCTCCCCCTCATTTTATCTCACTAACAAGTCACTGTTTCTTATTCCTGCATTCTTTATTACTTCATCACACAAATGAGGGGGACACTGCCACGGTAGCCCAGGAAGGTTGGGGAGGAGGGAAGGTAACGGGTGCGGTTGTTGCACGGGCAACCCCCGTGAATGGCATGCAGCTTGTCATTTCTGCGGGATCTGACATGGAGCAGCTGTGTTCTCTGATACACTGGTTCTCTAGTACACTTGCCCCATATTCTAGGCAGGACTGACTCTATTTTTAGATACCATAAAGGAGGGATTGACTCGGGGAGTCATTCCCATTTTTGCCTTTGCGCCCCCGGCCGACCTCAGGCAGGGGCACCCATGATAGCAGCAGACAGTACAGAACGACAGATAACCGTCATCTCATTGCCAATTTACAATGGCAGCAGACGGTACAGAACAACTCATAACCATCTCTGCTATCATGCAAAAGCAAGTGAATGCTGCTGTGTAGCGCTGCAGTATCGCCTCTGTCAGCGGCATCAGGTAGACATATGGTGACAGTAAAAAAAAAAGCTGAACAGGCTCCATGGCTGCCATGCTATGGCATCTGCCAGGGCAATCCAGGGAAAAAGGGCGTGAAATGATTGTCTGCCGTTGCTTTCCCAGAGGAAGGAATGAGTGACAAAATTTACCCAGACCCACCCGCGACAATGATTTTTGCCCCATCAGCCACTGGCTCTCAACCCAGAATTCCAAGGGGCGGGGGAGACTGCGGGAACTATGGGATAGCTACGGAATAGCTACCCACAGTGCAACGCTCCGGAAATCGATGCTAGCCTCGGACCATGGACGCACACCACCGAATTAATGTGCTTAGTGTGGCCACGTGCACTTGACTTTATACAATCTGTTTTACAAAATCGGTTTATGTAAAATCGGAATAGTCCCATAGTGTAGACGTACCCACAGAGGGTCAGTGAAATATCACTGGAAGGAGGAAGTCTCATCCCCTTTACACCTAATAAAGGAGAAGAAAACTCTTTAATGATACTCTTCAAGTTTTGCTATGGTGTTAAATGAAGGCAATGGACTAAGTAATACAGAACGCAAAACCATGTTTGATGGATTAATTTTATATAGATATTGATAAGCACATATTGTAGTTATCACGAAAAAAATGATGGCTGCCTCATCACTTTAGGACAATCTAATATTAGACTGGACACAGCATTTTAAAAAATTATACTGCGGGGACAAATTCTGCACAGGCAGAGAGGCAGAAGGTGAACTAGATGATCTGACAGGACTTTCCCATTTCTGATGTCGATAGTGAACAGCGCAGGCAATAAGAAGATTGTCCACTTTTCTTTCCTATGAAATGGCAACCATGTCAGAGCTGCTGTTTGCTTCCTATCGCAGCTATAAATTGGATCTCTGACTCTCTTGTTGCAGATTGCACAGATGTGTAAGAAACATGACACCATTGGCCAGGACTTGGTTGCCATGTGTGTCAATGACATCCTGGCTCAGGGAGCAGAGCCCCTCTTCTTCCTCGACTATTTTGCCTGTGGGAAACTTGACGCTGAAGTGGCTCAAGCAGTCAGAGTGGGAATAGCTGAAGCTTGTAAAAAAGCAGGATGCGCTTTCTTGGGTACGAGCACTCGCTTCCTGTACGGGATTTGAAGGTTCTGATATAAAATTATTACTGCCATTAGTACACAGACACTGAGCCTGATTCTCCTCTTTCACTTACTCTGGTACAAATAGGAGCTGAATTTGAGGTGCTGGATTCTTAATGTACTAAAAAAATGTCCATTACCTCTCCAAATAGAAATATGAACAAATAGAACTTCCCTCCCCAACCCAAGAGGCGCCATTTTGATTTTTTCCCAGAAATCAATGCTCAGGTAATATTTTTCCCCTTCTTCCCACTGTTCATTTTTGTAACTCTGAGATTAACTAGCTTTTCGGTGGTCCTTTGAAATAAGAAACGTGCAGTTTAAGCTGTGCCTGTCTTTCTAGCAACACTGAATACGTCCCCAATTTGAAAACTGTCATTGATTCCACATTAGAAATGAAATGCGGATGTGTTTACAGTTAGTGCTGCCTGCTTTCTCCCTTCCCCTAGGAAGAGATACTGCTGAAATGCCAGGCATGTATTCGCCTGGAGAGTACAACCTCGCTGGCTTTGCAGTTGGTGCAGTGGAACGAGGCCAAATGTTCCTGCAGCCGAAGAGAGTTGCTGAGGGGGATGTCGTCATTGGACTAGCTTCTTCTGGGATTCACAGCCATGGCTTTAACCTTGTAAGGAAGACTCTCTTAATGTCTTCCCTACACTACTCGTCTCCAGTACCTGGTGGATGTGGCGACCAACCATTAGGTATAATAATATCTGCTTTTTAAAGTTGAACCTTCCTGGAAGTGAATCCAGTTCAGTTATTTTCTTAAATAGACACTGGCAGGGTTTTTAGACCTCAAGATTGAATTTCCTAGTTATGGTTGCCACCAGCCCAGTTTTAGGCCCATGGTCCAGTTCCTTGGTTTCTGAGATCTTTCATTCATTTCCCCACAGTGTGGCAACACTGCTTGCAGTCTTCTCACGCTACTCTTGATAGGTTCTCTGTCCCAAAGATAGCAAGAGGAATTCTGATAAAAGCATCATTTCTTGTATTGCCTGATAAAAGTGCTTCTGCACTGATTTTCATCTCTAATGATTTTGTAAACTTTTATGATCACAGGAGAACTATTGCTAACTCCAACCAAAATCTACAGCAAGGCTCTGTTGCCTGTCCTTCGTTCAGGACATGTGAAGGCCTTTGCTCCTATCACTGGTGGAGGGTTACTGGAAAGCATTCCCAGAATCCTACCTGAAGCAGTTAGTGTAATTTTGGGTAAGTTGAAAAGAACTTTTTCTGTTATTGGTAAATGACATCTAATATAGACCTGATTTTTTTTAAGCCTGGTCTTTAGGAGATTTAGAGTATGTGTATATTCCACAAGGGTCGTAGTGGGGAAATCCCAATAGTGAATCTTAGAGCCTGAGGCTACGGTGCTAAAATTAGCAGTGTAGACATTCCTACTTGGGCTGGAGCCTAGGCTCTGAGACCTGCCCCCCATGCTGGGTATTGGAGCCCAGACTCCCACCCAAGCAGGAACATCTACAATGTTATTTTTAGTGCTGTAGTGTGAGCTTGAGTCTGTAGACCTGGGCTCTAAGACTTGCTGCAGCTGCTCTTTTGCAATGTAGACATACCCTTAGAAGTGAAGTACCTGATTTATAGGTACTTGGACCTCTGAGTGGCTTAATGGGCACAAAAAGCGGGGCCATGGTCTATAAATGTCTTGCTTAAAATGTTTTTGTTTATAGTTTTAATAAGTTTCAGCAAAATGTGTAGCTGTTAAGGAGCATCCGTTTCTAGGAGGAGACTAAGAATTCATGAAGATAGCTTCTGCTTCTCAAACTGCATACTCAGATTGACATGTTAAAAGCTTGGTAAGGGAGTGAAATGCTACACTTTGGGCTACAGTCTATATATAGCTAATACAGTGTTATGGAAAGGCAGTAGTTTCTCCACAGATAAGGACGCATCTCGGTTTCCATTACAAATGTGATCTTGGCCACCAGACAAAAAGTCCACAGAATTGAACATCAGACATAACATTAACACATAATGTCTGTAGCTGAGATAAAATTTCTCTCAGATTTTAAGTAACTTGGACAAAGCGTCTATAAATTACAAGATATTAAAAATATAGGTGTTCAACAGAGTCCACAAAGTCTTCTAACATTCTCTGTCCTTCAGTAGAATGAAAATAGAAAGGAAAGAAATGAAAACCGAGTTTTCAAACTGTTTTCATTTAGTTGTGCCCAGGATCTAAGATTAGATGATAAAATTCTAATTTTTGAAAGTTATTAGAAATGTATATAGTTATGTCAGAATGGCATGTTGGCTCTGTCAGCTTAAAATAGGCCACGAACTGACTACAGGAGACAAACTCATTAAAAAAGAAAAGTCTCTAGTTCTCTTCCTGTGGAGATACTTTTGCAAGGGAGGCTTGTCAATAGAGAAATGTTCTAGCAAAGTTAGAGCTAATTAGACAAGTTTGTAAATTAAAACACCAAAAAATGGTATTCGTCACAGTTATAATATTCTATCTAAAACACTTTTGCCAGATCTCAGCTTGAGAATGGACAGTAGGAGATAAATAAAATTAGATCTGTTGGGTTTCTCACTATTTGCAATATGGTTCACAGGACCAAGCTTCTGAACAGTCAAGTTTTAAAGGTTAGTAAGTGTTCAAATAGGAACATGAGAGGGGCACAGCAGGCTATGACAACCATTACAGTGCTCCTGATGAGCCTTGGGAAAATCAGTAGGATGCTGATGAACTTTACAAAGTATGCTGATGGTTGGCTCAGCGGCAGTGCACACAGTTACCCATCATAAAGTGTATGGCAGTGTTTCTCAAATGGTGGGTCCTGATAGAAGGTTTAGATGAGTCGTGAGGCCCTAGGTAAATACACTCTTGTTCCAGCTTCATGTAGAGGGGAGACTTGGGGGGGGGGGTTTGGAAAATAGCCGTGCCTCACACTCTCACTGCAGCAGTGGCACCTCTCCTGCGGGGCTGGGCCCAGCTCCCCACCCCAAGCATTGAGACCTGGCATGGGGTCACAGCGCCACTCAGGTTTGGCCTGGCTGTCTCTCCCCAGTAGGGTGACCAGATAGCAAGTGTGAAAAATCAGGACAGAGAGTAGGGGGTAATAGAAGCCTATATAAGAAAAAGATCCAAAAATCTGGACTGTCCCTATAAAATTGGGACACCTGGTCACCCTACTCCCCAAGCCTGAGTGATGCTACATCCCTCCCAGGCTTAGCCCTGTGAGACAGGAGGCACCGTGTCAGTGTGGGTTGGGCTCAGCCCCTAGCCCCCCTTTTCCTACTTCCTGTCCACACGGGGCCGGTATTAGGGTTGGGTTACCAGCAGTGCCAGGTTTACAATGGTGCCAGTGGCTTCATGGAGGTGGTCCCATGCTCAGAAGGGGCCTCAGTCTGCTCCGCTTGCACTGCGCCCCGAGACCCAGTCAGCCTGCTGGCTCCCCACCACTTGCTCCTAAGGCCCAGGATGCTTCTCCACCCCCTGACCCCGCCCCCCCTGCTCCTCTCTACCCCCTGGCAAGACCCCAGTGCACCTCTGGCTCTGGACAGTCTCTACTTCCCAACACCTGGGGGCCCCTCCTGTCTCCCCGGAGCTGAGCTGCCTGGGACTGGTGCAGAAGCCTGGCCAGTCTCAGACAGGTGTGTGCGGGGTGACAGTATGGGGGTTGCTTGCTTGGGCCCCTTCAGACAAGTAGGTCCTGAGGGAGCCCAGGTGGAGCAGGCCCTGGCCTGGCTGATCGCACCACTCCTGAGAGGCCAGAGTGATTCCTGGCCCCAGGACCAGTTCTGGCTGCGCTGCTGGCTCAGCCTGGCAGACACAGTCACCTCCCAGCAGTGCTGGTGAGTGCGGCCGGGAGGCAGGGGGTGGGAAGTGGGTCTCTGGAGGGTGCTGGGCTGTGAGGTGGCAGAGAAGAGCTGTGTGTTGGGGCACTAGGGAATGGAGGTTCCATAGGGGGTGCTGGGGAGTTGTGCTCGGCAGGGCTGTCCTTAGGCATATGCAGCTGCGTAGGGCACCTGAAAATTTGTGGCACCACCGGGACAGCAGGTAAGAGCAGGTTGGCTCCCACACACCCAGCACGCCCAGCAGTCTCCTTAGGCAGGGGCCGTATTCACAGAGCCAAATGTGCCTGCGCGTTCTGCGTGAGGAAGAGGGTACAGGGGTCTCTGCGGGGAACTGTGACTCTCCGCCGCTGTGAGGTGGGCTGGGCAGCTCAGTATCCTTTGGTGCCTCGTCCCTCCCTTCTGGGCTGCAAGCCCAGGCTGCCACAGCATCTGCTGCATACGAAGCTCAGTGTGTGTCAGCATTTGGCGGGGGGTGTCTTCTGGGGGTCTGCAGTCAGGGGTGATGGCAGCTGTGCCCCAAGTCAGGCATAGGGGCACCAGTTTCATAATACTGTGTAGGGCTCCATAAATCCTAAGAATGGCCAGGGTGGTGAGGCTGTGGGCAGTGAGGTGCTGGGCAAGGGTGGTATTCTGCAAGGTGCTGTGCATTTGGGGGGAGCTGGGGGAGGTGCTGGGCATAGCAGGTCCAGGAGACTCTAGCCATAGGGAATTGGTGGGGGAAGGTGTTCCGGTGTTGGGGGTGGGGGGGGCTGTGTGGCACAGCATGGGCCCACCCCCGAGGGAAAGGAGCATGCTGCCAGCACAGGGTTAGGCGGGCCACGGTGTGTCTGGCAACTGCCAGTTTGTAAATAGTGCCCCAGCCATGCCATGCCATACCCCATTGCCTCTGGCTTGCTCCTCGCTCTGGGGACTGATGTCCCCACGCCATGCTCCATTGCCTCCATGGGGGCCCACAAATATGTTTGGTGCCAGGCCCACAAAAGGTTAATCTGGCCCTGTTGGAAGGTGACAAATGTAATGGTGTGTCACAAAGAAAAAAAAGGTGCAGTGATGGTTTGCTTATTAAAAAATTGGGAAACACTGGTCAGTAGCAAATTCCCCTGCTGTCTGAATCAGTCACTTTGAGCCATCTGCACAGCACAAGGCAACCCCTGCACTTTCCACGGTGGGTGTAAATGGCCTGGGGCTTGAGATTTCTGACTGATCTGGGACAAATGTGTCTTTGCTCTGTCATGGTTCATCTACAGCAGTATGTTTTCAATAGGCTGTTCAATAGTTCCCATAAGTTTTAATGCGAGTTGCACAGGAAGTTAGCTGCCCAATGCTTTTAAAATGTAGAGGATATTATTGATTATAAAATGGTTTATATCCAACCCTTTTGCTGATCTATAAACATTCCAACCATTTTCAGATGCTTATACTTGGCAAATACCTGAAATCTTCTCCTGGCTCCAAACAGAGGGAAACCTCTCAGAAGAGGAGATGGCCCGAACGTTTAATTGCGGGATCGGTGCTGTCTTGATGGCAGACAAGGAGCTGGCTCAGCAAGTTCTGAAGGATGTACAGAGGCATGAGGAAGCCTGGCTGATTGGAAATATAGTCCCAAGCCACACAGGTTACTGGGCCTCTTAACTTCAAATAAGAAAAATTGAATTCCATTCATTAGGGCCTGATCCATCGTCCACTGAAATAATGAAAAGCTATTCATTGATTTAAATGGGGTTTGGACCAGGCCCTTAGAGATGCCCTATTTAAGTTGTAAACCAACACAAAGTAGATCATTAAGGGTCTATTTCTTGGTGGTTCTGAGCACTTATTAGGAGACAACATGCTTTCACATGCATGTCTCCTCAACTCAGCACCCTGCAGAACTGGGTCCTTCATTCTTCAGTATAGATCAAGTGAGAAGTAATTTGCTACTAGAGATGGACTTTACTAAGTCACTGGACAGAGATACCTGTAAAACTGCTTGAGACTTGAGGCAAATCTCCCTAGTATCTACAGGCATATAGGTACTCCTTATGTTATGACTGCAATAAAATCATTATTTCTTTGGGTCATATTTTACCAACATGTTGTCAACAAAACTCCCATATGACAATAGCAGCAGTTATTTTGTGCAAATTTGGTGGGTAGAAGGAGGCTACTATTACATGCTTGTGGGTCTGCCAAGTGGTAGCTAGATCATCCCTAGCTAGGTGACTCTCCATTAAGTAATTCCATCCACTTGGGTGTGCATGCATTGAGACTTTCACCAGGCCCTTTATGATCCGCAAGCAGCAGCTTTAGTAAGGGAGATACAAGGAAGTTTTGGTTCAGTTGAGATCACTTTTAGCATCCCCCGTAGGGCAGTATGAGGTGGGGTTGGGGACGGGGGGACGACTAAGAGAAAGGTTTGATATGGGATGGAAGATATCTGTTAATGTGTCTTTACTATTTTAGGTTATTCCCATGCAAACTGTTGCATGTGAGTAACTTTACACATGAACTTAATGAGATTAGTTAAATTATTCATTTCTATATTTCAAATATTGGATAAGTGTTGATGTTAGCATAAATTATCACTGATAGGTTTGCTTAGTTGATTCTAAATAGAAAAGTATTTTGATATTTTACTTTGAAGGATCTTCTCATATCAAAGTCAAGAATCTCCTTAAAGCCTTGCAGTTAAATAGATTCCAGTTTCTGCAGAATGCTGCTGATATGGACAGTCACCTGCATGTTGAGCCCCCAAAAAGCAAAGTGAAAGTAGCTGTTCTCATTTCTGGAACAGGTGAGTTTGCATTTTTAAGTGCACAGGATGACATCAAATTCAGCCCCACCGTAAGCATTTACATCTCCATTTACTTCAGTACACTTGTACCTTCTTAAACCAGAACTGAATTTGACCCAAGGTCAAAAAGATGTTCTGTGCTAGCCACTAAAACACATTATTTGTGTGAAACAGGGTTGGTGGCCCTTCTATCAGCAGATAAGTCTTAGACCACATGTGACACGTTGTCTTGCCATCCCAGATGGAGAGCATGAATTAGTCACATGACAGTCAGTCATGACACTAAAGCAGCCTTCTGGGAGGGTAGAAAAACAGAGATCTAGCCAATGGGGGACTGCAGAGTGAATCTACAAGAAGAGACGTTTCCTGCAGTGGTCCCCAAGGAAGGAAATTGGGGCTGGGTAGAAAGACCCAGATGGAAGATTTGTTTTCTTTTTTGGGAGAAGGCCAAAAAGGCAGGCCAGGCCTTGTCTTCTCCATTGTCTCCAAGGACAAAGGAAGAGAGAATACCTCGGGGAGGAGGGGCACAGCTTAAGGCTCAATGCAAGAGTTTTTTCTGTTTGTTTGGAACTTTGTTAATAAAACCAGATCCCAAGATGGGCTGTTACTGAACTTGTGAGTCTCTCTCTTTTTTTTTTTTTTTTTTTTTAGTTATTGAGTATTGAAGAGGGGAAACTGAGGTAGGGGCCCACAGAGCTACCCTTGACTACAAGGGGGCATGCGGAAGGCAACTGATTTTGTTGCATACTGCTAATCCATAAATTCTTTAGTCTTTTTCCATTCGCATGCTTGTTAAAGCAGATAGTATTTTAATGCATCCAAACACTTTGATGAAACATACAAGGATTAGATCACTTAGGTGATGGTAACACATTGTCACTACCTTGCCAAATCAAACAACACTCATGTTCGTAGTGACCACAAATTATAATCTAATGGCTGTTTAGTGAACTGAAGTAGTGCTCTGTCTGATTCTCAGTGGACAGAAACCACCACCACCAACCCCTACTGCTGGCATTATAGCTGGTCCCCCTACTGTCACTCTCAGGACTGGTCTACACTAGAAAATTAGATGAACCCAGCTATGTCGCTCAGAGGTGAAAAAAATCCACACCCTTGAGTGATGTAGTTTAAGCCAACCTAACCCCTAGTGTAGAAATACTAGGTCAATGGAAGAACTCTTCCATCAATGTAGCAACTGCCTCTTGGGGAGGTGAATTCACTAAAGTGATGGGAGAACCCCTCCTGTCACTGTAGTGTCTACACTGAAGCACTACAGCAGCCCAGCTGTGCCACTGTAGCATTTCAAGTCTAGACAAGCCCTCAAAAGAGGCCAGGGATTGAATACACACGGAGACTGAACTGTGCTTGCACCCCAGAGAGGCTCCCTCCAAGCAGGTCATGTCTGAAACATGTTGCTATAGTAGTAGGGGGGAAGCTTATACTGGCTACGGCTGTGGTATTCCTGTTGTATGGATAAACAAGACTTTGGTCTTGAAGGCTGTCTACCTGGCACTCATCCTTAACACAAATTTCACATATAAAAATTGAAAAATATTTAAAATTATATAAAAATAGTAAAAGGAGATAACGTGGTTAGCAAGATTTCTCCACATAATGGAAATCCAGAATGTGTAGCATTACAGAGGGGTGAAATATAGGATAACATGAAAAGGACTCAAAGCTCTTTGAAAACAGGGGTTCAAAGCTGATTGCCAAAAATATGAAGAAAACAAAGTATTGTTCAATAACAGCCAACATGGAACACTCCTAACTGTTGTTTATTTAGGAGCAGATGTTATCCCCAGTGCCCTCACTCAGTAACTTTGCTAGGCATGGGAAAAGGGGGTGAATCCTCCCCTTAAATAATAAAGCATAGTAGCTGGAGTAATCTGTATAACATTAGTACCTCCTGCCACCCTACTTTTTCCCAGTGCACATCTGCAGCTGGACTCTGTGTACTTTGTAGCGAGCTTTCCCTAGGTTGCAAGAGTGGCCCTCTATGACTCTGGAAGAGGGGACAGGCTTTGCCCATTAATGTGTCTGAGCTCTTCTGGTCACTTGTTGTTCAGAGATTGTTACAATACCTATGCCAACTTTGGAGCCCCCAAAAGGAAAGCTGGTTGTATTATTGCTTTTTATAATGCTACAGGCATTCATCCCCCAAAGAGTGATAGCTCAGGCTACATTTTAGTCATGGGTATTTTTAGTAAAAGTCCTGGACAGATCATGGGCAGTAAACAAAAATTAATGGCCTGTGAACTGTCCATGACTTGTACTATATACCCCTGACTAAATCGGGGGGGGGGGCGCAGCCTGAGGGCTCTGTGTGCTGCCTCTGCCCTGTGCGCTGGCTCTGCAGCTCCCATTGCCTGGGAACCATGGCCAGTGGGAGCTGCAGGGGAGGCGCCTGCAGGTGGAAGCAGTGTGCAGAGCCGCCTGGCCATGCCTCCACCTAGGAGCTGAGCAATATCCCTGCTTCTGAGGAGTGCCCCAAGACAAGCGGCACCCAGAGCCCTCACCCCCTCCCGTGACCCAACCCCCAGCCCTGAGCCCCCTCCCATACCCACACTCCTGCTGCTGTGGGAGGAAGGCACGGTGGCCCGACACTGCCTTATCGTCGACTGGTGCAGCTACTCCAGGGCCAGTTAATTCACAAAGTGAGTAAAGTCTTCAGCATCCTGTTTATAAGACTTGTTCTTCTCTTTTAATTTGAGGTACAAACCTTGCGGCACTTATCGCATATGCCAGAGAACCAGCAAGCTGTGTACAGATAGCTCTTGTCATCTCTAATAAGTCTGGAGACGTGGAAGAATTGAGAAATGCAGCCCGGGCTGGGATTCCCACCAGGGTAAGGACGTCCATTTCCTTTCAGTCACCAGAGGAACAGCTACTGCTTTTACAAATCTGGAACAAGTTTTCACTAATAATTCTGGCCCCACATTTATTTAAACTTACGTTAAGTTGCTAGCTAAAAGTATAAAACAATGACATCAGATAGCTAAGATCAAATCCAAAATCTTGTAGCACCTGATCCAATGCTCACTGAAATCAGTGGAAATCTTTCCATTAATTTCAGTAGGCATTAGGACCCCAATTGAGTGAAGGATTGAAGTGTGTGCATTGAAATCAATGGGACTTTAGATGTGTGCTTGCTTTGCTGAGCCCTATGCAGCTTACACCTTTAACTGAAAAGAGGAAGAAGAAATCAGTAAAACATCATTTTTTTTGGACTGCACGTGCACACTTTCCCCTCCTATGCTGCATTTATCCATTGGCTTCTTGAGCATGTAGTGAATATGTGCATAAGAAGACCTCCTGTCTCTCACACCATCCCCAATTGCTTTCAATAGCAAAGTGAGTCTGATTCTGTTATTATTATTAAGCAGAACTTCACTGCCCAAGGAGTCCCATTGATTTCAATTGCATAACATAGACATATAGTAGAAAGAATTGCACACACTGAGAATAGTGATACCATCTAGAGCAGGGGCGGGCAAACTTTTTGGCCTGAGGGCCACATTGGGTTTCTGGAATCATATGGAGGGTGTTAGGATATAGATATTCAGGCCTGTCTGCAAAGGCCTATACTTTAAGAATTTAGGTGTATTCTTATCACTTGGCTAGTTTATAGAGGCATAAAAGAAAGAATCAAAAATCACTGTCTGTGTAATGGCCTTCTCTTACTGTGACAGGCTAAGACCTTCAGCTAAGATGTAGTTAGGCAGCCATAAGCTGGGAAGTGTATGGTCACATCCTCACATTCCAAACTAGTCACATTGAAATAAGATGCTATTGGGCTATTAGGAATACAATCCTGTCCTGATATTCGTATCACCGCCAGAGAAAGGGAAAAGCCTAGAAGATGTAAAAGGAAACTTAGTTTGATCGCATTCTGTCTGGCAAGAACTCACTTATCAATAGACACAGCTGGAGAACACTTATGTCTGTATAGATGTAGTTGTGAAATCCTCACTTCTGTATTGTTTTGTATGTTTATTTGCATGGTCTCTGTCTGGTTCTGTAATTTTTTCTGTCTACTGTATAATTAATTTTGTTGGGTGTAAACCAATTAAGGTGGTGGGATATAATTGGCTAAATAACCATGTTACAATATGTTAGGATTGGTTAGTTAAATTTCAGTAAAATGATTGGTTAAGGAATAGCTAAGCAAAACTCAGGTTTTGCTATATAATCTGAAGTCAATCAGGAAGTGGGGGGGGGAATGGGAACAAGGACTGGGGATGGGGGAATTGGGATCATGTTTTGCGAAAGGGAGAAATGGCAACAGGGAATGGGAACAGGAACAGGGACACAGGCAAGGCTCTGTGGTGTCAGAGCTGGGAAGGGGGACACTAAGGAGGGAAACTGGAATTGTGCTTGCTGGAAGTTCACCCCAATAAACATCGAATTATTTGCGCCTTTGGACTTTGGGTAGTGTTGCTCTCTGTTCATGCGAGAAGGACCAGGGAAGTAAGAGAGTGAAGGAATAAACCTTCTAACAGAGGGCCAGTTAGGGGAGGCTGTGCCTCCCCAAACAGCCAGGTGTGGCCCAGCCCCCAACCCCTATCCAACCCCTTGCCCCTGCTTCTCGCCTTCTGACAGCTGGGACTCCTGCCCATCCAACTCCCCCGTTCCCTGATGGCCCCCTGCCCCATCCACCCCCCCATGCTTTCTGTTCCCCACCCACCCCCGAACCCCATGCCCCATCAACTCCTCCCTTCCTTCCTGATAGCCCCCCTGGGACCCTTGCCCCATCCAACCATCCCTTCTCCCTGACTGCCCCCAGACACACGGCCCCTGATTGTCCCCTGCCACCCCATCCAACCCCTCTTCTCCTTCCTGATGGCCCCCCAGGGACCCCTGCTCCCATTCAACCCCCCTGTTCCCTGCCCTCTGACTGCCCTGACCCCTATTCACACCCTTTTCCCCTGACCACCATCTCAAACTCCCCTGCCCTCTAGCCAACCTCCACTGCTCCCTGCCCTGGCCCCAGGACAGGCAGCCACACCGCACAGCACAGAGCACCAGTTCAGTCTGGGCTCTGCAGCTGCGCTGCCCCAGGAGCTTGCTGCTCCGCCACCCAGAGCACTGTGCCAGCGGCGCAGTGAGCTGCGGCTGCAGGGGAAGGAGGAACAGCAGGGAAGGGGCCGGGGGCAATCCTCCCAGGCCAGGAGCTCAAGGGCCATAGTTTGCCCACCCCTGATCTAGAGCCTTCTGACTTAAAACATACTGAGCCAAAAACACATTCTTATAATAAGATTAAGATCCTGAACCATTCTCTGTTCATACAGCTATGCTCAGACAGTAATGAAGGACATAGTAGCATTTAGTGGTTCTCCCATGCAGCTGAAAGTTTGAGCTAGCTCCCCCAAACTGTTAAACTGGAGGCACCTTAAATTTTCTCCAGCAGTCTATAGGCTCATATCTGAAAAACGTGTGTCAAGGGCCTCCAAAAGGTTTTCATGGGGACGAGAAACACTGCTCCATCACCTGTATTGATGAAAGTTGTCTTTAAAGGAATTGAAACACTTTCCTTGGGTATCTGGGTTTTGGTCTGGAGTAGGGAAGAACATTATCTTCACTCGTCTTACACACAATGTCTGATCAGTCAAGAGTTTTTTAAAATAAACTCCCTGTTGCACATGTCAATGGCTGTAAAATGATGGTGCTGCTTTTGGTGAAACCACATTGTTTTAAAGTAAATCTGTTCACTTCATATGTATTCTTCATGTGCATCTGGATTCAGGATAGGAGTAAGAACTTTGTCAATCATATCTTCTCACATAAAAAAATCACTAGAAAACACCCTTTTAAGGAAGTCTGCTGCACTGGCTGGGAGGTGAACTTAGGTGATGATATAGATCTTTCCCATTTCTGCTTCCTATGATTCTGTGAATTGCAAACACCGAGTGATAGTACACGTGAGCACTAGCAAGGCTGTAATAACTTTTTCAAAATACTGGTATGTTTTGGCATGGGCCATTTTGATTTTCCTTTGTTCTCCAAGTAGTTACCCTCATTCTTACACACTGAGTCACTTTTAGTGTTTTGGCTTTGGTTGTTTTAATATTTTAGGTAATTGACCATAAATTGTATGGAAGCCGCTCTGAATTTGACCGCACAATTGACAGAGTCCTTGAAGAATTCTCTGTTGAACTGATCTGTCTCGCAGGATTTATGAGAATTTTGTCCAGTGCTTTTATCAGAAAGTGGTATGGTAAGAAATGAGAATCAACAATTGTTAGTAATAGCTGTAAAAGAGGCATGAAAAATATCAGTGCTTGGGGCCCATTCAGGAGTTTGGGGGCTTATCCAGTAGCGCACAGCATTACCACTATAGGGCAAGATTCTAACACCTTTTGTCATATTGAGTAGCACCGTCTTCTGCATACAGTTGTATTTAAATCAATGGGGAGTATCTTATGCTTTCATTTATGTAATTCATTCACTCAAATCAAGACTTTGCAAAGGGTAAGATATTACTCAAAGAGCTAAATTGTGCCCTGGGTATTGGGGTGGCAGAGGGGCAAAGAGGAAGGAAAGCAGGGTCCCTAGAGTCACTAAGCTCCTCCCACCCCAGGCAGGTGGCTGAAAAGGGCTGGGGAGCAGGTGGAGTGTTGGTTCTGTTCACTGCAATGCACCTGGTGGCTGTGCCCATGCATCAAAGAGCACATGCTGTGCTGGGTATAGACCTGGGGCAGTTACTCTTTGCCAAGAGTAGCAGGGAACTGGGAGTGAGACTGAATTCTCAAGTCCCTCCTGAGCTGCTCTATGAGCAGCACAACAATGCACTGCCCCTTACCCTAGGCTTGAGGTAAAACCATGATGGAGCCTAGAGTGAATAAGGCTATTAGAATCTGACTCACAGGGTATATCTACCCTGCCTAGGTCATCTGACTTGGACTATGGGGCAAAAAATTGCATTGTAGATGTTTGGGCTAGGGCTGGAGTCCAGGCTCTGAGACCCTCCTCCTCAGCGGTTTTTGGAGCCTGGGCTCCAGCCTGAGCCTGAAAGTCTACACTGCTATTTTTAGGCCCATGATCCCGAATCAATTGATCCACGCTCTGAGACTCAGTTCCGTGGGGTTCTTATTGCAGTGGAAATGCACCCATAGAGACCAAGGGTCCAGTCACAGAGGCTGGGAATGCACACTCCCTAGCCATCGACCCCTCCGTCCTGTTAAAAACTGTCCAATTCCTCAGGCCTCTGTGAGAGGTTACTCCCTTTTTATTCAGACTTTACTCAGACATCTCCTCCCAGCCCCGCCTCCGGGGGAGTGATCCGTGTCACACTTTCCCATCTGAAGATTACTGCTGTCTCTGCACTGGCACAATAGCATCCCTACAGAGTGGTCTCTCTCTTTCCCAGCTCCCCTTGTGCACAGAGTTGTGAGCTGGGTATGCAACTTAGGGGGTAGAGGGAACCTTCTGACCCCTTCCTCCTATCTGTGGCCATGGAGGACAAGTGACTGTCTTGTCTTTATCTCAAACCTCATTTTGCTTGGCTTGCAGCAGCAGCTGTACTTCACTATCCTTGGCCCTGGAAATGTAATATTTCCTAAACGATTTCCTCAGATCCTAGCCCCAGCATCTCTGCTTTTGCATTTTAACTCTTGTGCACCTTAGTAAGTTCTGATTGCTGTTTGGAGCCTTCCAGATTGTGGAATGACACCTAGTGTTATGAGCTCTTGCTGACATATTTTATTAATTGACTATCATCTATGTTTTTTATTTTAAAAGAACTTCAGCTTAAATTTTTGTTCTATTTTTTTTAATGATTTTTAGGTAAAATTTTGAACATTTGTCCATCACTATTACCTTCAGTCAAAGGGGGAAATGCCCATAAGCAAGTGCTACAAGCAGGAGTCAAAGTCACTGGCTGTACAGTACATTTTGTACTTGTAAGTATTGTTCTGCCTCTAAGAATTATTCTAACTCTAGGCAAATGATTATTGTATCACAATAACCAATGCATAAATGTTATCCAGATAATATCAGTGTAATGAACTTGTACCTGGAAATACTGGAATTATTACCAATAAAATAGGAAGAGTTGGAAGTTAAATTTCTGTAGGAAGATTAGTTTATGAATAGGAATGTGCAAAAATGTGCTCCAGTCCATTAAAGACCCAATGCATGCTTTACCCTATGCATGTGAATAATCCCACTGATGCCCTTCCCAAGTGATCTATTCCTTTAGATCGCCTTATCTCTATTGCCCTCTTCTCATTCCCTCCCTCACCCTCCTTCCATTCATGATAGAGGCAAGTCCCAGTCTTTTCTATCCTGAAAAACTATCCATCAACTATCTTTTTGCATCTCTGACATAACCCCCATCTCTCCCTTTTATCTCCACTCATCAAATGTGTGGTCTGCAACTGATGCAATGAATCCATCCCTTCAATCTGCCTTCTGCCATCTCCACACTACTGAAAATGTCCCTACTGACCTTTTCTTGGTCAGATCTCAAGTCCTTTACACCATCCACATCCTCCACCTAGACCTTTCTGCTACGTTGGATGCTGTCAGCCATCTTCTCCTAACAACAGATTTATAAATATCTCCCACTTAGGAGGAAGCTAATACAGGAGCAATAATTCTCCAGGAGCCTGTCTCTGTGAACACAGATGATACCGAGGAGACCTTGTTGGAAAGGGTGAAGGAAGCAGAGTGCCGAGCCTTTCCCATTGCCTTGCAGCTGGTGACCAGTGGAGTGGTGCGACTAGGAGCAGATGGTAAAATCTGCTGGAAACAAGGAACCCAAAGCTTGACTCATCATGAAAAGCAAGATTGCATTTCCTCCACTACTACTCTGAAGCCACAACAGTACAATAGGCTACAGTCAAATGCATGAATGTTCTACTCATTGCTCACTGGTTTTTCTCTGTCTGTTGTTTCTTCTGTCCTGATTTCAGGCAGACCAGTTTCATATCTTCCCCAATCTAAAGTTACCGTTCCTTTGCTAAATCAGTGTTGGAACCTAAATTACCACGTTGGGTTCGTGCATGTTCAGCTGTTTGTTAAAGGAATATATATATATAAAATAATATATAAAGCAAAGAACCAGAGAATTCAAGGTGTGAAAATAACAATGGTTTATAAGGGAAATCTAGTTTTGTCAGTATCTCCTTTTGATTGTTAATCTGATTCCAGAAAACCATGAACTTCACAAACCAACCCTAAATGAATTGAAGCAAGGGCAGAGGGGCAAGCTATCACTAGGCATTCTACCACCAAGGGCAGATCCAGTCAGATCAAAATTAGGTCCCTACTTGACAGGTGAGGGATATGGAAAAAAATTAGGCAACTTCTTAGAGGAAAAGTGCTAATTTTGTAGAAAGAGGTTGGTGTCTCAGTGAGTAGTCTCCCCTTTCCATCCCCATGGTTGGAGGCTCCTGGGCATCTCTCTGTCTTCTCCCTGGTGGGTCTGTAGCTCTATGTGATGGGGAGTGAGCCTGGTTGTTATTACAGAGAAGGGGGAAAGAACTGTTAATTTGATCAATGGTCAACTCCATCTGCCTGAGAAGTCAGAGACAAAAATTAGCACAACTAGGTTTAGACATTAGTCATATTTCTAGAATTAGGATCAAAGCCTCCGCTATTAGCAGTTCCTGGGGCCCTGGTCTCAAATAGGTAAAAATGCAGCCAAAAAGTTGGAAGTGCCCAATTTTATGGAAAACATTGAATTGTGTTTTCTGCAAAATTACCTGTGAACTAAGTCCCTCATTAAAAGTGGAGCCAGCTGGTCCAAAAGCCAGCTGTAACAAGGGTAACTGACTTTGAGGGAAAATTTTACAAAATGGATTACATTTTTATCGAGCAACCTTTATCTTGTTTAAGTTCTCAGGGAGAAGCTATTTTCCCTAATCTTTCCTTCTCATGTTGTAGGAGCATGTTTTGAAGGTATGTCAAAGCACAGTCCAATTTCTTGAGTGGGAAGGGCAGTTTCCAAATATTTTAAAACATTACACAGAAGATTACTGGTACATATTGAAGAATCTTTTTGGATCCTGTTAAGGATAGTGAGAAGGACCAGAAATACGCATTTTCCAGGTTTCTGATAGCAAGGAGAAAGAGGATGATTTCTCCATCGAGTGACTGGGTGCACATACATTCCACTGTAAGAGCTTGTCTTTGCTACCGGGGTAAGTCGACCTAAGTTATGCTACGTGAATAATGTAGCTGGAGTCAACGTAGTTTAGGTCGACTTACCCCGGTGTCTTCAGTGCACTGTGTCAATGGGAGACGTTCTCCTGCTGTCTTACCTTAATCTTCTTGGGAAGGTGCTGTACCAGGGTTGGCTGGAGAGCACTTTGCAGTCGATTTAGCAGGTCTTCACTAGACCCACTAAGTCGACCCCTGCTGCATCGATTGCAGCAGTGTCGATCTCCCTGTAGTGAAGACCAGCCCTAAGTGTGTGCATGCCCAAATGTACTTGAGACAGACTTTTGCTACCCATTCCAGCAGGCAGTGCACATGTCCCCCACTATCCTCCTGCCCTGAGTGGAGGATGTAAAGGACATGATAGCCACCTTCCTCTCCATTTCTTCTTACTGCTCATGGCGGGAGTCAGAGTTCCCCATTGCCCCTGAGCTTCAGTTAGCCAGCCTTTTAGAGGAATTTTTGTATTATATATATTTAGTGTTAGTAAATACCAGAACAATTAACTGGGCAAAGATCCCCAGATTTCAAACAACATGCCATGTGCATGGCCATGATCCTGGCTAGTGCCATACAAAAGTTGTCCTAGCTGCTTAGGCAACAAATGTGAGACACAAATGCCTTCTTTTTACTTCCTTCCCAACCAGAACAAAGAAACAAAGGGATTTCTGCCTTAAAGTAAATCTTCTGCTAAAGGCGATGCATCTCTCATCAGAGCCCAACCCTGACCCTGAGAGGACAGAACGTTCGTTCGTGAGGAGTGGCCCACTGGCAGCCTCTGCTTCCAAGCCAAAATCTGGCAAGAAACGTTACTTGTCATTTTCTGTGGCCTCCTCAAACTGTTCAAAATCCTCCTCTCATCCTCCAAGACCGACAAACCTTCAAAATCTCCTTCTTCTCACAGAAAGTCTCTGAAATTTGAGGTCTGGTCATAAGCACCAACACTCCCCAGCATCACTGATGGCCCTGCTGGTGCCAGAGTCAAAGACCAATGCCTCCTGCCTACCAGAGAGATCTTTGAGCCCACTGCTGTTGGGTCTGGCACCGCCAGTGTTAGCAGCTTAGCACTCACCTCTGATATTGGTGCTGTCAATGCTGCAGGCATTCTTCAACTATCTTTTTGTCTCTCTCTCTCTCCTGGTCTCTCCTTGTTACATCAGCTGGTGTCGACCTTAGTGCCTTCAGCTGCATCTGCACTGCCAGCACCAGCAACTTCACTTACCACCATGGTTGAGGCAGTTCCATCCACTTTGTCTATGGATGCTGCACTGTCAACACTGACTCACCTGTCCTGCATTCTGACTACCTTGTCCACCAGCACCGTTGGATACATCTTTGAGTGTGCTACCTTTGGAACAACACAGTATGTTGCTGGTGCTGAGACCGCCCACCGATGCCTATGGGAATCATTTCACCATTTACTGAAGAGTTTTGTGTTTCCTCCTCTTCAGACTCAACCATGAGAGACCCATTCATCTGGGAACATCTTTCAGGTCTCCATACAGACGACGTTGTAGAGATACCCAAATTAGAGCAAGAACATTATTATAAAGATGTCCCAGTATGGTGCCATCCACCGTGGGCAGTACAAAGACTGCACGGTCCTCCTTGGCCGGCTTCAAGACTATCCAGGTCTCTGTTGGCCACTCAATCAAAAGAGTCACCTCCTCATGTACCTAATAGTGCCTAGAGACTATCCTCTTCCAAACCCACAACTAACAGGTCTATTGGAGCCTACAGAGCCAGAGGAGAATGAGGATATTCCTGCCCTCCACAGCCCCAGTATTTCTTCCTTTCTCCAGAGTCATCACCTTCTCTTGGAGGACTTTAAAGATTTTCAGGACCTCATTAGGAGACTGGCCACATCTCTGGGGCTACAGGCAGCACTCATGCAAGACAATCTGGAGAAACTGTTGGATGTCTCTCAAATTCCCACTCCACAAAGCATTGCCCTTTCCACTAATGGGCCTTGTTGGATCCTCCCAAGACCCTCTGGCAGACATCAGCCTCTGTACCTCTCACTGTCAAATGGGTGGACGGATGATACCAAGTCCCCTAACCAAAATTCAAGTATTTCTTTACATGGTGGCAAACAAGCATCAGACACAGCCTCACCCTAAGGCTATCCCTCCAAAAAACAAGGAATATGAGACTGGAACTTATGAGCCTTCAAACGAGGGTGTTAAATTAGGCCTTGTTGTCCAAATATACCTTATTAACAGGACAGCAATTTCAAAATTTGTAGACAAACTGGCTCAGGAATACAGGGAACAGTTTTTGGCCATCATATCAGAAGGTTATCTCACTGCTTGCTTGCCCCTCCAAGGAGCGATGGACATGACAGTGCATCATGTTCAGTGGCTATGTAACCCTTCTGCCAGGTGGAGCCAGCAGCAACCAGGGCTGGGTTCACTATCTGGGGTTCCTTTCCATTGATATAACAGAGAACCGGCTTGAGCCCCCACCCAGTAACCTGGGAAAATTACACACCACCCCTGGGTGCCTCTGAGAGGCAATACTTCCCCATTCGCAAACAGAGTCTGAGTGAGGAAAATAAACTTTTAATAAAAGGAGGGAAGTAACTGGATGTTAATTTGGGAAAATACTGCCAACAGAGTTCATAAACATAAACCATGAGTGAAAGACACATCCCCAAGAAGGTTCAGCACTGTCCTTTTCCCCTCAGGTTCTTAAGTCCAACAACCCATGTGCCCAACCCTTCTCTGCACCCCGCTCACAGTTACTGTTCTTGGTCAGTACAGACCCAGAAATTCAGAGGTGCATCTGCAGAATTCACCTCCCCCTTGGGTGGGATAAAGAGGTACCTCACTCGCTCCGCTGCGTGGGCACTCGCTGCCCCTTTCTGCCAGCCACCCTGCTCACTGCTCTCTAGATTGACTGATTTACTTAGTAATCCTTATCCATGGGTTACTCTATGTCTGATCTGGTATCTTTATGGGACCTGCATTTGGTATTATCTTGTTCGATGGGTTCCACCTTTTTGAACCTTTGGCAACAACATCCTTGCCACTGCCATCAATGAAAACAGTCTTTCTGGTAGAAATTATCCCTGCAAAGAGGGTGTCAAAGCCCCCGGCACTTCTAGCGCGCCCTGTTTTCACAGTATTTCACAAAAACAAAGCCTCGCTTTGGCCACACTTTAAGATTTTGCCTAAGGCAGTCTCTGCATTCCACCTCAACTTGATCATTCATCTTCCAGTGTTCTTTTCGAAATCTCATTCTGCCAAGGTTAAAGAAAAGCTTAATTCTTTGTATGTTCGGAGAGCTCTGACACTTTACCTGGACTGCAAAAAGTCTTTCGGATCCTGTCTTAGACTTTGTGTAGCGTATGCTGAAAGGATTAAAGGGTTACCTGTTACAGTCCTGCAAATTTCACATTGGATTTCTGACTGCATCAAGCTTTGCTACGATCTAGTGAAGGTCTCGCCTCTACTGAGGATAACAGTCTGCTCCACTAAGGCTCATTCCACTTGGCTAGCCTTTTTGGAGCAACAGTCCTGTGGTGGTCACTTGCAAAGCAGCAACGTGGTCATCGCTGTATATACTTTCTCCACACACTGTGCCATTACTTAGGCTTTCTGAGACAATGCCAACTTTGGCCATCTCCAAGTAGTCTGAAGTTCCACCATCTGTAAGGAAAGTGCTGGTGAATCACTTGCAGTGGAATGACTATGTGCACAGCCACTCAAAGGAGTTAAAAATGGTTACTTACCTGTACAATGCTTTGTACCTATTCTTCTAGATGTTTGGTCAAATACATATTCCACACTCCTCTCACCTTCCCTGCTACTTCAGGAATTGTAGGTGTGCCTAGTGCACTCATCTGTCTACTGTGGACTGCATTTGTGCACCACACATCTTGAAGAACATCAGGCATTGTACAGGTAAGTAGCCATTTTAGTGACAAAGGAGTCACCAGACTTGATTTGCAATGAAAGCTGAATCTCCATTTTCACAATGTCAAGCCAGTGACAGGCTGGGCAGTATGGGCTTCTTCCTTTAACTAAACACTTTGCCCAAGTAGGAGGCTTATTTTAACTCTGTCAGAGTAAAGGGCCATGTGCAAGTAAAATAAATCAGTGGGGAGGCAGGTCAGCCAAGAAATTATTGGAGTAGTTGGAAAAAGAAACCGCTAGAATTGAGCTTTCCGATGAAGGAGCCACTGATTGATTGATTAGATCAGATCATGGACATTTATATCCCCTAAGGTTCAATGAATAAACACTTATGTTTTGGAATTGAGTTTCATGTTCTGTACTTTTAGGGGCCTATCTTAGGTCAGGCTCTTGGCTCTAGTGAGATATTCCAAAGCCTGCGGCAAACTCCATTATAATTTACATTACGAGGAGGGGGGTATTTCGTTCAAGTTTTGTATTCATGCTTGTACTGTGGTGAATGTGGAGTTGGTAGTTGGAGAAGGTAAAGAAAACGATTCCCTACTGTTACTTCTTGTCTACCTTTAATATACAAGACATTTATGGCTTCGATATAGCAAATGATGGAGTTTTATTGTTATGATTACAACAGTGAACTTCTGTTTTCATGTTAGCCCTTTCCTTTCTCCCAGATTAAGCTGAGGACAGCTGGCAAATGCTTTTAATAGACACAGGATAAACGCACATGATTATTGCTTCTATTCTCTTGTGGTACTGTAGCCGTATAGTAATATTGTCCTATCTATTGTTTTGAATTGTACAATCTTGTTTGAACATATTCAAATCTAACACAGTTATAACTGGAGCCGTAGCTCTTCTTATTTATGTATCTCAGATACTTCTCTGTCCCCCCTTGCCATTGTATCCAAGAAACTCACAGTCTTTAACTTATTTTTCTTCATACCACCTCTGTGAGGTATAATGCCCACTTTGTACAGATTGAGAATTGAGGCACTCATTGCCAGACGTTTAAAGCTAGTTAAGCACCTAATTCCCATTGAAAGGCCATCTGCTTCTTTAGGCACCTAAACACCTTTGTAAATCTGGCCTCAAGTGACTTGCCCAAGATCAAAAAGGACTAGGGTGACCAGATAGCAAGTGTGAAAAATCAGGACAGCAGGTAGGGGGTAATAGGTGCCTATATAAGAAAAAGCCCCCAAAATCGGGACTGTCCCTGTAAAATCAGGATATCTGCTCACCCTAAAAAGGACTCTGTGGCAGAACAAGGAACTGAATCCTGGACCCTCTGATGCCTATAGATTGTATGTGTACAATGGGTGAATTTCACCTATTATTTTCTGCTAATATGTTAGAATAGTCTTAGGATCTACTGTCAAACTGTCTGAGCACTCTTACAGAATGAGAGCTGCAGGTGAGTCTTCGAGTGGCAACTCCTCCTCTCTCCTTGACTGATCAGTAGTGAGATGGAGCTGGAAACCCTACTCTGCATGTCTCCTGATTCCCACCCTGTGGGCATGCACCAAGGTGTTTTGTTTTTACTTCCTGGGTTAAGCCAGACTCTTTGCGGCCTGTCCATGTGCCTCTCCACCAATTGGTCCTGTAGGCCCTCTGGTGTTAGTGTCAATTGGGGATTGTAGGAGGTGCGACCTCTAAGCCCTGACCAACTATAGAGTGTAACGAGGCTGGAAATTTGTCCTCTACTGCTTAACTATTGGCTAGTTGGTAGCAGTACCCTAAAAGCCCTTGAGATGTGAAGGAGGCCATCTTGTTTAAAGAGCTCAGTTCCACTCCCACAAGACCTATTTACTTTAGCTCCAGTGGTACTTGAGGAGGAGGGGGAAGTCAAGGGGAGCCCTCTGGCCAAGCTGCCATTGGAGATTCCAGAATGCAACCTGAAGACCTAATAGGCAGCCTCACGCTATATATGCTGGAACTAGGGGTGCTGCAGCACCTCCTGACTTGAAGTGGTTTCTATCATATACAGGGTTTACACTTTGGTTCAATGGCTCTCAACACCCCCTCGATGCAGATTGTTCCAGCAGATTGTTCCAGCCTTATGCTCGAGTTAGACCCTGTGAACCCAGAGCAGGCCCAGAAATGTTGTGGGGGTTGGCTGCTGTTTTAACCATTGGAAGGGGGCAGGACATGTCGTACAAGGCTGAGGCATCTCTGCCAAACAATTTGAGTCACGGAGCCAAGTTGCAGATAACTAGAACAGAAAATGTTGAAAGGGCTGAGGAGGGTAATGTGGATAGGAACTGATTGCACCTATGTAAATCTAAAATAGGGCCTTACCTGGGTGGGTTCTCTCAACAGCTGAGCAGTGACTTTCTAGAGAGCCCCAGAACCTGGAAAGCATAGATCTGTGGATATGGAAGAATTAGGCCAAAATTGTTTTTGCACAGCCCTGAAACAGGGTGTTTGTGAGAGAAGCTGAAATGGGGCATATGGCTCCAGTGATAGTGCTAAT
The DNA here is from genome assembly GCF_025201925.1 of Gopherus flavomarginatus. Taxonomy (NCBI): domain Eukaryota; kingdom Metazoa; phylum Chordata; order Testudines; family Testudinidae; genus Gopherus; species Gopherus flavomarginatus. The sequence goes on from NC_066617.1 coordinate 202,276,388, forward strand.
TGAGCCTGTGTGACATCATGAGCATGTAAGATGTGTGTGCTAGTGTGTGTTTCTGATTTGTTTTCTCTAAAAACAAAAAGTTTACTCACCAAAAAACAAAACAAAAAAACAACCCACACCTAAAAAACGCCCTAAGACACATTTTGTCAGCTTCAAAGTCAGTAGGAAGGGGGATACAGTAATAGTCAAAGTTGCAGGGGATGACAGTTTACTCTTTAATAATGTAAGAAGGTCCTGTAATGCTCTATTTCAATTAGAAACAGGAAACTAAAGCCCCAAAGCAGCCCTGTTGTGTAGACAGTTTTTCACCCACAGCTGTAGGGGTGCACAAATTCATCATGTACCCTAATCAAGTATCTATTAAGAACTGAAGTATCAAAACAACATGCTAAGTACAGATGTTAAAGTTAGATTGAAACAAACAGGTGCCTGGGGGTAAGTCTTATTTACTGGACACGGTCTCCTTACAACAGAAAGCATCTTGGTTGGAATGGCTGCTGGACTGTGAGGTATATTGTATAATTCTGAATGTACCTGATCTCTAGCAGTGTGTGTATACATAAACACACACACACACACACACACACACACACACACACACACACACACACACTTTATTGTGGTGTGATCCGTTTAGTGGGGAAACAGCAACTTCAAGCTGTAATTCACCAGGGCAAGGTAAAATTCCATTTTAACTGTGCATATGTTTTACATTGTTTTTAAACAGGCTGTAGGTGTGTGTGGCAGGGCAGAGGGATAAAGCCCTTGGATGCCCTGCTAAAGGAGTGGCTCCCCTCTCCCTGCTTCTCGGCAAAGTGGCTGCGGGGCCAGACACTCAGCAAGGAGCTCAGCTGCAGGCCCTAACGAGGGCAGGCTCAGGGGAACCAGCTGGGCTGGTGCCTGGGAGGAGATATAAGCCCAGGGAAAGGCTAGCCAGGGGGACTGCAGCTCTGTCTCTACTGGCTGCAGGAGGCCTCAAGGGTGAGAGATCGGTGTCGGATGAATTGGGATTGCACTAAGCACTGTAAATAAAAAGAGGGGTGAAATACCTGAGAGAGGCATTGGGACCCTTTTCTTTGGCCAGCCTAAGCATGCAGCACAAGAGGGAGGGAACCTGTGCAGACCCTGTGACAGTGTGTTTCTGTAAACATGCAGTTTAAACAGTTAAGGAATATTATTAACTTAAATGTTGTTGATCATTAGGCTGAAGATATAAATACAAGTGTGTAGGGAGGCAGGGGGAGAAACAGAAGAAACCGATACCACCGTGCCTTTAGTCTCTGGTGTGCAAAGGACATGCAAGCTCTTTTTTAAAAAATGGATGAACACCATCTGCCATTGAGGGAGCAACCAGCAAGTCTAGACAAAGGTAAGATGTGCTGCGATAGTCACAGTGAATTGCAGGATGACTACAAACCTAAATCTCCGGCCTTGAGAGAGAGGATCCCCGCCCCCAGAGAGGTGATGGCTGGAGGCCTGAGACCAACAGAGGAGTCCTTGAGCAGACCACAGGAGGCAGAGGTGTAGTTAATCCCAGCACTGACACATAGCGGTAGAGTGTGCAATTTGTGACTGGGAAATTGCCAGTAAGTGCCAAGAGCAGCAAAAGCAAGTATGGTAGAAAGAAAAGTGGCTTGTAGCCTTTTCAGGAAAAGGCTAGTGAAAAGACACAGCAAAGTGAGTTCTGAACAGCTAAAGGAAAAAAAGTTAGCAGAGGGAGATGGAGCTCTTGAAAGTTGACAGGCAGTTTAATGACCTGTGTATATTTTGAGAACAAGAAAAGCAACGATGGCCCAGAACTGCAGGGACACACGGATCACTGTTTCTGAACTCTATATGGGGGAAGTTTTGACAGAGCTCGAACCTGTCTAATAGGAGACCCTTGTGAACTCTGAGTACACACATTTAAGCAGAAGGTTTCTTTGCCGTGTGTCAGTTTAATTTTCAGATCTATGCCATTCTACAAGTTTATCTTGAAAAGAGAGGTAACTGTGTAAAGCTGCTGGGGCAGCTATCTTCCTGCTCTGAGCTGACCAGTTCATCCGCCTCCTAAAACCCTTCATGCATGACCATCAGCTCTGTTTTATATTCTCCAGATGTCTTTGTAAAACAGGCTCATGGAAAATTGTGTGGCAACGGTGTTGTCACTGTAACTGAGCATTGATGCGGTAAAGGCTACCTCCCAAAGTGACATCCAGCTGGTTGAAAATGAAGGCCTTGAGGTAATTCACTAGTCCCACCTGGGGCTCCTCATTGGGTTTGTAAAAGATGGAATCATCTTGCAACAGAAAGATACAGTAATGTATTCAAAACCATGTAACCTATTCCCATTCCTGCCCAAAAGTCAACCAGGAAGCTTCTGCAATGGCTGATATATATAGTTAGGCACCATCTCTATTTTTTTCCTATGCTGGTCTGCTGCGGGACCATTTAGAATGACTCGTTTGAATTTGCTGCATTCTTCAGCCCCACAGTGAACAGAAGTCATGGTGATTTAAATCTTTTACCTGGTGAACAGTGCCTCCTCTTCGCCCCAGCTTCCTCCTGGCCTTTCAATTCTGGCTAAACCAGCATTTGAGGGCTTTTTTTTTTTTTTTTTTCCAAAAGGACTTTGGGAGCCCTGTATATCACACCTTCCATTTTCTTTTAAGCCAGCTCTTGTAAAGTTGTATCAGCCCAATCCCATCTGCGTGGCTGGAATGCTCACTTTATCCAGAAGAGCTCAGGAGATGCGACTTTACCCACATCTCTGGCTGTATTCTGAACAGCTGTTTTTACAAGGGGGGGTTAATAATCTCTAGCCCCCTTCTCAAAAGAGGCTATGGAATACTGCCCCCATGCTGGCTCTGTACATCACAGGTGCCCCATGATATCCAGGAAGGGAATATTCAGCCTGGCCTTTAAGTTTTGGTTTATGGTGTTGGGGGTGTTCCCTATAAATTCTTAGGGTTACTAATCTGTTTTTACTTCAGGGGGACAGGCGCAGCTTGATGATCACCTTGCCAAAGTGAAACGAGATGTCCTGCTCTGTCTATGACATCACCACTCCAGAAAACGTGATGGTTGCTGACAGGGATACAATGTGGTTTGTCATATGTGATGATAAACAGTGTCCTCATCAGTGGAAGTAACTGGTACAGAGAATTTCTGCACAAACTGGTGTTCTGCAATGTCCATGTATCAATAAAAAGTTCTAACCTCCTCTAACGGTGGAGGAAAATGGGATTTTTTTTTTTTAACATTAGGACCAGGGAACAACTCCTCCAAACTCTAGGCTAGTTCCACAATGCTAGAAAATGCTTAGGCCCCACCAGGAGACTTAAGTCTAACTTTTCTACCCCTATGATCGTAGCTCGTGAGCACTTCTGGCTGTTCAGCTTGGCTAGCCCTAGCTTTGTTCATATAATCCACCAATTCAGGTATGGATGATTAATAGCCTCATTGTAGGAAGAAATGCCCATTTTTAGCCCCCAAAGGTAATTTCAAAAGGCTTGTTTGGTGATGCTGTTTCAGATTGTATTTCCACTAACCCCAACTCGCAGGCCCCTGGGAGATAGTTAAAACTGTATAAATTCAAAGTAGGGTTTTGTGGAAAATCCTAAAACTGGCATCACTGGGTTGATGTAAAAGTCACCACAGCTCTTTTGTTTTCTCCTTGTACATCTAGAAGGTTGGAGAGGTGAGATGAGGTTGCCACCCACCTCTTAAATTTAGTGGGCTGACCCAACTATTTCATCAGAAACTCACTTCCCTCCCACTTCCCTTTCCCAGCTAGAACTTTTTCAACCCTGTAAAATCTGTCTTGTTCAGGTTTAACTTTTTTTGGTAATTCTTGAGACCGAAAAGAATTGGTCTTGTCCTTGTAATCTTAAACCCCTATACAGGCCTCCGTCCCTTGATTAAGGCTTCATCCTCTATGAATATTTCATCAGTAAACATCTGTTGATAACCTTTTTCAATCCTTCTGGCTTTATATAGCCTCATGTGGCCTGTTTCTGAAAGGGGACCCAGACTTCTTTATTTAAAAACTGTCTCCACCATGTCTGCATCTGCATGATTAACCTCCCCAGGTCTGGTACTGATAATTCTGTGAATGTTTTGCCTGTAATGCTTTATAAACTCCAGTAACATCACTATATAGAGAGGTGATGTGGGCTGTAAATATCTTCTCTCCAAGTTCTGTTAAATCATTCTGCCACCCCCATTTTTGGATCATGATTACTAACCAAAGGGTCAGTTGTATGCTACTTTCACAGATTGTTTTAAGTTCTTTCCCTGGCTCAGGCTGTACTTTTAGGAGAATGTGCCCATCATCAACTATAGTTTGAAAGATCTTAAGAAATTTTAGCACCTGTCTTGCTTTTTAAGCCTAAGGCCTAGGCATATTTAGGTAGAATGTCCATCACCTTTAAGATGGACCTAAAACCATTGTCATTTGGAGACTTGCAGCATATCCACCTACTCTGCCTACCATTTTGTATCCACATCTGAAACAATAGTGTTCCCTTCTAAACACAGAACTTTTAAAAATCATTTCTGCCCTTAATGAAAGCAAAAGAATCCAAGGAAAATATTTAAATGAAGTCCCTTTAACGTTGCTTTTTCTCAGCTTTATTAGAATTGGATTTGAAATAACTGAGCAGTTGAAATTGTTCTAACGCAGAAAGAATGTCAGTACACAGGCTGGCAACCAACATTTAGTGTCACTTAGTGCATTAGTGACAGGAGGGTTCTGGTTTTTGTTTTGTTTTAAAACTATGTGGGAGCAACTGAAGGAAGGTGCCTCTAGCTTGTGGGGGGAAAACACATTTGAGTAAACTGTATAGTGACTGATGTTTGCAGCTGCTAAAAACATTAAAAGAAAATGAGGGGCTTGTACAGAGATAAGAGTTCAGCCATAATAAAAACACTCAAATATGCTTCTGAGAATGACAAACGATTTTGGAGGGGAACAGGGGTAGGTTGAGAGAATTAAAAAAAAAAAAAAAAAAAGTTATTCTAGCTTAAACAGATGCTTCCAGAATTCCTGAATCTACCTATGACAGCACTGGTAAAGAATTTCACACAGGATTATGAGCATTGGAAAGCATCTCATTCACAATTCTACACTGGGGGGGGGGGGGGGGGGGGGGAGGGGAGAAATCCTCTGACTCTAAACTTGCTTAACCTCTAGTGGACTACAGGTATGAAATGAGGTCCCTAAAGCGAGACCCACTTACCCACAGTTAAGTATTCAGCAGGAGTTTTATTCTGTACAGCATCTGCTGGATCACAGGTTCCACCTCTGGTACTGGTACTTGGTACTGTGAGTCCAGACCAGATATGATACTCCATGAAAAACACAATTTGCAGGGGCAAAATCCACTTCAACATTTTCTTTAAAGAAAGATTTTGTTATGAGGGCCACTTTCTTCCTTCTGGTGTGGCCAGAGCAATGTTGATCAGTTATCACTATGGTATTCTAAAAAAAAAATTAAAATTCCTGTCCCTTCCCATTTTTGGCTTTCTCTGCCTTTACTTTGGAGCAATAGCACTAGAGGGAATTTGGAGATCCTGCTGGAATGCCATGGGAAATGTTACACTAAAACACACTCTATGAACAGAATAAAAGCAGCTGTGTGATTGCTAAGTTCTGCCCTCTGGATTATTATTGTTGTTCCATCACTACAGCCAAGAGTTTTCTCAATTCCGCTGTACTAAATTCCACAAGATCTTGCCATTTTCTCCAAGGCACGCTGCCTTACTGGCCACCAGTTCCAAGGCAGCAGGGAAGGCTCTGTGCTCCGCTTCTTTTACTCTTTCTGACAAGGTCTCCTCTGTGTCTCCAATCTTCACAGGAACTGCCTCTTGAAAAATTATAGCTCCAGCATCAACTTCCTCCTGAAAAAAGAAAATCCAAAATATTGTAAACTGAAAGAAGGGGGAGAGAAGACGCACAACAGTAGGACAGTTATTTGCTCTGGTTACCTTAGGTACCACTTATACATCTTTCCTGTGATATGTGAGGAGTGCAGAAAATACATTTGGGTCACCTTGGTCTGCAGGGAATTGATGGGAGTCTGTTTCCAAGAATGGGAGCACGTAGGCCAGGGTGAATGCCATGAAAATACTTGTGATATTTCTGTGAGGTTGAGGAATAGCGTCCCACAAAGCAGTGAAAGCCATGGCACTTAAGCCATATAAAACTGGACTAGACAAAATGCAGATATATTTACAACAGAGAATTATCTTGAATTGACAAGGAGATGGATTAGAGTGAACCAAAAGGTCTTTTCACCTCTAAATTATTTATTTCCCACATGCTCAGTATGTTCCCTGTTGTCTATAAATTCTCTTCACTTGTGGAAGTGCCATAATGACATACTATGGAGGGACAGAACCACATCTGTGTCTGGAAGAACCGAACTCCTTGCCTCCTCACATGCCACAGTGCTGACAAGAGTAAGAAAATGGATTTCTTAAGCAGCTATAGGAGTGGGAGGATGATTTCAAGCATTTAACGAGGGAGGTGCGTCCTGCTACTTTCAATGCTGATAAGTAAATGAGAGGGAAAAAAAATCTTACTTCTAAACTAATTTAATTGTATACATGCATTTTCCACAAATGGTGAGAAGTCAAGGCTCATCAACCCTATGGAGTTCATAACACATGTCTAAAATACCAGGGAGGGAGAGATTAACTTTGTAAATAAATCTTTCAGTTTATCGTCAAGAGAGAACTGAGTCATTTTAACCAGGGTCCAGCTGAGCAATGTTTTCTGTGGAAGCCAACTCCTCCAAAAGCCATAGACTCTCCTAATATCATGCAGGCCTACCACTGGTAGTTGAATGATTCAAAATTTTTGACAAAAGTGGTGTCAAAACAGAAATATCAGCACCAGGAAATTAGGTGTCCAGGTCTTCTGAATTTCTTATGGGAGGTCAAGAGCTGGGCCTAAGACTGTTGCTTATTCTGCTCAAAGCAAGTCTTGACAACGTGGTGGCAATATTGCCAACTCCAAGTGTTAAAAGAAAAAAAAAAAAAAAAGACTTTTGCAAAATGAATACAGTTAGGGTTCTTTCCTTTGCCTGGTGGGGTGTGAGCCTTTAGGTTACAGTCACTCCATAGTTTCAAGCTTCTCTGCAAGCATGAGAGCTGGAACAATTTTTTGTTTTTAACAAAAGCTGAGATTCTCATGCCTTCCTTGATTCCAGCAACTGGACTCTAAGAACACTAAACAGAGTGAGGCTCATGTTTAAAAACACAGGACTTGGAAACATGATAGTGGGTAAAGATGCTGCTCATCACCAAGGCCTTGCTTGTGCTAGCGCTCCCATTGATATGACAACTGGTGGAGCAGCACTACTGTTACCAATGGTAGGAAGCGGCACGGAAAAAAAGCAAGTGTAGATAAAGCCTGAATTCTAGTATAGTATTTATTTCCAATTCCCGCACTGCACAACATTCTAAAGAATTCATCTCACTGTACATTTCTACAAATGAAGAGGAAAAGACAGATCATTTTGACACAGGTATTATTCCAACCATGATCATTCACTGCACGTTTTTCAAAGCTGCTCATTTCTGTTAGAAATGGCATACTTACAGCTACAAAGTGCACAGTACAGCCACTGATTCGGACTCCAGCTTGTAATACCAATTTATGGGCATTTGCTCCTTTAAAAGACGGTAGTAAAGATGGATGAATATTCAGTATTTTTCCTAGAAAAGAATAAATGAAATCATCATCTCCTCTTAGCTCTCAGCCCTCGTTTCACAAGTTTAAACATCAAGTAAATGCCTCATCGTTAACCAGAATGCAAAATGCTCATAATGCCATGACAAAGCAGCCCAAAACTCATCAGGAATCTACGTTCTATGCCATCTATTTTCAGCTGATCAGGGTTGGGAACAATAAAACATTTGCACATAATGTGGTACACTTCTCCCAAGAAGCTCTGCCATGACTATCGTTTGTTTATAGCTCCTTGTTCTTTGTGGTGGTGGTCTCTTCCCCGGTGTCATAGCTTGCTCTTCATCTGACTAGACACACTCCTATTGCTCATAGTGCTTAATATTCACTCAAGTTAGTGACTTAGAATATTGGCCCATGGTGGCAGGGAGTGTCACACAAGCTTCCATGGAAGTGGTGAGATTTCTTCCTAGGTTAGTTTCCTAATCACTAAGGACAGTTCAGTCTTAACAGAAGAGAACTGCTGCCTACACAGGAGTATCCCCCTGCCCTTCCAAGAAGCAGAAACACACCACAGCTTTCCTCTTCTATTGAAAAAAGTCAGTATAATGCTCTTTTCCTGAGGGGTTTCTCCTAATGAACGGTCAGCAGGGTCCCCATTATAGTACTGAGCAGCACTAGGCCTCTCTCCTAGAGGTGACTGCCTATGCTCTGTGAGCATTCTAGTCACTAGCTAGCCTCAGAATAGGGCTGAATGCTAATCACAGACATACTATTCCTATAGCTAAGCCATCAGGCCGTCTCCGCTCCTCAAAAAGGTCTTTCCTCCTCCTCTAAGTTATTATTTTGTCTGACAAACTGCACTGGAAATCCTGGGCCAGAATGAAGTCTATGGTGTGATGTCATTTCACAGCAGCTGAGGATCTGACGCTCAGTTCAGAACAAACAAAAATTCCTTTTCAGATAACAGGAAGACAATAACACATGCCTCACATTAGGGTAACTTGTACACAAATGTCACTCCATGCCTCATGTGTGAGTTGCATGCTGTCAGTATTCACCAACAGCTTAATTGCACTGCGGTGAGACACTTGGCTGACTAATGTTAGGGGCAGCAGGGTCCAATTCCGGGGAGGGGGAAATGTACTGCAATGGGAAAAGTGGCACAAGTGAAGACAGACAGTGCAAGATGAAGGCCATGTCCTATGGAGTCCAGTGCACAATTTGGACGTACACAATTTGCTCCAGACAATGACATTGGTAGCATTCTGGGGATAAGTATAGCATAAATCCCAACAGGTCTTCAACACTATCTCCAGCCTATTTTGTTCAAATAAGGCTTTTCTTCGGCTTCAATATGCCAGGTCTTCTTCCAGTGATTGTTTCGTCCTTGGGCAAAAATGTACTGGGGACAATACTGTGACAGTGACACTTCAGCTGAGTTTGAGTTCCTTGTTGCAGTATCCCCAGGAGCTGCAGTATAGAAGGCTGTTCTTCATGCATCCTTTCTGCTAAGATTCACCTTCAACATTGCAGGACCAGAGAGGAACCATGTCATGACCAGGATGTGGGGAATCTGACCTACTGGTCAGAGCAGGAGTTGGACCAGTTCAGATACCAGGAGGTCAGAGTCTGAGACAGGCCAGAGGGTAAACTGGGTGACAGGGGAATGGCAGGGGCAGGTTACCAGGAGATAACTGATAAAAGTCCTGAAAGCTTTTGCCTCTCTGTCCTGTTACTGCTACTTAAATCACAAAACATTCATGGGAAGGGAAGAATTGAAAATACTTGTGCAAAAGGTTGTGAAGCTCTCTGGTTTGTCAGGGACTTCAGGTCTTGAACCTTGCTCCACAGGATTTTTAAGATCTAGGCAGGCCAGACCTGCCACCCAGTGACCTGCTAACAGCTGCTAGTACAGAAGTAAAACTGTAACAGAGAACTGCTTGGGCCCCAGTCTCTAACCCAAGCACAGGAATGGGAAGTTGTCCATGCAACTGGGTTCTCCCTGTTCCAGACTGTTTCCCCTGCAATACCTGCTCCTATTGCCTGCTTCCTGAACCAGTGGAAACTGAGTGCACCATTTACTTGTGTAAGAATTTTAATACCAGATTTCTCTTATCCTCTCCTTTATAGAAGCAGGTTACACACAATGCCTCCATCAGAAGGAAGTGGAAAGAAGTTCCAATGCAAATGATAAAGAGAAGGGAAAGATACTGGCTCCCTTCACCCTTCTCATTTATTTCTCTACAGGAGGAAAGTAATCTGGCCTCCTTGCAATTTGGGATTAAGGTGGCCCCCTCCTCCATAATAGCAGGGTTTAAAAGGGTCTGGCAGGAGGATTAGGAACCAATTTTGCTTTCTCACAGCAAGCTGAAGAGCTCCCTACTCACCAGCCCCTAAGACTGACACAAGGGGTGACCTTTCATCGTATTAACAAGGTTCTACGTTTGGTGCGATGGCTCGTTTCTGGATGCCCTAAAAGGTCCCTTGAATTGATTCCTGTTCATATGCTCTGGGTCACTCCAATTGCTCTGTTTGGGGTTAGGAAGGAATTTCCCTCCCTGGCCCCACAAAGCCATTAGCTGAGGTGGTGGAGGGTTTTTTAAATTTTGTCTTCTCTCCCCTTTTTCTGTAGTAACTAAAGCTAAAAGGTAAAAGCTATGCACCTGAGAGCGGTGGGAGCATGTAGGATAAAGACAGCCTGATGGGAATTTCAGCTTAAGAGCAGTAGGTGAGTAGGTGACCTATTTGAGAGGTTCATTTTTATAACACAAAAAGGCGACATATAACCCATCATAGTATAGATCACTTGTAATGGCCTCCTATCCTGAAACTTGGGCACGGGTTTGGGAACAGGGAAGGCTAAGGAAAGCGATCTATAGCACAGAGCCGGGGAAGACATTACTACCTTGTGCAGATATTGTATAAGGCATCCCATGAATAAGCATGTTTCCCCCCACTATTGGCTTGGTTGGGGATTTCCAACCATATCGTGTTAAAATCCTAGGCACGTGAAGGGTACTCTCAGGCCTTACACTTATTTAGGACCAGAGGGAGTACTAAATGACATTGCAGCTTGAACTATTTCTATAAATGCTACAGCCTCAGCCTTTGAACAAACTATCAGCATGTCATGGCTTATTCCTGCATCATCCCAATCGTCATCACCAACGATGGGATCAGCAACTGGTTGGTTGGCTGGCTGGCTAATGATATGCAACTGGTGTGTCACTCAATTGCTTTAAGTTTGTAACTCCCCGTGCAACCAAAGCAGGTGCTTTAGCTGCAGTTTTGGGGAGAGGGAAGGTTTCTGTTCCAACCACAGGCGACAGGTATCGTAGGCTGGGGGAGGCTGTGCCTCCCCAAACTGCCTGGTGTGGCCCTGGCCATGCTCTGCCCCCAGACTCCCTCCTGCAGTTCCTGGCGCTCTGCCCTGGCCCAGGCTAACTGGGGCTGGCTGGCCTGCCTCCCGCAGGGACTCAGGGTGGCTGGTGCTGGGCCTACGCTGCCTACCCGGTGCTCAGACCGCGCTGCCCAGCGCATTAGTGTTGGGGGCGCTGCGGCTGTGCCACCCAGTCGCCCAGTGCAGGGGAGGGGAAGAGGGAGGGGCAGGGCATCTGGCACAATGGGTGGAGCCAGGGGCTATCCTCCTCCCCCAATGGCTGGGTCACTGGCCGCCCATAGTTCCAACCTTCAGCAGTCATGTACCTTCTTAAAAATCCAGAGTATAGCTGATAAAAAGGCGTTACTATTTAAAGTGGTCAATCATCTATGTACACTTGCCTTGTTTTCTTTACATGTTTGCCATACTAAATACAGTGCTTAACTGCAACTGCAAAATGTCTTTTGTCTTGTTTAGAAGTATATATTAAAATAGCATATTTACCATCCCACTTTTTGACAAAGGGACCAGACAAAATCCGCATAAATCCTGCAAGACAGATCAGTTCAACTGAGAATTCTTCAAGGACTTTATCAACCGCATTATCAAATTCTGTGCGACTTCCATACGATTTATGGTCAATTACCTACAATATCCAAAACAGGGAAACACAGAGACGAATGTGGATTAATTGACTCTTTCATATAACAAGAACATGCTGAAATACTGTACTATAATCAAACAAAAATCTAAAACTCTAGATATGACCAAAGAAGGGTGTCCAGCTATTACAAGGATGGGCACTTCAGAAATGCACGTAAGTAATAGTAGATCAAATCCTGTAGTTTTCAACTCAGACTATATTCAGCCAAACTCATATTGAAAGCAGTGGGAGCTTTGCCTGCTTAAACTCAGTTTAAGACTATAGGATTTGGACCATTAACAATTAATTATTATTAATAACGTGAAAAATATAACAAGCACCCTAACTCTTAGACTGGCTTAACCAGCTTCAGTTCATATGAAACCTTAAAACAATCTACAGGGTTTAAACCCAGCCAAACCTTAGATCAGTTTAAATTGCAAACAAGATTCTCCCCTCCCCCCACCCATTAAAAAAATGTAACATAGGGCCCCACAAAAGGCCAGAGGGCTAATTATAGGCATGTTAAGAAGGAACAGCTAGGTAAGGCTGAGGATTGCTCCAGTTGAAGTTTTCTCTGCTAAGGACACACGTCATATTTAAATGTGAATAATTTTAAAATTAAACTACCAAAACTATTTTCTTAAAATATCCATAGCTTTAAAATAATGAGGCCTGTTAAATGCCAATGAAATTTACAAAAAACAATAGGGTTTAAAGTCAGCATTTTAGGTTTGAAAAGTTTATGCTAAATTGGCTGTGCAGCTGTTCAACGCATTGGCAGTGTGGATAGGGCTGGATTGGCTTCTATTACTGGCTTTGCTACTGACCTATTGTGTAACCCTTGGCAAGTCACTTCACCTCTGCGTGGCTCTGATTCCCTTCCCACTCTGTCTTGTTCATTTAGATTGTGAACTCTTCAGGACAGACACTGTCTGTTAGGGTGAGATCCACAAAACACCCGCTAATCCCTGTAGGCCTCTAAACTCACTCAGCACTTATGTTTTTCAGGTAAAAAAAGTTCCCTGGGTGTCTCATGTTCTGGGCAGGTGCACTACTGCCTCCCTCTAGGCATCCGGACACCTATCTCCTGCTCAAGCCCCAGAGTGATTCATGAACCAGAAGAAGATAAGTGACTGAACGCCTAAGTCACAAGCAGGGTCCAATGCTGTAGGCAACCTCTGAGCATGCCTACTAGACCAAGTGTGGTCCAAATCTGGCATGAGGAGGAAGCAGTGGTGGTGCCATGCACCTGATAATTTTTAATTCAGTAGTTAGAGCACTTGCCCAGGATGTGGGAGGCCCAGGTTCAATTCCCCAAAGGATTAGAACAGGGGACTCCCACTTCTCAAGAAAGTGCTATAACCCCTGAGCTACAGGATGTTCTGTTGTGAGGCTCTCTCCACCTCTTCTGGTGAAGCTGTTCCACTGTAGATAAATAAATTTAAGTGATTGGAACACAAGGACTGGACCCCAGATCTCCTCCCTCCCTCCCCGCTGAATGTCCTAGTCCCTGGACTCCAGAATCATTCCCACTCTCAATCTGGCCCCAGGACTGTTCTACTATAGATAAATAGTCATTGGGTCAGAGAATGAGAGCACACGAAAATGATGCGGCAAGTCCAGTGGTTAGGGCACCCATCAGGGAAGTGGGAGACTCATTCAGGGCCCAGCACCCCTGCTCCAATCACTCTTGCATTGTTTATTCAATGGGGAACACCTTCCACTGGAAAGGTAGAGAGCCCTGCACCTGAAGATCCCATAGCTCAGTGGTTAGAACGCTCTTCTCAGTGGTAGAAGTCCTCCCTTCAAATCCTCGCTCCCCCTTTGCCAAAGAGGTGGGGATTGAACGTAGGGTTCCCACATCCCAGATAGAGTGTTCTAACGACTAGGCTAAAAGCTATAAGGTGGGCACTGTGACTTCCTTCCCCTCCCCCATTTCACAGGGACTGAGTCAAGTGCCTAAGTCATTCCTGCAAGAAATCCCATAGGTGCCTAAGGTACCTGCCTCTACATGGCTGGTTCTCATTTGTGGATCTCTAAGCAGACCTTGATGCCTCCCTGCAGCCTGGACTTAGGTGCCTATCTCCAAGAGAGGGGAGAGGTTTAGTTCGTCAGCATCTCCCACTGGCTAGCTTAGGCAGCTCCCCACTTAATGTGCTGGCTTTTGCAGATTGTGTTCTGAGGTGCCTCTCTCTCCCCATGCATTGGCTAGGGAGCCTCGATGCCTAAAAGACAGTTACCTTTTCTGTAACTCGTGTTCTTCGAGATGTGTTGCTCATGTCCATTCCATATTAGGAATGTGTGCTCACCACATGCACCGGTGCTGGAAGTTTTTCCCTCAGCAGTATCCATAGGGGACCAGCTCTGGCGCCGTCTGGAGTGGTGCCCGCTTGGCATGGTGTAAGAGGCACCGCCAGCTCTCCCCACCCTCAGTTCCTTCTTGCTGGAAACTCCGACAGTAGGGAGGGAGGGCAGGTCATGGAATGGACATGAGCAACATATCTCGAAGAACATCAGTTATGGAAAAGTTAACTCTTTTCTTCAAGTGCTTGTTCATGTCCATTCCATATTAGGTGACTCCCAAGCAGTACCCCTGGAGGTGAGTAGAAGTTCACGGACGTGACGATTGCAACACAACTTTGCCAAACCCAGCGTCGTCCCTGGCCTGCTAAGTGATGGCATAATGAGCAGTAAACTTGTGAACAGAGGACCATTTTGCAGCTCTACAGATGTCCTGGATAGGGATGTGCGCCAGGAAGGCCACTGAAAACACCTATACTCTCATCAAGTGGGCTCTGACAATTTGCAGCGGTGGAACCCCTGCCAGATCATAACAGGTTCTTATGCACAAGGTAATTCAATTGGAAATCCTCTGTGAAGACACCAGGTGACCCTTCCTCCTATCCACTGTAGCGATGAAGAGTTGAGTCAATTTATGGAAAGGCTTGGTATGTTCTAAGTAGAAAGCCACGGCCCTCTGGACATCCAGGGTGAGAAGATGCCTCTCTTCACTGGCCTTGTGCAGTTTGGGACAGAACACCGGGAGGAAGATATCCTGGTTCATATGGAAGGTGGAGACTACCTTTGGCAGGAAGGCCAGGTGGAGCCGCAACTGAACCGTATCTTTGTAGAAGATTGTGTATGGAGGTTCTGAGGTCAAGTCTTTAATTTCAGACACCCGTCTTGCCAATATCTCCGCCACTAGGAATGCGACCTTCCACGACAGGTGGGAAAAGAAGCAGGAACCCAGTGGCTCAAAGGGCAGGCTGGTGAGCCTAGAGAGGACCAAGTTAAGATCCCACTGCGGAACAGGGGCCCGTACCTGCGGGAAGGGTCTCTCAGGCCCCCTCAGGAATTTGAACATGATGTCTTGGGAAAACACCATCTGTCCTTGGATCGGTGGGTGAAAAGCAGAGATTGCCGCGAGATGCACTCTAATGGAAGAACGTGCCAGGCTCTGGTTCCTCAAATGGAGCAGGTAGTCCAGGATGTATGGAGGAATACGAGAGAAAAATGCCCTGTTTGGAGCCCAGTAGGAAAACCTAGTCCACTTAGCCAGGTAAGTCAGTCTAGTTGAGGGCTTCTCACTTCCCAGGAGGACCTGTTGGACTCCTTCTGAACAGGTCCGTTCCTCCAGGTTCAGCCATGAAGCACCCACGGCGAGAGGTGGAGGGACCCGAGGTGGGGGTGGAGGTGTCAACCATGGTCCTCTGACTGCAGGTCCAATCAGTTGGGCAGGGGCCTGGGAGAGGCCACGAACAGGCTCATGAGCATGCTGAACCAGTGCTGGCGAGGCCACATCGAGGCGATCATGATGACCTGCATCTTGTCTCTCTTGGTCTTTGCCAGGGCCCTGCTGATGAGCGGAATTGGAGGGAACGTGTACATCAGCCTCCATGACCACAACAGGAGGAAGGTGTCCGAGAGGGAGCCCTTGCTCAGAGCTTGCAGAGAACAAAACTGGTGGCATTTTCTGTTCTGTCTGGTAGCAAAGAGGTCCATTTGGGGAATTCACCACCTTTGGAAGATAATGTAGGCTACTTCTGGATGGTGCGACCACTTGTGGTGAGAGGAGAAGTCCCTACTGAGCTGGTCTGCCAGCGTGTTCCTGACGCTGGAAAGGTGACAAGCTTTCAGGGGGATTTTGTGGCTGATGCAGAAATCCCGTAGATGGAGTGCCTCTTGGCAGAGAGCAGACAATCGTGCACTCCCTTGCCTGCTGATGTAAAACATCGAGGCTGTGTTGTCCATCAGGACTCGTACCACCCTACCCGACAGATGGAGCAAGACGACTTTGCACGCCAACCAGACTGCTCAGAGCTCTTTGATGTTTATGTGCAACTGCGCTTTGTCTGGGGACCTCACGGTGTGAGTGTGGAGGGTTGTCAAATGGAACCCCTTCCAGGACTGTCCTGCGGTCAGTCCACCATCACAGTGAGATAAGTATCGCCTGGGGAATGGTAACATCTTCTCCAGGGGGTCTCGGGACTGGGAATATACTGTCACCAGCCATTGTCGCAGGGGCCACATTTGGAGCCTGGCATGGTGGACCACATAAGTGCATGCTTCTATGTGGCCCAGAAGGCGCAGACAGACCCTGGCTGTAGTCAGAGGGAAATGGAGACTTCCACAATGAGGTTCGTCAATGTGTGAAACTTTTCCAGTGGCAGCAACGCCTTGGTGCAGGTCGAGTCGAGGACTGCTCCAATGAACTCTATTCTCTGCACTGGCACTAATGTCGACTTTTTGTCGTTTACCAGTAGGCCCAGAGAGCGGCACATAGCTTGAAGCACTGCGACATCCCTTTGGACCTGAGACCTGGAGCTGCCCTTAACAAGCCAGTCGTTGAGGTACGAGTTGATCTGGATACCCCAGCGCCTGATGTAAGCCGTTACCATTGACATGCACTTGGTAAACACTCTCGGTGCTGTCGCCAGGCTGAACAGGAGGACTGCAAACTGGTAGTGGTGGGGCCCCACCATAAACTGGATGAAGCGTCTGTGTCCTTGAAAGATTGCTATGTGGAAGTATGCGTCCTTCAAGTCGAGGGCGGCATACCAGTCTTCCAGATCCAGGGAGGGGATAATAGAAGCCAGAGAGGCCATGCAGAACTTTAACTCTTTTAGGTACTTGTTAAGGCCTCGCAGGTCCAGGATGGGCTGTAGACTGCCCTTGGCCATTGAGATTAAAAAGTACCACAAACAGAACCCCTTGTTCCTGTACTCAAGAGGAACTTCTTCCACCGCACCCAGTCGTAGCAACTCCTTTACCTCCTGTGCGAGGAGATTCTTGTGAGAGGGGTTCCTGAAGAGGGACGGGGAAGGCTAGTGGGAAGGTGAAGTAGAAAGGAACTGGAAGGTATAATCCTGTTCCACTGTGCTGAGGACCCATCGGTCTGAGGTTATAGCTGTCCAGGCAGGGAGGAAGAGGGAAAGGTGGTTGGAGAACATAGGGAAGGATGGATCCGGAGAATATAGTCTGGTAGGTCGCCTTCAGGCACACCCTCAAAATGACCATGTGGCCCCCTGCTTATTCTGGGTCGAGCTTGACTGGGCAGAGGGTGGAGGTGGGTGGCTCAGATGGCACTTGTAGCCCTTGGCTCATTTATGGGGCTGGTCCTGCTGAGGCTGGCTCCCCTGGCCCTGCGGTTTGAACCACTTACACGCTGGGGCTGGGAAATAGAGACTCAGGATCTTCAGGCTGGTGTGGGAGTCCTTGAGGCCATGCAATTTGCTGTCTGTTCGTCCTGCAAATTGGTCCCAGCCATCAGAGGGCATGTCCTGCATAGACTGCTGGATCTCGGTGGACAACCCAGAGAGGAACAGGCAAGAGCTTCGCCACATGGAGATATCAGAAGCCATGGTGTGGCCAGCATCAGCAGCATCTGACGCTGCCTGGAGGGCTGCCCTGGTCACAGTTGTGCCCTCATTGAGGATCGCTCGGAACTCCATCTTAGAAGCCTCAGGGAGCAACCCTTTGAACTTGGCCATGACTTGCCACATATTGAAGTCATATTGGCCAAGGAGGACTTGGTGGTTGGCTACTCTCAGCTGAATGCTGGAAGATGAATAAACCTTACTTCTGAAAAGATCCAGCCTCCTGGAGTCTTTATTTTCAGGGGTGGCCCCAGGTTTTCCTTGCCTCTCCTTGTGGTTAACCACCTCGACCACAAGGGAATCAGGGGTTGGGTGGGAGTATAAGTACTCATTCCCATTGGTTGGCACAAAGTACTTGCATTCAGCCCTTTTAGAGATAAGGGTCAGGGAAGAGGGGGTCTGCCACAGGGCTTTAGTGATCTTGGAAACCTCTTCATGAAGGGGTAGAGCCCCCCTGGCAGGAGACGAGGAGCAGAGGACGTCAAAGAGAGAGTCTGAGAGCTCCTCCAATTCTTCTGCCTGAAGCCTGAGGTAAGAATCGACCCTCTTCGAAAGGTCCTGGTGAGCCTTGGCATTATCCTGAGGAACTGGATGAGGGGGCCCCGTGATACCATCACCAGACAAGGCTGAGAACGATGCTGGTGCCGTGGGAGCCTCTATGTCCATTAGTGGTCCAGCAGCTTGCTCCCCTAGGTCTTCCTGGACCTGCATCCAGGTTTCGGTGCTGATAATGTAGTCGGCACCACCGGTACTGGAGCTTGTCCCGCAGTCAGGGAACCTTGCTCCGAGCTGGAGCTACCAGTGGAGAAGTCGGTACTGGGCGACCAGGATTGGGCTGAGCAGTGGCTCTTGTCTGACTGGTTCCAGTCACTGAGTCCTGAAGCTGACCTGTCCGAGCAAGACTTTCTTGGTTGGGCTCTTGGGGACTGACAGTGTTCATCGGATCTGCATCGGATACCTGCAATCCACGCCTCACGCTACTCGACTGGTACCAGGATGTCGAACGGGACTGGTAGCTACTATGGGCTAGTTGCCGGGAGAATTGTCCTGAGGAGGGCAACCTTCCTTTTGGAGATGAGCAATGACAGCCCAGCGATCGGTGGTCTCTGGTGCCCAATCAGTCCTGGGCCCTTGAAGACAGTCGCAGAGTTCTTGCCGGGTGGCGCAGGCCTCAGAGAGTCTGCGCCAATCTACTAGCCAAGTACACCTCGAGTCCCTCAACTGGTGCCCCTGGTGCGAGGACCAAATAGGGCTCCACTGAGCCTGCCTTTCCCATCCTGAGGTGTGGCGGCTGCGGGCTGGTGAACACTGGTGGGATGTTCCTCTTGATAGGGAATGATACTGCTGAGGTGGGGACACATGCATAGGTCCTAAATGGGTTTTACCATGGGAGCTGATGAGGTGGCACCAGAAGCGTCAGGATCTCGTGAGCTGCTTGAAGGGCTTCGGGCATTGACAGCACCTGAAGCTGGCTGGGGCCTGCATTGCTATCTGGAGTTGCAGACAAAGCATGGGATGGGCTGCACTGCTCGGCTTGAGCTGGGGCCCAACTTCCCAAGGAGGATGTTGAGCTGCCCAACTAGGGTCTTGTCGCTCCCCCTGCCCTTTCCTTTCCCTTGCAGGAGGTAGGGGATCTTCCCCTCACAGTCTTTTTCGGCTTCTTGTCTGGAGCTGTGGAGGGAGACCAGTGCCGGCTCGTGTACGGCGTCAGGGGAGCACTGTGCATGGAGGTCACAGTGCTCAGTCAGACCACTGCTCCGGTGCTGGAGTGAGTGCCGACTCCATTAGGAGTGCTCTTAGAATGGATATTGCGCTCCTTCTTTGTCTTAGATTTTAAGGACTTGCAGATATGGCATTTGTCACTTATGTGCCCTTCACCTAAGCACCTTAGGCAGCTGGTATGTGGATCATTGAGGGGCATAGGCCGTTTGCAGCAATCGCAGGGCTTAAAGCCTGGGGACTGGGGTGCGCCCCAACCCCAGCTGGGTCCCATCTGGGACTAATGAAGAGTTGGAGAACTACTACTAAGGGTAACTAAGAAAACTAGCGACTATATACACACACAACTATTTTATGGGATTTGAAAGTTCGCAAGAACAGAGAACGAAACAATGCTGGCCGAAACAGCAGATATTCCAGCACCATCACCGGTGGGCTTGTGGGCGTCACTCCAGAGGGCGCCAGAGCTGATCCCCTATGGATACTGCTGAGGGAAAATCTTCCAGCACCGGTGCATGTGGCGAGCACACACACCTAATACAGAATAGACACGAGCAAGCACTTGAAAACTCAGGGTACGTCTACACTTACTGGGGATTGACCCTGCTGTGATAGATCCACCAGGGGTCGATTTAGCGGGTCTGGTAAAGACCCATTAAATAAACCACAGATTGCTCTCCCCTTGACTCCAGTACTCCACCAAAACGAGAAGCGTGAGGTAAGTTGACAGGAGAGTTTCTCCCCTCAACCCAGCGTGATGTAGACACCACAGTAAGTTGACCTAAGCTATGTCAACTCCAGCTACATTATTCACATAGCTGGAGTTGTGTAACTTAGTTGACTTAACCCCGTAGTGTAGAGTTTCCCTCAGGTTTTGGGGAGCACAGTGTTATTGCGGTGACTTTCTAGGTGCCTAAGAGTTAGGTGCTGTGACACTGAGCTTCGCAATGCCTCACTTCCTTTGTGGATCTTACCCTTACTATATATTTGTGGCACTAGCACAATGGGGTCCTGATCAGAGCTGTAGCCCTTACTGTGGGGGGAAGGGGAGGGAATACTATACTATCTCACCTTGTCTCTCTAACATAATGCAAATAGTAATAATAATAAAATAATAATAATAATAATTAATAATTTGTTTAAGCATCAGATCCTGCTCTAGTTGAAATCAATGGCAGAACTCACATTAGGCCCAATTCTCCATTGTTTATAAATTGATAAATAATAAATATTTGCATTGTCTGAAATGTACCCATTTTCTCATCGCAGCTGAACTTAATAACAATATGAAAGGCTTTTGTTTAAACTTTAATAATAAAAATACTCATCTTTTGGGAGACCCCAAGCAGGGAAAATATTAGCTCTGGAAGTGAAAGGTAGGTAGGTAGGTGGCTGTTGGAGTGTGTGTGTTAATTTTAAGTGTTTTGCAACATTAACAATGGCCGGGGTTTCTAGGCACACTCTATAACAAATCCCAGTAACACCTCTAAGATGGAAATAAAAGACATACTATTATCTCCATCCTACTGATGGGAGACAGAGAGAAGGCACAGTCAGTGGCATAGAAGAATTCTGGAGTTTCTGGCTCCTGCGTTCCAGCTCCACCTTTCCCCTATAAATATTATTAATACTTTGCTAGATTTCCACAGCAGTGAGTTTGCAAAATCTGATTCAAAAGGTGAAACATTGCTTACTTTTGTAGGAATATCAGCTCTTTCAGCTCTTCTTAACCCTTCCACGCCTGACTTGTTAGAAATGACGAGGACTATCTGTGCATAGCTGGTTGGCTTTTTTGTGCTGGTTATTAGGGCTTCAAGGTTTGTGCCTAAAAATGAAAAAGAAGAAATGAAGACCAAGCATTTCTTGAAGGGTAAATATACTGAAGATTCCGAGATGGCTTTTAAAAACAGTAACATAGGAGGAGCCTGAGTCAATGGCCCCTGAAGTCAATGGGTGTCTTTCCACTGACCTTAGTGAGCACTGGCTTGGAACCCTGGCATGTGTGAGAACATGAAATGGTTTAATAAGTTATGCATTTGTAAAACACTTTCCAGTGCATGAACTATGCTGCATGTGTTACTTTTGGGGCTGCCTATATGTCTATAAAACACAGAAGGAAAGTTTGGTGTGTTTGAAAATACAATGCTGCATCCTTCTGATCAGCTAGTTGATCACTTGAAGGTGGTATAGAGATGTGTGGGCAAAAGCTACATATGTAGGTGTATCTCACAAACAGTTTGCAGCCGTGGGTAATGATCAGAGTATATCCAATTCAAAATGGCCTAGGGCAAAAATCTGTTCTGCCTGCCCCCTGATGTCAATCTCTAGGCACCTGACTGAAAGCTCACTGAAGTCCATGGGAACACTTCCAGTAACTTGAAGCAGTTTTGGTTCAGGACCTAAGTTTCTTTTTCCAACAGCTGTGTTGCACCCTGTAGTGAAGAATGCAAAAGCCTCACCTGTTCCAGAGATGAGAACAGCCACCTTCACTTTGCTTGTTTGGGTTTTGCCTTGGATATGGTTGTGCAAAAACTGTAACCTATTTGCTTGTAAGGCTTGAAGCAGATTATTGACTTCAACATGGGCAGATTCTTAATAGGAGGAAAAAAAAAAAAAAAAGGAGTGTTACATGTAAACAGAGAAATACAGAGGACATAAAAGGACTTCAGCACCTCTGAGAATCAGACCAATAGCACTTCTTGTTTCTCACCACTTCAAAGCTAACACTCATTTATCCAACACTCCGAAGCATGTGTTATATGTACTGTAAGTGGAGTCTTCAGGACTATCATTTTAACACACCTATGGAGCAAATGCGACAGAGTATGGACCAGATCCTCAGCTAACATCAGTGGAGCTTCGCTGATTTCCATCAGCTGGGGATCTGGCCCTACATTTCTCTAGGTAAATGAGAATCCAGTAGTACCTGTCTGTCGGGAGACAACTTTCCCAATCAGCCAGGCTTCCTCATGTCTCTGTACATCTTTCAGAACCTGCTGAGCCAGTGCCTTCTCTACCACCAAGACGGCGCCGATCCCGCAATTAAATGTTCGGGCCATCTCCTCTTCTGAGAGGTTTCCCTCTTTTTGAAGCCAAGAGAAGATTTCAGGTATCCGCCAACTGTGAGCATCTGAAAATGGTTGAAGCTGTAAAATTGCTCGTTGAAATACAACACAAGTATTGAACAGAAATCATTGTCTTGACACAAATACTCAAGTTCCTAGAATATCAAGAGCCAGAATTTCTGGACATGAATTACAAATGCAAAAATGATTAGACCTGTGGCAGTCTTAGGCCCAGTGATCTCTGTTGCAATGCAGAAGAACTGGTTTTAATTCCCAGTCCATGTATCTTACTGCCTCAGTCAGTGTTGGAAAATGTGGTTCAGGCCATGGAATGTAGGAAATGAATTACTCAAATGTGACACATTAGCTAATAATTAGGAAGAGGCTCCGAGGATACTTCAGAAGGTGCTCTTATTAGTCATCCTCTCCTGGGAAGATGACAGCTGCAATGGTAGATAGGATATAAAATGAGGGAGGGACCATCAAATTCCGACAGACAAGACCCCTTCCCCCATTGCAGGAACTGATTGGCCCGCAGCAGCAGCATTCCTGAACAAGCCAGTATGATGGAGTTAAAAAGGGAGTAGATTTCTTTTTGACATATTATATTTTAAATGTTATGTCCTAGTTTTCATACATTAGTACTCAACAGATTTTAGCATATAGAAGAGGCGAACTATAAAAATAAAACTCAGATCTGATTATCTCAGTCCATGGAAGGAAGAACAATTTATTATTTGGAACAGAGAACTGGGAGTCACCAGTTCTCTGTTTTATTCTGCACCTGGCACCAACACTATGTGATCCTGAACAAGTCTCTTAACTTTGCTGTGCCAACAGATGCTTGCTTGTAAAATGGGAATAATAATATCCCACTAGGTTATTATAAGGATTAATTAATGTAGATAAAATGGTTTGAGATTTCAGAAAGGCAGTAAAGTGCAAAGTATCATGATTATGATATTATGCACACATTCCTCCGAATGTAAGAACGGCCATACTGGGTCAGACCAAAGTATCCTGTCTACCCAGCCCAGTATCCTGTCTGCCAAAAGTGGCCAATGCCAGGTGCCCCAGAGGGAGTAAACCTAACAGGTAATGATCAAGTGATCTCTCTCCTGCCATCCATCTCCACCCTCTGACAAACAGTGGCTAGGGACACCATTCCTTACCCATCCTGGTTAAGAGCCATTAATGGACTTAAATTCGTGGAGGTTATCTAGTTCTCTTTTAAATCCTGTTACAGCCCTAGCCTTCACAACCTCCTCAGGCAAGGAGTTCCACAGGTTGACTGTGCGCTGTGTGAAGAACAACTTCCTTTTATATGTTTTAAACCTGCTGCCCATTAATTTCATTTGGTGGCCCCTAGTTCTTATATTATGGGAACAAGTAAATAACTTTTTCTTATTCACTTTCTCCACACCACTCATGATTTTATATACCTCTATCATATCCCCCATAAGTCTCCTCTTTTCCAAGCTGAAAAGTCCTAGCCTCTAATCTCTCCTCATATGGGACCCATTCCAAACCCCTAATAATTTTAGTTGCCCATTTCTGAACTTTTTCTAATGCCAGTGTCTTTTTTGAGTCAAGAAGACCACATCTGTACGCAGTATTCAAGATGTGGGTGTGCCAGGGATTTATAAACGAACAATAAGATATTCTCCATCTTATTCTCTATACCTTTTATAATGATTCCTAACATCCTGTTTGCTTTTTTGCCTGGTGCTGCACACCGTGTGGACGTCTTCAGAGAACTATCCACAATGACTCCAAGATCTCTTTCCTGATTAGTTGTAGCTAAATTAGCCCCCATCATATTGTATTTTTCCAATGTGCATTAATTCGCTTTTATCCACATTAAATTTCATTTGCCATTTTGTTACCCAATTACTTAGTTTTATGAGATCTTTTTGAAATTCTTCAGTTTGCTTGGGTCTTAACTATCTTGAGCAGTTTAGTAGCATCTGCAAACTTTGCCACCTCACTCTTTACCCCTTTCTCCAGATCATTTCTGAGTAAGCTGAATAGGATTGGTCCTAGGATTGACCCTTGGGGAACACCACTAGTTACCCCTCTCCATTTTGAAAATTTACCATTTATTCCTACCCTTTGTTCCCTGTCTTTTAACCAGTTCTCAATCCATGAAAGGATCTTCCCTCTTATCCCATGACAACTTAATTTACCTAAGAGCCTTTGGTGAGGGACCTTGTCAAAGGCTTTCTGGAAATCTAAGTACACTATGTCCACTGGATCCCCCTTGTCCACATGTTTGTTGACCCCTTCAAAGAACTCTAATAGATTGGTAAGACATGATTTCACTTTACAGAAACCATGTTGACTTTTGCCCAACAATTTATGTTCTTCTATGTGTCTGACAATTTTATTCTTTACTATTGTTTCAACTAATTTGCCCGATACGGACGTTAGACTTACCAGTCTGTAATTGCTGGGATCACCTCTAGAGCCCTTTTTAAATATTGGCGTAAAATTAGCTATCTTCCTGTCATTGGGTACCAAAGCTGATTTAAAGGACAGGTTACAAACCATAGTTAATAGCTCTGTAATTTCACGTTTGAAATGTGAAACATGTGAACTACTAATTGCACTCTACTGCACAACAAAACTTTCTCAAACAAGTTAGATTGAGCTGAGCTTGTGTCATGTTACAAAACGGTAAGGACTCCCTTCTGGTTGTTTTTAAACCACCTGGTTCCTTAAACAAACAAACCCAACCCAAAACATTATGAGTTCAAGGGAGGAGATTTGCAATCTTAAGGCTACAAGGTAGGGTGACCATATTTCCCTATGCTGAATACGGGACACCTGGTAAAATTATTTGTATTCAAGCGAGTTCAGCGGCAATCAATCAGAACGTTGCAGTACAAACATTCAAATTAACATCAAGTTGACTGAGCCTCTGTTAAAAAGAAATACTGCGTAGCTGGATTATTATTTGCCTTCTTGTCTTTAAGGCTTAAGGTTTCATATGGGGAGGGGTGACACCTATACCCCTACCCTTCCACGCACACACGGGGAGAGGTGACATACACACACTCCCATGTACCTCTCTCCCACGGAACTGCCTCTGCTGGCACCTGGTGCTGCATCTTCCTGATGCAGGGGGGAGAGAGGGGAATTGAAAGGACACAGAGTCACATGCCCCCCCCGCAAGATTTCTGCCAGGGTTCACACCAGAACATGGCCAGCAGCAGCCTTTTGGCACCGTGCAGGAAGGAAGGGACGGGAGCTGCTTCCAGCCACCGGTGAGGAGGACTGGGGGGTGGTGGGGTAGAGGGGAAGGGATGACCTGGCGCATGTCTTTGCAGAGCTCATCTCTTCTCCCAGCACCCCCACCCCGCATGGCTGGAAGCAGCTTGTCCCTTCCTGCCCGCACAGTGTTGAAAGGCAGCTAACACTGCCAGGCTGCTGCTGGCCACCAACATATCCCAGCTACCTCCTGTCCCTCAGCTACAGCACAAGCAGAAAGCGGTTAAGCCCTAAGGATGCATTGTGCACCAGGGCTCAGGCAACCTGACTGCAAGGGCTTCAGCGAACCCAGACAGAGAGGTAGCCCAGCAGGGGAAGGTGCCTAGGGGACAGAGCAGCCCTGCGCGGGACTCAGGGCAGGGATAAGTGTGAGTGAATAGGGTGCTTAGTCCCTGTCTCGGGGGTTGCTATGGAGCTGCAGAGTTGGGGAGCGAACAGGCTGAAAACCACCTTCCTCTGCAACTCCAGAGCTTAGCTGAGGGGCGGAGAGGCTTCCCCGTGCCAGCGCTGTGCAGGGCTTTGGCACACGCTTGGCTTGATTCCTTCTGGCCAGCGCCCTGGGCCAGAGGGTTGTGGGCTTTTCTGGGGTGCCAGCCCAACCAGAAGAAGTGAGAGAAGGAAGAAGCCTGCTGGCCAGGCTGTTGGCGAGCTCCAATGCTCCAACCAGGGGCTGATTCTCCACCCAGTGCTGGGAGCAGGGCTCTGCTGGGCGGGATATGGAGGAGCAGCGAGCTGGGGAACGAGGGGACAAAGGGGAAAAACAGCAACAGACCAGCCCCCATGCACTGCATCTTCACCCCACCACCACCCTTGAATACCCACCCCCATTGTCAGCCACTGGACCTCCCCTCACCGCTGGTGGGCAGGCGGTTGCTGAGCAGGGATCCAGACAAAAGCCGGACCCCCAGTACTGGTGGGGGGGAAAAATAGAAAATATGGGACAATTTGCCCATTTTAAAGAAAAAGTCGGGACACCTACAGGACAGCTTAAATATGGGACAGTCTCTTTAAAAACAGGATATCTGGTCACCCTACTACAAGGTACTCTGTAGGTATTCTGAGTGAAAGGAGAAATTCAGTAGAGATCTAGTAAAAAAAATAAACTGTTCTAGACATGTAAATGTGAGACTCAAGGAAAGTGTCAGTTTACCTTATACCACATCGATGGGCTTTTCAGGTCCATGCCCACAACTGCACTTTTTTTAATATGATGTCCATTTTGCTTCCTTACCTAAAACTACACCAAATGATTCTGGGAGAACTCGGGGGATATTTTCCAACAGACCTCCTCCAGTGATGTGGGCGTAGGCCTTAACACGCCCTGAACGAAGGACAGGCAACAGAGTTTTACTGTAGATTTTAGTTGGGGCTAACAATATTTCCCCTGTGAATATAAAATGAAGAAGACTGATTACAACATAGAAATAAACATCAATCGAATTAAAATCAAGAAAGCCTAAAAATATTCATTTACCAGACATTGAAAAGCAACTACTATATGACACAGTAAATTGAAGTGGAGAGAAAAATGCTTTGCTCTAACTCATGTAGTACACACCACTGTTATTACCCATCTGCCCCTCAGCTTAATTTGTTTCAGTGTATTTAATTTGAGAAAAGGAAAAGAAGAATAGAGTCAGGTAAAAATGGAATTAAAAAAAAGCTATTTTGGGAAAATAATCATGACATTTTGTTACACTGCAGGAGAAGAGGTATATGTATTAGTGATGGTACCTAACGTCTGGTCACCAGAGCCACCAACAACTGATGGAGAAGTGAAATCTAAAGACGACTTTTCTACAATCTTCCTTACAAGGCTAAACCCATTGCTGTGAACCCCAGAGGAAGCTATTCCAATGACAACATCCCCATCAGCAACTCTCTCCAGTTGGGGGAGCATCTGTCCTCGTTCCACGGCACCAACTGCAAAGCCAGCGAGGTCGTACTCCCCAGGCAGATACATGCCAGGCATTTCAGCAGTCTCTCCTCCTGCACGGAACAAAAAAAAGAAAGAGAAAGAATGGGGTAAAAGATATTGTGATCAATATACACACGATTTTTATATGTTCCCAACCGGCTGAGAAGGAATGCAGCAGTGTAAATAGGCTACATTAAAAAAAAAAAAAAAAAAGTATAAAAAAAGACAATTAAAAAAATGAACTAGCAGCAGCATGTGTCACATGGCTGTAGCTCCTGTCGTTGGAACTGATGACAACATTCCAATTTGTCTGTCGTCAAGAAATGCTAATTTCTGATGGCCAGGGTTAAAATTACTATATACCTACATTTGTTTATACAGATTTTTTTTCATCAGGTTTGTTATTTCAGTGCTAATATGCTTCCATCACAGGAGCGATGCACAGAGACTACCTCCTGAGCATGCAGCCTTAGTGAAAACTAAATCTATTCATTTATACAGCAAAATATAAATGCTCAGATTAGCACTCTGGAGAACAACAGACAGGTTTAATTCCCCTCTGGGGTATGGCTGCGCTACACAAGGAAATGTATCCAAGGACGCTGAATGCATTACATAATTGATTGCTTCCCTTGTCTTCACAAGTGTTTAGCGTATCAAGACAGCAACATTGTTTGGCAGAACCATGCTGGCACATCCATACACAGAATGCCTTACTAACCTGGTTGTACCAGTACACTCTGAAGTGTCTATCCCACAGTGCCAGGACTGCTGATGGGAGCAGGGTTTTTTCAGTAACTTCTAAACACATGACACTGCGTTGTGGGATGGAGTTAGCAAGGCTAGTTGGATCAGTGCAGCTACAATGCTTATGGCTTCCTGTTCACACTGGAGAGAAACCCTTGTTGATTGCACCATTTCAGCCATGGCCTTTAGCTCAGGTTTCTCCCAGGTGTTGTGACCATTTTGTACAAATAAGTCTTGCAATGTGCATGGGACAGCTGCAGTGTGTGGATGCAAAGGGTCATACACCTGTTATAGTTTGCTGCAACTTCTTTTATTGCCTAGTGTTGACAAGATCTGATGTATTTAAAAGTAGCTCTCTCATGTAACAAAATGTCTGGAAAAATTAGTGATTTTAACAGGGCTGAAACAGACAGTGATAGAATTCTAGCATCCTAATGGCTACTTGACTCATGGTCTCAGATATTTCTGAATACGAGCACACAATAATACACAGTATTCCCATTTAAAACTTAATAATTAATCTTCACCAATTAATTTGTAAGTCTCCAGCATCCTTTCTAACCTCACTGTCGGTGGCTATGTTTACAGTTGTGTAGTAACTGTAATGGAAATTACGCTCTGAAATTTAAACAATTTAGTCAATGCATGTGACAAGTTTTGATATTTAAATATAAGTGTATTTTAGAGGCAGGGTTTGAAGTAAGTAGCCCATTTGTTCATATACTGGTATGATGTAATGAATTAAGAACATTTGATTGGCAATACATACATTGCTTATTTTTCACAGACAAAGCTTGTAAAATATCTGTAAAATGAGACAACCTCATTAAGAGAGACTCTCTTCTTTCTATTTTTCAAAGATAGTTACATAATGCAAGATAAGCTTATCTGATTTTGCCGTCTCTAACTGATATATGGGATGGTTTGTCTTGAAAATTTATTAAGTTTTCCTCCTGTATTTTTACTAGGGGAGAGAATTACTTCAAAAAAGAGGAGAAACGTAAAAACAGAGAGAGGGAGCTGAACTTTGCTTTACAGTTTTCATTCTTCTAAACTGTAAGCCTACATTCTATTACTTTTAAAAAGTAACGATTCATATTAATACTTGGATAACACAAGATTCTCTAACAGAATTTGAAATATATTAATGAGTTGAATGACTTTTAAAGGTTTAATTTTTGTGAAAAAGTCAAGTTAAAAGTAATATAGTGGTTCATTGCATGCAATATTAGCTTCAATATTGAATAATAGGATATGTACATAATTTACTGATAAAATATGATAACTTTGTGCATAATGAGAGTATGAGGGAAAATGCTTAAACTTACATCTTAACATCTTGGGATAAACTGATTGTGTGAAAATCTGGATACACCAAACACAGAGTCTTCATCAGAAAACAAATATGCCTCTTCAGCACATTTATAATTTGACTTGAAATACAGAACTAATTCAAATATGTGATCTATTGGCAGGAGCTGGATAAAGCCCTTCATTCTTATGAAGTTAAATGAAGAGACAGCGAAAGAACATTGTAAAAACATGGATTCCTGACCTACTCGTAGCTTTTGTGAACAAACAGCACCTGCTATGTAGGTGGATGGAGACCCCATTTCATAAAGCATAGGCAGTTAATCAGAGTCTCATCGAGTTTTGATTTATGAAACCTTTCAAGAGTGTGGACACAAAACATTAAAAAACAATTTAAAAAAGATGCAGCACACAAATTTTCATATCCTGTATAGGAAGCGAGTGCTCGTACCCAAGAGAGCGCATCCTGCCTTTTTACAAGCTTCAGCTATGCTCGCTATGACTGCTTGAGCCACTTCAGTGTCAAGTTTCCCACAGGCAAAATAGTCGAGGAAGAAGAGAGGCTCTGCTCCCTGAGCCAGGATGTCATTGACACACATGGCAACCAAATCTTGGCCAATGGTGTCATGTTTCTTACATATCTGTGCAATCTGCAACAAGACAGAGAGAGACCAGTTTGTAATTTTTGCATGAATTAAAAGCACAAGATCAGAGATGTTTCCCTGACAATGGCAAGGGAAGGCACAAATGTCACATTGTTCATGTGAATATTTTCTGAAAAGCCTATAAAATTGTCAGTTCCTTCAAATTAGGGTGTATCCTTTCTCTAAGTCACTTATTTTTGTGGGGAGGGAGATTCTCAATGTTTTTCACAATATGGGTCACATCTTACTAGAGAGGGTCTCATGAACACTTCCCCTCCCATTGGCAACTGTTTAACATCCCTGTGGCAACTACAACAATTTCTTACATGACATTAGAAAAGCATTTAAGAGGTTTCAGCTGTCTTTAGTGCAATGTAGCAGCTGAAAACAAGGAAGGAAGACAGTATCATGTGACCATCCAGCTCTCCCTAGACCACCAATAAGTAATACACAGACCACCAGATTTCAAGAAGTGAGAGAAGCTTTTTTAGGGGAAGAGAATGAAAGATAAATAAAACTGAGAATGACTTGAAAAATGGTACAGTTAACTTCTAGAACACCTCTCATAGTGCTTTGTAAACATATTTGAGTTAAGCCACACAGCACCCAACCGGTGGAGAAAGAGAATATCATTATCCCCATTTTTGTAGACTGAAGAAGTTGAGGCAAAGAGTGGTCAATGCCATAATTACCGAGTTTGTGTGTCTAAAGCTTGGAGCCTAAAATCAATATCCAAGCCCCTAAACAATAAGCCTACTGTACTCCCAGCTCCAAACGTTACAAAAGCATAGCTAAAAATCATGTAATCTTAAAACAAATTTTGGCTGTTTATTTGCCTTCCTAGTTTTCATGTTACATTCATGTCATATTTTCAAGCTATACACCATAACCACCAGGGCTAGAATCTTACTATAAAAATAATTATCAGGATTGATAGTCTCATATAATCCCTTGCCTCCAGAAGCTGGGGCTTTAAGCAGAATATCAAACAGTGTGAGACTTGTGATAAAATTGGGAGAGTTGACACTACTGAGACTAATTTCCAAGGCACTACACAACCATAGCTGCCAGGGAAGTTAACAAAGGGTGCCCATGAACCCTGGATGTGACCAAGTTACATGGCTGGATTTTAGCATGTCAGCTGCAGTGATGGAGTTAGTGTGAAACAGCAGGTACTTCACAACTACGTTTTTCTGGACCAGGCACAACAAGCACAAGAAACTCTTCCCCTATTTCCTAAGCAAAAGAATAAAAATGATGACCAGGTTCAAAATAGCTCTGATAAAACTGGATCACTACATTATTAGTAATAGTAATGCAGTAGCACGTAGGATGCCCAATCAAAACTGGGACCCCCGTGCTAGGCACTGCATAAACAGAGAGTAAGAGATGGTCCCACCGTGAAAAATTTACCATCTAAAAATGAGACTGTCATAAACAGATGGTTAAGGGTTAATGTCTCTTTTACCTGTAAAGGGTTAAGAAGTTCAGTAAACCTGGCTGACACCTGACCAGAGGACCAATAGGGGGACAAGATACTTTCAAACTTTGGTGGAGGGAAGTCTTTGTTTGTGCTTTTTGTTTGGTTCGTTGTTCGCTCTAGGGACTGAGAGGGACGGGACATCATTCCAGGTTCTCCAAATCTTTCTGAATCAGTCGTTCATGTTTCAAAATTGTAAGTAATAGCCAGGCAAGGTGGATTAGTCTTATGTTTGTTTTCTCAACTTGTAAATGTGTCTTTTTGCTGGAAGGATTTTTACCTCTGTTTGCTGTAACTTTGAATCTAAGGCTGGGGGGGGGGTCCCTCTAGTCTATATGAATCTGAGTACCCTGTAAAGCATTTTCCATCCTGATTTTACAGAGATAACTTTTACTTTTTTCTTTTCTTTAATTAAAAGCTTTCTTTTTAAGAACCTGATTGATTTTTCCTTGTTTTAAAAACCAAAGGATTGAGTCTGAACTCATCAGGGATTGGTGGGGGGAAAGGAGGGGGGGATGGTTAATTCCTCCTTGTTTTAAGACCCAAGGAGTTTGGATCGGTGTGAAGCCTCTCAAGGCAACCCAGGGAGGGGAAAGTCTGGGGGGAAAAAGGAGGGGGATGGTTAATTTCTCCTTGTTTTAAGACCCAAGGGGTTTGGGTCTGGGTTCCCCAGGGAAGGTTTTGGGGGAACAGAAAGTGTGCCAGACACTAAATTCTGGCTGGTGGCAGCGTACCAGATTTAAGATAGTAATTAAGCTTAAAAGTGTTCATGCAGGTCCCCACTTTTTGTACCCTAACGTTCGAAGTGGGGGAAAAAACCTTGACAGAGACAAGATACAACAAGTGGATTTAACAATAAGAGTAAGAAGGGCAAGGTTCAAAAGAAGAAGTGAGGAGAGCACAGTTTCCTAGTAATTGCATTTTCATGACTTGGGTAAGGAGTGCTCCCACACCGATCCTCCTCAGTTGATGAGGAGAGAGTTCCCCCTCCTGTTTCAATCTACATTAACCACTGGATAATGGTACAAAGGGACCCCGTTAAGATTATGCAATTAGACAGAGAAGGTAGATAGTGCATAATGTCATTCTGAGTCAACAGGAAAGTACGTTTTGGTGGCTTTTTTTTTTTTTTAAACTACAGTTTATTTCCACTTTCAAAATAAAAATTCACCTCAACTATGTTTATTTTTGTTACCACTCTCTATTTTCATCTTTTCCAACCGCTGATGACTTGGATATAGAAGGGATCCTTTGATTTTAATAATAATAAACATTTATGAGAGCACCAAGATTTGGAATATCACTCATTTACAGCTCAATGCTACATTATTTGTGCATCTGAAACTCCCAACAGGAGTTTTGGGAAACATGGTCCCGGTCTTTAAATCTCTGAACCGGGAGCTCAGCTCCAAAAATTTATCTGGTATGAACAAGTAAACTGATGGGCACAGCAAAAACTCCAATTCATGCTGCCCAACAGTAAGACAGTCATTCTGCTCCGTTGGATACAGATATTAAAAGACTGTGGGCTAGATACTCAGCTGGAATAAATTGGTAGAGTTCCATAAATCTGACTTAAGATCTCATCTTAGGGAATGTTCATTTCTTTAAATTTAATTGGGGAGTACAAAATGCACTCAGAATAAAATGGGCCAATCAGTGTGCACAAATATACAATGGCCACTATATAGTCTTATTGTTTGGCTCTGCGATTCGACACTGTGTGTGTAGAGATGGAGGCCCTGATGCATCAAAGTATTTAAATACATGCCTAATTTTAAACATGAGCAGTCCCTGACTTCAATGGGGCTTCTTACCTGCTTAAAGTCAGGCATGTACTTAGCTGAACTGGGGTCAGAAAGAGGATGCTTTTTTAAAGTATCAAATATCAGAGGAGTAGCTGTGTTAGTCTGGATCTGTAAAAGCGGCAAAGAGTTCTGTGGCACCTTATGGACTAACAAACGTATTGGAGCATGAGCTTTCGTGGGTGAATACCCACTTCATCAGATGCATGTAGTAGAAATTTCCAGAGGCAGGTATAAATATGCAAGCAAGAATCAGGCTAAGATAACGAGCATTCTGAACACAATAAACATCCTTGATTAATAATCTCGGCATTGATGTTTTGCTTTTAATCAGGACAATCCTTCCTGCACAGGTATCTTCAGTTACCTTGAGTTTTGTTCCAACACCATCAGTTCCAGACACCAAGATAGGATCTTTGTAACCAGCTGCTTTCAAGTCAAAGACACCAGCAAATCCTCCAAGCTCTGCATTGCAGCCTGCCAACCAGGAAAAAAAAGACAAAGGAATTAAACTTTTACTCCAATGGGATCCTGCCGGATCCTCCACCACCAAAGAGATTCCTTCTGAAGCTACTCAACATGACTTTAGTCAACAGAAGGGATCACAAGACTCTCTCTTCCCTTCCCTCTCCCAGCTCCCCAAAGTGCCTCTCTACAGTAGTCTCAGCCTCTGTTAAACTGGGCCCTGATCTAACCCCTATCATTGATTTCAGTTGTAAATTGGGCCCTTGGGGAACAAAAGCTGAGCTCTGGGCATAAATTTTGATCCCACGTGTTTATGCTGTTGATAAAAACAACAAAGCAGTGTGGGCTTTTTAGGGAAGGAATGTATCAACTAATATACTATTCAATTTCCAGAGCAATATCCGAGTATAAATGAAAGCACTGAGAATATTAAAATGCCGCAAAACATACATCTCTAAACTGTATTTAGGTTGTCTGGGCTTGACTGTTCCCTGCCCTACACCCTGTGTAAACTGCTTACACCTGCGCAAAATATGTGCAAAGTGACTGAAAACCATTACTATTCTGACTGG
Organism: Gopherus flavomarginatus; assembly: GCF_025201925.1. Classification (NCBI taxonomy): domain Eukaryota; kingdom Metazoa; phylum Chordata; order Testudines; family Testudinidae; genus Gopherus; species Gopherus flavomarginatus. The sequence goes on from NC_066617.1 coordinate 202,310,960, forward strand.
TCACATTTTACATCCCCTTTGCACAGAAAGTCAATGGGACTGAAGCTCTTGAGTCATTTACGCACTTTCACAAATGTTACCCTTGGTGTCAGCGAAAGGTGCTGATTAACAGCCTAATATACTGAAGACTTCTAACCACTTATGTCCCATTCCTACAAATCATCCAAATGTACAAAACCCATTGGAACTGAGCCAAGAACAGTGGGCCCTGATCCAGCAAACCACTGATTAAAGCACATGCTTAACTTTAAATACAGGAGTAGTTCCACAATAGGCCAGTTAAGTATGTGCTTTAATTGCTTCACTGGACTTAAGTTTTGAAACACACAGAGTTCCTTATCCTTTTAGGATATATTTTTATAATTACATAAGCCTTGTGATTGCACGTTCAATAGTTAATGTAGATTATTTGTCCCTTTTTGTACTTAAAAAGCTTTCTGTAAAAGCAGATAAGAAATGGCTGTAATAGGCTGAAGCCCATTCCTCCCTGAAGAAAGTTGCCAACAGGACATTTTCCCCCCACTGAGATGCAACACCCATTTTATGTCTCTACCTACAGTGCACTATTACTGTCAAGTAAATGTATGTTTGGCTTCCAGTTGTTAAGATTAGCACACATTAAAAAAAACTAACAATGAAAGGGGAAAAGCTGGAAAAAATCAGAATTAATAAATGAAAATTATTCACAGCTTTGGTAAATGTGAAAAAGATATAAAGATATTTGAAGGGCCTTAATTAATTTGAAAATTGAAATAAACTGTATTAACAAAATGTCTGTATTCATTGTAGACCCACACTTTGTTATACCACCATTAGTGACTTGTTATGGCAAGGCAAGTTTATGAAATCAGCATGAGGAGGGTCTGACCTGACCAGAGTTATCTGAGGAGCACATGGGTGTCTTGTATGCAAAACTGAGGTAATTCCATGTATGATGTATGGGGAGTTTTACACTTTCAGTGAAAAGTCACAGGCTTTCAAAATATGTATTGAAGAAAAATGAATCTCTGATACTGTACTCAAACTGATAATATAACTACTTAAAAATATGAGCAGGTGGTGAGATTTTTGCTCATGTATCTTAAATTTAGGGAATAAACCTCTGTGTTACATGAGCACCCTCAATTCTGTCGAACTCAAGGGGAGTTGAGAATGTGCTACACCTTTCAGGTAATATGTTTTATAGGGTCATTTTGACAAGTGATTCTGTATCTTTAGGGATTTCTGCATTTTGAATATCTCCTGGGTGTTTGCTCAACCCTGAATTTTCAAGGCAGGACACACAAACACGAGCATTTGCGTTACTCTAAAGATCTAATTACATCTATGGTTGTCAAGAACTGAGTGAACCAGGGATAATGGTACAAATCTGAGCTTACCTGGCCTTGAGGTGGCTGCTGCTAAGGGTTTAATTTTCTGAACCAAGGTATTGCCAGCTGCGATGTCCACCCCACTGTTTTTGTAAGTCAGGCCTCTAAAAGATTGTTAAAAAAAGTTTGAAGTAACCAATTACTAATGGCATAAATATGTTTGCCTTTTATAGTATTTACTTTCCTACATTACTGTGGTGCTCTGAGAATTAACTATATAGAACTCGATCCTGGCCCTAATGAACTCAATAGGAGTTTTCCTAGTAGCATCATCCCTTTTGTGTTTGCACAGTACTTTGCTAACGTATCGTACGCTGTAAGAACGATTAGAATAGCATGAAGGAATTCAGCAGTAGTGACATAACATCTACTATTCAACATATTTCAGACAAGCTCAGTAAGATTGAGGCACTGCACTGCTGTTTTGAGGCTAAGCTCATGCATATGGCTGAAGATAGGAACTAAGAGTACTGTGCTGTGTGATATATGACCCTCCTAGCCGTCATAAGGACTGCATCAGAGACCAGAACATAAGCCAACTGGCTACACACCAAGATACAATTTGCACAAAGATGACATTCAAAGGAGGGACAATGGGCTCCGTTTTGCAGACACTGGTCCATTGGCTTTAATTAGATTACTCACATGCTAAAAATTAAGCATCGGCTTAAGTCTTTTACGGACCAAGCAAGCATGATCAGTGGCTTGCAGGAAGCTCAAAATAGCATCCCACAATGAAGGTATTACACGGATCAGCACTGCTCTATGAGAACATATCCTTCAACTTAAGGTTAGACCTTCCTTAATGACTCGGGTGGTAGCAGCACAAAACACAGTGCATCTTTTTTTTCTTTTTTAATTAATAAGCAAACTTACTTTTAAAAAGATTTCTAGCACAAGACTGCTTAAAGAATGCACATTTTTCATGGCCCAATGTATTATGTGTGTGTGTGTGTATATATATATATATATATATATATATATTCTCTCTCTCTCTGAATATTTGGTTATAACTTGTACCCCAATTCAGTTAATGAACATATGTACAAAAATTGGAATAGCTATGTTCTTAACTGAGATATAAGTTATTACCCCCATATTCACAGGAAGGATACTTCATTTTTGGGACAGTCATTGTAGTTGCTTTCAATGCTCAGTTGTAGCAAATGTATTTTACTCAGATTGAGCAATTTGAATTCTTACACGGTCATGGGTATGGATGAGATGGCCTAATAGATATTTTAGCTCTCTAATTTTTTTGATTCAGTATTAGATTTATTCTCAAGGCGAAGCCCGATACTGGTTGAGGAACAGAGATCTGTTAGAATGACTGCCCTCTTCCCAATCTGTCTTATTAAGAAAAATTCCCTCCAAAAAGTTGCATACACACACATTTCTGTTCAAACATACAAAGGGAGAAACATTAAACATTTTCAGCTCCTAAATATATGCTGGATTTTGTTTTTCTTAAAAAGAGAATATTTTATTTTCAGAAAATGCTCTGGTTGCATTATAGCAGTGGTGGGCCATAAGTTGCCCAACCCTGCATTATAGAGTGAAACAATACTGCCTGAGGATTGATCCTGCCAGGTGCTGTGCGCCTCCCCTGAGCTGCCCCCTCAGGAGCAGATGCCTCCCAGCACCTTGCAGAATAAGTTCCTAGAGACTACTGCTGCACTTTATGGGCCCAATCTTTGGTCCCTGTGACCTGTGCTCAACACAGGACCCAAGGTGGGGTAAAGGTTATTTTGCATCACCTATTTGTTCTCCCAGTACTTGGAGCTGTCTGGCACCAGTTTGGCCTCCAATACACATTACAGCAGTCTCCGGGCCACTCAAACTTACACTAGCTCCCAAAGGGCTGACACATGACACGGAGATCATAAGAGCATAGAGGAATTCCAGCCATACTCCCTCTCTCTCCATGCCCCCTAAATTCAGTGCTTTACAGGGTCAGGCTCCTAGTGTCTGTTCAAGTACACTCTTTTCTCATGTAATACAGATATTTGATTATAATTTTTACTACAGCATTTATACCAATTATATGCTTTCACATAATTAAACAAATTATCAAATGGTGTACTGTACTCTCAGGAGAAATAAGACTAAATACAAGCACCGTTTCACATTTAGTTTATTTATTGATTATACATAAATGGCTTTACAATATACTAATCAAACAGCACTCTAGTAGCAAAATAGAGACTCTTACTAATACAGCCTCTTATACTTTGCATAATGGTCTATTACCAAAAGTTATTATGGCTGTTAATGAACTGGGGAAGAGGCAGATTGAGAAAAAACACTCCGTGTCTGGTAATATCAGTTAAAAAGTTTACAAGAGGTTCCAGACTACATCAAAAGGCAACAGCCAAGAATAGCAAGCGACAGTGCACAAAACAACCCCACCACCACCTTCCCAGGATTAATAAACCTGTGTCTCGCAGAACTATTTCAAAACAAATTACAAATTATAAGCTGGCTGTTCGTCAAAACCCAATAAAGCAGGAGTTCCAAAGCTTCTTGCTCCTTTTACACACATTTTAATAACACTAAGAATGAATCCAATAAAACAATCCACTAACATTTCTCCCATAAACAGGTGAGATGACTCTGTAAGACTAATGGGGAATATGAATTTAGTGCAGGAGAAAGTTACTGTTGTAAGAGCCTTGGAAACTGAAGTCCTCCATACACAGAATAGGCATAGTACAGGCAGCAGCAGTGCAAGTTACCCTAAACTTGCTTGTCACTGTTATTTACTCCAGACCTAGAAGAATCAGCTCTAGGTTGAAAGAGTAATTCAGTTTCCAAACCCAGTCAGTTGCTGGCCTCTCTTGCTGAGATCACTACAGAAATGCCAACCGTAAATTGCTACCTGCATCTGGGTACATCAGAAGCTGCCTAGAGACGACACACCAAGTTAAGTGATCCCTTGAGTTACTCATGTCTTTTGATCACTTCAGGTAGCACTAATAACGATCAATTTCAGGCAGTGCCTTCAGATATATACCTGGAATTGCTGAGGAAAGCTATAGCCCGATAACCAATGTCCTGTCTGTAAATGGCACCCTTGAAGTGTATGGCTGCTACTCCTTTGTTGGCTTCTTCCAGTGCTGACATCAGATCCTTCTTGACAGCCGTTACCGTAAGGACTCTTCCACCATTAGTCACTACTTTGCCATCCTTTACTGCCGTGCCTGCATGGAACACCTCCAGCCCTAGTTCTTTAGCCTTAGAAAATCCTGTAATATTTTACAATATAAATATAAAGAATCAGTCAGTCACTTAAAATACTTTGATCTATCACCTATTGTTAATTATTTGTATTCTAGCAGTATCTAGGAACCCCAATCAAGGATTAAATTGACTGTGCAGGCCCACATAACCACTCTGGTAACTAAATAAATATAAAGCAGCTAAATTCTGTCGACAGACAAAAGTGTTAGCTAAATGCCCTGGGACGTGGAAGGAGGCATTTAGCCGAGACATCTGCTTACAGATTTGATTTTTAGTTGTATTTTGCATTACTCTACTCTTACTTATGACCTTGAGTGACCAAAACAGATCAGCATGTTGCTGGGTAGGTACACCCCGCCACAGGGTGCCAGGTCATGTGTGGTCCAAAAGAACAGAAAAGGCTGTACCGCAGCCAGTTAATTCTTATACTAATGACCTTTACTATGGACTTGGTAGTTTGGTGTCCAGTGGCTGGCATCAATAGGGCGGTTCTTCTAGTCAGGGCAGCATGGCCTAATGGCCAGAGTTAGTAGAGGGCCCTTCCACTCAGGGCAATGTGGCCCAATGGCCAGAGGCAGTAAACAGCCCTTCTACAAGGAACTGTGGGCCCTAATGGCCAGATTCAGCATAGTAGCTCACCTCATTGAGACTGCCTGGCCTGCTGGGGGAGTGGGGAGCCACTCAGGGGTGTGTGGCACTCTAGGTAATGGGACTTGGGCCCCCCCTGCTCCTCTGAGTCCCAGCCCTGGGCTCTGTTGGAGGTGGGAGTGCTCACCACTGAGCCAGCAGGGATCCTTCCAAAACACGCTGACTGGTTCCCCAGTTTGCTCAGCATCAAAAAGTTTATGTTCCCTGGGCTGCTTCTTACCCTTTTCCCCTTATTGAAGCTCCCCAGTTCCTCTGGGGTCCTCAAATGGCCAGGCTCCCACCAGTGTGGCCCCTTTTCGGGGCTCTTTGGGCAGCCTGGAGTCAGTCTGACACTCTGCGAGCCCGAGCCCCAGCCCCACAGTCAGGGCCTGTAGCAACTCTCTAGAAATAGCTCACAGCCCGAGTCCTTCCCCTCCAGCAGCCTGCCTAGACTGAGCTGGGCTGCTACCATTTATATGCTGGGGCTAGTGCAGGGTAGGTACGTCCCGTCACACAGCACCAAAGTAACAATGGGCAGTGATGAATTTAATACTATCTTCAGGTTTCACAGCACCTCAACAGCATTCCATATTTAAAAAACATAGGACCAGAAAAAGAAGATGTCCTGAGTGTGAAATGCTGCGATTGTTGCCACAATGCTTATAGTATGGGAGTAAAGTATCAGTTTTCCTTCCCAGTCTGAACTTTATATGAAAGGAAAGACATTCTATTTGACTAATGAAAGCTAAAAATCTAACTCTGTGTGTGTGTGTGTGTGTGTGTGTGTGTGTGTGTGTGTGTGTGTGTGTGTGTGTGTGTGTGTGTGAAAATTCAGTTCTCTTGCTGACGCAGAGTCATAAATTGTTTTGTTTTCAAATCTCTATATTACATAGATTAATTTGTGCAAGGCATACGGGGGGAAAACTTCTTGCACAGTTACTCCTGATGTCTTTACCTGTTATTTCCAAGCCCTTGGCATAGTTTCCTGGATAACCTTCACTAGCCATGACCACAGTCATGGCTGCACTGTCTTCAGACCAAACAGGCATAGAACTAGACAGCTTTCTATTGATCGTTGCTTGTATAACTTCATACAAATCACTCTTCAATAATGGAAGAATTACCTACAAAAATGTAGACAAGTTAAAAAGACACTAAGGTTGAATTAAGTCCCAAATTTAGACACAGATTTTATAAAAAAAGATAGTTACTTTTTCTGTAACTGCTGTTCTTTGAGACGTGTTGCTCATGTCCATTCAACTTCAATGTGCATGCGTGCCATGTGCATCGGTGCCGGAAGTTTTTCCCTCAGCAGTATTCGTAGGGGACTGGCTCCGGCACCCCCTGGAGTGGCGCCCAAATGCTGCAGTATATAGGGAGCTGGCAGTTCCCCCCACACTCAGTTGGGTGCCGGTCACTTTGCCTGGAGACCGATCTGGAGCGGGATTTTAGGGACTGGTGGTGCTTGACGGATCCACGACAGCTTGAAGCCAGTGATCTAGGTCTCGCACTTGACGAGTGGTCATGGCATGAGGAGTGGGACCGGAAGTCGGAATGGGCCTGGTATCGAAAGTGCCCACACATGGTGATGCCTCCTAGGGATCAGTGACGGTTCGAGGAATGGCACCAGGAGGGACATGATCTCCTGCGCCTCCTGCAGGGCCTCTGGCGTGGATGGCATGTGGAGCTGATGGAGGTCTCTGCCACTCTCTGGGGCAGCTGGCAGGGATTGGGTTGGGCTATATCACTCCACCGGAGCTTGGGCCTGAGATCCCAACATGGGTCAAGAGCTACCCTGCATGGGACCTTGCTCTTATCCTTTCCCTTGCGGAAAGTTGGAGACCGGCCTTGCACTGCCTTCTTGGTTGGAGCCACGGATGGGGACCGGTGCTGGCCCATGGATGGTCCCGGTGGGGTGCTGCATACCAAGGTCACTGTACTCGGTGGTGAGCCGGAGCACTGCTCCGGTGCTGCGGTGAGGGCCAACTCCATAAGGAGCACTCTTAAACGAATATCATGCTCTCTCTTAGTCCTTGGCTTGAAGGACTTGCAAACTGCGCACTTCTCACTAATGTGTCCTTCACCCAAGCAATGCACACAACTGCTGTGTGGGCCATTAAAGGGCATGGGCTTCTTGCAGCGATCACAGGGCTTGAAGCCTGGGGATCAGGGCATGCCCCATCCCAAGACAAAGTTTCGTTTGGGACCTATGAAGTCTCTAACTATAGCTACGGGATTTATTAACACTAACAGAAAACTATGTACACTATAATACAAGAGATAACTGGTTTGTATGAACGAGCAGCAATAGCACTAGCTGAAGCAGCAACAGTTCCAGCAATGTCACTGGCGGCAAGAAGGAACTGAGGGTGGGGAGAACTGGCAGTGCCCTCTATAGTGCGGCATGTGCGTGCCACTCCAGAGAGCACCAGAGCCAGTTCCCTACGGATACCGCTGAGGGAAAAACTTCTGACACCCACACACACCTAAGTTGAATGAACATGAGCAACCACTCAAAGAAGAATTTGAAGCTTATCAGAGAAATTCCAAATAAATATTTTTTAACAAAGTAAACATTCCCCTGAAGTGTTTGTTACTCAAAACATTGTACACAAGAACCAGAAAATGAGACTATCTAGAGACAGAATATGAATGAGTGTGAAAGTGGCTGGTCTATTTATGTCATCCATATGGAGTGAAATGTAATTGAACAATCTGCATTAATGGTGAACTCTAAATTACTAAAAATAATAATATTTGCAAATCCTTACATTGGCTTTACTTATATGAGTGTATGGTCACCAAAGGGAATACATATGTATCTTCTCACCAATGTGATTAAAGGGTTCACAATCTGATCCTACATAACCTGACAGTCTTTCTTCAAAATTTGAACACTAATATAAATTTAAATCCCTTCTAAAGACTCACTTCTTATGCAATGAAGATATACGATGCCTAGAACTGAAAATAAAGAAAGCAAGCATTAAGGCATGCCGTTCTCTAGATCATAAGCTGCATAGGTCTGGGACTCAACTTTGTAGTTTGTTCAGCACTGAAAACATTTTTGGCACATAAACACATAGTAATTAATAATGTGGAAAAATACTAATCTATAACTGTTTTGAAGGAAATCGCTGTATAAAACTTAAAATACAAATTTTCTTTTTAAATCTTAACACAATTAGACAATTATGCATTAGATCTTTGCCTAAGTTTTCCCTATTTATAATCAGTGCAAATAAAGAAGCATGGATAAAAGTGTGATATATTTTCCATACCAACCTATTTTCAGACACTCACCTGACATTCTGGGTCACCAAACCTGCAATTAAACTCGAGAATCTTAGGCCCATCACTGGTAAGCATTAATCCAGCATATAGCACACCTAAAACAACAAACCACATTAAAACTAGTCTAAGTGACTGTACAGGCCATTTGTTTTGAAACTGTTTATAATGAATGTTGCATTTGCAATGCTATTATTAGGGGGTTGCCAGACCATGTTCACTCTAAACCTTAAATTTCAAACAAACATGTGGGGCAAAAATTATCCAAAATATCCTGCAGAATTTTGTCCACAATTATTTTCGTCTGTTGTTCTTTTAATTCAATCACTTGTGAGTGCAAATAATAGAATGAAGGCATGCGGTTACCTGATATGTGCAGCGAGACACAAATTCCATTACCTGCACTCATGCGTGATTACCCTGTTAACATTACAGGAATAAAAAATTGTGGACATAATTTTGCAGACTGCATCTGAAAATGTTGCCTTTACTATTCGTGCTCATTTGGAGGCTGATCCATCGGACTCAACAGAAAGAAGCCACTGACTTCAGTGGGCTTTGGATCAAGCCTTTGGAACCAAATCCAGCTCCCAAAGAAGTCCAAGTATTGCCATTAACTTCAGGGGGAGTTGGACTGGGCCCGTAGCAGGAGATGGGAGGAGGGAGTAAGCTATGTTTGCTGTCTGAAGACATAAACATCTAACAAAAACAAAAGCTTTCACCTACCAATATAAGGGACACCCTCTTCTTTCATCCCATCAACCGTTTTCTGAAGAATTGTATCTCTGATTTTCAGCAGCAAATCTTTGGAAACCTAATGAAATATTATTAGAAATTAATGTATTTTTTCCTAGTGTCATACAAGTGCCTTTTTTTTTTTTGCACTGCTTTTAAGAGCCATGCAGCAGTATTCCAGGTATCTTTCACCACTGAATTTCAACAAGACAAAGCGAATATCTCATTATCTATCTAGAAAGAGCATACAGCAGTACTGACACTATGGCTCAGATCCCACAACATTTCCACACGTTTTAACGCTATATGTGCAAGTAGTCTCATTGACATAATGGAACTCCTCATTTGCATAACGTTAAGTATGTGTGTAAATGTTTGCAGGAAGGGAAGGTCAAGATAAGTTAAGGCTGGAATGCACACAGGATATTAATGACTGAATCACTGTCAAATAAAATCAACATAGCTATGTTGTGATACAAAGTTCACTTTTGCAATGGAAGAAAGTCAATTGACCAGAATATCAACCAAAAGAAAGTAAAGTAAATCCCTTTGCAAACAACAGTTACCCATCAAACAGAAACACCAAATCATAAGAGACATATGACAAAGGACAATCATTCTAACTTAAATAAAAGAAAAATTGATTTTTAACCAATTAGTATGGGTGACAAGGATTTAGTAACACTAAATACCGGCACAAAATGCAATATGGCAGAAAATCCAGACTTCCACCTTCACAATTAAAATATAATTCAGTAAGGATGCACCACTCTTTAGTGCAAGACAATCAAGCCTGGTGAAACACAATCCCTTGTGTCATCTCCCTTGGCTAGAAGCTCTCTCTGACCAATCCTGTTTGCCAGGATAGGACAAATAACACACACACACTTTTAATATTAAACTCCACCAAAACAGCTTCCCAATATCATATTACACCTGTGGTGCTGGGCAATAAGCTCCCATCCCTCCAGTGTTTGGGCCCTGGTCTCCATCCATTAACCGTTTGTGATCCTGGGCTGGTGGCATGGGGGCAACAGTGACACCATCAGTGAAGCACAAGCACTGTAAGGAAACATGAATAGTTACATACCCAAAATGTATATGACTAAAACTAGCACCACTGGAAATGGTGAATATAATCCCAGTTTTCAGACTTATAAAACCTGATAGTAAAAGCAATTAGCTCCACCGCCCTAAAAATATAAACACACATTAGCATTCTAAGCACTTCTCATCCCCTGCTCCCTCAAGAAGTATCAACTTGTGCTGTAGAACCCTTATATACAAGTTATTCTGTAGGAACAGCAGAATGACACTGAGGAGGCACACAGATAAGAAGAGCAACTGGAATTTCCATTGCAGAGATTACTCCCGAGGAAGGGAAGCATTACATAGTTCTTTTTCCTTCTCCCGTGATCACAAAAAACAAACTGACTTTCAAAATTACATAGCTACCATATGCTTCCATGCTTCATAGGGTCTTCAAAGAGCTCCCCCTGCCAGTCTCTTTTGGGAATTAAGCACTGTCAATCACTGTTCGGACAACTGCAAATATTGCTTGTTCAGGACTGCTTACAAGAACCATTTATAATTCCATTCAGAGGCAGGCAGGGTACCCTTATAACAGTAAGCAAAAAGAGCCAAACGACATGTGTATCTCAGACCCTACAAAATTGTACTCACTCATGATGGATTATTTTTGACAACCAATCCAAATACTATTTTTGCTTTTTCATAAACTCTAAGGTCAGAAGGGACCATCGTGATCATCTAGTCTGACCTTCTGCACTTTTCAGGCCACAGAACCTCACCCACCCACTCGTGTAATAGACCCCTAATCTCTGGCTGAGTTATCGAAGTCCTCAAAGAACTTTCAAGTAAGTTTTCATGTTCTTGTACTGAAATCCTTTGATGTCCTTTTGGCTAATTAAGAGTATCACCTTGTACATATTTAACTTGAGAGAACCACCAGCCTAAGTTCCCCTTAGTTCCAGACCAGCAGGGCTGATGAGACGGGGGAAGCCAGTACAAATTACCAGGGCCCGGTGGTCCGGAAGGGGGCCCGGGGCCCAGCTTCGCTGGCCCTGTTTAGTTGGTTCGCCCTTGCTGGGGGGCCTCTCAAATTTTTTTTCACCGGGGCTGGACTTGCTCTTGGCAGCCCTGCAGACCAGGTCAGTATAAAGAACATGACCATCTGATATCTGCAGTTCTGTTTTCTTTAGGCAGGGCAGGATTCTGATGTGGCCTCCGCTATGACTGGTCAATAAAGCAGTGATGGCTATTTTTCATATATATCATATCACCCTCCAAAGCTCAAGTGTGCCTCATCTAATATAGGCATATTTTAGCCCCGAGTGAGAAACCCAAGACCATACTTAGACTTCCTATGTTGCAGCAGTAATGGAAAGTTACCATGCCATCTTTTTAGAAACTGGGCCTGAATGCTCATTTACACTAAGGTCTGTTTACACCCTCTGCCAGTGTTAAGGGGCTTAAAGTGGGTGGGACTGAAATATATGTACATTTCAGGCTTCTCTAGACTGCCAGGATGGTGTAAAGGGGCCTTAGTATTAACAAAAATTCAGGCCCTAATACTGGTTACTTGTACAGTATCTTGTAAGTAAGTTGGTATAGTAGGTCTCTAAATGTTCCTTCAGTAAGCTGTAACCCAAACTCTTAAGAGTACAAAAAGCATACTTACAGAAACCTCTTCTCCTACAAGAAGTTCTTCAACAACAACAGTATCCCCAGCTACTCCAAAAGTCTTATCCTGCATTAAAAATTATCTTTATTTCTTCTGTCTCCATTTCAGTCATTTCAAACAACATTCAAACCTTTGTAATCCTCCCAAACCAGCAAGGAAAAATACATCTGGAACCATCTGTTCTGTTTCCAACCTCCACATCAGACATGTTGACAATGTTGAATGCTTTTTTCCTCTCGCTTTTCATAACACAGACATGCTCTTGAAAGTTTCTAAACTCAACATTGATACCTCTTGGGTTACTGACTGGCAATTCCTCATATCTTTTTTGTTTTAAGTTTTGAACCAATATTATTTCAGACTGGAGCAATGATTCTCAGCCTTGTAGAGCAGAAAATCTACTTTGTTCAGAACACTTACGGAGGAATGCGAGAACATCACTCCACGGAAATGTTTGCATGCTGACCACATATTAATGCAGTGCACTGTCAAGGCAACTTTGTGGCTCTCTGAGGCCATATCTACATGATTACTTTTGTCGGTATAACTTATGTTGCTCAGAGGTGTGAAAAAATTTAGCGATTATCTTCAAAAACTCATGGAAGATGGGAAAGATGCCAGAGGACTGGAAGAGGGGAAATATGGAGCCAATCTGTAAAATGGCGAATAAGGACAACAAAAGGAATTACAGGCCAGTCAGTTTAACTTCAGTACCCGGAAAGATAATGGAGCAAATAATTCAAGAAATCAATTTGCAAACACCTAGAAGATAATAAGGTGATAAGTAACAGCCAACATGGATTCGTCAAGAACAAATCATGTCAAACCAACTTAATAGCTTTCTTTGACAGGGTAACAAGCCTGGATAGGGGGAAGCAGTAGATGTGACATATCTTGAATTTAGTCAGGCTTTTGATACTGTCTCGCATGATCTTCTCATAAACAAACTAAGGAAATACAACTTAGATGGTGCTATTATAAGGTGGATGTATAACTACACCTCTGCCCCACTATAATGTGGTTGTGGAGAGCCAAAAATCCCTACCGCGTTATAGCTGAAACCCCGTTATATCGGGGTAGGGGTGGCAGGGCTCCGGTAGGGATTAAAGGAGCTCTGGGCTCCGGCAGCTGTGGGGAGCCCAGGCCCATTAAATTGCTGGCAAGCCCCACTGCCGCAGCCCCGAGGTAGCAGCGGCAGGGCTCCAGCAGTGATTTAAAGGGCCTAGGGCTCCCCACAGCAGCCGGAGGCCCGGACCCTTTAAAACACCGCCAGAGCCCCACTGCTACCGTGCTATACACGAATCTGTGTTATATCGGGTCACATTATAGCGGGGTAGAGGTGTCGTTGGAAAACCATCCCCAGAGAATAATCATCAGTTGTTCACAGTCAAGATGGAAGGGAATATCAAGTGGGGTCCCTCAGGGATCAGTCCTGGGTCCGGTTCTGTACAGTATCTTCATCAATGTTTAAAATAGTGGCATAGAGAGTACACTTATAAAGTTTGTGGACGATACCAACCTGGAAAGGTTGTGAGAACTGGTTAAAAGACAGGGAACAAAGGGTAGGAATTAATGGCAAATTCTCAGAATGGAGAGGGGTAACTAGTGGTGTTCCCCAAGGGTCAGTCCTAGGACCAATCCTATTCAATTTATTCATAAATGATCTGGAGAAAGGGGTAAACAGTGAGGTGGCAAAGTTTGCAGATGATACTAAAACTACTCAAAATAGTTAAGACCAAACCAGATTGTGAAGAACTTCAGAAACATCTCACAAAACTAAGTGATTGGGTAACAAAATGGCAAATGAAATTTAATGTGGATAAACGTAAAGTAATGCACATTGGAAAAAATAACCCCAACTATACATACAATATGATGGGGGCTAATTTAGATGGCCTAGTTTTACTTGGTCCTGGCTTGGCATAGGGGGCTGGACTTGCTGATTTTTCAAAGTCCTTTCCAGCTCCACATTTCTATGAATCTATAAGTTGTGTTAAGCTAATGTACGTTCCACGTAAATCACACCAAAATGCCTTTGATGTTTTGCTGTTGTCACCAACAAACATAAAATTCTCATGCAAAATGGGTATTTACATAACATTGCAACTCACCTGCATGATTTCATGCACAGCTTTGCAGGCTCCCTCTTTGTTAGTAGCCACAATTACTCCTTTGCCAGCAGCCAGACCACTAGCTTTTACAACCAGGGCAGGAAAGTCCACGCTTTTAAAAAAAGAGAGAATGACTGGTCAGATCACGAAGGATGAATATAGGCAAATAACACAGGAATGCAGAGGCAAGATTAGAAAAGCAAAGGCACAAAATGAACTCAAACTAGCTATGGGAATAAAAGGGAAACAAGACGACTTTTTATCAATACATTAGAAGCAAGAGGAAGACTAAGGACAGGGTAGGCCCACTGCTCAATGAGGAGGGGGAAACAGTAACGGGAGACTTGGAAATGGCAGAGATGCTTAATGACGTCTTTGTTTCAGTCTTCACTGAGAAGTCTGAAGGAATGTCTAGTATAGTGAATGCTTACGGGAAGAGGGTAGGTTTAGAAGAGAAAATAAGGAAAGAGCAAGTAAAAAATCACTTAGAAAAGTTAGATGCCTGCAAGTCACCAGGGCCTGATGAAATGCATCCTAGAATACTCAAGGAGTTAATGGAAGAGGTATCTGAGCCTCTAGCTATTATCTTCGGGAAATCATGGGAGACGGGGGAGATTCCAGAAGACTGGAAGGGGGCAAATATAGTGCCCATCTATAAAAAGGGAAATAAAAACAACCCAGGAAACTACAGACCAGTTAGTTTAACTTCTGTGCCAGGGAAGATAATGGAGCAGGTAATCAAAGAAATCATCTGCAAACACTTGGAAGGTGGTAAGGTGATAGGCAATAGCCAGCATGGATTTGTAAAGAACAAATCGTGTCAAACTAATCTGATAGCGTTCTTTGATAGGATAACGAGCCTTGTGGATAAGGGAGAAGCGGTGGATGTGATATACCTAGACTTTAGTAAGGCATTTGATACAGTCTCTCATGATATTCTTATAGATAAGCTAGGAAAGTACAATTTAGATGGGGCTACTATAAGGTGGGTGCATAACTGGCTGGATAACCGTACTCAGAGAGTAGTTGTTAATGGCTCCCAATCCTGCTGGAAAGGTATAACAAGTGGGGTTCCGCAGGGTTCTGTTTTGGGACCGGTTCTGTTCAATATCTTCATCAACGATTTAGATGTTGGCATAGAAAGTACGCTTATTAAGTTTGCGGACGATACCAAACTGGGAGGGATTGCAACTGCTTTGGAGGACAGGGTCAAAATTCAAAATGATCTGGACAAGTTGGAGAAATGGTCTGAGGTAAACAGGATGAAGTTCAATAAAGATAAATGCAAAGTGCTCCACTTAGGAAGGAACAATCAGTTTCACACATACAGAATGGGAAGAGACTGTCTAGGAAGGAGTATGGCAGGAAGAGATCTAGAGGTCATAGTGGACCACAAGCTTAATATGAGTCAACAGTGTGATACTGTTGCAAAAAAAGCAAACATGATTCTGGGATGCATTAACAGGTGTGTTGTAAACAAGACATGAGAAGTCATTCTTCCGCTTTACTCTGCGCTGGTTAGGCCTCAACTGGAGTATTGTGTCCAGTTCTGGGCACCGCATTTCAAGAAAGATGTGGAGAAATTGGAAAGGGTCCAGAGAAGAGCAACAAGAATGATTAAAGGTCTTGAGAACATGACCTATGAAGGAAGGCTGAAGGAATTGGGTTTGTTTAGTTTGGAAAAGAGAAGACTGAGAGAGGACATGATAGCAGTTTTCAGGTATCTAAAAGGGTGTCATCAGGAGGAGGGAGAAAACTTGTTCACCTTAGCCTCCAATGATAGAACAAGAAACAATGGGCTTAAACTGCAGCAAGGGAGATTTAGGTTGGACATTAGGAAAAAGTTCCTAACTGTTAGGGTAATTAAACACTGGAATAGATTGCCTAGGGAAGTTGTGGAATCTCCATCTCTGGAGATATTTAAGAGTAGGTTAGATAAATGTCTATCAGGGATGGTCTAGACAGTATTTGGTCCTGCCATGAGGGCAGGGGACTGGACTCTATGACCTCTCGAGGTCCCTTCCAGTCCTAGAGTCTATGAGTCTATGAAACTGAGGGATTCCATAACAACCTGTCAGCCTCTGATGCATTTTCAAATCTAAGCCTCCTACCTTCATGGATTTTGAAGGCTGAAAATAAGAGTTCATATGTTCACTACATCACAATAGCCATTTAACTATGATTGAAAAAAAACACACACATAATCAAGTGTCTTCCCCTGTCAACCCACTTCATTACACTATTTCTGGTTGCCATTTCTTTCCATTGTTATCTGACACTAACTTTTCTGACAGGGAAAAGAAGCATTTTATTTCTGTTAGCAGTGCGGACCAATACTGTTGCTGAGTGAGCAGGACTGACTTCTGACTAGTGCAGTGGTGGGCAACCTCCGCCTCATCAGCGTATTCCACTGGTGGGCTGAGAGACAGTTTGTTTACATCGAGCATCTGCAGGCATGGCCACCCACAGCTCCCAGTGGCCACAGTTCGCCGTTCCCAGCCACTGGCAGCTGTGGGCAGCTGTGCTTGCGTATGGTCAATGTAAACAAAGTGTCTTGTGGCCTGTCAGCAGATTACCCTGACAGGCAGCATGTTACCCACCACTGGAGTAGTGGATCATCAACAGGATTGATGATGAAGCTCCAGTTGCAGAATGTGCATTACTAGTAATAAGCATGAACCACAGAGAACCCATTATGATTTTCAGATCCCAATCTAGGTTTGCATAGTTGGCAAGAAAAAAAAAAAAACAACAACACCTTTTCCCTTGTAATCTGAGCACAGTTGAACTGTCATTAAAGAGCAATAAATGTAGAACTCATATTGATGCCATTTTTGCAGGGTTACTTTTAGACTGTCTTTTGAATACATGAACATTGGGCCACTACTGAAAAGAATAACTGAATGAATAGTGGGTTGCCAACTTTAGGTGCTTAACATATTGTAAACACACTACTGTAATGATAATAAAAGAGACTAAATATGGAAGTTTGTTTACCTGGTAATAAAGCTACAAGCTTCTTCAGGATTGGTGAATGCTTTCCATCTTGCAGTGGGGATCCCATGTCGGTCCAGAAAGGCTTTACAAAAACTCTTACTGGACTCGAGCTGAGCTGCCCTTGCTGTAGGACCAAAACATCTTACCCCAGCTCCTGTCAAGTCATCAACAATGCCTAGCAATAAAGATATTTAAGAGTTATTATTACTACAGTACTGAGCTGGTTTATAAGAGTTACAAGTTAATAAAGTTGTTGCTTTGTATAACCATTTTGACACATTAGTGAGTAAGAGCTAAAAACATTGTGCCATGTATAGGATACATCATGGGGATTGTGCCCCATGGACCTCAAGGGCAGTGTTCGCCGTAACTAGCAGGGGACGATCTGGTCTTTAGGACTCTTAGGTCAGAATTTGTTGTTGCACCATGTAACTGCAGTAACACCACTTTAATAGATACAACTCCTTTCTCCCTTTTTACAACCCTCAGCCAAAAAGTCCATAGTAATCACTGGGGGAGAATAGCGCATGAAGTGTGAGAGAATCAAACTAAAACTTACAAAATTCTGTAGGTAAGTCTCTATATGCTGACTTCCAAATCAGTCAGTCATTTCCAAAAACATTTAATAAGTTAGTTAAGGTTGCTAAGTGACAACACTGACACATCATTTACAAACCCAAGCACTTAAAAGAAAAGATCTGAATAGTTAAGGACATCATACATTTTAAACTACATGCATAAGAACCTTCAGAAATATGCATTTCATAAGAATACAACCATCTGGAACTTCAGGGAACAATGGGCCTGCATCTGTTCCCAATGAACACATTTGGATACTTGCTATTGACTTCAGTGGGAAGAGAAGAAAGCCTAATATTCCATTAATCTAGGGGACCTTGAAAGTCCCGTCCTCCCACCCCCAAGATATGAATCTGGCCCTCAAACAAAAATAAAACAATATAAAATCAAAAAAATACACTCAGAACATTTGTTCAGCAGAGCAAGTTATAATTAGGAGATTCTGGTTTCTATTCCTGACAGCCTGCATGACTTTGGGCAAGTCAATTAGAGACTGATGTGCAGAGATGCTGTGCCCACCCACAAATCCTATTAACTTCAACAAACATTGCAGGTATTCAGCACCTCTGAAAAATCAGATCTTTACTCATTCTGTGCCTTAGTGCCACATCCGCAAAACAGGAATATTAATACCTCCCAACTTCACAGCATAAATCAGTTAAAAGTTTACAAGGTGCTCAGATATTAAACTGATAAGAACAGATACTACACTTGATCTGAGCCAGAGGCCCGATACTATAATGCCACAGAAAGCCTCTAAATAAACACAAAACTATCCTCAGCAGTGGTAATTTTTTCTAGCATATATGAAGCAACATATTAAAACCCATAATTCCATGAATAGTTATATGGTAATAAGTGGGTAGAACTTTGATAATTTATTTTAAATTTACCAGCAGCAAGAGGAACTTCTGGGCCAACCACCACAAGTTTGATCTCATTGTCTTTGCAGAACTGGGCAAGAGCGGCATGATTACTGATTGAGATGGCTGTCAAAAGATGCAAGAGAAATTTAAACAGAGAGTACAATGAGGAACAGAAGATTTACATATAAAATAAAAAGAGAAAGCTTGCAAGAGACTAGATATCAAATTTTGTGACGAAAGCTCTGCAAAAAGGCAATATTATTCCACAATTTTTATCAAGAATAAATCCAACGTCAACAGTGGGGTGAGTCACCTGAACTCACACAGTTCTGAGCTGAACTGGTCATTTGCAAAGGGAGTGATAGCAGTCTGAAGCTACTCTCATCATTTGAGAAACAGAGCAAAAGCACACACTCTTTTAGTCCTGGGATATTTTGCTTTAAGCTTTTTTCTCTTTTCATGATGCAGTGTTGCAGCATAGCACCCTCGTTAGTATGTTTACAGGATGGGAAATATACTGAGGAAGGTGAGAGTTTTGTTGTATTTTAGGTTGCCACAAAAACCAAATTAAATCCATAGAATTATATCCTGATTGTTTAAACCCTTGAGATTGGCAATACTGCAACTGGCAAATAAGAGCATCATGTCAGACTGCTGCACCCCTGCTATGTGCTCACCCCAACTCTCCGGGAGATTCTCTCTTGTGCCCAGCTTCTACTAAATGCAGCCAAATAAGAGGCGTTCTGTCAGAGAGACCTGATTATGGGTTTCTTTTTCTCTGTCCCAGCACTGGCACAGGTTAGAATAGCTCGGGGAAAAAAATCAAGACATTATACTTCGTACTGTATTGTCTTCCTGCAGGACTCAGCTAAAAACAGACATTATGACATAGAAAATATTAGCAGAGGATCCACTGTATGTGCAAATGTCCCAGCAAGAAAGACCAATGAAGGAGTCATTTTGTTCATGTATTATTCCAAAATGCACCTGTTTAACATGCACCATAATTTTCGTGACAGTGTAGGCTGAAAGGGAATATTTTTTTTATTCTTTCTGAAACCATTCATTTGGCATATGACTATTGTATTCTGGCCTGTCTTCCTTTCTTCAGGATAGAGTTTCCAAACCTGGATGCCTAAAGTTTGACCCTTAACTCCATATACAGGCATCTGAATAAAAAAAAAAGTCATTAGAAGTGTTGTATACCCAGAAATCCCAGTGAAGTCAATGGGTGCTCATCATGTTTGCAAAACAAAGCATTTTTATTCTGGTGCCTAAATATGGAGTTAGCAGTCTCACTTCAGACACCCAGGTTTGAAAATTTTGGCCACTATGACTAAAGTTCTGGAAAACTGGTATTAGATTTTTTTTTTTTTTTTAAAAGATCGGATATCCTTTTGTACCTCAATGACTTGCCAAAAATAAGTCACCCATAAAGCCACTTTTTTTGAGAGACAGGTGCTGTTTAACTGTGATCAGACTATAAACCTTTTGTGAAAGAGAACATTGATTTTTTAAAATCTGCATTATTTCCCTTGGAAAAGCACGAGACATGAGACTTCAATGCTAATTAAAGGGTATCTTGTGCATTCTGCTGTACATTGCTGCAAAAGAGAGGGAAGGATAGACGTCCAGGACCAAATCTTGATTAGACTGAAGTCAGTGGCAACACTCCCATTGAGATACATGGGAAAAGGATTAAATCCCTATGCTTTAGAATATAATAAGGCTCACGTGCCTCTGTGTAATTATTTCTCATTTTCTCTCTCACACTGCAATCTAGACCTAGTTCCTCGCCCAAGCAGCAAGTCTTGGCTCTATAGAGATGCAAGGGAGTGTGGGGAAGCAAGATAAAGCCTTCCCCCACAAGCCACAGAATATTAACCTGGATTTGTGAGGAAGTGTGAATTATGCCCCTCTAATGCCTGAAGGGGCTTGGATTTACCGCTTCACACACATTCAGTGAAGCTCCAGTCCAGCAAAGTACTTAAATGGGTGTTTGAGGGGACTATTCAAGTAGCTAAAATGATGTTCATGCTTTCTTGGACTGGGGCCAGAATTTCCAGTATGTAGATAGATGCATCATTTTTTTTTTAACTGGGAAGGTGACAGAAAAGTGTAGTAATTCTTACAACAGTATTCTTTAAATGACATTTAATTTAATAATCTGGATCTCGTGCGAGCTGGCTTTAACTTCATTTAACACAGGGACAAATCTCTTTATTTAACATTGTGGATGCAGAGGCATCATATGATTTCCATGTGAATGCTCATTCCCTTCCCCTCACCTGCAAAGACAAGCAACAGATTTGTTCAGTTTGGCTGATGATACTGCAAACGGTCAAATAAGACAGAGAAAAATAAATATGGCATTTCTTTGGTTGAACCGTCAGGTGAAGTGAAAGTTACAGATCAGTGATTTTCAGCCTGTGGTCCGCAGACGTCTGGGGGGCCGTAGACTATGTCTAAGGGGTCCACAAAAGGTTGTCGTTACCATAGATCAGTGGTTTTCAACCTGGGGTCTGCAGACTATGTCTAAGATTTCCAAAGGGGTCGACACCTCCATTCAAATTTTTTAGAGGTCAACAAATGAAAAAAAAAGTTTAAAAACACTGATCTAGAGCATTTATTTTATATACAGAATGTGTAAAATCTCTCATGGCTCATGTTTTCACAGGAGGTGGTAAGCAGATTTTAGTTGCATGCTATACAAGCATATATACAGCATGTGTGTGTATATATAATGTGCATCTACACATATACTGCATTAATCTAAATTTTATGTGTAATAACATATTTCAAAGTATACAGTTTAAGGCTATATTCATTGAAATATATGGAAACTTAAGCCAGTCATTAAAATATTCTCTTCAGCGGTGTGATCTAATGCAGCAAGTAATTCCTGGCTCCCTCTCCTGAACTGAGTAATTATTCCTGCTCTCCCACTGAATAACTGCGTGACTTTAGGAAAGTCACTCAAACCAACATTTTCAAAAGCCACCTACAATTTTGGATGCTCAACTTTAAATAGCTTATGTCTGACTTTTATAATTGAGGACTACCAATTCCATTTCAAGCCAATTGATGCTATAGGTACTTAAAACCTCTGAAAAAGGCTAGAATTAACCTAACCTCATTATGTCCCGATATGTAAAACGTGGATAAGAACATTTTCTTACCTACAGCATTCACCCTTAAAAACTTGCTAATCTCTTAGGTAACTAAATAAGCAATATCTCAATACACACCTAACATTCTTTGTGGGCACAAGTGTGACCCAGATTACACACCTGTGCAGGGGGAATAAGGAAGCATAAGGAGAGTAAGCTGGCACCAGAGTGGGATGCCTTGTCATAGGCAGGCTAGGAAGGCGTAGACTTTTAATCGGTAAATGTTGATTTCACTATATACACCCCACCACCACCCCTGACAAAATACTTCCATCGTCATAACAGAAATTAACAGATAAGCGAAGTAAGAAAAACGCTGCTTGAGAAGTTATTAGAGTTGGATTTAAGGTGATTTACTTTGTACTTTTGACATGTTGACAATGTGTGTTTAACGGTTATGAAGCTTTAACTTTTAGACTCTCAACATCTGCTGTCATTAAATAACTGTCTGGCCCCACCCCATGGTTTTCTGTAACTGTCAAAAATCAACACATTAAAAAAAATGCTTAAAAATAAACATTGATATTATCCAGGCTTCGCAGGATTCAGACATTTCTTTTATAGACAGCCGTGTCTGCAGGGCCTCTTGCTATACAAGATAGTGGGTGGTCGCTTGCTTCCACATCCCCAAAGCAGCACCAGCATAGCTGAGCTGGTGCAGAGGGGGAAATAATCCACACAAGATAAATTACAGTCCGAGTAAAGTTTTTTTAATTACTTTTCACCCTATCCAAACATCACCTTTATAAGCATTCAGGGTCTGAAACATAAGAACTCCTATGACACTAATAGACAGAACCCTAAATTTACCAATGAATCAGTTTAGGCTCAACTACTGGTACTATACATTTAAAAAACAAACACACACTATTTTAGGTTCTCTTTTTCATTTATTACCCGAATTTGAAATTTTTCCATTATTGGCTGTTCCTGCATTTCCTGGAGCGACTAGCACTCGTTTTATATGTGGTGACTGCGCTAATTTCCAGGCCAGGGCATGTTCTCTGCCACCACCACCAATCACAAGCACTTGATCAGCCATCAGTCTGCGCAAAACAACAAAAGTAATAATATTCAGATTAGGAAAGCAACAACATCATTGCGTACACTCATCAGCTAACAGGTTTGGTTTGCAGAGCAGCAGAGGAACTCACTGAGAAGGCAAATGGCATTTTTGCCTGTTTCACATAATTATTGTTCTGCAGTTTTGGGTATAAATGTGGTGATCAAGAGAGCAAGGTAACGATAGCACTGGCTCAACCAAGCACAGCACAGTCCCCATAGAAGTTTTCCCACTGAGTTCTGCTACTGCACATCAGCACGTACCTCCTATACCATTCCTGGTTCTCTCCTTTCCAGACTACCAACTGTACCAAATTACACAATAGTTTTATGACATGGATAAAATGTTCACTAGTGGCCTGGCTATGATTAATCACAGGACATTTTATACTGTAACCTAAATAGGTTTCTGAAGAATGTGAAAATGTCAAAGGTAAAGTCCCTTTGGACTAGTGAAGAATGATTTGCTAGTCTGTCTAGTGGTGTTGCCAAATAGGAGAGCTCAAGACTTCTCACGAATGATGTCTGAAAATCTTCTTAATACTTTATATGAAAATGAAAGGGTCAGAATGATGAAACGGGGAAATGTCTTCCAACCTTGATCTTTAGGACAGAGCAACCGCATTCCAAACAAAACTTTACAGACAAACACATGAAGCGCAGCATGTCCTGCCAGGAGCTGAACCAGGGTCTTTTCCAGCATTCCTCCAAAATCAGTGGAAACACTCCCATAGATTTCAGTGAGAGTTAGCTGGGTGAAACCTCCAAATGAACTAAGATTAACTCACATTACTTCAACGGGAGTTGATAATGCTTAGAGTCTTGCATGCTAAGGCTCAGCCTTTGCAACAATAAGAAGCAAGTTGCTGTAGTAAGTAAGACATTACTTAAGCATTTCAGTGACATTTTATCTTTACGTTAAGTTTCTAAATGAATTAATAGAAATAAATAGGTATTCTAACTTGGAGTTTCTGAAAAAAAAAAAAAAAAGAAGGTAAAATTCCAAGATATTGACCAAATAATCTATAATCGGGGTTCTAAACTTTTTTCTTTCTAAGGCCTCTTCAACATGCTATAAAAACTCCACAGCCCACCTGTGCCACAATTGTTTTTCTGCATATAAAAGCCAGGACCAATGTCAGGGGGGTAGCAATCAGGGTAGTTGCCTGGGGCCCCACACCACTGCGAGCCCCAATGAAGCTACATTGCTCAGGCTTCTGCTTCAACACTGAGAGATGGGCTTCAGACCCATGGGTGGGGCTTCAGACCCATGGGTGGGGCTTCAGCTTTCCGCCCTGGGCCTCAGTGAGTCTAATGCTGGCCCTGTTTGGTGGCCTTCCTGAAGCCTGTTCGCAGCCCCCGACCTCTGGTTGAGAACTACTAATCTATAATATTCACAGCAGTCCAGTCTATCAGTTAGACCTTGAAGAAGCCATTCAGTAAAGGAGAATTAATTTGAGCAGAATGCAAGAAGCTACAAACTGGTGTTGCTAAGCCTGAATGTAAAATGTACTAGCGGCAAGAATGAGTTTTATTTTTTTAAAACCATAACACATACTAGTCAGTAGTTTATACACATACCAAATAGACAGAGTTAACAGTATTATTAAATAGTGAAAATATTTTTTTAAAAGCTTTCAGCAGAGGGAAGCAACTTTTTAATGCTTAACAATACATTTCACGTGGTCAATAAGGGGGTCTTGTGTCTTTGCTGTCCAAACCATCTTACATTCATTAGGAGGAAGAACACCAGTTAAATAGGAATTTTACTCAAAATTGGAAAAACAGCTCTGTGTTGTAATCTTACCAACATGGCACTTAAATACACTTAAATACCATTTGTCTTCCTGTATTTCTTCCATGAAGAGGCTGGTGATCAATCCACTCTTGTACATGGGTACAGTTTCACCCAAAGCAGGGCACAGACAAAAAGCATTTGGCACAGTATTCATGTTGGACGTACGTACTCACAAGCTCTATTCACAGAAGGCTAAAGACCAGAACTTTGATGTAAAAGGGTAAGAAAGAACTGTCAGAGACCTAGTCTCCCAGAAAAATTCATAGATTCTAAGTCTAGAAGACACCATTGTGATCATCCAGTCTGATCTCTTGTACAACTCAGGCCATAGAAATTCCCCTAATAATTCCTAGAGTATATCTTTTAGAAAAACAATCAATCCTGATTTAAAAATAGTGATGGAGAATCCACCATGACCCTTGACAAATTGTTCTACGGTTAAAAAGTGACTTATGACAGCTATGACTGATAGCAGGTTTTCAGCCAATCAGCAGGACAAGGTATTGATATCATTCCCAAATCAGCCATATTTCATAAGAAATGTAGTTAGTCTGCTGAAAGCCTGACTCAAACCCTGCTACCTTCTCTCCATATAGCAGCCACCTAGCGCACGTCCAGACTAACCCGCGGCATCGGCGGGTTAAAATCGATTGCTCGGGGATCGATATATCGCTTCTAGTCTGGACGCGATGTATCGATCCCCGAGCGTGCTTACATCGATTCCGGAACTCCATCAACCCGAACGGAGTTCCGGAATTGACACGGAGAGCCGCGGACATCGATGCCACGCCGTCCAGACGGGTGAGTACCTCGATTTTAGAAATTTGACTTCAGCTACGTTATTCCCGTAGCTGAAGTTGCGTATCTAAAATCGATTTTAATACCTAGTCTGGACGTGGGCCTAGTTTTGCTCCTTTTGGTGACTAGACACTAGAAACTTGTAATCCCTGGGAATTGTTACTATTCAGGGCATGGCTTCCACTGCAAAGGGATCACTTAGTATAATGTTGGGAATATATATGAAAAAGCACCTTTTTAAACCTAAAAAGTCTTAATAATAAATTGTGGGCAGGAAGATCCCACAAATTTTCCAGAAGATATTTCAATTCTATATGCAATAACATTTTAAGGTCTTGTACCAAATAGAAGACTCTCTCCAAGATGGAACATTTTAACTAAAACAAAAATAATTTGAAGAATAAAGAAAAAACCATGAATAAATCATGAATTCTGGGGGAGGGGGGGGAGGAGAAAAGAGTATAGAAAATTAAGCGTGAAATACTTCACCATTAACTACAGAAATCTGGTTTTAAAAAAACTTATTTTCAGGTGCTTTAAACTGGTAGCTTTCTAAAACTACGTGCTGATGAAACAGACACTGCAGATTTATATAAATATTTTTAAAATACATTGACTGCAAAGTTACGTGTCTATTAAGAAGCTAATATTAAAAAAAAATTTCACACTGGTGCTAGAGATGGTCTAATCAGCCTGTGATGGAATGAAAAATCATCAATTATAGTAAAAATATTTGATGTGACAGGTAAGCAAGTAAAAGAAAAAAGGGAAGAAAGGTTAAGGGACTGGCCACAGTGAAGGATAGTAATCTAAGAGGAAAACATTTTTTCCCTTCTTAAAAAGAATATAATGTATTAGGCAGTTATCTCTTATTCCTAAATGAGTCAAATCCAATTAGCATGTTCCCATGTCAGCGTATGGAACCTCATAGCAGAACAATACAGACTTGAAGAGCACGGTCATCACAAAAGCCACAGAAATTAAAATACATGCTTTAAAGATTTACTTTGCAAAAGTCACTCCATTAGTGCTTGACACAGAGGCTGAAAGGAGGACAGAGAATTTACTTAACGCTAGGTGACGCTGATCTGAGAGAAGGGATACTCAGTAGCCAGACACACAATGACAAAAGAGAAAGGCAGTCTCCAGTTAAATTAATGCACCCACTCCCAATGCCACCGCCCCACTGACTACACCACACCAATGAGATAAAATAATCTGCAACAATTATTGATTCACATTTGAGTTAATAAAAACCTCAGTCCAGATTTTTGACCCCTCTAGGGCCCCTTTGCAGCACCCCCAGGGCACAGAGGATGCATGAATCCGGCTTCTGATGATTCTGATTATGTAAGGGGAAATCCCTAAGTGTCATCCAGTAGGCCGGTGCCAGAAGTGGAAATAGAACCCAGATCTCCTAAATCCCAGTCCAGTGCTCTCTCAGCAAAGTAACTCTAGAGCAGGGTGATATGGCAGAAGCAACAGATGATAAAAATTACTTTGGCAGGGGGAAAAAACGGATTAGCTTTTTAGAAGGAACTCGGATCATTATCTCATAACAGTTATACCTTGTCTCAAAATTATTCTTAAAGTACAAGTAGTCACCTGAAGACATATTCTGCATCCTAATTTAGGGAGAAAACTCACTGAAAAAACAGTACTAAAAAACAATGGGTGTTTTGGTGGCCTCATCCCAACAGGTATTCAAACCTGTAACCCTAATTATATTTAGTGAGACTTCAGAGTGCTTTCAGGATCCAGACCTAAGTACAGATTGCAGAAATAAGGTCTAGAGAGAATAAAAGAAAGAAAAGAAGCATTTTCCTTCCTGCATAAATATTGTCAACGTATATACTTACATATTGAAAGTAAATATACTTAAAAAATTATAACAAATATCAGCAAATGTAACCACTAATTTCAAGCTTCCTTAGCTTAGCTGAATTTAAAGAATTTATGAGGACAATATCAATTTTGGTAGTACCCCACATTTGCAAACTAAGAATAAAAGTAGATTAAAGATCAAACCAAGATAGATCAAAAGTTTAATACTCACTTTTTAAAAAGCAAATATTTTCCTACTTGTTTAAAGCCAAAAAATAAAACAGTGTAGCATTTATAGACTACTAACATAACAAGCCTGTATGTGTGCATAACGAAAGAAACAAAATTGAAATTTCTAGTTTCTGAGGCACTTCTGACCAAGAGTAAGAACAGCTATTTTTAAATTCATATACATTAAAAAAAAAACTATTGCCCTTAAAAATAATAAAACAAGCAGTAGAAGAAACAACTTGCAGTTACAATAATTACAATGCTAACACCATACTGTTTAAATTAAACGCACCCACCCGAGTGTTATAGTTATGTAAGAACAAATGTTGCGCGTCTTACTCATGCAAGTAATTCAGTTGAAACGGAGGGCTCACATAAATACAGTAAACATGGTTTGACATTCAAAACGCTGTTCCACCAACAGTGTAGAGGAAAAGCCATTTTACGGAAGATCAAAGAGCACAGACTAAGCACATGGCCGAGATCACAGAATAAGTCTCCTCTGACAAATCCGTCTCTTAAAACATTGTTTCTTTCAAATGCCTCACTGCAGAACCTACACGTGCAACTCCGCTAGCATCCATGCAAAATATGCGTTAGATAGAACATATTTCTACAAAATGAACCAAACACTTACTGAAGCAAGAGAGCAGAGCACGTCCGCACGCCAGACTACTCGACCTTTGGCAGCAATTTCGGCAAACAACAGACAAGTTCCCAGAATTCTCTAGCAGCATGAAATACTTGTGCTTGATTAACCCTTTAGGCGGAGGAAAGGAAAAAGCAATGTATGGGAGGGATTGTAAACGGAGAAACAGAACTTTTATACTAATAAATTAAGGAAATAAGAAATAGAAAGCTGATACTGAATGCCACTGACAGTTCACAGTATCTATGCATGAAGTCAGGGATTTTAGAGTCATTTATTTACAGCAGGCAGCTCTTTGGACACATACAGGTTTTGGAGCTGCAAGGAGCTCTGGACAGGAGGATCAATGTGTCCATGGTGTGCCCCATTAACTTCAGTGGGCCTCTTCATAAATATAGTGATCTGCCTATGTAGATCTGATTGCATTATCCGGGTGGCACTCTAATAGACAGTAAAATAATTTCCCAAGGGAACTAGTTGAGCCCCATCCTGACTACGTTTAAAACTAGATAAGACAAACACCAGAAAATGTACAACAGTGAATAATTTTGCATTGTAAGGTTACAGACTACAGCTAATAGATCTTTTTCATCTCTAGATTATTTGATTCTATCATATAATGGAGGAAATATAACATCACTCTATAGTGAAACATTGATAGTTAATGAGTTAATTGGATGATACCCTACTAAGACTAGTACTGTTTGCTATTTGACTAGGGGCAATGCTCTTGGGAATATTATAGTATTAAATATCAACAAATAATTAATATCCTATACTTATTGTATCTATCAGCTTTAATTATGAAGAATTGTGGGGATACTGTAGCATGTTAAATTTAGCATTAAAATGTTACAAAGGCATAGGTGCTGGAATTAGGAGTGCTGCCACACCCCCTGTCTAGGAGTAGTTTTAACGAACCCAAATACATGGTTTCCACCTTCAGCACCTCCATTATAAAAATTGTTCCAGCAACACTGTGGAAAGGTGTTATTCATCTTCCTGCAGTTTCTTTGCTTTCCAAGAGTCGTAATATAGTTGTGAAGGACTCATTCTTTGTTGAATTTTGCTCATATCTTGATAAGAGTAAGTAATTCCTCTGAATGCAAATAGGAGTTGTGTGTGCATGAAAAATGATATGCTCTGAAAAGGCTCAGTATCATGTTGCATCGGATCTTTTAAAATTTTGAGTATCAAAATAAAATATCAGTTTATTTAATACTTTTACATATATGTGTAACTCAAAGAATCATTGGTTTAAAAAATAATCGCACAATAGAGCTCTGGATTAGCTTTCGTCTTGTAAGTAGTACGACTGACTTCAATGGAACTACTATGGGGAGAAAAATTACTCCAGAGCATAAACAATTGCAGTATTGGGCCCTAAACTGGACAACAGTAATTGATCTAAATATATTCACTATGGCCTTGTATGAAGTAAAAAAAAATATTTTTTTAATTTGAGTTTGCTTCATGGAACTAGTTCAATTCAGTTGAAAATCTCATTTACCACCAATCTAGATTAAGTTGTTACACTGTCTACACTAGTGTTAAGCCCAGTTTTCAATTGAGCTAAGGCACTTTGATTGCGCTAACTCAATTGAAACAAAACATCTTTTTTCAGTCTAGACGAGGTCTATGTGAGCAAGATTTGAAATAAATGATTCAGTCTGACAATTTTTCACACCCATGAGATTTCTTGGTAATCTTCTCATTCTTGTCTAATGTGTGATATTGTCAGAGTAGTATCAAATGCTTTAATTCTTATTTATCAAAGGTGCCTCTGTCAGAGTTATAGGTGCTGCATAATTATTAAAAACTGAATAGCTCTATTATGGTATAATAAAGACCTTTTGATGACAATGTGGTTATATACAATAAGCTAAAAGATCCAGTAACATCTAGCCCAGTCTCCAGTCTTCCTACAGTGGCCAATGCCAGATGTTTCAAATGGAATGAATAGAACATGGCAATTGTCCATTTATATATCCCATTGTCCAGTCTAAGCATCTGGCAGTCAAAGGCTTAGGGACGCCCAGAGCATGGGGTTGCAGCCATGACCACCTTGGTTTATAGCCTTGATGGACCTTTCCTCCATGAACTTTAATTATTTTTTGAAACCTGTTATAGTTTTGGCCATGACATCCCCCGGCAGCGAGTTCCACAGGTTGACTGTGCATTGTGTGAAGTACTTCCTTTTATTTTAAACCTGCTGCCTATTAATTTTGTTGACCTTTGATTCTTGTGTTATGCAAAGGGATAAATAACACTTTCCTATTTACTTTCTCCACAGCATTCATGATTTTATAGAACTCTATCATATTCCCTCAATAATTGTCTCTTTTCCAAGATTAATAGTCCCAGTCTTTTTAAATCTCTCCTTGGACAGAAGCTGTTCCATACCCGTAATAGTTTTTGTTGCTGTTCTCTGTACTTTTTCCATGTATAATTTTTTTGAGACGTAAGACCAAAACTGCATGCCGTAATTCAAAGTGTGGGCAATTTATATAACAGCGTTATATTTTCTGTTTTCTTATATATTCCTAATGGTTTCTAACATTCTATTAGCTTGACTGCTGCTGCACATTGAACGAATGTTTTCAGAGAACTATCCATGATGACTCCAAGATCTCTTTCTTGAGTGGTAACAGCTAATTTAGACACTATCATTTTGTCTGTATAGTTAGGATTATACTTTCCAATATGCATTACTTTGCATTTACCAACACTGCATTTAAACTGCCATTTTTGTTGCTCAGTCACCTAGTTTCGTGAGATCCCTTTGTAACTCTTCACAGTCTGCTTTGGACTTAACCATCTTGTAGCTGAAAACACAGTATTTTTCAGTTTGCATTGGGGCGCATTCTGCAGTAATATATATATACTGCATATAACCACACTATCATCAAATCATGGGGGCAACAAATAGTATTAAATTTGTCCCATGGCATAGACTATAAATAAGATCTCAGCAGCAATTGATTTGCTGACAACTTAGTGTAAGTTGGCTTTCCAGAAAGGGTCACACATACAGCTTGTCTTGAGGACATATACAATGGATAGAATTTACTTTGGGTAAATTAATATTTGAAAATTTAACTTTGTCACCCAAGAATACAGAATCATCACATATCTGTATGCCATCACCTAATCTATTTTCTCTCACAGACCAAATAAGGAAAGGGGTAAGGCTGCATCAGTGGCACACCAAAATGTGTGTGAGAAAGTGCTTTGGGGATAATATCCCCAAATATCTGCCACAAGGGCAGCTGGATTTAGTGCAGCTGATCCGCTTGTAGTGATGCTCTAGTAAAACATTTCCCAAACCAGGCACTGGCTGGCTGGCGGAGCTAAGGCAGAGGCTGACTTTCAGGTTGGGGTTTATTTATCTGAATTTAGTTCTGGATTCCAGTCCCTCCGACAAATCTGCACACGCAGGTCAGATCCAGGCTTCCTAAGAGCTGGGGTTTCCCTCACATGGTCCCTCTGTAAACACGCGCTGCCCTGTGCGTGACTTTACACAGCTGCTCTGTGTGTGTGTGTGTGTGTGTGTGTGTGCTGCCTTCAGCGCACGGAGCCGCGCCGCACCCCCGGCTGCAGCGGTCACCCGCCGTCTTTCTCTCGCGCACGGGAGGCGCAGGGGCAGTGCAGGCCCTGGTGCGGCGGCGCTGCCTGAGCCCCATGGCGGAGCTCCCACTGGCTGCGGCGGGCTCGGGCCCGGCCGGAGGCGGCAGGCTCGGGCTCCAGGCGGTCACAGCCCCGGATCCCCGGCCTGCGCGGAGGTGAGTAGTGCCGGGCGTGCGGGTCTCCCGCGGGCGGGCAGGCAACCGAGCCCCCGCCGCGCGCCTACAGGCGGACGCGATCCCGGGGCAGCCCGGGCCGAGCCCCGTTTACTGGCCCGGTGGGGGAGGAGTGAGGGGGCCGCGTTTCTTCCCGTGGGTGGAGGGGCAACGCGACCCCCGCGCCCACCGGCGCCCTGCGTGGAGGGGGGGAGAGGACTCGGTGCAGCAACATGGCTGCCAGGGCCCATCCTCCTCCCCAGGCATCTGCGGGGGGAGGGGAACATCCACGGGCCTCCTCTCTCCCCCTCCCCCCGAGCCTGCGCTCTATGGTTCCCTATGGGGGCAGAGCGGCTGATTGACGTCCCGTCATGCCTCTGGTGCCACAGAGGACGACCAATGGCAGGAGGGCATAAAGGAAACGCGTTAGAGTGGGGGCTGGCCTGTTGCTTCTTGCGCTGGTGCATTGTGGGGTAGTGGAGGACCCGCGTTGCGGATGGAAGGGGAGTCGAGCCGTGGGGCTGTCATGGCGACTAACATCGAGCAGATCTTTCGATCCTTTGTGGTCAGCAAGTTCCGGGAGATCCAGGAGGAGCAGGAACAGCAGCAGCAGCTGGGCGGGTAACGAGCCGGCTCGGGGCCGCGGGGCAGGCGGAGAGGGACGGGAGCCTAGTGGGAGCGGAGTCGGGGTGGGGGCGGGGAGAGGTGTCCAGGCGGCAGTGGGAGGGAGGATGGGGGTGGGGAGGGATAACTAGGGGCAGTTGGGGGGGGGGAGGGGCGGCCTTTGCGGGTCACTCGAACATACAGGCCCTGGCCCGGCGCGCAGCCGCGACATCCGGTTATGGTGCAACCAGGCCGCTGCCCCTCCGGGCGGTCCAGTTTTTCAGTGAAAATAACAAGTTTGGGTGGGCTAATTTCGCAGTGCTTTGATGGTCCTCACAACACGTGCACGCTGGTGTGTTTTCAGTCTGGAAAAGAGTGCTTGGTGGGGTGGGTGGTTTTTTTTTTGTTTGTTTTTTTGACGAGGGGAGGGGGGAGGGAAGCGAAATTTCTGTGTTGTGAAAATGCCTGGGATGAAACAGTGAGAAAATATTTTCCTCCCTTTGGCATAGTTCTAGTGGCTAACAAAGTATTTTGTCTAAAAACGCAGTAAGTAAAACAAACCAAACAATATTTCACTGAAGTGCGAGGCCTCTTCAGGAAGCTAAAATATTCTTTAGAAGGTTTGGCTGTAAGAAATGTGAATACATTACCTTTAAAAAATAAAAATAAAGCTCGAAATTACTTGAATTTTGTTAATATTTTTCTCGGTTAGTGGAAAGGTAGAAGGCCAGCAGAATGGTGAAACAATCCCAGCTGAGCAAGCAAACACTTCAGATGACACAGTTACGGGTGCTGGGAGTCTTCAGAATGATCAGATAGTTCAGAAAATAGAGGAAGTACTGTCTGGGGCCCTTGATACAGAGCTACAGTGTAAATCAGGTAAATGAAAATGCTTAAACATTGAAAATATGTTTTTCTTCAAGGGGACACCATCAAGAGTAAATCTAGTCAGTTTTTAAAAAATGAAATAGAAGTTTCTAGTGCTACTTGTGCTGTGCACTTCCCTGATACTTTTTATGGTTTTATAATATTTTACATATGTGTAAAAATGTAATATATATTTTACATATATAATACTCTGATTATCTACATAGTGCTGTCAAGTGCACAAATTAAGAGAAAAGTAATCTTCCCCCATTATTTCTTTGTTATATTAATATTTAACTTTATTTGTGACAGTAACAGGATAAAAAATCAGAGAATATAATTTTTTTTCTTAGTTGACAAATGCCTCTTTAAATATTACTTATGAAATAAGGCATGTAACAATTCATAAACATCTTCTTCAAGGCGTTGTGCAGTTCTAACTCCGGCAAAACTTTCTGAAATCAATGGAAGTTTTGCCTGTGTAAGGTCTATAGGATTACTCATCACATCATTTATCAACCTACAAAATTGTATGGCCAAGTATATTAATCGGGTAGCAAGGTATGAAATAAAGTAATTTACTGGTGGTGATTTTAGTGAATAATGTACTTATAATTGGAAAAAAATAGGCATTCAGCTTTCTGTTGCTTCAAATGTAATACACCAAATAAAATGCCTGTATAGACCCTCTGATAACAATGAATCCAGCAAAAACGAGTCCTGCAAGCATTGTCTACATTTGAGTAGTTCATGATTTCGATGGAATGTTCATGAGTAAAGTTACTTGTTGGCAGTATTGGGGTCCTACTTGATTACAAAAAATGCATTTTCATTGTTTTGTGATGGAAATAAGAGGACTGTTGTGCACTTGGTAAGTATAGATTCTAAGTGTTTCCACAGAAGACAATGTAGAACTTAGTGGTTGATTTTTGATCTGAATAATCTCAAAGGCTACATTTGCAATTTTTTCGATGTTTCTTCTTTCCATAATGTACTATGGGTTTTCTGCACTGAGCATTTTCAGAAATCTTCCTTGCAGTTGGTGTAGAACTGGTGTTGGTCGAATAGTACAAGGAACAGTGGGAGCACTAATGCAAACTGGCCATTCATGTTTTTAAAACATGTCTAATTCTTCTCAAAAGAAGACTAGATAATTTGGTAGTAAAAAGACTTGCAACCATTATGCACTAATGCTCCCACCAGTAAATAGTAAAGGTGAAGCTACAGCAGTGATTTGGGATTTATTGTGCAGAAAAGAACACTGACCTTATGCTATTGATACTCTTCATGGCAATCAAAGGATCGTGGCTAGAAATGCCTTTTTTTTTTAAACTAAAACTCTTAGCTAATATAGGCCATAGTCATACAAACACTTATGTGTGTAAAATTAATGTGCATGTTTTCATGATCAAGGCCATATGCGTTTTATAGTATACCCATCATCATAGAATCTGAATGTTTACTTTTTATATCAACTCTTTTATTCCAAGATCACTTTCTCCTTTTAAGTATTGTTTTGAGAATAGAAGTAAATCATAGTCCTATGATACAGCTTAAGGTTGCTGCAACATACGCGTTTTTTTCCGTGCAATTATTTTTTTAAAGGAACCTGGCAAACGAGAATTATATACTGTATTAAAAACGTTTTTACTAATAACACTTTAGTGCCCAATTCTGCAAGTATTTACATGCTTACGTCACATGCCGTTGGTTTCAGTGGCACTACTCAGCTCATAGTTAAGCACATATGTAAACCTTTGCAGGATTGAGGCGTACTTAAGGGGGCTTTAAGATGTTTGTATACCTCCCTGCTCAAGCTCTCTGTATATTTCTCAAGTTCTCTCAGATTGGGTAATGCAAGCTTATGAATTTGAATTCAGTTTTATTTTTACCTTTTGATCTTTTTTTTTTTTTTGCTAGTCTTCATGTACGAGCAAATGCTGCAATGTGTGGTTGCAAATTTTTTTTTTTTAAGAAAGTATTTCCATTGGAATTAATAACCTTGAGAAATTTTCTTAAATATTTGTTTAGGCTTTTTAAATGTACACCTTCAGTTTTAGGAAAATGTTGACCTGTCACTTAAAAAAAAAAATCTTAAGACGTATTTTTCTTGGATAATGCAAATGGCACATTTTCTTCACAGTTGTGTAATTTTGTAATATGTGCTATTTTTTTCAGGCATAGTCTTTGCTGTCTTTCATTCATTATAAATGTTTTAGCTACTGATCAAAGGTCAGTTGCGATCACATCATCTTAACGGTCTTATTTGTTGTTTTTAAGTATAGAAATCCTAGCAAAAAATTGGCAAGAGGCAGTTTGAAGATTGGTTTAATTTTTTTGAAAGCTGAATTTTAGGTTTTAATCCATACATTTTAAGCTCTTACTGAGGGAAAATGTAACTTGTGATGTTATCACAAAAAATGTGGATTTCAGGTTGTGTATAACTTTATGTGCACCTGTGCCCAAATACGGGTTTAAAATATTTTATTTTTGAATTTCTTTTTATAAAATTAGTTTTAAATAAAAGTCTTTTTTTTTTTTTAGGCGTGGAGGAAGATTCAGTGAAAAATAGCTCTCCATCTACAAAAAGAGGCCCTACTGATGAAGTAGAAGATGAAATTCCAAGAAAAAAGTCAAAAAAGAACAAGAAACACAAAAGCAAGAAGAAGAAGAAGAAAAAGAAGAAGAAAAGGAAGAAAGAAAAAAAACACAAAAAGCAGCCAAAGGAATCAAAATCAAGTGCACAGTATGGAGAGCATGCAGATTTACAACCTGTTTCTCACTCAAAGACAGAAACATTGGGCTCAAAGTTGATCACACAGCATGGAGGACATGCAGATTCAGATCTTGCTGGTCAAACGCAGCCAGGAGAATTGGGCACAAAATTGAGTGCAGAGTACATGGGGCATTCAATTAAAAGACTCTCACCTCATTTGCTATCAGATTCTGAATCATCTGTGGAAAAACTTGGGAGTGAAAAAACAAACTTGGTCTTGACCGATACACACAGTACATTCAGTTCAGAAACCAGCAAATTGGATACCCAGGAAGAAAATACTAGTACAATGAAAATTCAAGAGCAAGCTAAAGTAAAATTATTGGTGAATAAGACTCATGAAAGTATATATCATATAGCTATTAATATGAATGCAAAGGGTGGACCTTTACCAGTTAAAGACACTGAAAATAGTACTGTGTCTACCAGCAGTACTGGAGTTGCTGGTAAATCTGAAATTGAAAAGGATTTGGGGGCTATTCCAGCCTCTGAGATAACAGAAGAACTAAAAGATTCAGAAGCTACTTCAGAAGCTACTCTGAAATCGGTGGGCATGGTGGAAGTGAAAGACTTAGAAACAACCTTAGAATCTGAGGCCATGGCAAAGATTAAATTTTCAGAAGCAATTTTAAAATCTCTGACTATGGTGAATTCAGAGGGTTTGGAGGCCCCTCTAGAATCTGTGGCTGGGACAAATGATTTGGTAGAAACTCCAACATCTGTAGTTGTAATGGAGATGAAAGCTTTGGAAGAAACCACAGAATCTGTTGTCATGACAGATATGAAAGGTTTGGAAGCAACTCTAGAAACTATGGGTGTGGCAGAGGCAAAAAATTTGAAAGGCAGTCTTGAATTTGTGACTGTGCCAGATGATTTGGTAGCAACTTCAAAAACTGTGGCCAAGGCAGAGGTGAATGGTTTGGAAGCAACTTCAAAATCTGCATCTGTGGTGGAGGTGAAAGGTTCAGAAGGAGTCCTAGAACCTGTGGCCACGCAGGAGGTGAAAGATTTAGAAAGAACCCTAGAATATATCGCCCCGGGAAAAGATTCAGAAACAACACTAGAAGCTGTTATGAATGCAAAAGATTTGGAAGCAGCTTTAAAACCTGTGATGGAGATGAAAGATTTGGAAGTAACTCCAGAATCTGTACACATGGAGGAGGTGAAAGGTGCAGAAAGAGCCCTAGAATCTCTGGCTATGGCAATAAATTTGGAAGGAACCCTCAGACCTGCTCCTGTGGCGGAGGCAAAAGATTCAGATGCAGCATCACTGTCTCTGCAAATAGAAGATAAGAAACAGTCAAAAGGATTCCTAGAATCTGTGGCAATGGCAAAAGGTCCAGAAACAATCCTAGACCCTGTAGGGATGGCAAAAGGTCTAGAAACAATCCTAGAACCTGCAGGGGTGACAGAGGTGAAAGATTTGGAAGGAATTCCAGAATCTCTGCACATACAAGATATGGAAGATTTGGAAGCATCCTTAGAACCTGTGGTCATGACATCAGGTCTGGAAGTGGCTCTAGAACATGTGGCTGTGGCAAAAGGTGCAACTCCACTTTCTATGCAAATGGAAAAAGTGAAAGATGTGGAAGGAGCCCTAGTAGAATCTGTGGCAGTGGCAGAAGTTTCAGAAGCAGCCCTAGAACATGTTGTCTTGGCAGAGAATAAAGGTGTGGAACCAACTTCACCATCTCTGCAAATGGAAGATGTGAAAGATTCGAAAGGAGCCCTAGAATCTATTGCCATGGAAGAAGGCTCAGAAGCAACCCAGGAACCAGTGACAGAGGCAAAAGACTTGGAAGCAATCCTAGAGTCTGTCTCAGGGGTGAAAGGTTCAGAACCAGCACCGCTGTCTCTGCAGATGGAAGATGTGAAAGGTTCAAAAGGAGGTGTAAAATCTTTGGCCATGGCAAAAGGTTCAAAACCAACCCTAAAAGCTGTGGCTGTATGGGAGGGAAGAGGTTCAGAAGCAGCCCTAGAATATGTTGTCTTGGCAGAGAATAAAGGTGTGGAACCAACTTCACTATCTCTGCAAATGGAAGATGTGAAAGATTCTGAAGGAGCCCTAGAATCTATTGCTATGGAAGAAGGCTCAGAAGCAACCCAAGAACCAGTGACAGAGGCAAAAGACTTGGAAGTAATCCTAGAATCTGTCTCGGGGGTGAAAGGTTCAGAACCAGCACCACTGTCTCTGCAGATGGAAGATGTGAAAGATTCAGAAGAAGCCTTAGAATCTGTGGGCAGGGCAAGAGGTTCAGAACCAACCCTAGAACCTGTGGCCATGGTAGAGGCTAAAGGTCTGGAAGTTCTTTCTCTGCAAATGAAGAATGTGAAAGATTCAGAAGGAGCCCTAGAATCTGAGGCCATGGCAAAATATTTAGAGGCAACTCTAGAACCTGTGGCAGAGGTGAAAGATTCGGAAGCAATGCTTCGGACTCTGCAAATGGAAGATGTGGAAGAATTAGAAGGAACCCTAGAATCTGTCGTGGCGGCAAAAAGTTCGGTTGCAACCCTAGGGCCTGTGGCCAGGACGGAGGAGAAAGGTGCAGAAACACCTCCACTATCTCTGCAAATAGAAGATGTGGCAGAATCAGATTCTAGGACTCCTTCTATGACTGTGGTGAAGTTGAAGGCTTTGGAAGCAGCCTTTGAGTCTGTAGTCAAGGTAGAGGTGAAGGATTTAAATAAACTTGTACAAGCTGAGTCTGAGGTCACAGCTCAGTTTAAAGATTTGGAAGCAATTCCCAAATTTCTGTGCATGGAGGCAGATTCGGTAATAACTCCAGAATCGGAGACAACATCGAAAGTGAAAAACGTGGAAATAATTGGACAATCTGAATCACTGGCAGAAGTGAAAGATTTGGAAACCACCCCAGAATCTGAGGCAGTGGCAGAGTCAAAGGATTCAGAAACAACTACTGAAAGTCAGGTGGTGATGGAAGTAAAAGATTTGAAAACAATTCCAGAGTCCCAAGTCATGACAGAAGTGAGTGACTTGAAAATATCTCCACATACTGAGGTGGAGGTGATGAAAAGTTTTGAAACAGCTGCAAAATCTGATGCCACTGTAATAGAGGTGGAAGATTCTGAATCAACTCTGGAATCTAGGGCAGTAGTAGAGGTGAAATATCTGGAAGTCACACCGGAATCTGAGGCAATAACTGGCATAAAATATGCTAAAAAATTTCTAGAATCTGAGGCCAAGACAGAGTTGAAACATTCAGAAGCTACCCCAGAATTTTTACACCTTCCAGGCTTGAAAGATTCTGGAAAAACTTCAGGACCTGAGGTGATGATACAAATGAAAGGTTCAAAAACAGCTAAAAAATCGGAGCCAATCCCTCTGGTGAAAGATTCTGAAGCTAGTCGAGAATTGCTGCATATAGTGGTAAAAGATTTGCAATCAACTCTAGAACCTGAGACTGTGACAGTGGTGAAAGATTTGAAGGAAACTCTTGAGTGTGAGATGGTGGTGGCGAAAGATTTAGAAACAACCCTAAAATCTGAAGCAATAATGGATGTAAAGCATTCTAAGACTGCTCCAGAATCTTTGTATAAAGCAAAGGTAAAGGATTCAGAAGCAGTTCCAGAATCTCTCTACTCATCGAAGGTGAAAGGTGCGGAATTAGCTCTAGAACTGGAGGCGGCAGCAAAGGTGAAAGATTTGAAAGAAGCCCTAGAATCTAAGGTCATGGTAGAGGTAAAAGATTTGGAAGCCGCTTCAGAATCTGTGGTCAGGATGAAGGTAAAAGATTTGGAAGAAATTCCAGAACATTGGCAGCCAGTGGGTGTGAAAATTTTGGAAGCATCTCCGGAATCTGAGGAAACAGTAGAAGTAAAATATTTAGAAGCAACTCCAGAAGCTCAGGTGTTGACAGAGATGAAAGTTTTGGAAGAAACTCTGGAATGTCTGTACACCACAGAGGTGGAGGAGCTAGAAAAAATTACAAAATCTATGCCAATGGTAGAGGTGAAAGAATCTGAGGCTCTGATGGATCTGAAATTCTCAGCAACAACTCTAAAATCTGAGAAAACAGTGGAGGTCAAAATTTTGGAAGATACACCAGAATCTTTGATGGTGGAAAATATACAAAATTCAAAAGCATATCTAGAATCTCTGCACACAGAGGAAATGAAAGATTTGGAAGCCGATCTAGAAGCTGAGACTGCAACAGATCTGAAGGATTTGGAAGAAACTTTGGGCACTGTGCAGGTGAAATATTCAGAAGCAGTTTTGAAATCTGTGGGCATAGCAGAGAGAAAACATTTGGAAACAACTGTAGAAAGTCCTAATGCAGTGCTAGATTTGAAAACCGTTTTAGAGCCTCAACACACTGTGGATCTGAAACTTCTGGAAACTCCTCAGATTCCTGAGTTAACAGTGGAGGTGAAAGATTCTGAAGCAGCTCTAGAATCTGAGGCTATTACAGAGGTAAATGACTTGCGAGCTACTCCAGAGTCTGTGGCCACAGTGGAGGATTTGAATGCAGTTCCAGATTCTCTTCACACAGTAAACATGAATAACTTGGAAGCAACTCCAGAGTTGGTGACAGCTGCAAAGGTGAAAGACTTGGAAGCAGCTCCAGAATCTGTGGTGGCAGTAGCAGAGGTGAAGGATTTACAAGCAGCTCCAGAATCGGCAGCAGTGGTGAAAGATTTGGAAGCAGCTCCAGAACATGTGACAGTGCTGGCAGAGATGAAAGATTCAGAACTAGTTCCAGATTCTCTGCATACCATAAATGTGAAAGATTCTGAAACAATTCCAGAATTGGTGGTGGTGGTTTCAGAAGCAAAAGATTCAGCAGCAGCTCTGGAATCTGTGGTGGCAGTGGCGGAGTTGAAATACTCAGAAACAAGTCCAGAATCTGTGGTGGTGACTGCAGAAATGAAAGATTTAGAAGCGGCTCTGAAATCTGTGGTGGTGGCGGCAGAGGTGAAGGATTTGAGAGCAGCTCCAGAATCTTTGGCTGCAGAGGTGACAGACTTGGAAGCAGCGCCAGATATTCTGCATCCTGTGGATGTGAAAGATTCTGAAACAGCTCCAGAATCTGTGGTGATGGCAGCAGAAGTGACAGATTTGGAAGCGGCTCCAGATTTTCTGTGTACTGTAGATGTGAAAGATTCTGGAACAAGTACAGAATCTGTGATAGCGGCTGAAGAAGTGACAGATTTGGAAGCAGCTCCAGATTTTCTGCACACTGAAGATGTGAAAGATTCTGAAAGAGCTCCACAATCTATGGTAGTTGCTGCAGAGGTGAAAGATTCAGAAGCTGCTCCAGAATCTGTTGTGACAGTGGCAGAGTTGAAATATTCAGAAACAAATCCAGAATCTGTGGTGGCTACTGCAGAAATGAAAGATTTAGAAGCTGTTTTGGAATCTGTGGCAGTGGCAGAGGTGAAGGATTTGCAAGTATCTTCAGAATCTTTGGCAGCGGTGGCAGCAGAAGTGACAGATTTGGAAGCAGCCCCAGATTTTCTGTGTACTGTAGATGTGAAAGATTCTGGAACAAGTACAGAATCTGTGATAGCGGCTGAAGAAGTGACAGATTTGGAAGCAGCTCCAGATTTTCTGCACACTGAAGATGTGAAAGATTCTGAAAGAGCTCCACAATCTATGGTAGTTGCTGCAGAGGTGAAAGATTCAGAAGCTGCTCCAGAATCTGTTGTGACAGTGGCAGAGTTGAAATATTCAGAAACAAATCCAGAATCTGTGGTGGCTACTGCAGAAATGAAAGATTTAGAAGCTGTTTTGGAATCTGTGGCAGTGGCAGAGGTGAAGGATTTGCAAGTATCTTCAGAATCTTGGGCAGTGGTGGCAGCAGAAGTGACAGATTTGGAAGCAGCCTCAGATTTTCTGTGTACTGTAGATGTGAAAGATTCTGGAACAAGTACAGAATCTGTGGTAGCGGCTGAAGAAGTGACAGATTTGGAAGCAGCTCCAGATTTTCTGCACACTGAAGATGTGAAAGATAATGAAAGAACTCCACAATCTATGGTAGTGGCTGCAGAGATGAAGGATTCTGAAACAACTCCAGAATCTGTGGCAGCAGTGGCAGATGTAAAATACTCAGAAACAAGTCTGGAATCTGTGATGGCTACTGCAGAAATGAAAGATTTAGAAGCCGTTCTGGAATCTGTGGCAGTGGCAGAGGTGAAGGATTTGCAGGCTGCTCTAGATGCTGTGGTGGCAGAGGTGAAAGATTTGAAAGCTGTTCCAGTTTCTCTGATGGTGGTGGCAGATGTAGAAGATTCAGAAGGCACTCCAAAATCTGTGGAGGTGGCTGCAGAGATGAAAGATTCAGAAGCAGCTTCAGACTCTGTGACGAGAGTGGCAGAGATGAAAGATTCACAAGCTGCTCCAGATTCTCTGGTGGCGGTGGCAGAGGCAGAGGATTCAGAAGCAGCTAGTGTTTCTCTGCATACTTTAGGTGTGAATGATTCAGAAGCAGCTCCAGAATCTGTGGTGGCTCCGACAGAGGTGAAAAATTTGGAAGCACCTCCAGATTCTCTGTATACAGTGTACATTAAAGATTCAGAAACAACTCCAGAGTCTGTGACAGTGACAGCAGAGGTGAATGATTCAGAAGCAACTCCAGCATTTGGGCCAGTGGCGGAAGAGGTGAAAGATTTGGGAGTGGCTCCAGAATTGGTGGTGGCTGCAGCAGCAGCAAAAGATTTGGGAGTGGCTCCAGAATCGGTGGTGGCTGTGGCAGCGGTGGAAGTTTCGGGAGTGCCTCCAGAATTGATGATGGCTGCGACAGCAACAAAGGATTTGGGAGCGCCTCCAGAATCGGTGGTGGCTGTGGCAGTGGTGGAAATTTCGGGAGTGGCTCCCGAATTGGTGGTGGCTGGGGCAGCAGCAAAAGATTTGGGAGTGCCTCCAGAATTATTGGTGGCTGTGGCGGAGGCAAATGATTCCAAAGCAACTCCAGGATCTGTGGCAGAAGTGAAGAATGATGATCTTTTTAAAAAAAAGAAAGCATATGAAAAAAGTAAGAGTAGTGATAAACATAAACAAGATGCAAAGAAATTAAAAAGGAGTAAATCTAAATCTCTTTCACGATCCAGGAAGCGGAAAAAAAAGTCCAGGTCACGTTCTGTCTCTAAACATTTGAAATATAAAAGAGCAAGGTCTAGGAGCAGAAACTACTCGGATTCCAGAAAGAACTATTCCACATCTTATGACAAGTCTAGATCCAGATCTGTTGAAAAAAGAGGGGGCAAAGAAT
Organism: Gopherus flavomarginatus; assembly: GCF_025201925.1. Taxonomy (NCBI): domain Eukaryota; kingdom Metazoa; phylum Chordata; order Testudines; family Testudinidae; genus Gopherus; species Gopherus flavomarginatus. The sequence continues at coordinate 202,354,266 of NC_066617.1, forward strand.
CTTCACGGAGGTCTAGACGCAGACGCTCCAGGTCCTCTGATGGTCTCAAGTCAAGGTCCAGATCCACCGATCAAAGGGAAGGCAAAGACTCTTCCTGGAGGTCAAGACGCAGGCGCTCCAGGTCCTCTGATCATCTCAAGTCTAGATCCAGATCTGTTGAAAAAAGAGAGGGCAAAGGGTCTTCACGGAGGTCTAGACGCAGACGCTCCAGGTCCTCTGATCGCCTCAAGTCTAGATCCCAATCTGTTGAAAAAAGAGAGCGCAAAGATTCTTCATGGAGGTCTAGACGCAGACGCTCCAAGTCCTGGGATCGTCTCAAGTCTAGATCCAGATCTGTTGGAAAAAAAGGGCGTAAAGACTCTTCCTGGAGGTCCAGACGCAGACGCTCTAAGTCCTCTGATCGTCTCAAGTCTAGATCCAGATCTGTTGAAAAAAGAGAGCGCAAAGACTCTTCACGAAGGTCTAGACGCAGACGCTCCAAGTCCTCTGATCGTCTCAAGTCTAGATCCAGATCCAGATCTTTTGAAAAAAGAGGTGGCAAAGAAACTTCCTGGAGGTCCAGACGCAGGCGCTCCAAGTCCTCTGATCGTCTCAAGTCCAGATCCAGATCCAGATCTTTTGAAAAAAGAGGTGGCAAAGAATCTTTCTGGAGGTCCGGACGCAGACGCTCCAAGTCCTCTGATCGTCTCAAATCAAGATCCAGATCCAGATCTTTTGAAAAAAGAGGTGGCAAAGAATCTTCCTGGAGGTCTAGACGCAGACGCTCCAAGTCCTCTGATCGTCTCAAATCAAAATCCAGATCCAGATCTGTTGAAAAAAGAGGTGGCAAAGAATCTTCCTGGAGATCAAAACGCAGACGCTCGAAATCTTCTGATCGTTTCAAGTCAAGATCAAGATCTGTTGAAAAAAGAGGGGGCAGGGACTCTTCATGGAGGTCTAAACGTAGACGTTCCAAGTCCTCGGATCGTCTCAAATCTAGATCAAAATCTGTTGAAAAAAGTGGGGGCAGAGACTCTTCACGGAGGTCTAAACGTAGACGCTCCAAATCCACTGATCATCACAAGTCTAGATCCAAATCCGTTGAAAAAATAAGTAGTAAGGAGTCTTCACGGAGGTCGAAACGTAGACGTTCCAAGTCCTCTGATCGTCTCAAATCTAGATCCAAATCTATTGAAAAACTAGGAAGCAAAGAGTCTTCATGGAGGTCCAGATGCAGACGCTCGAAATCCTTTGATCAGCTAAAGTCTAGATCTAGGTCCAAATCTGTTGAAAAAAGAGAGAGTAAGGAGTCTTCACGGAGATCTAGAAGTAAACGCTCCAAGTCTTCTGAACATCACAAATCTAGATCCAAATCTGTTGAAAGAATAGAGGTACAGGAACCCTCACGGAGGTCTCGAAGTAGCCGCTCCAAGTCTTTTGAGCGTCACAAGTCCAGATCCAAATCTGTTGAAGAAATAGAGGTTCAGGAACCTTCACAGAGGTCTCGAAGTAGCCGCTCCAAGTCCTTCGAACATCAAAAGTCTAGATCCAAATCTACTGAAGAAATAGAGACTCAGGAGCCTTCACGGAGGTTTCAAAATAGCCACTCCAAGTCTTCTGAACGTCACATGTATAGGTCCAAATCTGTTGATGAAATATTGGTTCAGGAGCCTTCACAGAGGTTTCGAAGTAGCCGCTCCAAGTCCTTGGAACATCAAAAGTCTAGATCCAAATCTGTTGAAGAAATAGAGGGCAAAGAATTTTCACAGAAGTCTCAAAGTAGCCACTCCAAGGTTTCTGAGTGTCACGAGTCCATATCAAAATCTGTTGAAGAAATAGTGGTTCAGGAGCCTTCACAGAGGTCTCGAAGGAGCTGTTCCAAGTCTTCTGAACATCTCCAGTCCAGATCCAAATCTGTTGAAGAAATAGAGGCTCAGGAGCCTGCAGAGAGGTCTCAAAGTACCTGCTCCAAATCTTCTGACTGTGTCACATCTAAATCCAAATGTGTTGAAGAAATGGAGGCTCAGGAGCCTGCAGAGAGATCTCGAAGCAGCCGCTCCGAGTCTTTGAAACGTCAAATGTCTAGATCCAAATCTATTGAAAAAGAATGCAAAGATTCTTCACAGAGGTCTCGAAGTAGCCGCTCCAAGTCTTCCGAACGTGTTATGTCTAAATCCAAATCTGATGAAGAAATGGAGGTTCAGGAGCCTTCACTGAGGTCTCGAAGCAGCTGCTCCGAGTCTTTGGAGCGTCACACATCTAGATCCAAATCTGTTGAAGAAATAGAGGGCAAAGATTCTTCCCAGAGGTCTCGAAGTAGCCGCTCCACGTCTTCTGAACGTCACAAGTCCAGATCCAAATCTGTTGAAGAAATAGAGGTTGAGGAGCCTTCCCGGAAGTCTCGAAGTAGCCGCTCCACATCTTCTGAACGTCACAAGTCCAGATCTAAATCTGTTGAAGAAATAGAGGTGGAGGAGCTTTCCCGGAGGTCTCGAAGTAGCCGCTCCAAGTCTTCTGAACGTCACAAGTCCAGATCCAAATCTGTTGAAAAAATAGAGGTTGAGGAGCCATCGCAGAGGTCTCGGAGTAGCCGCTCCAAGTCTTCTGAACGTCACAAGTCCACATCCAAATCTGTTGAAGAAATAGAGGTTGAGGAGCTTTCCCGGAGGTCTCGAAGTAGCCGCTCCAAGTCTTCTGAACGTCACAAGTCCAGATCCAAATCTGTTGAAGAAATAGAGGTTCAGGAGCCTTTACATAGGTCTCAAAGCAGCCGCTCTGAGTCCTTGGAATGTCAAAAGTCTAGATCCAAATCTGTTGAAAAAATAGAGGGCAAAGATTCTTCACCAAGGTCTCGAAGTAGCTGCTCCAAATCTTCTGAAGATCACAAGTCCAGATCCAATTCTGTTGAAGAAATAGAGGTTGAGGAGTCTATCCAGAGATCTCGAAGTAGCCGCTCCATGTCTTCTGAACGTCACAAATCCAGATCCATTTCTGTTGAAGAAATAGAGGTTGAGGAACCTTCCCAGAGGTCTCTGAGTAGCCGCTCCACGTCTTCTGAATGTCACAAGTCCAGATCCAAATCTGATGAAGAAATGGAGGTTCAGGAACTTTCACAGAGGTCTCAAAGCAGCCGCCCTGAATCCTTGGAACGTCAAAAGTCTAGATCCAAATCTGTTGAAAAAATAGAGGGCAAAGATTCTTCACCACGGTCTCGAAGTAGCCGCTCCAAATCCTCTGAGCGTCACAAGTCCAGATCCAAATCTGTTGAAGAGATAGAGGTTGAGGAGTCATCACAGAGGTCTTGGAGTAGCCGCTCCAAGTCTTCTGAACGTCACAAGTCTAGATCCAAATCTGTTGAAGAGATAGAGGTTGAGGAGCCATCGCAGAGGTCTCGGAGTAGCCGCTCCAAGTCTTCTGAACGTCACAAGTCCAGATCCAAATCTGTTGAAGAAATAGAGGTTGAGGAGCTTTCCCGGAGGTCTCGAAGTAGCCGCTCCAAGTCTTCTGAACGTCACAAGTCCAGATCCAAATCTGTTGAAGAAATAGAGGTTGAGGAGCTTTCCCGGAGGTCTCGAAGTAGCCGCTCCAAGTCTTCTGAACGTCACAAGTCCAGATCCAAATCTGTTGAAGAAATAGAGGTTCAGGAGCCTTCACAAAGGTCTCAAAGCAGCCGCCCTGAATCCTTGGAATGTCAAAAGTCTAGATCCTTATCTGTTGAAAAAATAGAGGGCAAAGATTCTTCACCAAGGTCTCGAAGTAGCCGCTCCAAATCTTCTGAGCGTCACAAGTCCAGATCCAAATCTGTTGAAAAAATAGAGGTTGAGGAGCCATCGCAGAGGTCTCGGAGTAGCCGCTCCAAGTCTTCTGAACGTCACAAGTCTAGATCCAAATCCGTTGAAGAAATAGAGGTTCAGGAGCCTTCACATAGGTCTGAAAGCGGCCACCCTGAATCCTTGGAATGTCAAAAATCTAGATCCTTATCTGTTGAAAAAATAGAGGGCAAAGATTCTTCACCAAGGTCTCGAAGTAGCCGCTCCAAGTCTTCTGAACGTCACAAGTCCAGATCCAATTCTGTTGAAGAGATAGAGGTTGAGGAGCCTATCCAGAGATCTCGAAGTAGCCGCTCCACGTCTTCTGAACGTCACAAGTCCAGATCCAAATCTGCTGAAGAAATAGAGGTTGAGGAGCCTTCCCAGAGGTCTCAGAGTAGCCGCTCCACGTCTTCTGAATGTCACAAGTCCAGATCCAAATCTGATGAAGAAATGGAGGTTCAGGAACTTTCACAGAGGTCTCGAAGCAGCCGCCCTGAATCCTTGGAATGTCAAAAGTCTAGATCCAAATCTGTTGAAAAAATAGAGGGCAAAGATTCTTCACCAAGGTCTCGAAGTAGCCGCTCCACGTCTTCTGAACGTCATAAGTCCAGATCCAAATCTGTTGAAAAAATAGAGGGCAAAGTTTCTTCACCAAGATCTCGAAGCAGCCGCTCCAAATCTTCTGAGCGTCACAAGTCCAGATCCAAATCTGTTGAAGTAGAGGTTCAGGAGCCTTCACATGGGTCTCAAAGCAGCCACCCTGAATCCTTGGAATGTCAAAAGTCTAGATCTTTATCTGTTGAAAAAATAGAGGGCAAAGATTCTTCACCAAGGTCTCGAAGTAGCCGCTCCAAATCTTCTGAGCGTCACAAGTCCAGATCCAAATCTGTTGAAAAAATAGAGGTTGAGGAGCCATCACAGAGGTCTCGGAGTAGCCGCTCCAAGTCTCCCAAACTTCAAAAGTCTAGATCCAAATCTATTGAAAAAATAAAGGGCAAAGATTCTTCACAGAGGTCTCGGAGTAGCCACTCCAAGTCTCCTGAACTTCAGAAGTCTAGATCGAAATCTGCTGAAAAAACAAAGGACAAGGTGTCTTCACAGAGGTCTAGAAGAAAACGCTCCAAATCTTCTCAACGTCACAAGTCTAGATCCAAATCAGTTGAAAAAGTAGAGGGCAAAGCGTCTTCACAGAGGTCTAGAAGCAAGCGCTCTAAATCCTCTGAGCGCAAATCACAAAAACATGATAGCGAATCACGGTCCAGACGAAATCGGTCTCGTTCAGTAACACGTAAAAGACTGTCAAAATCTAAATCTAATCATCGGTCTCGGACACGCTCTCTGTCACGTTCAAGACACAGGAGGAGGACTCGGTCAAGATCAGTGTCAAAAAAGAGACGGTCTTTATCAAGAGAGAGACACAAAAGATCTCAAAGGAACAGATCAAGGTCTGCTGATCGAAGACGACGACGATCAAACTCAAGGGATCACCGAATAGTGCTCAGGTTACGGACCAGAAGTCGAACACCTATTCGACGAAAACGGTCTAGGTCAGTGGGAAGAAGACGAAGCTCTAGCAAATCACCAGTTCGACTAAGAAGATCAAGATCACCTGGGAGAAGGAGATGCTATAGCAGATCACCTGATCGTCAGAGAAGGTCCAGATCATCCGACAAGTTTTCAAGCAGATCACCTAAACGTCTTACAGACTTAGGTAAGTAATGCTCTTATCAATCATTTTCATGGCTGTATAGTGTTGCCCTATGTAAACTTCGTCCTGCCTCTGATGAAGATAATATAGTGAAACCCTAGCATTCATCAGGAATCTCTTGTAAGTTCTTTTAAGCAATTGTTTAATAACAGACTTTTTGTTGGCATTGAGTATGCACTTTTCGGGGATTCAAAAGTGTAGTTTGATTGAAAATGCAGCAGAAAAATGTGGAGGGTACAGGATTTTAACAGGTTACTCCACATAGGCAGACCTCTGCACTCATGATGAACACTGAGGCTACGAGTCTACGCAGGTGCAAGTGCACAAAGTTTTGCCCCACATTGTAATTGTAGGATCAAGGCCTTAATGTTTTTGTTAAGATGCAGTGATTCACCAGATTTATTTTTCCCCCAAGAGCATATAGCACATTATTTAAGAAAATTGAAAACAAAATACACATGTGGGAGTCCTACAGTCAGCATAATGTTTCTTTGCCAGTCATATTAATTCTCTTACCTCATTTGCAACTTCTCTGTTGCTGTTCAAAATTACCTCCTTTATATAAAAAGAGGCAGGACTGAGCAAGTAATCTGGTTAACAAAGGATATGAGCTAGAGGATTCATGTAATGCACTCCAAATTTCCATGGGGCTTGAGGAGGAAAAATCTAGTAATTCTTCCTTACTTACTTCCCTTAGGAGCTGAGCTTAGAACCGTTTAAGGATGCTGGGCTGAAATCACTGAGTGTATTGAATAGATCTCACTTTGCCACCATGCACAGGTTCTCAGGGTCCCTATATTCTATTCTGTATCACATAGTAAGGTGGCAATATTTGGATACAACTAGCTGGTTTCCAAGTTGTTGAGCAGAAATCCATTATGTTAACTACACGTTTCCACACACGACTGCTGACTGAGGCAGCCTTAGTCAGAGGCAAGACTCAAGACACCTGAGATGTTGTTCCAGATACTGGAAAGCTGTAGTATGGAAGTTCATTTGCTCCTCATTGATTGCTGCCTGCATCAGGAATGACTTCCAGATCAAGATGTGAAAGACGACTTACCTAGAAATGTGAAGAACTTAAACTCTTTATTGAGGGCATGACCATAACCTAACATCACATATATGTTTACAGCACTGAAAACAGCTCTTCAACTGTGTGGCAAGATGCAACAGATTTTGAGAATCTGATATGACGGGGGGGTGTCTCTTTAAGCAAAAATGGAGACCAACCAAAAATTAAGGCTGAAAACAGTAATATCACACATTGTTTTCTTGGATCCTCTGCTTCTTTCCTGCCACAAGGAGCAGAGCTTCAATTTAATTTTTATCTTTGGGGAAGAGGAAGAATCCCCACTGTGAAGAACTGTAGTAAGGAGTTGATATTTCTTGAGTTTCTTTTTTTGCTATTGGTTATTTAGATGTAATAGTTATTTTGGTCTGTAGCTGAAAGAAACTTCAGTATACTCCCACCCTAAAATAAAGAAATCATTTATATGTTTTCGTTGGTTTATCTGTTCCTATCCATTCTCCCTGATTTTTGGAATAGTTTTGTTTCTGTTCCTTATGTGTATGCTCTGCTTCCTGACTTCACCTTGGGCCACATCTTATGCCTCTCACTTCACTCCTTTGTCTTTTCCCTCTCTCATTCTAGAGTAGTACAGGTGCTAGAGTAGCTTTATATTCACAGCATTTGGGGAGGGAGGCAGATTCTTAAATTGTTCCCAACCCCAGCTAGTCTCATTGCCTGAAGAAATGAGAGGATGGAGAGTTGAACAGCTCAGTATACTGCCTTGTCCCACTCATTCCACATTGTTGGAGCCAATGGAGGGAGAAAATATCTGGAAACAAGAGCTGGCTTAGCATGAGCAGAGATGTAGTCCCTACTCAGCATGTTCAGCTTTCGCTGGGGAAGTTAGAGCACTTTTCGGGGCGGTGAACTTCTGCTGCTGCAGTTTCACGTAAAGCTTCACTTGGAGGCTTTTCTGTAGCTGCAAGCATGAAGCTGTGTGATCTTTTCCATTGCTTAAAAAGTAAGGGGAATCTCATCCTGATATATGAGGGTTTACCTGTGTAACTTCTTGCTTAAGGTGGTGATACTTCATTTATTTGGTTTTTGCAGGATTTTTTGGAAAGTGGTTTGAGTCACAATTATTAGAATACGCAAATATGCCTCATGTATTTCCATTACCTGCCTTCTCTATACATTAGAAGCCACATTTATTATTTTCCATGAAAAAGCAGAATCTTGTCATGTTTAAAAATTTTTAATATGTAATAATTTTCTTAACAGTTTGAGATATATATTCACAGTGTTTAACCTATGACATAAAATGCTTGTTAAATTCCTGATTTGGTTATAGTTGGTATATTTAATATTGTCCTTTTTAGTTGACTTTCAGTGTTTTCAGATATTATTTCAAGGAATGGTTTAAAAGTGAGCTGCAAAGGATTTCAGAAAAATGGGGCTTGTGCCCCATTTTTGTTTCTTTATGACTTCTTCTTTCTCCTTCACTTTTACCTGAGAAATATCAGGAATGTCAACTTTGGTCTTTCACAGTTTTTGTGGGAGTACCTTTCACACATCTTAGAGGATGAATATTGTGAACTTTCACCTTAATATAAGAGGCCATGATGTTGAATCTTTAAATAATGTCTGCAAAATGTTAATTAGTCAATTAAGTTAAATAGGCATTGACCAAAATACGCGCGCGCACACACCACATACACAATCTGGAATTTTAGGTAGTCTTAAGGACTTCTTCCCTTCTCAGTTCATGTTTTCTCACTCTTGTAAAGTTTCTGTTTCACTGTTTCTCAAGTCACACAAACCTGAGTTTCTAAAATAAAAACCAAGCAGAAAAAACTAACACTCTTTCTTTTTTTTGAGGGGGAGGGAACTCTTCAGGCCTTTATACACCATAAAGGATCAAAAATTAAAAAAATGCACAGACCCATTTTTTCCTCCTATGCAGGTCTCTTTAGTTATATGCCTCCTGTGATATGAGGGAAAAGTGAATGCAATGTTCCATGTTACTTTTAAATATATATAAAGTGTGAATAATATTTTGTGTATGTGTGTGTGTGCTGTTTTTACATTCATAAAGTTTGGTTGGCATGGTGGGAAAACTGATTTAGTATTGCAACTGGTCCTAAAATTATTACTGTATATACTCGTTCATAAGCCAAATTTTTTTATTAAAAAAGGGAAGCTCCAGAGAAAAGGGTTGGCTTATGAACGGGTATAGAGAGGGAGAGGTGGGACACAGCCCCTCCCCCTAACAGAAGGAGCAAGGAGAGGCAGCAGTGCCAGAAGGGAAGAGGCGGGGCCAGAGTCTGTCCTCTTCTGACCACGCTGCTGTCCCCACAGCCTCCAAAACAGCTGCAGCTCCAGGACTGGCAGGCTGCAGCTGTGCCACTCGCCCCACCCCCCCAGAGCAGGCTATGGCCATGCCTCCTGGCCCGCCAGAGCATGCTGCGGCCGTGCTGCCCGTCTCAGCCCTCTGGAACATGCTGCAGCCACGTCGCCCCATCTGGCCTGCCGAAGCAGGCTTTGGCCACGCTGACCAGCCTGCTGGAGCAGCTCCAGCCAGGCCAGAGACATCATCCCCTGGCCCTCCCCAGATAAGGTGGGGTGGGATGGGATGGGATGGGGAGAGTGTGGGGGTCTTGGGCTAGGGGTGGGCTAATGTGAGGGGTGATCACGAGGGTTAGTCCCCTGACTCTCAGCTTTCCCCTCCCCCCATTTCCCCTCCAGTTGCTGTCCCGGCCCGTCAGGGTAAGCAGGTGGCGCGCCGGGACACTTTGTTTACTTAGGTTTACCTCCGTGCGTGCGAACAAACCATCTCAGCCCGCCAGCGGCTTATCCTGTTGGCCTGGGAGCCAAAGTTTATGAATGGGTTATAAAAATTTTCCATTTTTACTTATCCATCTTGGGGGGATTGGCTTATAAATGAACAGGCTTATGATCAAGTGTATACGGTATATATGTATATCTATACATATACGTTGGCTGTCAGAAATCTTTAGAGGCCCACTAATTAATATTTAATATTCTTATAGACAAGGCCCAGCTACTTGAAATAGCCAAAGCTAATGCAGCTGCCATGTGTGCTAAGGCTGGTGTCCCCTTACCACCAAGCTTACTGCCTATTATAGCTCCAGCAAAGAAGGAGGAGAAAGTTACTCAGAAGTCAGCAAGAGATACAATAAAGGAGCTCACTGAGGTAAGGAAATTAAATTTGAAAATAACTAGCCGACTGTTACTGTTGATAACTAGGTGTCTGGTCAAGCTGTAATTCTATATGTTTAATTCTCATGAAAATCTGCTTGTGGGACGACTGCAAGATTGAGCCCTAATGGTTTATCATGTTTTCTTCACAACTTCTATTAATATTGAAAATTTGATGTTTGTCATCTTATAGCAGTCGGTCACTGACTTTTATAATTTAAAAATATAAAAATATCACACTTTTTTACTCTCTGAATCAAATTTTATCCTTTACTGCACATGTTCAGCTCCTCTAGATTTTGGTGAGACGTATGTATGCGTACCCAAGGACAGAATTTGATGATTAAAATTATGACCTGTACCAATTGCAGTATATTAAAGTTCCTTTTGTTCAGATCACGAAAGAAATCTTTGCACCTTGTTTCTTCTGTCACAGGAAACTTCATGCTGTCTGATTTTGCTAAGTTCTGGGATGTGTTCTCAAGTTTTCACACTGAAAATTTTCTGTTCAAAGATGCCATTCTATCATTTTAAAAACTATCACAGTTCTGACATCTAAGCTTTTTTTATAAAATAAAATAATAATTGTAGTGTTCATGGAAAAGATGCCATTTCATGTAAAGAGAAACTGAAATTTGACTGCCCACATATTAGGTATAACATGGTATAGTGGCAGTGCAGGCTTTACCCCATTGCCCCATGGCACAGATGTGTTTCAGCCTTGACTTGGAGGGACTTGAGACAGATAGTAGCACAGTCTCCAAGTCTATTCAGTTTTTGGTTTCTGCTTAGACTGACAAGTAGTGTGCCATTCCAATGATAGTTTTTGTGATATGGCTCCTTCTCAACTCCAAATAGGCCATCAAACAATCATCAAATGTTTATAACTTCTGATTGCTGTTGATATGAATTGGAGTTGAACCAATAAGTTAGGTGATTGGCTCTAAATCTTTTTACCAATCCCCTGAGCCATGTAATGTCTTCAATTTTTACTAATATATAATGATGAATGGTGACATGCCACTATTTTCTCTGCTCATTTTCATGACAGAAAAACACCATTAATTATTTTGGCTTTCAGAATTTCCAACTTTGTAATGTTCTCAAACTCACCTCAAACCAATGCAGTTACAGATACCTCTGGAGCAATAGATTTGTTCTTAGCACCTCCCCATTTACTGTACATTTTTAGGTTTCACTTGCACAGTATGCAAAGTGGGATTGTCCTGTTCAGTTCTTCTAACCTGCAAAACATTTCAGAGGTGTCCCAATCTTTCTTTTAAAACCCTTGCACCTGGGAAGATTTCTGCACCACCAGTGAAAACAAGTAATTGTTTCTTGGGGTTTTCCTTGCAGTCATTTTGTGTGGAAATCTCCCTGCAGGCCAACTAAATAAGTGAGCTGTCTTTTTATTATTATTATTTTATTTTATTTACTACTACTATTAAACATTTATGTTATGGTGCCTAAAAGCCCCAATCAGGAGAGGGGGCCCCATTGTCCTGGGTGCTAGTGCTTTACAAGCACATAGTAAGAGACAGTCTGTGCTTTTGAAGAGCTCATAATTTTAGCCTTGGTTCCTGAAAATAGCTCCATGCAGCCCCTTTGATTATAGTATAGCTCTCGATGGATAAAAGAGTAGGGCTCAAAGTCCATCTAGACAAGATGGACACACTTCAATGGATAGACGATGTACAAGTAAATGGCAGAGGTATATGTTCATGCTAGTTGAATTTTTTGTAAAGAGTTCCCCAAACGATCAACTCCTCCTTCATAATTCATTTATTCCCAATCTTAAATATGTACTTCAACGAATTTGTCATTTCTTGTAGAAATAAGGAATGTTTCTGTCCAGATATTCAGATTGATTCAGAGTTATTTTTTGGTAGAAATGCAAGAAGATTGCACAAAGCACGGATGATGTGATTGTGAACAAGCCTCATGATTCTGATGAAGAGGAGGAGGAACGCCCTTTCTATAATCATCCTTTTAAACTCAATGAACCTAAACCCATTTTTTTCAACTTAAATGTAAGTACTTTAAACAGTTATAGATTATAAGTTTTAATTTTGTTTTATTTTAGCAAATGTATGTAGGTACAGGAAAAACAAATTTGATGACCCTTATCAATGGAGGAAATGTTAGTTTATTACGGAATTGCAGTTTTTATATTGACATGGATTTGCAATGGAATGTTAACAAAATTTCAACAGCAACATACCTACTTGAATGCCATAGTAAGAGACTGGTCAAAACTCAGTGACGTTCATGGCCAAATTAAGAGAAACTTGTGTCGCTAGATTAAAACTCACTATTTTTCTTTCTAGAGACATTCTGATTAAAATTTAATATTTTTAAAAACAGCTGATTTCCTTTAACTAACAGTTTTTTTAAAGCTAATTTTTCAGTACTTGCAGTAGAACCTCACAATCACAGATAACCTCCATTCCCGAGCTATCTGTAACTCCAAAATGTTCATAACTCTGAACAAAACACAGCTTCGGCTCCAGCAGTTCACATTCTGTGCCAGGTTCCAGAGGCTGCTAGGCACTTCATTGCAGGCAGCTTCTTTCCCGGCCTGGGCAAGCTTGCTCCCCTCCCGACTAGGGTGCGGTGGGAGGGGCACTGGTGGTGAAAACAGCCTCTCCCCCCAGGTCGAGGGAGGGGAGCATGAAAACAGCACCTCTGGCTTACAGGAAAGCAGCACAGACCCCAGTGCTGTTCCTGCTCTGGCTGCCTTGGGCTGGCAGCGGAGGTCACAGCTTTGCCTGTGAATTTCAGTGACTTTAACACCTATGCCTAGCTATAAGTGAGTGCCTGACATGTAGAGGTTGGGCTCGGGCTTGGAGTAGGGGTGGGGACAGACTGCCTAGATGTGCCTACCTTTAAGATGCAATACAGGTAAAAAGTACAGTATTTATCTTTATTCTTTAAAAAACAAAACAGCAGCAGCAAAACTGGGCTGGTAATGAATACTATATATTATTGAGGCTGCCTGACACTTCCCATTATAGGATCAGGTTTTCAGTTGCTTAGAACTTTGCCAAACTTTAAGCATTTAGGCTGAAGTTTTTCATGCCACATGGCTGCCAGAGGCTGAATATACTCTTCTGGAAAATTTCAGCCTGAATGGTTAAGCTGTTTCTGAGAATGAACCTAGGGAAAATACACTTTTTTTGCTCATGTTAAGAGATTCTGGCAACCATTTAGGTTTTCTTGTTGTTTTTTGAACAGCTTTAGCACCCCTATGCTTTGAATCAGAGACTTGAAATTTAGCAGGGCTGTGGCCTTTGTATCAGGGATGTATGTGCCTCTTGCTGTGCCCTTGAAAATCTGACCAAATATAGCCAAATTATAACTCCTTGAAAAATCTTACTTCACACATGCTCAGTAGAGATTTTTTTCATATTTTATCTAAAATCTCTGAAGCTTTTATCCTTATTGAACATGCCTGAATCTCTCTTAGCACCTAGTGCTGACTAGGCTTCACGGTATGGTGATCAAAAGTCCTGAAGAATATTAAAAAATGGACAATTAAATGAAATATTATGTTTTTAAGGCTGGCATTATTTGTTACCAGATAAGGCTCAGAATAATAAACAAGGCAATGTTACGGTGTAGAGACAGATACATATATACAGAAAACTCGCATGTAGCCTTGCATAATGTTGCTTATTTAAAACAGCCCTTATGCTGGCAGCAAGTACTTTATAGTTTAGAATGCAAATACATTTTTGTTAGTTTCATGTTTTCATATGCTCAAAACTTTCTGAGTTATTCAACTTTGGAGTAAAATTTTCCGTGTTTGTCTTCTCCCCAAAAGTGGATTTTTTTATTTTTTGAAAAATTGAAAATGTCTTCAGCTGTTTTTTCAGGTTTGAGTGAGCGGAAAGAAAATGAAATATAGAACACTTTTTCCACTTTAAAACATTCTTGAATATGTGGAAAACTTGTGACTGAAGTTTGGAATATAAAACTTGGCATGTGTATAGTTTAGGCTGTCAAGCGATTAAAAAAATTAACCACAATTAATTGCATGATTAACATTTTTTACTGTGATTAAATAATAGAGTACCATTTTATATAAATATTTTTGGATGTTTTCCACATTTTTAAATATATTGATTTAAATTACAACACAGAATACAAAGTGTACAGTGCTCACTTTATATTTATTTTTGATTACAAGTATTTGCACTGTAAAAGTGATAAAAGAAATAGTATTTTTCATTTCACCTAATACAAGTACTGTAGTACAATCTGTTTATCATGTAAGTTGAACTTACAGGTTATGTATAAAAAACAACTGTGTTCAAAAATAAAAAAAATGTAAAACTTTAGAGCCTGCAAGTACACTCAGTCCTACTTCTTCCTCAGCTAATCACTCAGACAAACAAATATGTTTACATTTGCAGGAGATAATGCTGCCTGCTTCTTCTTTACAATGTCACCTGAAAATGAGAACAGGCGTTCGCGTGGCACTGTTGTAGCTGGTGTTGCAAGATATTTATGTGCCAGATGCGCTAAAGATTCATATGTACCTTCATGCTTTGGCCACCATTCCAGAGGACACGTGTCCATGCTGATGATGGGTTCAGCTCGATAATGATCCAAAGCAGTGCAGACCAATGCATGTTCATTTTCATCATCTGAGTCAGATGTCACCAGCAGAAGGTTGTTGGTTTTTTTGGTGGTTCAGGTTCTGTAGTTTCCACATCAGAGTGTTGCTTTTTTAAGACTTCTGAAAGGATGCTCCACACCTCATCCCTCTGAGATTTTGGCACTTCAGATTCTTGAACCTAGGGTCGAGTGGTGTAGCTATCTTTAGAAATCTCACATTGGTACCTTCTTTGCGTTTTGTCAAATCTGCAGTGAAAGTGTTCTTAAAATGAAAAACGTGCTGGGTCATCATCCAAGACAGCCATAACATGAAATATATGGCAGAATGTGGGTAAAACACAGAGCAGGAGACATATAATTCTCCCCCAAGGAGTTCATTCACAAATTTAATTAACACATGATTTTTTCAACGAGCGACAGCAGCATGGAAGCATGTCCTTTGGAATGGAGGCCAAAGCATGAAGGGGCATACAAATGTTCAGCATATCTGGCATGTAAATACCTTGCAATGACTGCTACAGAAGTGCCATGCAAAAGTCTGTCTCACTTTCACGTGACATTGCAAATGTACATTATCTCCCATAAATGTAAACAAACTTGTTTCTCCTAGTGATTGGCTACAAAAAAAATAGGACTGAGTGGACTTGTGGGCTCTAAAGTTTTACATTGTTTTGTTTTTCAGTGCAGTTATGTAACCAAAAAAAATCTACATTTGTAAGTTGCATTTTCATGATAAAGATATTGCACTACGGTACTTGTATGAGATGAATTGAAAAATTCTATTTTATCATTTTTACAGTGCAAATACTTGTAATCAAAAATAAATATGAAGTGAGCAGTGTACACTTTGTATACTATGGTGTAATTGAATCAATATATTTGAAAATATAGAAAAACATCCAAAATATTAAATAGATTTCAATTGGTATTCTGTTTTTTAACAGTACGATTAGAACTGATTAATTGTGATTAATTTTTTTGAGTTAATCGTGTGAGTTAACTGCGATTGATTGACAGCCCTAGTATAATTACTGAAGACTATTCACATTGGTTGTTTTCATTTTCATTTACTAAATTTAGGAGCATTTGAAAAATGCATATTGAGCACATGCAGTAGCTTTCTGTTATAAAACTGGCTTAAATGACTAGTCTGAGTGCCCCCTCTTGACCTGCACCCTACCAATTCTTGTCTAGCCTTTACCTGCTTTGTACACCTTTCAGAAAGCAGCTTGAAGTGATCTAAATGTGTAGATCAGTTTTAGCTACCTAAGATGATCTAAACGTTTAGACCAGTTTAAACTGCAAAAACATATAATTTATGGAAATGGAGCAGCTGGAGTACTGTCCAGGTGGGCATAGTTAAGCTCTTTTAAGTCTGGGATAATAAAAGTTAACCTTTATTCTGCCTCCTCTTTAAATTCAAGACAATATGTTATCTTAGGTGCATATATCTAAAGTGTATTGTTTCAGCTGATAACCTGATTATGTGATTGGATGCTCTTTTCATAAAGAGGCAGAGTTAAGGTTGCATGTTTATCTTAATTTTCATGTTTATTGATTTTTGTTCACCTTAATATTACACTAATATGGTTTTTTCTGTTAATAATATATATTGTCTGGAAATAAATTTAAAGCTGGGTGATTACGACACCAGCTCAAGCAAGATTTGTTTACAGTCCCTCTTAATTCTCCATTTGCCAATATCAAATATATTTTTAGCCAGTTTAGAATTAACAGATATTTAAATTGAATCAATATATTAAATTTGTTTTATATGGACTAATATTCATTAAATGTGGTACTTGTGTAGATCACCTACCATCTTAAGAAGTTTTTCATGTCTTACAGAGAGTTTTTGGTATATTTTTGCCAGGTTATCTACCATGACCAGGTGTTTGTGGAAATAGTCTGTGATGGAACTAGTCACGAGTATGAGAAGCTTATTAAGAGGTAGCTACCCACTACAGAGGAGTGGCATCCACTTTATTACACTATCGTTTTCTGACACTACAAACTTCATAACACTTCTTTTTGTAGTACAAACAGAGCAGTAACGGGAGTGTTGAAATGTTAGGTTTCTACAAAAACACATTTTTCTCCTTGGTGGAATTTTTCACCAGATCTTGGAACGGAAAGGCGTAATCATTCTTTTTAACCACAGCTGGTAACCTTGTCTTTTTTATATTTGTAGCAGATGAGGTATCGAAGGATTTGGCAGGTCCTCAGGAGTTTTTAGTAAAGCTAGAAACTCCTGAAAACAGATGAGCCCTTTTTATTTAAACAGCATATTTAAGGTTGGTGTGGTGTGTTTTGGGGCGGGGAGGTTGAGTTGCAGATATCGATAGAAACACACTGACCTACTTTAAATGAATTCGTTTTGAAATTAATTAGCATGGAGTTTAGCCACTTTTAATCTGCTGACAATTTGAGTAATCTCACTACACACTTTAGTTTCTTTGCGGTTGGGGGAAGAAGTAGTGGTTGCCTTCTTTACATATAAAGGCCTCAATCCTGTAAACACTTACAGGACGTCCACACTACCTGCCGGATTGGCTGGTAGCAATCGATCTATCGGGGATCGATTTTATCGCGTCTCGTCTAGACATGATAAATCAATCTCTGAACACTCTGCCGTCAACTCCAGAACTCCACCTGGGCAAGAGGCGGAAGCAGAGTCGACAGGGGAGCTGCGGCCGTTGATCCCGTGCCATGAGGATGGGAGGTAAGTCGATCTAAGATACGTCGACTTCAGCTACGCTATTCTTGTAGCTGAAGTTGTGTATCTTAGATCGATTTCCCCCTCACCTCCCTCCAGTGTAGACCAGGCCTTAGAGTTTCTGTACGTGGGAAAGTTTCACCAGTTATACAGGTGTAGGTAAACCAGTATCGTTATACTGGTATAACTCTCCATGTGGACACTCTTACTTTGGAGTAAGAGTGGCTTTTTTGGCTTAGTTTAAATCCCTTCCAAAATGAGTGTCCAGAATAAGTCTGTCCACACAAGGAGTAATAACAATATAATCAGTGGTTTAAATTCATATCCTACTTTCTACTGGTATAACTTCTCTGTGTATAGAGAAGCTCTTACTCATGTGTTTAGCTATTTGCAGGATCAGGACCAACACCAGTCACATGAGGGCTGAGCAAAAGATCCTGTCGTTGCTGCTCAGTGTAGAAACTAGAGGCTTAAAAATAGTTAATTGGGGGGCTAAGTTTTTGATTGAAGTCCATTGTGAGAGTCAAGAACAGTGAACGGAGCACATCCTCCATTACTTTCCTTCATTTTAAATCAATTTACCAAATGCACTTCCTTGTTTATTGGGGACATTCAACACCTGAAAATGGCAGTGTCTAAGTGTTTGGACTTGCTGCATAATCGTTTACACACTGTTGTGGAACTTCTTTCAGGTACTGAGTGGGGGGTGGCGGGAAATGCTGACAAAGTTCTATGGCAAAATGGAAGCAGTTCTGCAGTGGGTGAGTGACTTGAAGAAAACTTCAGATCATACAGATTTAATTAGTTTTATACAGGACAACAAAGCATTTCAAAATAATACTGATGGACAGAGGAAGAGTTTAATAAACTGGGTGTACCAGAGAAAAATGGAATATGCTTATTGAATGTCTCTCTTCTCTAAAAGACTTACCAATATTCTAGGATCTTTGTTGCCTGCTGGAACTGTTGCTTTCATGCTGAGTGAAAGGCATCCCACTTAAAACAAACAAAACCTTTTTTCCTGGTACCGTTTTCGTATGCAGAAATCCTCAGTCGCAACACAGACTGCTGTAAATAGCAAGGAACTTAGAAATGCTGAACTTTGCATCTTCTCAAACTAAAATCTTTTTGGATTATATGTCAGCATTATTACAACACAAGACAAGTTTTGATCACCTTAAACACAGCTCAGGGAACTCTGGGACTTTATTTTTCCTGTATCCACAAAAAACTGTGCCAAGGGTGAGGTGATCAGGAATGTGTTTTGTAAACCTGAAGAAGCTTCTGGTAATATATTAATTGTAGGTGATAGTGTAGCTTTTGGACAGTATATATTGTATTCTGTCTAAGAACTGATTCAGTTTAATTAGATCCCATGGTTCCATTGCTGTTACTATTATATTAACAAAAATAAAATATTATTTGGTTTTCATTATATATTTAAATCTCCCAAAAGGAATATGCAGTACAAGGGGAAGAGGGTGAGGAGAGTTCTTTATGGCAATGTTCTCTCTTGCTAGTGTGATCAGATATTTAGAGTGACTGTACCTTGTGGGCACTTAGTTTCCTGACTTCTCATCGAGAGGCGGAATCTGTTAATATCCCCTCCAAGACATCAGTCCATCATCTGTGTACGACTCTAGCAGGTTTCTCTTTGGCTAGGTTTGCCTAAGATTTAATTGATCAAGATGATGGTGTTATAGTACTACAACTGTACATAGTATTGTGCAGTAAGTGAATTGCTCAGCCGGCCCCTACCATTAAGAGCTGATAACACAAAACCTCAAGCAGGAAAAGGAATATGTTGCAATACACAGAGAGAGGGGAGACCCTGAGAGCATGGGACTTGGAATTAAGAACCCCTGAATTCTAATCCTAGTTTTGACACCAATTTCCTTTTGTGGCCTAGGCAAGTCGTGTAATGTTTCTGACTATTTCCCCATGTGAAAAGTGAGTCTAAATCTTACCTACCTCGCAGGAGTGTTGTGAGGAATAAATAATATTGTAAAGCTATTTGAAGATAGAAAGCGCTATATTAGTGCTAAGTATTATTAGAACAAAGAGATAAGTATATTCATAGCTTGAATACTTTACAGAATATAGATGAGTTTTTAGAATTTTTTTGGGAGAGAGAAGGCACTGTTCAGGAGTCAAAACTAGATACATTTTTTCTGATGTATTAATTATAATTGTTCTTTATATACATGCTTTCCAAACAATGGCTTACAGTTGTTACTTTGTATACATTTAATTGCAGAACTATAGTAAGTTAATTTTATATGTACTTTAGAAGTTCTTTCATCCTGTCATTTTGGATATACTGTACACCGTTGAAATCAGTGATACCTGCACACTTGCTCTGTGTTGTTTTTATATTTGTATATTCTGTATAAGCATCACATGGCAAGATTTAGCTTTGACAGTGCATCTAGGTCTTGGTTTTCTTGGGCACATAACACTTGATCTTCTGTTTTTGCATGTTTTATTCTATAACTAAGTATATGTAGCATTCTACTTTGAGAGTCCACTTCACTAAAACACGAGTGCAAAATGTCTCATCTCTATGACAAAATAGGAATATATTCTCTTCCAGAACGAAGTAAAGACATGGTGATGCTATTAAATGGTACTTTGAGTTACTTAGTTTTCAGTTTTTGTTTACCTGCATTTTCCCCGCATTTAATGCTGAAACTGTATATGTGCCAGAAGATTTAAAAAACAATAATTTTAATTGTGTGAGTACAAGTATTCCATTAATGTAGCTGAAGCATTCATTTATTTTTATTTTGTGAAACATCATGATTTTCTAATGTGGAGGGGAAGGGTCCAAAATCACATCTTGGATTTTTCACAGAGCAATCAATATTTTCATCACTCTTTAGAATTAGGCATTTCCTGTATTATTCTCATCATCAGCAATAATAATTTTCATTTATTTAGCACCTTTACTCCCTAATAATTCTAACACTGTTTATGAACTGAAAGAAAAACTACCCGTTTAGGTGTCACTTCACTCTTCATATGTGAAACAAGGATCCAGTCTCAAAATTTTAAATAACATCTTCTCGATTTTAGTTCAGAGACTGTATCTTTAGAGTTTTAATTTTAATACCAGCTAAGGAAAGAAAATTGAAATAGTGTTTGGTGCTCAATGTTCACAAAACCTACAGTAATTGTTTCTGTGGAATAGGACCATGTATGCGTATTGGGCTTTATCACTTCCTAATCGTAAAATGCTTCTTTTTCTTTAAGACCACTCCTATCGTAAAACCAGCACCAAAAAATCAGGTAACATTGACAAAGGAGTTCCCTGTCTCATCTGGGTCTCAACACAGGAAAAAGGAAGCTGACAGTGTCTATGGAGAATGGGTTCCAGTTGAGAAAAGTAAAGAAGAAAGTAAAGATGATGTTTTCCCCAAACCAGCTCTTGCACAGGTAGGGAAGGGAAATAACACATCTTATTTTACAAAAAGAAAGCTGTTACCTGCTCGCTCTGGGATCTAGTTGTAATCTTTGTAAAGAAATTGTTAATATCGGTAGTATTTGCCCTTTTAATGACTAAATCAGCTAACCTATTTTGGCTTTTGGAGATAGGCTGTTCATATGAGTGCTAATTATTGCAGGATATAGTCAGCCATGGTATTTCCGTCTGTCCACGGGTGACCTCTTAGTTTCTGTGAAATTTAATCTTTCATTTCAAAATAAAACTAAGCTTCTAGCCCTTGTCATTGCCAAGAAAACATTCCAAGCTTAGTCTTCCTGAACCAGAGAACCTAAAACAATAGTTAACAATGGCCTACCAATGTTAAATCAACATCAACTTGAAATGTAATCACTTTAAAAAATGATTTGAAAGTAGTTTCCAGTACTACATATATATACCTGACTGTGTCTGCCCATTTCTGTAGTTTTACAATCACATTTTCCTAAATATTTGTCTTCTCTCTTGTTTTTTATGTAAAACCCACAAAATGTAAAGGAGAAATTGACTATGTATAAAGTGGTGCTGTCAAATACACAAAATAAACGAAGTGGAAAAAATAGAATAGTGAAATAGTCAAAATTTTCTTTAATCACTTTCAGTCAAAGTATTATTTTGTGTTTCTTGTAAATATAGTAGGCAAAACAAATATTTCACCTGCAAGTGTTGGTTTTTTCTTTTTAAAAACAAAAACCTGTAACATTTATTTTTTAATGCCAGAACTCTGTTAGCTGGCTGTTTCTTACTGAATTAATATATTTTTAAATTTGACAAGTTCAGTATTAAAGAACTATGTGTGAAGAGCTTCATTGAATGTATTTTAGTACTGGTTCAGAATTACATTGAAATGCAGTTGTTTTTTACTATTTATTAATTTAGGAAGTATTAAGAGGTTTAGAATCCTTACCATGTAAATATTGGAAGCAAAAGAATAATCATTACAACAGTGAGCTTTTGTTTAAAGAGACATTATACCGGAATATAAACATCAGATCTCTATTTAGGAGGACTTGCCCATATTACAGAGTGATCATCATTACAATACCTATGACATTTTGTTTTTAGTTATTTTATTTAATTGAATGAAATCTCCGATTATACATATTTAACATACCAGGATGTCTATCAAATGTAAATATTCAAAAAAATTGAACAGGTGTGGTGGGGTTTTTTGCAGGTCAATGTACTTTGTCTGAGTATTGAATAAAAGGTAACTAAACATCTAAGTATCTATTTGTCCTCTGTCTATTTTGCTGAGTACATAACTGGTGTGTTAATTTTTCTATAATAACCGCCTTCCTTATTTTTGAGACATTCCTCTACAGTTGGACTATTTTTTTTTTCCAATGAGAGTCTGTCAGTAACTGAAGAGCTACTAGTAGATGAGAGATTAATTCTTCATTACTTTTTGTGTGATCATTTCCTCTAGGAATCCACATGAGGATTACCAAAGGATCATTTGGTAATAAATATCCAAAAATATTTGGTGATGGATTACATCCCAGTATTCGCTGATCAGTGTTCATGTGCCCCATATATGCATAAAATCTCTTTGTTCACTATTTCTCCCAACATTTGTTCCCATTCAAGTGTGTGTGTGTGTGTGTGTGTGTGTGTGTGTGTGTGTGTGTGTGTGTGTGTGTGTGTGTGTGTGTGTAAATAACCTGACTGGCGTGAGGTATCACTGAAACAATATCTTAAAGTAATTTTCTTTTATTGTGCTACAGTCTGAAGTTGTTGGTACACTTTTCCAGACCAAACATCATTCCTCTGGTATAATTTTTCTATCAAGGTCCTTTTCCTAGCATGTCATATATGGACATTTTTTGTTAGGAAACTTGTCTGCAAAGATTTAATTAGTTATAACCTATTTGTTTCCTAATTAACCAGATGCCACCACTTCTATTAAAGTTAGGTTTCTGTATAAAACAATTTTTCTAAAGAGTTGAAAGAAATATAATGTCTAACGAAAAAGTACTGTTACCATGGAAGAATGGCCAGTTAAAGTTAATTTTCCTCTCTAAGTTAGAAAAGTTTCTTTACTCAGTAGCTGGTCAACCATATATATTCCATTCATGTCCCAATTTTTAAAGCTCTCTGGTTTGTAATTTGGGTTAATATCTCGATTATTTGCAGTGGGTATCATTTGGCAAAGTAAAAGATCTTTTATACCTAGTTCAATTGCTGATCTGTAGAGTAGCCTTACTATAGGATGTGTATAAATTTCTGGAGGGTGTGATTTTTTTTATTTTTTTAATTCATGGTAGCCTAGTGATGCACACACCACCACAATGTTCTTGCTCCGTAAAGTGTTAGGATGAGTTAAAGTGCCTCCTGTCCACTACTACTTTGGGCTGGCTGGCTTGATAGTGCCATAGAATATTTGGAACCAGCTAGTCCATCCTATTTTAATGAGCTTGTGCAAAGTATCTTCACTTTCTTTTGGTCTTATTCCAATAAAATCCTCTGTATTCCTGCTAGTTTTATTTGGAATCATCAAAGAAATATTTTGAAACAAGAAGCGTATCCTTGGCAAAATGTTAATTTTGACCCTAGCTGTTCTTCCCAATCAAAAAAATTGCATACTTCCATTGCATGCCATTTGCTGAAGTAGTGTTTGACATTCAAATCATAGAATTCTTCGAGACTATTTAACACTTGAATTCCCAGGTGTCTTCTAGAATTTATTGCCCATTTGTACCCAAATGTTTTCTGGAGGAATAGCTTTTCAGAGCTGGACAAATTTATAGCTAGGTTTTTGGATTTGGCAGGATTTACTTCAAATCTAACCCAAAGTCATAGATTTATTTTTTTTTTTAAGACATGAATTTTAGGGAAATATTTGGTTTATATAAAAATATTACATTATCTGTATTTAAAGCTGTTTTCTGATGTGTTCCTGCAAATTTTATTCCTGTGATAGATTCCTTGTTCCTCATCATTGTGTGAAAGGCTCCATGACCAGCACAAAAAGTAAAGGAGGCAATGAACATCCCTGCCTAGTCCCTCTGTGTAATTCAAACACGAGATTTAACCCCAGTAACTCTCACAGCTGCTTTGGGGTTGGTGTCAAGAGTAGTTTTTTCCATTTAAGGAACTGGGGCCAGTGCACCTACGGAACAGGGTTTGAAATGGAAAGCTCCACTCTGTTCTATCAACAGCCTTCCCTGCATCAAGGGATGATGATTTAAAAAAAAAAAAAAAAGGATCTTTTCGTGATCTGGTATGGTGGATGATCCCAAGAACTCGCTGAATACTGTCTGACATTTGTCTATCCTTAGTGTATCCATTTTGATCTGGATTTACATAAGCTGAGAGCATGGACTCCAATCAGTTAACTAGTATTTTTACTAAATTTTTGTCATGATTCAACAGTGATGTGGGCTTATAAGAGCTGCTTAAGGTAAGGTCTTTTCTAGCTTTAGGGAGAATAACCACAGTAGCTTCTTTAATAGGTTGTGGAAGTTTATCCTTTAACAAAATAGCATTGAAGGTACCTCTCAAGGGACCCACTAATATCTCCTTAAATAAAGTAGAATCCCACTTATCTGACCCTCCATTACCTGGATCTCTGTATTAACCAAACAACTGGCGCGCACAAGTCCAGGAGTGGGCGATCTCTCTTGTGGCCACTACACGGTGCTGCAGCCCCGCACTTTCCCATTCTCCCAATTATCTGATCTGGCTCCAGTCCCAATTAGATAAACTGGGTTGTGCTGTACCTTGTAAAATTATTAGGGAAAGCCATCAGATCCTGGAGTTTTACTATTTTTCATGACTTGCTTTTGCTGCTCAGATTTTTTCTTTTTGTTTCTTTAGATAAAGTTTATAGTTTTTGTTTATCTTTGGCAAGCCTGCTACTTCCAGATATTTTTGAATAACTTTAAAGCTTGGAGGATCTGAGGTAAGAAGATTTTATAATAAAAAGCAAAATTAGCACATAGTTACACTCCCTGATTAAATATCTTTTTTCTGATTGGTTTTTAATTGGTGGAACAATTTATTGCTCTTAAATCCTTTTTAGCTTTCAAGCCAATAGCCTATCAGTTTTATTTCCTTTTTCAGAAACTGTTTGCTTTGTATACCTAAGGGGCATCTGTCATCAACACATTCAATTTCCACATATTTGTTAATTGTTCATACACCTTTTTGGAACCTGTGTTTTTTATGAAGGTCTTGGAGCCTTTTTATCTCCTGTTTTAGTTCTGCCTTTTCTTGAGCTCTTTCTTTTTTTCAGCTGAGAGGCTGTGCATATCAGTTAGCCCCTAACCAGTGCCTTACATGCTTCCCAAAGAAGGCCTCTTTTTATATTGTCTATATCATTTATTTATACATCTTGAAGAAGCAAGCAGTTCATTTTCCAAAAGATTAATGTTTCGGACCCACACCAGCTATCAAATATTGCTTCCATTGGTGCATGATCTGACCTAATGGTGCCAGTTTCTTGATCTTGTCAGCTTCATTAAGGATTTAGAGATTGACATTAAATCTAGTCTAGCATATAACTGATATGTGTATGAATAACAGTGTAATGTCTTTCACCTTGTTGCAGTTCTGCTTCCCTATCATATCTGTCCCAGAAAGGATTAATGTATAATTTCCCCTTCCCCAAAGTGTTGCAGTATTTTAAAGAAGTCCTTAAAAAAGGTTTTGGGTTTTTTTTTTGCTTTCGATTGGGAGCATACACTAAGCCCATTGTTATTAATAACACAACAATTGTGCCCTTCAACAAGATAAGCCATCCCTCCTCCTTAAATTGATTATTAATCTGAAATATACATGGTTAGCAAATACTATACCCACTTCCCCTCCCCCCCCCCTTCTTTGGCTGAAGCAGAAAATGTTGGCTGAAACCAATTACCTTGCATGTCCATAATTTTCCCCTCCTGAAAGTGAGTTTCGTGAAATAGAAAATAATCTGAGTAGTTTTTGTTTTTAAATTCTTCCAGGGCTTTTTACCTTTTAATCACACAATTTAGCCTTTTGACATTCAGAGACATTACTTCCAAAGAGAGAACCATTTTTCTGATAATTCCCCTCATTTCCCTTAGTTTAAAAATAAAATACCAACAGAGCTTATAATCAGCCACCAAATGGCTGCTTTGCTGATCCTAAATCCTCATACTCTCCCCATGAACACTTGGATTACTTCTCTTCAATCCAGAGGGGAGGTACTTCTGCTCTTAGGGGTAGATTACCATCTGATCATTTGAGTTACATGGGGAATTTATACAGAACCCTGCCGAAGGTTCCTCCCATCCCCTCTCTATTTGCTCCAGTCTCCACCATACCTGGGACCTCCCTTCCTACTGCCCCTTATTGACCTTTATTTTCTCTGCTTTTTAAAATAAAGAACACAGCAATCACAGAGTTATGATCACCCCAGTTGAAGCACATTTCATGCTGTTCCTCTTCTAACATAAACATAGTTTACAACAGTTAATTCTTGGTGACTCCCAAGAAATCCCTTGTAGGTTATTCATCAGGTATCTGTGTTCTCCTGTTCAGCTTCAATTCTGTCATTGCAATGTTCTCTAGAGGCCCTTCTCTTTTCTTTTCCTATCCTCCTTTTTTGGGTTTCATCATCATGTCACTATTCTTCTAGCATTTTATCCTTGATTTCTACTTCTGGAGTATCTGCTTGTGTGTCTGAGATTTGGAGCTCTATTCCATATGAGTAAATCCCTCCCCCTCCTTGTTTAAAGTCTCTTACTGTGTTTTGCAAGTTGAAAGAGAATTTAAATGGAAATCCTCATCTATAGCAAATATCTTCCTGTGTGAGTGTTGGTGTAATTTCTCACAGTGCTTTCTTCTTTTTTAAGGTTGGGGCAGAAAGGTTATGGAAAAGTTGCAGCTTGTGGCATTTGAGTATGAGCTTTGAATGCTCCCTTGCTTTTTTCCTAATTAAGTCTTTCTGCAGATATAATGAAATTTCACAATTAGATCTCTGGGTCTGTTACTGTTAGGCTCAGTTGGGGGCAGCATTGCTGTATGTGCTCTCTCTACTTTCACCCCTTGCAGAGAGCTGAGATTTAACAAATCCACAGTTGCAGTGTTTAGATATTGGCTGCCTCTTTCAGTGTTTTCAGGCAGTCCCTTAATTCTGAGATTATTTCTTTTCACTCTGTTTCCTGTATTATCCAATTTAAGCTGCCCATCTCTGTCCCCCTCCCAGCCCCCCATCAGTGCCATGAAGCTCTGCAGCTCTGTCTGTCACTTGCTTCTCTTAGGCTAGCCTCTAGCATAGTGACTCTATCTCCCAAGTCAGTAACTTCCTATTTTACTGTAAGAAGCTTGCTCCTCAGATCCTCTCTCATGGTCTTAATCTCAGAAATCAATTTGCAGATGTCTACCTTGGTAGCCATTTGATTCTCTTCAGTCCTGACATTTCTGTCTGATTTGGCTGCTGGGTGCTTACTATTTAAATGTTCAGGTTTTGTTTTGTTTTTGAGAACCCATCTTCTGCAACCCCATGCTCTGTTTTTTTGTGTGTTTCGTAGGTTTAGAAGGTTGTTGGAGGCAGATTACTTTGCTGTCCCCTCAGAAGTCAGTCCATTTTAGTCCACCCCACCTGCTGGTCTCCTAATTTTTTTCTTTTAAGGGGAGGGTGTCCCTTCATCCCACCTGCCTAAGAATTGCTTGCATACCTATCAAAACAAAAAAACATACCTGGCTTCACTTTGAGATAGAACCATGCTCTGGGCCATCCCAGTGCATTTTGTATCTGAATGATTTCTTTGTTAGATTATACAGTTCTTAGAGCCAGGACCATATTTTCTTCTATGCATTGTGCTATACCAAGTACACTATTATTGGAGCTTAATTAATAGATCTAACAAATGCGAATTGGTCCCATTCGTCTCACTGAATTATTAACTGTGAAACCTAATGGTGACCATTCAGATATCAGTCCACATTGGCCTCAGGAATCAGAGGACCATGCCTATTTTGTGGGGGACATTTTTTAATTTACTGCACTAGCTTCAGAATAAGCTGTCAAAATTGCCCCCTGTAACTAGTTTACTTCTGACCATTTTAGCAGAAGTATCCAACTAATGTAATTATTCAGTATGGTTGGAGATGGGAGAAAAAAAATATGGTTGTTAGCCTTCTCCCAGCTTCAGGATTTCTCTGGAAAAGATGAATGCTGGTGGAGAGAGAAGAGTAGACTCTCTATGTACTAAAGATGCTGAGCCTATTGAGAAGTTTAGTGGCAGCTGGCCAGGGAAGCATATGGAGGGAGTTTCATTCTGCAGTGAACTCTACAAGTCTGAAAATGTTTACTGATTTACTTTTTTGTTGTAGATTTGTAAACTGAGAGGTACCTATCTCGTATTCTGCACACACCCCCTAATTAAAAACATAATCTTTGCAGCCAGTGTAACACAAAATCCAGCAGCATCCCCACAAAATATAGTTTGGCATATCCATCTGCCAAAATAGTCCTCAGTGCCGTAAGATTTTGTATCATTTTTGTGGGGACAGCATTAGTGTTGAAATTCAGAAATGGAGAGCAAGAGTTCTTCTACAGAGGATAAAATGTTGAAATTCATGTTATTGTTTAGTCAAGTAAAACGGTATCTTTCCTTACTCCAAGCATTTTCCAAGATCCAAAGCTACACAGAGTAATGCAAACCACTACTGTCTCAAATATGGTGACCAACCATGAGGGAGAATTCTTTCTAAGTAGGGAGTCTGCTAATAGGCCTTGATCTAGCAAAGCACTTAGTTAAAAGGTACACATGTACTTATGTGACTAGTCCTACTGACTTGAGTGAGCTATTCACATGCGTAAGTGCATTGCTGGACTGGGGCTTTAGAAAGGAAGATAAATTTTGGTGAGTAGAATAATCTTAAAATTTTAAGAGGCTCTGTTAACACAAAAAAGTATATGTTGTACACAAATTTATTAACACCTTACGTTATTATTACTGGAATTTGTTTTAATTAACTTTGTCACTGTTTATGCTGCTTGTTTATGTTCTGCAGTTCTCTGCATAACACAGGAATTCCTTTACCGGTCCATCTAGTCCACTATCTGACTGGCCAGTACCAAATGCACAATTATGGAATAACGTACCCATATGGAAAGATTACTCCTAATCACAGACAATGAATGGTTGTCGTCTTTTCCCCATAAACATGAAGGTTTATATCCCATGTATAAAAATTAGTTACCCTGTTTTATGTAATTCTAGATGTTCTCATTTTTCTCATTTCTAGTCTTTTTTTTTCAAATCCTTGGTTTTAATTATTTTCAGTGTCAGTGAGCGGTCAGTTAATTGTGTCTGTGTAAAATATATATTCACTAGTTTTAAATTAATTTCCTTTCAATTTTATTGGATACTGTCTTATATTATGTGAGAGGCTAAATAGGAACACCCAGTTTACCTTGTCTGTACCATTCATTGTACTGATTATTTCTGTCATGTCTCCTCTCTAAAGTAAACAGACCCAGTCTTTTCAATCTCTCTCATTCAGAAGTCTCCATACCAGTCACCTGTCCCTGGACCTTTGTTTCTCTCTTTTTTGAGATATGGTGATCCAAAATGAACACAGTATTCTAAGTGAGAGTGTACCACTAAAGAATATGATTGCTTTATACTGCTCTTATTTTCTATCCCGTACTTGTACCTCTTAACACTTTTGTTTTTGTTTTTGACCACTGATGTGCATTGAGCAGAGGTTTGCCTGGAGCTGTTCCAGTTGGTTCACCCATGTCTCTTTCCTGAGAGTTTCAAGAACTCACTAATGTCTGACAGAAGTTCAGATTCCTCTTCTATTAAAAGGCATTTTGGTTCACCTATTTTTGCATTTAAGTTACTTGCATTTGTGTATAGAAATTTATAATTTATTTTTGTCCTGTATTCGTATTTAACTCCTTAGTCTGATGTTATTTTCCAGAATTTGATTTCAGAAGTTCCACTGTAACTTTTATCCTGTTCTTCACCTGATACCGAGAGAGATTTAAATTCTAAGTAAATGTCTTTATCCTGAGTGTCCCAACTGCATGCATTGTATTTCCACTAGTGCCTATGAATTTTTAGAGGGGATTATTAAATAATTGTCTGTGCCAGCAATCAGGTTCTACTTTGGTTAATTGTATTTTATTTTTAGGTGCTCAGTACAGCAAAGTCTAGGTTTCACACTTCAGGGAGAATATGTAAAAAGAGATGTAATTGAAATTTAAGAAAAAAATTCCTGTGATCTTCAATTTTATAAAAGTTTGATTTTACAAAATTTAATTTGGGGCATATTTAAGTTACCTGTATGCTTTCAAAGTGAATTAACTTCCAAAGACGATACCAGAATTTGGACTGCTGTGTCTGAATGTGATATTGGTTTGTACTGATTTTTTTAATATGGTGAGATCAGCCATTTGCTACCACCTCTTTGCTTCAGATTAAGTGGTAGGAAACAGCAGTGTGTCATGGTTACCCAGCAATAGGCCAGTCCCAAACCACTCTTCTTCACTGTGAAATTGATATCTACGTGGCCTGCCCTCTTAAAATTGCATTCCTGTTTTTGTTCAGTAGTGTGTTTTGGATGCCTTTGGGTTTTAGGTACACCCCAGAATAATTTTGCATTATCTGGAGCAGCATGTCCTTTGAAGTCCTACTGCAGCTAGGAGGGAAGAATTCTGAAACAGGTTTAAGAATTAAAGGTGCTTGTAGTCTGTGAATGAGCAGAAATAAGTACATCCTTTTGAAGAAATTAGAAGCAAGTGATTGAGAGAGAAAGAGAAGAGGTCTTAAGTAGATGAATTAGACTAAATCCAGGTTGATAAAATGCATGTGATACAAGTATGAAAAGTTGCACTACATTGGAGAAATACCAGTGTGTATTAAAACATGAATCCTAACAGGAACTGCTCTTTATAAAGAAATTCTGCTTATGTTTCTGTGGGACCTGACCTTTTACATTTAATTAATTATTCTGCATTCTAGTATTTGACAATATTAAATATATTTATAGAACTTAAAAAAATATTTTTCAGTTTTATACATCTGGAACATTTGCTCTATTTCTCTTTGTTGAAAATAAATATAAAATTGAAGCTTACTAGGCTAGTGATTGTTGACCAATTTATGAACATGCTGGAACTGCAAAAAGTAATACCACTGTATTGTACTTTATCCCTACACAATTTCTATTAATTTTATAAAACTCAGATTATACATGTTTAAGAAGCAATTGTTAGATTAACTTTTTTTTGTAGAATCTGTTTTCCATTTCAATTTACTACTTTCAACACAACTTTTGTAGCATATCTCCTTATTTTACAATAAATGCTTCTAGAGCAAGAACACATTATTACAGTCAATCTGTTTTAAAAAATAAATAAGCTGTATTTCTTCCTAGACTGTGGACATCTCTACAGCAATGAATGAACGAACAATGGCTCAGAAGAGGCTTACAGAAAATACATTTGACTTAGAGGCCATGTGCTTGTTAAATCGTGCACAGGAACAGGTGGGTTCCACTCTGTTTTTTCTTTATCAAAGTTTTTTGAAGTCAGTGAAAAATGATGCTAAGTTTTTTTAGATCAGGCCGCTTTCTCTATATAAATACCCAAATATGGATTTTAAGAGTCTGACTTTAGGTACTCAGATTTGAAAATTTTAGTTTAAATTTTTACCACAGAGTATTTATTGTTGGTGATACTTAAGCCGGAAGTAAACCAACTTGATTTTCAGGCCTGGTCTACACTATGCGTTTAAACCAATTTTAGCAGCGTTAAACCGATTTAACGCTGTACCCGTCCATACTACGAGGTTCTTTATATCGATATAAAAGGCTCTTTATATCGGTTTCTGTACTCCTGCCCGACGAGAGGAGTAGTGCTAAAATCGGTATTACCATATCGGATTAGGGTTAGTGTGGCCACAAATCGACGGTATTGGCCTTCAGGCGGTATCCCACAGTGCACCACTGTGACTGCTCTGGACAGCAATCTCAGCTCGGATGCAGTGGCCAGGGAAACAGGAAAAGCCCTGTGAAATTTTGATTTTCATTTCCTGTTTGCCCAGCGTGGAGCTCTGATCAGCACGGGTGGCAATGCAGTCCCAAATCCAAAAAGAGCTCCAGCATGGACCGTACGGGAGATACTGAATCTGATCGCTGTATGGGGAAACAAATCTGTTCTATCAGAGCTCCGTTACAGAAGACGAAATGCCAAAACGTTTGAAAAAAAAATCTCCAGGCTACACAGTGCTGCGTGACAAGCGTAACGGGAAGCCAGAGACTCAAACGGACGCTCATGGAGGGAGGGAGGGGGTACTGAGGACTCCAGCTATCCCACAGTCCACAGCAGTCTCCGAAAAGTATTTGCATTCTTGGCTGAGCTCCCAATGCCTTTAGGGTCAAACACATTGTCCGGCATGGTTCAGGGAATAGCTCGTCAATTTACTCCCTTCCCCCCCCCCCCACACGTGAAAGAAAAGGGAAAGAAATAGTTTCTTGACTTTTTTCAGTGTCACCCTATGTCTACTGAATGCTGCTGGTAGATGCGATGCTGCAACAGTGAAGAGCGGTATCCGCTCCTCTCCCCTCCCTGGTGGCAGACGGTACAATATGACTGCTATCCGTCGTCACTATCAGCCCATGAGTGCTCCTGGCTTGCCTCAGGTGAGGTCGGCTGGGTGCGCCTGGGTAAAAATAGGAATGATTCCTGGTCATTCCCAGTAGATGGGACAGAACGGCTGGTAACCGTCCTCATCATAGCAACTGGGGGCTGAGCTCCATCAGCCCCCTCCCTTTCCTGTGTAAAGAAAAGATTCTGTACTGCCTGGACTATCATAGTAGCGGGATGCTGGGCTCCTCTCCTCCGCACCGCTTAATGTCCTGCCTGGACTGTCATAGCAGCGGGAGGCTGCCTCCCCCTCATTTTATCTCACTAACAAGTCACTGTTTCTTATTCCTGCATTCTTTATAACTTCATGACACAAATGGAGGGGACACAGCCATGGTAGCCCAGGAAGGTTGGGGGAGGAAGGAAGCAACGGGTGGGGTTGTTGCAGGGGCACCCCCCGTGAATGGCATGCAGCTCATCATTTCTGCGGGATCTGACACGGAGCAGCTGTACTCTCTGATACACTGCTTCTCTAGTACACTTGCCCCAAATTCTAGGCAGGACTGACTCTATTTTTAGAAACCGTAAAGGAGGGATTGACTCGGGGAGTCATTCCCAATTTTGCTTTTGCGCCCCTGGCCGACCTCAGCCAGGGGCACCCATGATAGCAGCAGACAGCACAGAAAGACAAATAACCGTCATCTCATTGCCAAATTATCCTGGCAGCAGACGGTACAGAACGACTGGTAACCATCTCTGCTATCATGGAAAAGCAAATGAATGCTGCTGTGTAGCGCTGGAGTATCGCCTCTGTCCGCAGCATCCAGTACACATAAGGTGACTGTAAAAATAAAATAAATAAAAAAAAAGCTGAACAGACTCCATGGTTGCCATGCTATGGCGTCTGCCAGGACAATCCAGGGAAAAAGGGCGCGAAATGATTGTTTGCTGTTGCTTTCCCGGAGGAAGGAATGACTGACGACACTTACCCAGAACCACCCGCGACAATGATTTTTGCCCCATCAGCCACTGTGCTCTCAACCCAGAATTCTAAGGGGCAGCGGAGACTGCGGGAACTATGGGATAGCTACGGAATAGCTACCCACAGTGCAACGCTCCAGAAATCGACACTAGCCTTGGACCATGGACGTACACCGCCGAATTAATGTGCTTAGTGTGGCCGCATGCACTCGACTTTATACAATCTGTTTTATAAAACCGATTTATGTAAAATCGGAATAATCCCGTAGTGTAGACGTACCCTTAGATTGCAGGGCTGGACGTTAAAAGGTGATGCTAATTTTATTTGTAAATACATGCCCAGAATAATTGTGATGAGCACAATATAAAAAACTAGGCAGAGTTCAAGTGTGAGTCCTTGAGAGAATGCTATTTAAAAAAAAAAATCATGTTTCATAGTAAAACAGTACTTTAAATATACCATAGCCTAGGATATATAAGGCATACCATAGTTTACCTGGTGATTTTTGAGTTTCACATGTCTGATTAAGGAATTGACCAGAAATAGTTTTTCCTAGTCCTGAAAAAGATTATAATTATGAGGAAAAGGGGTTGGGGGGAGACAGTAATAATTTTTGTACTTACCTCCAGAACAAATACTTTACAAAAGTGATGAAAGGAGTTGTAGTAAGGTGGTAAAGAACAGGGAGATGACTTGTTCATGGTCACTGTATGGTTTACATGTTTTAAAGTAAAAATAGTTCTAAATTATAACCATCTAGTAACTTCCTATTTTTTTAATAGGGGTAGGGGGTGAGAGAAATGTTCATAACACAAATTGCATGCATCTTTACATTTATGGAGAGAAGTTGCAGATTTTTATTTTGTTTTTATGCTGATTTATCTTGTAGATTGATGCTTGGGCGCAGTCAAACTCTCTACCGGGCCAATTCACAGGAAGCACTGGAGCACAGATTTTGTCCTCAGATGAGTTGTCCAACAGCGGTCCCCAAGCCTGGATTAGAAAGGTAGATGATATGCAGACAAATATGTCCAAATATCAAGTGATAAATAACATTGAAATTATTGGAAGATACGAAAAATGGCACACTAAATTGTTAACAGTCTACTACAATGTACTTGGGAAATATACTATACCTTTAACTGAATTAATTTACTATATGTGTTCAATCTTGGCATAATAACAACGCATATCTATCTAGCTGTGCGTTAAGGTGTTCATGTGGACAGGTTTTCTGATGCCTAAAGAGCTTGATAAGTGCATTATGGAAATTTAAAAAAAGCATGGCTGGTATTTGAAATAGATTGGTTCACACATTCTATTACTGTTGATGTACTGAAATGATATCCATAGTCTTGGCTATTGTTGCAGTGGTAGGTCCTCAATTAAGCTAATCTGTTTGGAATGTACTGGTCAGGGCCTGATCCTGATGTAATTGAATTCAGTGGTGTTTTGGTATTGACTTCAATGGGAACAGGATCAGCACTTCTGTCCCAAGATGAATTGTTCTGTTTGGATTAGTTCCATCCATTTGCTTTCTTGCTTCTGTTTGCATTACATAACACCATTTCTGCAAGCCAAATATTTTGAAATATTAAAATAGGAATTGCAGCTGGTTTATTGATCTAGTATCATCAAGCATCTAGATATTTGTTAATAAGAGAAATAACAGCCTATCAGCTGAGCAAAATGTGTCGTACAATTTTATGTTTTTGTAAATTTGTTAATATTTCATATTTTGTCTTTGAAAATCAATGTTGAATAAGTTCTGTTTCAGTGAATAAAATTGGGGAATCTAAGAGATTTCCATTTTTACAGGCAAATAATCATGAGTAACAGCACTCACTCTGGCAAAGGTTGCAGCAGCTGAGTTTGTTACAAGACTGATTTTGCTCATTCTTCTACAATCCACAAAAAAGTTATAGGATTCTCAAAACTAGTAAGTTAGGTTTGAAGCTTAGGCAGAAATTTGACATGAACTGAACAAGAGGTTCTTGAATCATGACACTCTAAAAATAGAAAGTGTTCACTGAAGTTCAAAACTCTAACCTCCTCTCTCCCCTGCCCCAACACGCTTTTATTTAAGACAATAGAAAGGAAAGAGAGACTTGTTAGATGGAAATTTTTCTGGGATCTTGATGAGATCTAGGGCTGAGGACCAACGATTACTTTGTGAAAGTCTTAATTTAAAAAGTTATTTTGAATTTGTAACGTTGCTTCAGAGTATCAGCTCCAGTGGTTAAAAATAGAGTCTTTACCTTTTTCCTGGCAGAGAGAGACTTCAAAATGAAAACTACTCAGCAGAGAGGCTTATCAATGAGGAGAAAAGGAGAACTTTTCCACTAAAAGGCTTGTGAAGGAGGCCAGTAAGCCTTCCTAAGGCTCTCTGGGGTTCTCTCTTCCTGCAAACCTCAGGAGATTCCCAAGACAAGGCTGGAGAATGCCCCTTTGATCTCCTCTTTCCCAGGCCCCCCTGTTTTCATCCATCTCTCCTTCTTTGACATTCTTTGATGGTCTTCTGTGGCTTGCTGTTGCAGGACTGTCCTTTAACAAAATGCATGGAGTGGAGAAGGCAGGTGTGTTTTCCCTCTGCCTTTTTCTCCTGCACTCCTGAGCATGTCATCCCTCTCAAAAGATATTCATGTCTCTGTGAGGAGAAACGTGTAGAGAACTGACCTCTGGCTTGAGAACGCAGGTGTTACCAGAAACAGAAAGCTCCAGATGGGGACATGGTGTTCAGCAGCGAATGTAGGAGGAGTAGGCAGGGAGAAGCACTAGCACTTCTATCCTTTCTCTAACCAATAGACATCCTGTGGTTTGCAGCAGCAGAACTCTTCTCTGGCAGACCATAAGAGAATCCATTGGGTGGAGAAGTCAGGGAGGTACTCTTGCTTCTCCCACACTTTCTCCTGCATAGTTGAACTGTTCCTCAGATTGACCTCTTTGCTCCTTTCAGCTTCCCCATTCCCCATGTACGGCCACCAAAATTCTGGGGTTAAGAGGTGACCACAATCACAAACCCAATCTAAAGGGCTTTGGGGGCCCACACAAGTCTCTTAGAGCTTGCAGGAATTGTGGGACTATTGATGAGTCTCTCAACGCTTACTTAGAGGGTTGATTAACTTTACAAGGTGGACCTCAGCTCTGTGGATGAGATGGGAAAATTTCACGCAAAAGGCAAAGCAGGTACACAGTGTTTCGAGTGCATATTATCTTTCAGGATGGTAGTTTTAAAAAAATAAACAAACTTGTAAATGCAGAGTTCAGGTTGCATTTCTCAGGCAAGGTGCCTGAAGTACCTTAATTCTGCTCTTGTAGTGCTGCCCTGAGAAATTAAACTCATGCTCCGTCATCCGTCATACCAAAATGTTAAATTTCAGTTAGTAACCACAAAAAGTGGAGTGTCTTATTCATAGCTATGTAATGGTACTGCTGCTTTATGGCTGTCCTTACAGTCATACACAGCAGGCACAAAGAAATGTTAGAAATTTCTGTTACAAATAGCAAACTGAAAGCAATCATGCCTGTCTTTACTAAGGGCCCTGCCCTGTAAGGAGCTGGAGGCATGCAGCACTTTGCAGAATCAGAAGTGTCAGTAGAGACAGAGTTAAAGTGTTTCCATATGCAGACATCGCACTTAGTATGACAGGTATGTATGAGACAGATTATAAAACCAATGTGTGGTGTACATTTTTGATCTTCTAAATGCAAAGATGATGATAGGCATATCTATGAGGCAAGCTAAGTTAGTTGGGGTTGCTTGTTTGAGAAATGCAACCTTAACTCTGCATTTCCTGGGTTTCCAAAAATTTAATTAGTATTTTTGGAAGGTAATATGTAGTGAAACTGATATGTACCTGCAACATTAACGTCACCTTAATAAAATTTTGTGTGGCATGTAAGTTCATTTACTTAAAATGGTTAATATGGCAGATTGAATAACTGTGGCATTCCAATTAGCAGTGTTTTTATTTTCTTTAGTTTTAGCAATGTGACTGATTCATAATGTTTGGATGTCGGGTTGTTGAACAATATTCCCAAAAGAACAACTTTCTGTAGGATTCATTTTAGCCCATTGATACAGTTGTGACAAATATTATTTCTTCTGAAAAGTGGTTTTCTATTTATCATCAATGATGTAATCAGTTCACAAATGTGGAAATTATTAACCTATTACATATAGTATGTATAGGATAAATTCTGTCTGGAGGCTGATGACTTGAAACAAAAGAAAACAAAACAAAGCAGAATGTTGCTGTACAAAATATCATTTGAGGGGAAGTAGGTAAAATATTTTGGTCAAGCAAGTTCTTTTGAGGCTTACTCTTGTTTAGACTTTCCCAAAGCCACTAGTTGCTTCTAGATCAATAAACTCTACCACGTTTATTATACAACAAATACATTTTTTCCAAAACTAGGTGGTTTTTTTGATTTGTTAACTGGGTTCTTTTTTTATAACACATTGCATAGTGTAATGGCTTTTTTGTTGATTTGTGCTATTACTGTAAAACAAGGCATTTTCAGGACTGTTATAAAGCTATATTTAGGGCTAGACATTTTAAAGAGGTAAAATCCTGTCTTCTACATTCCCTTGTGCTCACCACAAGTGAGTATAACTCCCTCCACCAGTAGATGGAGACAAGAAAAAACAAAACTCTTGTGATATCACTTCCTCTTGAGTGGAGAGTTGTCTGGCCGTCGCTGATCTTACAAGAAGTGGAGGCCTTTCAATTTATCACGTGCTCATCACCTTCAGGCTTGTCTGCTACGGTGTGCTATGCTTGGGGATGAAAGTAAAGGCTGCTCTGATGTGGCTTATGCTCCGTGGGCTCCCTATCCGGTACTGAATCCATTTCAGGTCCCTGGATTTAATTTTCAAAGGCCTCTGAATGGACTGGCTCTGAGGCTTCAGAGACTTCGTTTCTCTTTGGCCCACCACAACAGCGATGATCAGCAGAAATCCTGGAGGAGACAGTGCTCAGAGTTTTTAGGAGGAAGGGGATAAGGTTTCCTTTGTGGTGGGCTCTTTATAATGGAGTTTTCGTTCAACATAAATCACTGTAATCAGTATCTTCCTGGTGGATTGGAAAACTCGTATCTTTGCAGGATAACAGCTCTAAGGGATGATACAGCATCACTTCCAGAAGATACACAATCAAAAATATTCTAAAGCTTTATATTCTGTACAATCTAAAATCAAACCAAAAAGCCCACCAACAAAACTAAGCACTCAATAATAGCATCGTACAAACAGGGGTGGCGAATAGTCTTTCAGACTCATAGGTGCTTTTCAGAATTTTGTTGGTACCTCTTTGGATGAATGTGAACATAGAGGCCTTTTGCTCCAGAGTCCAGGATTCATTGGCTCTGTGAGCGGGTGTTAACTCTCGCTTGTAGGAGTTTGACCTGCTGTATATCTTCCCTATACGTCTCACCATAGTCAGTCCTTCAGAAGAAAGCCAAATTCAGGGAGAAGATCATCCTGGTATTTCTGGACTGGCTCAGGACGTGGTAGCACTGTAGCTGGCTGGATCTCTTCTGTGATTACCCACTATGTCTCACTGTGGGTACAGTTCAGCATGGAGAATCCCTTGTTCTTGAGTTGGACCTGCATGAAGAGGGATTTATCTGAACTGCTTGATAAGTGTTCAGAAACAGATTAGGGCATATTTCATGCTTGATGCAAGGCCAGAAGATTTAAGTCCAGTTACTAGTGAAATTTCTTTCTGTTTTTGAAAGGCCTGGAATATTGGCTTTTGGGGTCCATGCCACTGTAATACTAAGAGGCAAAGTTAAAGCATTCTTCTATGATGCAGTTTTGAAGGTAATGTTTTTTAGGACAGCTGACAAGCTAAAATTGAGATTTTTTTTTCTCTGTCCCCATAATAATATCTGTATTTAGTGCCAAATGCCCGCTCACATGCACCATTAAAGAGGGGTGAACATTTTTTTTCAGTTTG
Source organism: Gopherus flavomarginatus (assembly GCF_025201925.1). Lineage (NCBI taxonomy): Eukaryota > Metazoa > Chordata > Testudines > Testudinidae > Gopherus > Gopherus flavomarginatus. Next base: position 202,393,327 of record NC_066617.1, read on the forward strand.
CTTTTTTGTTAGGAGAGAACGAGTGCTGTAAGTCCTTTTGGCAGTATTCCCTGCATTAATTTTTCATCAAGACAAGGTGGTGATTAAGCTTGCTCTCAATTTCCTTCCAAGTTGGTTTTTCCCATCCACAAGGCTGTTCCTTCTCCTTATTCTGACTAGCCCTGTGAAACACTCGCTGTGAAGAGGGCTTTGTGTATCTTAGATATCTAGTGGTTAGAAAGTCAGATCACTTGTGGTGGTAGTGGTGGTTTTGAGAGTCCCAACCATAAAAGGCGTAGCAATCTGCAAGCTTCAGTGTCTTGTGTGAGAGGAACCATTGACCAGGATAAAGCAGCTTTGTTTTCTGTGAAGACCTGTTCCTTCAACATCATGTCTACCTCACTGACAGGAGAGGATGAGATTCTTCCCCTCCAGAACTGTGTAGAAAGCAGCCGGTTAGGCATATTTATATGCCATCTCAAATCATTCTGGACTTGATGTTTTAGGCTTTGCTGCTGCCATCTTTGGTAGCCAAGTCCTGCTCACTGTAGTCCCTTACTCTGTTTTTTGTAAGGTACTCACCTTTTTTCTTGTTGTTGACGTTCCCACTTATCTGGGCTTTGTTGGCATACCATAAAGCTGTAAAATTGTAATTTTTTACCTGTTAGTGTGGTTTTTAAGCCCTCCTGTGCCAGCCCAGGTATCCTACGCTTGTTCTTATTTTGTTGTTGGAGTTGAAACTGTTCTGAAGTTATTTTCCTATTGTAGTTTTAATCATTAAGCATTCTAAATCATTTGAGCAGGATCTGCCAGCCAGCCTCCTTTATAGGAGAAGTGGTGTCACAAGAGCATTGCTCTTTGTTCGTCCCCATCTGCTTGTAGGAGGAGATGTACCCACTTATCTGGTCTGGCATAGGAGGGCTTGGAGATGAACAGGTGAGAAGTTGCCATTAAACTGTCATCTTGATGAGCAATTTCTCTTGTAATACAATTTGTGAATAGAGATTGGGTAAATGGGAAATATTTTAATCTGTTATGAAACTCATTTGACAATGATAATGAAAAGAATTAGGAACATAGGATTTACTGTACCTGATGATCCTATTGGACGGTCTAGTCTGGTATTCTGCCTGCCTAATTTAAAATAAAAAGGAATTTGAATCTTTCACATGTCCTGCATCACTTGATTTTTTTTTTTTATAAACACTTTCAAAGTTAATTACAAATATGGAGCTCTTACAAACACCCTGTGAGATAACAGGGTGGATGAGTTAGTGTTATCTCTGTCTGGAGGGAAGGAAACTGAGACTGTCTTTTCCAACATCACACTGCAAATTGGTGGCAGAGTGGACTTGGAACTTAGTCATTTCAAGTACTTTGTTCAGTTTTCTAGACCATGCTGTTTCCTCTTAGTTCCATTAATTATCTAATTAAAAAAATTAACATTTTATAAATGTCCTTTTTCACATTTGCTTTAAAGTGCAGTTTCACTCTGAATGTAACTGTATAAATGGCATTGTGTGGCTTCATGTTTTTCTTTCATGATTTCTATTTCAGTTAGCCTCCATTTATAAGTAAAAAGTTTTGTTTTATTTTTCCTCTGACCTGCAATACTTGTTCTCTTTAATTGGAATGTGAGACAAGCTGAGCTCTTTATTTCTAATAGTGATGTGTGAGAAACAAACTTTCTACAGCCTGCAAAGGGGTTGTGCAGGTGTAACTGTTTGCAGTGTAGTAAATGAAGCACAAGAAGGAATAGAATCCAGCTTTCATTCTTAATTGTGTTGGCTTTGTTGTGCTAACAAAAGTGAAAAGCAGTAAAATCATGGTCTGCCACTAAAATCAGCAGATAGCAATACAAGATATGAATGCACAAGAAGCAGATCTGAGTAAGACAATGCCATGTTTACAATAATTTGAAGTACAATTGCACTTCAAAAGTTTAGAGAAAGTTAGATTTTTTTCTAGGTTTAGGATTTGTTTAGGCTTTGATATTTTCTGTCTAAAGTTAATGCCTTCATTTTAAGCCACAAAATGGGTATATTTTGAGTCTTTTTTTCCAAAATTAATTTGAAAATGTAATGGGAAAGCTCCTATAACATGAAAGTGACCTCATAAAGAACTTGCTCCTACTCTGGTTTGTGAACTGAATACACGTTGGTGATAATGAAACAGATGTTGATGTTGAAAATTCTATCATTGCAAAGCAGGTACAAAAGAGGAATCGGAACCCTGGGTGACATTGACTGGGGTTTGTATCATACTCTGCATGGTTGACCTTTTCTTATGAGAGGTTCCTGGAAAAGACAGGGGAGGATGAAACCGGAAGTAAGTAAAAGCCATTCTAGGTGTATAGAGTGAGGCAGTTGGTATCGAACATCAGCTAACTTGTCTCTGCGTACTCGTAAACTGCATGGCCTGCACCGATCAAAAGTTGACTGGAGAGGTAAACTTAGCCTCTGTCTACCCTTCCTTCCATCAGAGCACCTTGTTGTTAAATTCAACATTCAGTTGCATGGTTTTGAGGGATTGGTTTTGTTGCTTATGTAGGTAAATATTTGGAAAACTATTCCTATTATGTGTGTTCAGGAATTTTTATGATTTAACTTCTTAACAACAGGAAATGTGGGGGGTTAAGATGCATATGTCCTTGGTATGTGCCATAATTGCCTGTATTGAGAGGCTAATAGGTTTTTATTAAGAATATATATATATTCTAAGTCTCCTGGAAAAGGAAAACTTCTAATTCTGCTTATATTTGAAACCAAGGAAATATCTGTCTTCGTCTCTTCAAATCTGGGAAATATTTAGTATGTCAAACACAGTAAAAATAAATAAATAAAGAGAGAAAAAAGTGTTCCGTGAACTTACCACTGTTTTGAAACATAGGTAAAGTTGCTACAAAAATACTAGGCGTTGTATCTATTACCTACTGTGTGAGAATAAGTGTGTTATCAATACCAATGTGTAAACTTGTATATTAAGTCAAGCAATTTGCTGCTGTGATGGAAATGACTGACTTACTTGGGTCAGCGGGTGGGGCAGAAGAGAGATGATAGTTCACAGAATAACCTGTGAACTTTCACCCCTCTATATGGAAACTTGTTTCAGGGTCAAATCCTTGTAGCTGCCTTCTTGCCACGGTCAATGCCAGCCCTACTATTCACAACACTGCGGCCATCGAGGCCTAGGTACGTAAACATTTAAGGAGTTTTTAAAGTTCTTTACAAGAAACCAGATTTTTAAAAGTTCTATTTGATAAGCTTACGACACTTAACAACTATTATGTAATGATGATTTGAGACGATGATATTACAATTACTGCTGCTGAACTGTGTGGCTAAGTACCTTATTTTTGTTCATTTGTTTTTAAAGAAATGCCTGTATCTGTTCTATGTGGATTTTCAGAGTAAAATGTATGTCTGCAACTGCTGCGTACTAAAGTGGGGAAACATTATTCATATTTAAAATATGCCTAAAGAGTATTTGAATGTCATTACTATATTTGCTTGTATTTTGTTCAATAACTAGGTACACTTGGCACAAACGTTGCTAGTTAAACAATTAACACTGCCTCCTTTTACAAGATAAGAAGAGATACATTGGAACCAAAGTAACGTGTTTAAAAATAAACGTTGGTTATCATTTTATTACGTGCACATGTTTGAAACAGGTCAATGTTTAAAATTGCCATTTTTGACTTAAAGAATCTCATTAAAATTTTCTTAATCTGTTTCTAGTTTGATATTTTGAACAAATTATGTGTCTAACTTATATGTTGTGAACTCTGGATTATACAAGCCATGTAAATGTATGTAAAGCTAAGGTGTATTCACTTGAATTGATCAATGAAAGGTTGTTAGAAACATTTTTGGAAGCTCCCAGTTATTTTTTTTAAATCAAGTGCTAACTTTAGGACTTGTTTTACTTTTCTTTCTTTGGATAGGATCAGTTCTTAAGAGCAGCCCCTGTAACTGGAGGAATGGGAGCCCAGCTGATGAGAAAAATGGGCTGGAGAGAAGGAGAGGGACTAGGAAAAAACAGAGAAGGAACTGTGGAGCCTATCCTAGTGGATTTTAAGACAGATCGAAAAGGTAAACTCTTTCTTTGAACCTTTTAAAACATTATAAAACTGATAATGATTTTATTTCTATTATAGCAAAGAATAGAACAATCTTAGTATGAGGAAATTATTTTCACTGTAATATGTATATGAATATTACAATAAAAATAGTCATATTGATACTGGCCCCTTACGCCCTAGTCGACATGCATTTAGGCATAAGCTTAACTTTAAAGCCATAAATACTCCTATATAAGTCTATGGGGCTCCTCTTCCATTTAAAGTTAGACATGTGCATAAGCATGTCTGCAGGATCAGGACCCTATTGTGGCTTAAATGAGCTGCCCACATTACACAATTGGGTATTTTGCATATATATGCAAACTCAACAGCATTTTTATTTTACAATGCATGCTGAGATATGCTGTGATTCAGAAAGGAAGTTTTTAAGCACTTAAAGTTAAAATTTTTAAATGTGCTGCAAAATTCTAATTGACTTCAATAGAGCCTGGATTTCACCTATATTGTTTCATAGTGTGCACTGGTAAACCAGATTAACATTGGCTTGTAGTTTAAGTAGAAAACCAAATATTTACCAGTTGTTCCTTAACCTTTTTGAGCTTGTAATACATTACACAGATCACATTTAAGCTTACAGACATTTAAAGCAGAGTTCATTCAATCATAGTTTCAGTCAGAAAAGAAACACAGGACATAAACTCTGTAGGCCTGATTTTCATAGGTGCTGTCAAGTAGGTGAAAACTGCAGATGCTAAAAACCAGACCCTGACTGTCCACATAGAGATTTCCCAGTAGCGGAATGGTCTCCAAGTACCAATCACACACTGAAAATAAGGTGTTATAGTCAAGATTGTAGAAATTGTCTGTGTGGAGTCAGGAAATGGAGACTCTGAGGAGTCTCACTCTTCTGTTTTACAAGTATAAGAATGAGTTCCTGCCTAAAGTTTATAGCTCCTTTAGCAGTCTACACAATGGCTTTATAACTGAGTGAAGAAACAGTCCAAAAATATAGAAAAGGAAGCCATGAAAACAAATATGAGTTTTACATATAAAGTGGCTTAACCTGCTTTTTACAACTATTCATTTATGTCAGACATCTTGCCAGATTGAAGCTAGAGAGAGAGAGAGTTTGGAGAATAATTAGTTGACAGATGTTCCAGGAAGAAAACTTCCTTGTTGAGCTGCAGCACAGCCTTTTCAGCAGCTCTGTCCTGTAATGCTCTCATTGCCAATACAGTTCCTTGAGTTTAATGTGGGTAATGTCACAGGCAGCGGGGAAGAACTACACAGATCTATAACTAAAGTAAAATTCCTTCAAGGTCATTTCTCTTTTTCTGAGCGGCCTGCAGAAAGGGGTTATCTGATAGGCTCACAACGATTGAGAGTACTAACCTTATTGAGTGTCTGGGGACCTCTGTGTGGTATCTGATAACATTTCTTACATCTGTAGAGTTAGACGTTCAATCCCAATGTTTGTTTATATAATCCTGAAGACCTGTACCAGGACCAGTGCCTTGTTGTGCTAAGTACTGTACAGACAAATAGGTAGATATGTTCACTGCCCCAAAGAGCTCACTGTTTAGTAAGATGGCCAGAGAGGTGGAGAAGAAGAGTACAGCATACAAGCAAAGTTATTAGTAAGACTGCTGGCATCCATCTTAGTGAGGAGAACTCTGAGCATGCATCTTCCCTTTCTTGGTATAGGTTCACCGACAAATATTGATATCCTTGCAGTGATCCCTGGGTTGTTTTAATGTAATCTTTTTTTTCCTGTTTTGAGTTATAGCAGATAGACGATCCTTTCCAACAGGCTCCCTAAAAATATCAAATCCAGATTGATAGGGAGAAGTGCTAAAGTTTCGCCAAACCAACATGGGTGCCTAATGTTAAGATCATGTACACTATAAAGAGGCAACTTGGGTTGTTAAAAATAGGTAGCTGAAGTGATTCTTGTACATGGGGAGGGCAATAAAGTGCATTGGAATGTACTGATGCTGTTATTTATAAAATGCCAAATCTATGCCAAGTGCTGTGCAAACCAATATGAAGAAGATGGAAGGGAAGGGTTGAGGAAAAGCCTTGACCAGTGTGTGTGTACTGCTGAAAGCAAGACTGGAACTTTATCTAGAAGGGGTTAGTGTTCTGGCTAGAAAATTTAAATGGACAAAGTAATTTTCTTCCCTGCTTATAAAAGAAAACAATTTTTGAAATCTTGTCTAAAGTTATTTGAAAATAGTGAGTGTTTTGACTTCTGGGAACATACATCCAGGGACAGTCAATTAACTTTGTTCAGTAAAAGCTATTTTGGGAAACAGCAGCAAAGTGTGAATCCAGAGCTTGCCAGCCTTCCCTTGGCTCTGCACCAGACCCAGCTAGTCTCAGGCAGGGCCTGAACAGCTTCCAGGCCTGCAGCCACTAAGCTACTCTTTTGCTCTGTTGGCTGCCATTAAGCTGTGAGAACTCCCTTCTCGGCAGCTGAAAGGTGTAAAAACACACTGCTTCAGTTAACAGTGGAAAGCAGAACATCTTCCCATTAGTTGGTTCAGAGCCATACCTCTCAAGCTGCCAGATGTGAAACATAATGTGCTATAGGATCTCTCCCTTCACTGTAACCTCAGTTTTGTAATTATTTCTGATGTAAATAATTTTCAACAACAAAAAGGAAGAAACATCAGAGTTGTTTGAATTTGGAGGTAACTTTAGGGCCATAATCTCTTAAAATAAACCATGTTTGAAGTTCTGAGGGTGAAGGCGTGGTGGTAATGAGGAGGTGAGTTTAATTTAAAACAAAAAAAAAAGAAAAAAAAAGGTCCCCTGTACTCCCTTCATTCCCCAAAGCCAGGAGAGGAATCAAGTGAAGATAAGAAACAAGAAAAATAAAAAGAGAGGATTGAAGGAAAAGAAGTTCAGAGCCATTGTCGTTCAAATGTTTTATTTTTACATGTATTTAAAAGTGTCACTCGAGGGAGTAAAGGCCTTTTTGAAATGAATGAGGGTAAAATGTTTTATTAAAGGAAAATAGTGGGTCACCACACACATTTGCTTATTTTATAGGCAGATTGATTGTTTTATTTTACCCTTTAAAATCTTGGGATTGGAAGGTTGGAGCGGAAGAGATGGCTCATGAGAGGATGTCTTGTACAAAGTAATTAAGAGAATGGAAGTTTGATAGCTACTGACTCAGAACTATACAGAATGTGTTTTTTTAATCACCTACTTACTTTTTCCTTCCTCCTGAGAACAGACAATTGCAGCAGGTTAGGTTTTCCATGACTTTCAATGGGTGGGACTTGTGCTTCTACATCACTTAAGCAATTTTGATAATCCCACCCTGTATTTCTGCTATAGGCTTGGTCTATACTGAAAAGTTATATCTGCTTTGCTCTGTCAGTTAGGGGTTTGGAAAAAAAATCACACTTCTGATTGACAAAGCTACACTGACAAAACCCCATTGTAGATGCAGCTTTATCAACAGATGAGTGCTTCTGTCAAGGTAGCTAATGTCATTCAGGGAATGTCCTTCTGCAGTGTAAACTGCATCTGCACTGGGGCCTATACCAGCATAGTCTCTATAATGTAGACACAGTCACAGACAATGCTTAAGGCTAAGATTTTGTCATTTTTATTTTTAATAAAAGGCACAGGTTATGGGCTTAATGCAAAAATCATGTTTATAGCAGTAGAAAGTAATACAAGATATAAACATGGTCCATATTTTGTTTAGGCCTTGTTGCAGTGGGAGAAAAGACACAAAAGAGATCGGGACATTTTAGTGTAATGAAGGATCTTTCAGGTAAGGCCTTTTTTAAACTCCTGTAAAATATCTAATTTAAGGTAACTTGTTTAGGAGTGACATTGGAATTAATATAGAAATGAAATATGTTGATATATTTAAGGTAAACATCCAGTTTCTGCATTGATGGAGATATGTAATAAAAGAAGATGGTCACCACCTGTATTCGTATTGGTGGATGATAGTGGGCCTGATCATCGCAAACATTTTATCTTCAAGGTAAGCTTGAATTCCCTTTTCTGACATGTCTAGTACTCAGTTAGAAGTGAGAAATCTAGTGTTCTTCGAGTGCTTGCTCATATCGATTCCAATTAGGTGTGTGCGCGCCGCGTGCACGTTCGTCGGAAGATTTTTACCCTCGCAACACTCGGTGGGTTGGCTGGGCGCCCCCTGGCATGGCGCCGTTATGGCACCGAGTATATACCCCTGCTGACGCATCCGCTATTCTATTCCTTCTTACCGCCCGTCTCGGTCGTTAGGACAGTGGAGCGCGGCTTAGCTGATCTCCACGTCCCTGGCTATTCACTCGTTCTAATACTTATTATGTATATAGTTTATTCTCTATAGTTCTAGTTAATACTTTTAATAATTTTTTGTAAACGTAGTTAGTGTATATAGTTCAGAGGGTTGGGGATTAGCCCTTTCCCTCACCTGGTGCCCAGGCACATGCCTGGTTCACTGGGTTTCAAACTGTGCTCGGCCTGCCGCAGGCCGATGCCCACAGGAGACCCTCACGACTCCTGTCTCAAGTGCTTGGGGGAATCACACCTCGCAGACAAGTACCGGTTCTGCAAATCCTTCAAACCGCAGACAAAAAAGGAGCGGGACTTTTGCCTCAAGCAGCTCCTAATGGAGGCAGCCCTCACTCCTTCACCTTCGGCACCGGGTGCCGGTCGGTCCGCACCGGGGAGAAGTGCCTCGTCGGCACCGGAGTGCGCCGGCACCACGAAGACATCTCGGCACCAACCGGCACCGGCCCAGAAACCTGCCCGGCACTGCTCCCTCTCCCCACGAGCCAAGAAGCTGAAAGCTCCTGCGGCTTCACTATCTGCACCGCAGTCTGAGCAGCAGCCTAAGTCAAGCCGCCCGGCACCAGTAGCTGCCGCGGCACCGACAATCTCAGCACCGTTGATTCCGGCCTTGCAAGGGCCGTCGAGTCCGGTGCCTGATAGCTCCCTGGCGCATGCCTCGGTAGAGCTCATCGTTCCCACGACGCCAGAGACATTTTCTACGGCGAGGGAACTGATTGCATTAACGGAGCCCACCCTGCCTCAACCCCCGGCACCGCCAGTGCGGGTTATTCAATCAACAGGCAAGCCTGCCATGGTAAGACTGTCCTCAAATCAGCACTGCCGAGAGGCACCACTCAAGATCGAGGTCCGGCCAGCGTTCTTGATCTTGGCACCCATCCTGTTCCCGACGCCGCTCACAGTCCCGATACTGATCTCCTCTGTACCGGTCATACTCGTGGCACCACTCGAGATCCCGCTCGCTGGCCCAATACTCCAGCCACTGATCCAGCTCCCAGCACTGTTCCCACCGCAGCTGCTCTCATCATAGAGCTTCAAGATCCCGGTCGACCTCCCGGCACCACGCCGGTCGCAGGTCCCGGTCCTCCTACTGGTACTGGTACGGAACCCGGTACCACTCTCTGGTGCGGCATGGAGAACAGTTCGCTGGACGCAGGGCTCCTCCCCAACCGGTCTCCGCCCCGCCGTGGCCATCGCGGCATGCGTCTGTCTTATCGCACGCCGATAGTGCCTCCTACGGGGATTCAGACGTACACAGCCGAGTTCTACATGGGGGAACCCACAGTACCATCACGCTTTCCCTCGTTGGAACATCGCGCACCGGAGGCCACTGTTGGCTGCCCCCCTCCAGCGGGTACAGACGGCTCTCCTTTGGCACCAGACCCTCAGGTCCTCCCAGACCCTGACGTGCCTCCTGACCATGAGTCCATACATAAGCCACTCGTCCCTGGTCTGTCATCTTCCTCTTCCCCAGATGAGGCGGTAGCTGGGACATCCTCATCGGGCCCGCCCCCTATTGATCTCCGAGCTCACCAGTACCTTCTGAGGAGAGTCGCCTTAAATATCAATCTACAGGTAGAGGAAGTCCCAGAGGTTGAAGACCCTGTGATAGACATCCTGTCAGCGGATGCGCCAACTCGTGTGGCTTTACCATTTATCCGCTCCATACAAGCCAAAGCGGACACCATCTGGCAATCCCCAGCGTCTATCCATCCCACGGCCAGAAGGGTGGAATGAAAGTACATGGTGCCCTCCAAGGGGTATGAGTACTTATATACCCACCCTCCCCCATGCTCTCTGGTGGTCCAATCCGTGAATGAGCGGGAACACCGTGGCCAGCAAGCCCCCGCCCCAAAATCAAGGGAGGCTAGACGTATGGACCTGTTGGGACGTAAAGTCTACTCTGCGGGGGGCCTCCAACTCAGGATGGCGAACCAACAGGCTCTGCTTAGCAGATATAATTATAATACCTGGCAGGTGGGCAAGTTCACTGAACTGGTCCCACAGGACTCCCGCCAGGAATTCCAGGCCCTTCTGGAGGAAGGAAAGTAAGTTGCACGGACCTCCCTCCAGGCCTCACTTGATGCTGCCGATTCAGCAGCCAGAACTGTGGCCTCCGGCATCACAATGAGACGGATATCGTGGCTGCAAGTGTCAGGCCTACCTCCTGAACTGCAGCACACCATCCAAGACTTGCCATTTGAAGGCCAGGGCCTCTTCTCTCAGAAAACGGACTCTAGGCTGCAGAGTCTCAAGGACAATAGGGTGATAATGCATTCCCTTGGGATGCATACCCCACAGACCCAGCGAAGGTCCTTCCGTAGCGAGCCTCAGCGCCCTTACCCCCCACCCAGGCCATGACAAGACTTTTTGGCAGAAGGCGCGGTCGTGGTAACCGCAGACGGCAGTCTGGACCCCAAGGAGGCCACAATAACTGTCCCGCCAAACCAATGACGGGCCCGAAACCGAACTTTTGAAGGTGCGCCCGAGAGCAGAGCACCAGTCCTTCTCCAGGATCCTTTTCAGTTCTGCAACCGCCTTTCCTCCTTCCTCCCTGCGTGGACCCAGTTAACCTCGGATCGTTGGGTCCTATGCACGGTAGAATTTGGATACCACCTCCAATTCATTTCGCCCCCTCCCTCCCCATCCCTCTTCAGGGACCCCTCTCACGAGCAATTCCTCTGGCAAGAGGTTCAAACGCTCCTTTCGATTGGAGCTATAGAGGAGGTACTGGAGGAATTAAGGGGCAAGGGTTTTTATTGCTGATATTTCCTAATCCCCAAGGCAAAAGGAGGCCTCCGGTCTATCCTGGACCTGCAAGGACTCAACATGTTCATGAAAAAGTTGAAGTTCTGCATGGTATCCCTGGGGACCATCATCCCATCCCTGGATCCCAGAGACTGATACGCTGCTCTCGACATGAAGGACGCATATTTCCACATTGCCATTTACCCTTCGCACAGACGGTACCTACGGTTTATGGTGAACCGCCAACATTTTCAATTTGCGGTCCTTCCATTTGGCCTCTCTACAGCCCCTCGCATGTTCACGAAGTGTATGGCTGTAGTGGCCGCCTCCCTCTGTCATCGTCGAATAAGTGTCTTTCCTTACCTAGACAAGTGGCTTATTCGAGGGACCTCCGAGGCCCAAGTCACCAGGCATGTGGGCATCGTCAAGGACCTATTCAGCCGATTAGGCCTGATGATCAAACTAGACAAATCTCATCTAGTGCCCACACAAAGAATAGAGTTTTTTGGGGCCATTCTAGACTCCAAACTCTCAAGAGCCTACTTACCACTACCCCGATTTCAGGCAAAAGTTTCAATTATAAAAAGCCTCCAAGGCTTTCCGACGACCTCGGCTCGCAACTGTCTCAGCCTCCTTGGTCACATGGCTGCATGCACCTTTGTAACCAAACACGCCAAACTACGCCTGCGTCCCCATCAAACCTGGCTCACCTCAGTTTACCGCCCAGGCAGAGATACCATAGACATGGTGGTCACCATTCCTCAGAGCATTCTACACTCCCTCGACTGGTGGCTAACACCCTCCCTGCTGTGTGCAGGACTGCCGTTCCATCTGATGCAGCCCTCAGTGTCCCTAATGACGGACGCATCATCTCTCGGCTGGGAGGCTTACCTAGGCCATCTTCGCACGCAAGGCCTCTGGTCATCTCGAGAGCTGGCGCTGCACATAAACGTCCGAGAGCTGAGAGCAGTCCGCCTGGCGTGCCAGACGTTCCAGCAACATCTGCAGGGTCGTTGTGTTTCAGTGCTTACAGACAACACAATGGCGATGCACTACATAAACAAGCAGGGAGGGACTCGATCCTCCCCCCTTTGTCAGGAGGCGATCCAACTGTGGGAATTTTGCATAGCCCACTCAATAGACCTTGTGGTGTCTTTTCTCCTAGGGGTTCGGAACACTCTGGCAGATCAACTCAGCAGATCTTTTCTGTCTCACGAGTGGTCGATTCGTCCGGACATTATACATTCTGTTTTCCGGAAGTGGGGCTTTCCCCACATAGACTTCTTTGCTTCTTGCGAGAACAGGAAATGCCAGAGGTTCTGCTCTTTCCAAGGTCTCACCCCGGGCTCAATATCGGACGCCTTCCTAATGCCATGGAAGAGCCAGCTGCTTTACGCCTTTCCACCCTTCCCACTGGTGCACAAGGTTCTCCTAAAGCTCCGCAGGGACAAGGCTTGCCTGATTCTGGTCGCCTCTGCGTGGTACGCCACATTGCTCGACCTCTCGATAGCAGACTCAATCTCCCTGCCTCTTCATCAAGATCTTATAACTCAGGACCATGGCAGGCTTCACCACCCAGGCCTGCAATCCCTTCATCTCACAGCGTGGCTCCTGCGTGGTTAACCCATTCGGAGTTACGCTGCTCTGCCCCAGTGCAAGAAGTTCTCCTGGGTAACAGAAAACCTTCCACTCGGTCTACATACTTGGCCAAGTGGAAACGTTTTTCCTGCTGGTGTCAAACACTGAATGCCACACCCACGGAGGTTCCCATCCCCACTATACTGGACTACCTCTGGTATCTTAGACAGCAAGGTCTTGCTACTTCTTCATTGTGAGTGCACTTGGCAGCTATTTCTACTTTCCACCCAGGAGAAGGTAGTCACTCTGTCTTCTCCCACCCTATGGTTCCGAGGTTCCTCAAGGGTCTGGAGCATCTATACCCCCTAGTACGCCGCCCCGCCCCTTCCAGGGACCTCAACCTGGTCCTGACGAGGGTTACGTCTCCTCCATTCGAGCCATTGGCAACCTGCTCGCTCCTATATCTGTCATGGAAAACAGCCTTCCTTGTAGCCATCACGTTGGCTAGAAGAGTCTCCGAGCTTTGGGCTCTGATGGTGGACCCACCGTATACGGTGTTCCACAAAGACAAGGTGCAGTTGCGTCTACATCCAGCGTTCCTCCCCAAAATAGTTTTGGCCTTCCATCTCAATCAAGACATATTCCTCCCGGTCTTCTTTCCCAAACCGCATGCATCCCGTCGGGAGCAGCAGTTGCATTCCCTCGACGTCCGTAGGGCGCTCGCCTTTTATATTGACCGGACAAAGCCCTTCCGCAAAACGCCCCAACTCTTCGTTGCAGTGGCAGACCGGCTGAAAGGCCTACCCATCTCTTCTCAGAGGATTTCGTCCTGGGTAATGGCGTGCATCCGTACTTGCTATGATCTAGCTCATATTTCTCCGGGTCATATTACCGCACATTTACCAGGGCTCAGGCCTCGTCGACCGCCTTCTTAGCTCGAGTACCTATACAGGAGATATGTCGAGCAGCTACTTGGTCTTCAGTGCACACCTTTGCTTCCCATTATGCCTTGGTGCAACAATCCAGAAATGATGCAGCCTTCGGCTCAGCGGTTCTGCATTCTGCAGTATTTCACTCCAACCCCACTGCCTAGGTAAGGCTTGGGATTCACCGAATTGGAATCAATATGAGCAAGCACTCGAAGAAGAAAAGACGGTTACTCACCTTTTGTAACTGTTGTTCTTCGAGATGTTGCTCATATCCATTCCAAAACCCGCCCTCCTTCCCCACTGTCGGAGTAGCCGGCAAGAAGAAACTGAGGAGCGGATGGGTTAGCAGGGGTATATACTCGGTGCCATAACGGCGCCACGCCAGGGGGCGCCCAGCCGTCCCACCGAGTGTTGCTAGGGTAAAAATCTTCCAACGAATGTGCACGCAGCGCGCGCACGTCTACCTGGAATGGATATGAGCAACACATCTCGAAGAACAACAGTTACAAAGGTGAGTAACCGTCTTTTATTTCATTTTTTTGTATTCTAGTAGTGCCCCCAGTGTGCTGGGCACGGTCCAAACACCCAGGAATACAACGTCCTTATTCCAAAGAGCTTACAATGTAACCCCAGAACCTGCAAACACTTATGCACATTTGTAACTATGAAGAGGCCAGAAGCCATTCTTCCCACTACTTATTTAAATGAGTTAAACCAATTTGGGGTCAGATCCTACCTATCATAGTCCCATGAATAAGCTTTAGTGGAACGGCCCTTGTGAATAAATTGAGCAGGATTTAACCCTTTTTTTATTCTTTAGTCAGTTTAGTCCAGCTTACTCGCTTTCCACATGAATCTTGCATTAATGTTTGCCACTGAAAATGACCACTCTTCTGCTAAAGAACTGACAGAGAGAAATAGATCACAAAAATGTATTAGTGACTTTCCCCTTCGCTGGGAGAAAAATTCTCAAGCATTCTGGAAAAGATCACTGCAGTTTTACAGGAGTCCAGGCCATAACATCTTGTCCTATACTTCATTTCAAATGTTTGCATATAGAAAGAATAAATTCAGGCGTACACTTTTTCTGCCTTAATGGTAGTTTCTTACCCAGACCAGCCGCCCACAACTGCCTGGACGGGCTGAAGGGAGAAAGCCAGTCGCTCAGCTACTATTAGGTTCCCACCTTAGTCTTAATGTATTTAATAAAGATCTATTAAATACATTAACTAGCAACCTAACTTGCCTTGGAGCAAGGACTGGTTGTACAGTGCCTAGTACAATTGCACCCCATTCTTAGTTGTTCCTCAGGTACTACTGTAATAAACACGATTAATAATAATAGACATCAAATACTCATCCCCTTTGAGGCAAGCGGTTCCTTTCTGTATTGCGAGGGAGCTTCTGAGTCCTTTTCAAAGGTAGGCTCAAGTAGCGTTGGCTGATACGATGGTAAAAACACCAGAGCCCTGTGAGTGCAACAGCTTTCACTGGTGGAGCTGTAATAGTGCTAAATTACAACAGAAGTTTGCTATGTAGAATCCCATTTGCTGTTGGAGACGCAGCCACAGTGTACCTGGTAAACATGCTCTGCACAAAGGGGATGGGGGGAGAGTTAGGTTGGGCAGGGTTTTTTAAAATACTTGGATCTTTGCATGGGATGTAGTTGTTGCCATGTCAGTCCCAGGATATTAGAGAGAGAAGGTAGGTGAGGTCATATTTTTTTTAGACCTGAAGAGCTCTCACCAACAGAAGTCGGTCCAATAGAAGGTATTAGTTGGCCCTTTGACATTTTCCTAATATGTTGTCTATCAATGTCTTGTATATTTAGATTATAAGCTCTTTTGGGCAGGAACTCTTATTTTGTGTTTGCAGTGAGGCTCTGATCCTGAGTGCAGCCTTGGTGTTACTAGAACATAAATATGAATAATTTACTACTTCTGAATTATACCCATATCTAAAATGAGACGGAAAGGGAAGTGAAGAGACAATTTCAAGATGCAAAGTGTGCCACCATGAGAGAAAAATGTAGAGAATGGGGGAAACTTAATGAGTGTTTTTGTACTTTGAATAATAGTGAAGAGCTCATGAATTGATGTTTTTGAGGAATATTAATTTCCTCAGGCTCAGTGCAGCCCCATAGTTTGTGCTTGCTTGTCTTTCAGCATTTAAATCCAATGGAGGAGTTCATAAATATAATAGAGACTTGAGTGAGGACATGCATACATGTTGCAGGTAGATTTTGCCTACCTTTAATAGAAAGTTTGCATATTGTTTTTTCTGGCTCTTGTAAACAAACTTTTCCAGTACTAGTAACAAACAGCTGGTTAAATCTCTTACTGTATTGTACATTTTTTTCTCTTAAACAGGTGATGGTCAATGGGCATGAATACAGGCCTAGCTTTCCCAGCCTTAATAAGAAGCATGCTAAAGCCACAGCAGCAACTGCAGCTCTCCAAGCGATGGGACTTGTACCAAAGGAGAGCATGCCCAATGCCACCATCTTCAGGAGTGCCTCACACCGCTAGATATTGTTTTTTATATTGACATTATTTCAGATAATTTTATTCTGCACAAGAAAGGTATTTCCCCGTTTCATGTTGTAAATACATTGGTGATTCCCACATTGTAAAAACTGTACAGACACCTTCAGGATTTTCTTTTGTACCATCAAAAATGTATTTAAATCATACTTAGTTTTTGGTATGTTTATATTGTTTACATTAGTGATGTAATTATTCCTTAAATGACTAAATTCAACAGGCAGACTCTGGAGGGCATCAGTAATCTAAACCCTTGTTTTAAAATTCATGCAATTTCTCTTCAATATGGAATGTTAACACTTTTTCATACTCTTTTGTACTATAATGCAGTTTTCCCTGGTCTAGGTAAAGCTACTGTTGTAGTACTTTTGCCTATAGCCAGAACAAGGCTGCACAGCTTATCATAGTCTAGAAAGGCTGGTATGTACTGCTGGACAGATACTGGGCCAGTAATGTTACCCCCTCCAAGGAGGTAGGTAAATTGTGGCACTGTTGTACAATGCTTACATTACCACTTCTGTCTTGTTCGGGGTTTAAGTCAATGGTGTACTGCAACTGGCCATATTGCTTATCTTTTAAAACTAAAAATAGGCAAATGACCTCACTTAAATGGGAGGGAAGAAAGTCCAGCAATGAAATTGATGAGAACTGCTGTGTAAAAGCATCTCTCCCTTGCATGTTCTGGTAAGGAGATATGAAATTGTCTATTCCAATCTCAAATTAACACACTGCCTGATGTTGATTGTATGAATTTGTGGTTAATGTGAATTTTAAACTATAACAAATCTACAACTGGATGGGGGCTAGAACGGTGCTCCAATTGTTGTACCCAGCTCAGTCAATAAAGCCGCACAAGTTCATAATCTTAATCATTGGTCAGTGAACAGTAATTAAGATCTGTGCCAAAGCAGTAATTTAGGAAGTATGTATCGGGGGCAGCAATAGTGAAATGTTTTCAGTTGTTTATAAAGTTACCAAGCTAATTTTTGGCCTCATGTTTTCTGTGCTGGTACACATCACAGGATGAGGGTTTTGTTTTAAGTTTGATTCAAAGTTTTGGCAGTTTTTGATGATGAAAGTAAGTGGGGAAAATAGGCAGTCTGTTTTTCTCTTTTTAAAAATACCTCTAACTTGGTGATAGTAGGGGGTTTGCAAACTTGCAGTGGGGGAAAATAATTCTCATGTCATACTTTGAGTTATAAATCTTAGAAAATGGCCACTTGTGCATGCCTAGTAGTTTATGTGCTTAGTTATTTCTTTAAAAAAAAATTTCCCCCTCAAAGATTGTATCCTGTCAACTGCACACAAGTCCACAAATTCAGAGACATCATGGAGCTCCTCTTATGCATCAAGCTGTCCTTTGGCTTGAGGTGAAGGAGCTTTGCACTAGGAGCCAGAAGATTAATCCGTGGAAGAAACAGGACTAGAATTTATGTCAATTCTTTATTCTTTTTACCCTTTTTTATTGAATAACTTATCAGTGTCACTTTTGTCAAAGCTGGGAATAGAACCTAGCTGTCTAATATGGCAGATGAGTTCCATCCATGCTTGTCTGTCAGCAAAATATATAAAATCTGTGTGCTTCGCTAGGCTATTTGTGAATTGGGACTATTCCTCCATAACAGTCTGTACAAAGGGCATTGACAAATACTATATAGCACTGTTTAAAAATAAAGTAGCATGCAAGAGTCCTCTCTGTCCCCTGCTCTATCAATCAGTTCACACTGCAAACCCAGAAGCCATGTATCCAGTACTCTACTGCCCTCTAAAAATAGTGGCACAAAGGATTGTTGCTTTTTAAAATTTCTAGTTGAAAAATTAAAAAGCTGTGTTCAAAGACCATTGCTGTTGTAAAGTGAGGCACTTAAATAGGAAATTCTTGAATTAAAGATGCACATGTAAACTTAATTACCTAATCATGCTTTCTCCTTCCCCACCAGGCCCCTGACCTCATTAAGTGAATGAAGCTGTTGATTATTGGGCCCCTGCTTCATTTGCTGCAGAAGTTAGGTCTGTTGTGAAAGTAGACTGGAAGATTGTGGGAGGTGGCCACTAAATGCATATTCATGTTTGTCTAGTTGTCCACTTGATACTCATAAGGGAGTGTTTTTGGAAGTGCTCAGCTTCTGTTCCAGCTGTAGTCAGAGCTGTGGATATACAATACCTGTGAAAAATTATGCCCTAGTTCAAGAAGATGAGCATCAGTTGATTCCAAGATGATCTTCACACCAAGCAGGGCTAGAAATGGTTCAAGGAAAACCTGTACTCTACTGTAATGTGCAAAGGAACACTCCAATATAAGAGTATTCAAATTCAGAAGCCACAACTCTATCCCTATTGCCCAACACAGAAAGTGAACTTTTTCACAAGAGCTGGTTTAGGTTAAATAGTTCCATACAAAGGAATAAGGTTACAGCAGAAAGCACTGCAAAAGTAGATACTAGAATGAAGGTAACCTGTGCAAGATTAGTCTTGCTTAAAGGTAGAGAAATCAATATAGATGAAGCAAGTCCTCTACACCTAGGGAAGACTTCACACTGCTGATTTTAAAGTTTAAAACCTCTGCTTGTTTTAACAATCCTTTTAAGCATTTATGCATAAAATGCCAAACAGCATTATCACCTCTTTTAAAGTAACTTTCAACAAATTAAACTACTGTAGTTGTTTTTAAGTGCATCCTATTTAACTCATTTTACCATCAAATTTGCTCATCTAAGTAGCATAGTAAGCAAAGGAGGACACTTTATTAGAATTAAAGATCAGTGATGGGAGTAGAGTGGTAGACCACACCAGCCTCAATGGGTTGAGGTAACAGTTACACAAAGCTAAAATCCAAGAGCTACAGTAACTTCTAATTGACTTTCCAACTTCCATGGGGCAGCCTCTTCAGTGTTCTACATATTGATATTAAGAACTCAATCTATACTGAGTAGTAAAAAGCATTCTACAGCTCTCCAAGGATCTGTGTCAGTTTCTTAAAAGTTACTTTCAGCTAAAGTTGGGACATTTGGATTGTCTATTGGAGGTCAATAGCCACTATTTACATAAACCTAGATCACTGATACTCAGATCTAGATGGTTTAGAAGCCAAATTAGCAATCAGCATTACCCAAAAGAGTCTCAATAATGTGAATTCTTTGTTCCATTTACTATAGTACTATATATTGATGTTTAAACAGCATGAGAGGGGAAATAGTCATTTTGCTGGGAAAACAAGGAGTCTGGTGGCACCTTAAAGACTAACAGATTTATTTGGGCATAAGCTTTCAAGGTACCACAGGACTCCTTGTTGTTTTTGTAGGTACAGATTAACATGGCTACTCCCTGATACTTGACATTTTGCTGTGAGGAAAACAGTAAGTATTTCATCAACTATAACTGGTTAATATAGTAAAAGCATGCTGATTGGTTAATAATTAAATCAGTGTTTTACTATCACCTGCTACAGGAGACAGGTTAAAGTCACTTGTGGCTTGTCAGCCTCAGTTATCACTAACATTGTGCTTTTCATTGTTGAATCCTTTCAAAATGTACTCTTAAAGTGACAAATTACTTGTCAAGTGAACAGGTAAGTCTGTAGTCTACCAAAGCTGAACCACTACATAATGAAACAGCAGATAGATATTTAGATTCTGTTGCAGGTATTGTAATAAATAGCATGTCAGAACAAAGCTATCTAGTTTCAGAGTTACTGAACATAAGTGTATTCAACTGATCTTACTAATAGCATTGAAATCTTTCCTTTTAGATGACAGCTGTGCTTCTTTTGAACTTTAGGTGCTTCCAGTTACATTTAGTTACTGCTAAGAATAAACTCTACTTGGGAAGGATACCACTCTGTTTTTTTTCTTTAAGTTATCACTGGTAGATGGATAAGTGTCACAACTTGTTACACTTAGATTAATTTCTCATTTTAATGAAAGGTGAAGGTTTACAATTACAACTCATTTAGCTATCATGGTTTAATCTAGAGGACAACCACTATTTAATCCAATCATTGTCTTTATACTGAAACATGTAATAATCACTGACCTCCAGTGTCCTATAGCGTAGGAGCCACTTCACCTTCTGTAGAAACTAGAAGTGGTTCCTCTAACAGTTCCATACCTTAGTGAAAATATTAACCCTTAAGAGGCCCTCACTCTTAATTCTAAAACAGGAGAAAACACAAGATTACCTTGTTTATAAAAACTTTATTTAAAAACATTAGACAAATGCAGCTGTGGCAGGTTGAGAGAGGCAGTGTTCTTGCTGGACTATTCAGAATATGTTTTTCCACTGGAATTTGCCTTATGAGTGAGGATGTGTGCAACAGAAGTTCTTACCCGCTATGTCCAAAAGCTTTTGCAAGTAGGCAGTTCTCCCCTCCTGGTACACGATAGCATCTGTATAGTGTTGACCAAACACTACTAGTCTCATTTCATGAATTAAAATAGCGTACTTAGGATTTCCAGGTATAAGCATAGTCTCTCATTTCTAGGAGTCGTATAGAAGACTTCCCTAATGTTGGAAGTTGAATCAATTGATCCAACGTTTTAAGATGCAATCCACACTTAGTGAGGTCCTTGCACATAGTTTCCTGTGGAAATGCAGTTTCACAAAAGAGGTAGGTAAAATGATTAGTAGTTTGAAAGCAATGCATATTTTATACCCATTTTTGTGCCAATGAGCAGTAGATATTGAAAAGCTGCCTAGTCTAGTAGTGGAGTAGCAAACGATAGGGACTGGGTTAAAGCCATCAGTTTAATGAACATGCTTTTTCCACTGTTATGACTAAGAATCCCAGCCTCCTCACTATTGATAAAACCTTGTAATCTGGTTACTCTAAAGTGGCCAACAAGTGGGTGTTAGCCATTATCCCAAGGGAGGAGCAGTTTTTTCCACATTCAGTAGTCTCTTGTTTCTAGAGATAAAAAGTATTAACTTTAACATAGAAAGCACCCTTTCAGTCCACTTACCTTATTTAAGATTCTCTCTGTCTTAGTGTTAAACACTGCTGTTGGCTCATGGGTGTATAATACAGCAGAAAAAGCTCCCCTCTGTGCAGATTTGAGCAGCATGGTCAAAGTATGCAGACAATGGGGCATGACAGGACCTGTGATCTCCAAGCTAAATATATCATTATAGCATGAGTGAACCGGTGTTTTCACATTGATGCTTCGAGCCTGAAAACATTAAGTTACATATTCAGTGTTTGATACATCAAGATAACTGAAAAATAAGATTTGTCACTAATTTCAACATTAAGATTAGCTTTAATTCAGGGTTCTCAGAGTGCTTTATGAATATTAGACATTAAGTTATTCAATATCCCTACAAGCCATGAGCTACAGTGTGATTTTTATTATACAATATACTAAACCCTAATACACAAGAACACTAAACAGTTTGATAGGTAGAGTGTGCAACTGCATGGGGAATGTAATTTGAGAGAATGTAAACAAGCCATAATGGAATTTGGCCATATACCATAATTAATAGCACTATTCTTTAGGCTCCTCTGCCTCTTAAGGACCATTGATAAGGCATTGTTTCAGATCACATCTAAGTGGACAGCTCCAGCAGCCAACATAGCTCAAGAGATCTAACCAGATTCTCAGTACAACAGGAGTTTTAAGAAAATACTTGAAAAGAGCAACCTTAGTGACTGGCGAGGGGGAAGGTGGCAAGTATAATTTTAATCCTGTGTCTTGAAGGTGAGACTATACGCAACTAAGTTTCCAAATCCTTTAAATCTGTGCTACCAACCTGAAACTCCAATAGCGAGGTTTGTAATTAAACTGTTAATTCAACATCAAATTATAAACAGCACAAAAGGCATCACTAGGATCTCTCTGGAGGAGCAGTAACCACAAAGATACATGAAGGAATAAAGCCTTCCCTTTTCTTTTTGAAGGCAGACAGCACTAGAAACTCATTCTTTCTTTTGCTTTTTACCTTGAGCGTTTGCATTGTTGCACCTCGAAAAGCAACTGGGGACAGCAGTGTTGGTGGGAGCCCTGCTTGAGGGCCTGCAGCAGCTACTAAACTCTTACAGTTTATCAAGAAGTTCAGCAACATGAATGTGTTTGTTCCTTTCACTAATGCAACAGATTCAGGCTTGTGATCCACTTGCACTTCATTTTTCTCTTTAAGGCTATATTGATATAGGTCAAAGGAAACATACAAGAAGAATAAAGGCATCAAATGCACCAGACCAAGAATTAAAGTCAAGTAAAAATTCACTGAAAAGAGGTTTATGCTAATTTACATTTGCTCTGGAAAGGTAAAATAGTTTAGGCCTAATCTTTAGCTTTATTGAAACCATGAGGCAAGGAATGTTCTCCAGAGTGGTTTTTGTTTGTTTGTTTTGTAATTAACAAGTCATTAAAGGAAAATTGTTTAGTTTAATAGCCATTCAGGGAGAGCCTTTACTAAAACAGTTTTGTGTTTATGGGAGTTCTAGAAAAACTGGTGTGTGAAATAAGGTACTGTTCCCAGTTTTAGGTTTGTACTAGTACATAAGTTTGTGTAGACAAATATCTTTAACCAAACTGTCAGCTTGTCTAATAAAAAAGTCTTCCTACTGACCCATTCTGGGAGATGACAAACAGCTTATGATCTGTAGGGGAGAAGTGTCTTTGATATCGCCACACTGGTCTGTACTGGTCATATATAGATTACTGAGAAGGCAGTTGAACAACGGAAATTTGACCTAGCATGCTATGTATGGCTTTACAAGTGAAGTTTGCTGATTATTCCTTATCTTGGCAGAAATAGGTGGAATTGGTTCTTATATCAAAATACAAAAGCACATCAAATACAGAGAGACGTGCCATAATAGTTTGGACATGGATGTGTAGAAATACCAGTTGACAGAAAACCTAGAACTGACATGATTTGTTTACATCATTTCATCACAGGCACCCACCATGTAGCTGTATAACAAGTGGTATATTTCTGTTATGCCACATGGAATCTATACCGCCTAGTCTTGGGTAAAATTTATAACCAGATAAGCTTGACAGAAACCAGTTTTTCCATAAAAAGAAAATGTACTTTAAATACACAGGTAAGAGAGAATGCAGTTACTATTACTCTAAGCTTAATCAGAAGGCAGGTCAGTAACAGACCTATTTTCACTCTTTACGTTTTATATTCTCATAGAATCTACGTTAATATTGGGTACAATAAAAAGTGTAGTCACTTAGTGATCCTGTAACTATTTTCTGCTTTAAAAAAAAGGTAAAGCTGCACTGTTAAGTACAGAAGGAGACACAGCTTTTATGAACACTTACTGTAAAAAGTTCATCACTAACTGAAAATTCTACAGAATCATCATCGCACAGTCACTGATGGACTATGATTCAAAACCCACAGATTTTCACAGAAAAATGAAGTACTCCAATGCCTGTTTTTGATATATTATGGTACTCAAAAGGATACAGTTTGACAGAAATTGCATCTGGCTTTTTAATCTTGTCTTGGACTCCCATTTCCTCAAGCCAAGAGAAACTTTCATCGTCACTCACTCCTTGTTCCCTAGGAAAAACAGATTAAAACGATTAAAATACTCCACATTAATATATATTAAATTGTCTAGGTAGTGACAAGCACATTTAAATTCTAGACACAGACGATTGTTACATACTCTCCATCTTCAGTGTTTTTGCCTGTTTCAGGACTGTTAACTTCTGTATCCAAGTTGGTTTCAGAGTTTTTCTGTGTCTTGCTCCTAGTTTCTTCTACCAAAGGTAAAGAAAATTCTATACCTGAGTAGGGAAGGTAAGCAAATGAATGGTTTACATACATAACTGTGTTAGAACATGAGTTTTGTATGTTATTGAAATCTTATTGGAAGGAACTCAGTCTTACCTTCATTTCTCATGGCTTCCCTTAAACCCCTGGTTGTGGGAGAAACAACAGCTGTGATAACATCACTTCCTGCAAGGCCTGCTGTGCGAAACAGCACAGTAAATTGGTAGGTACAAACATAGAAATAGGGACACAGCTTGGCTTTGAGAAGATTATATAGGGAAGTAAAACTGACAGACCTGCAGGTTAGAGGAAAGAAGTTATAAAATTTTAGATGACCATTCTGCAAGAGACTTTTTTTAAAACTATTGCCACCTGCTAAAAACAACCACCTGGATCTCAAATAGTTTGAAATAAAATACTCCATAATGTTTCTCAGTTTTAGGGTATTGTAGATAACATGCACCCAGTATTACCAGGTTTGAAAGAGGTAGTCTTGGAACATCTAGGGCCAAATTTTCAGGAGTTATCACCCACTGTGCTGAGCTCTTTTGATAAAGTGTGGCCCTGATTGTAGATGTTGAGCTGTCGAGAAGTTTTCTCCTTAGTGTATTAATTCCCACAAAGCATTAAAGGAAACTTGTTCATAGTTTAGCAAAATTCTCTCCAATCAACAGCTAGGCTTGGAAAGGCATTCAACACAAAAAGTTAGCTGTAGAGTCTTAAGACTGGCTACTGAGAGTATTCAGCTCCCTTTACTATGATAGGATTTTATAGGAGCTTTGCATGTCTGCTTATGTAGCCATGAGAAAGAGAGGTTTTCCTACTGTAGTAACCTTCAAATTTTACAAACACCTGTTTTACAAATTATCAGTTTTATGAACCATTTTTCCCTGTGTGTGGGGGAGCACAAAAATAATAATGAAAGTGGTGTCTATGAAGAACAAGTCAATCTCTTTACATTTCAATGCATCAGAAATTGCTTTGCAGTGGTTTGAAGGCCAGAAACCAATGCACCATATTGCAACTTATGCACTGTACCCTATGGTAATTTTGAGATGTTCACTTTTAAGACCTCCTCAATCTCCACTAGTTTGTAAGTTATGGATTCCATTGTAGTAACTATTGTTCAAGAGTTGCCTCTGTATTTAGAATATGGTGTCCCTGGTAATGAGCTGTGAAACTACCCTGATAGAGTTATATGCAGTGTTGTTTTAGTTGTGTGGATCCCAGGATATTAGAGAGACAAGGTGGGTGAAGTAATATCTTTTATTGGACCAACTTCTGTTGGCAAAAGAGACAAGCCATTTCACCTTGAATGGTTCCTTGAAATGTGTGTATTAGCTATGTATGCTAAACAATCTGTTCCACCTTGTACTTAGCTGTGTAGTAAGTTTCTCAGACCTACAGAAGAGCTCTGACAGAAGTTGGTCCAATAAAAGATAATACCTCACCCACCTTGTCTCTTTGATAAAGTTATGTGCATTGGGAAGGACAATGAGAGATCTCACATGAAAGTCATCACCCTACGCGAGGAAGTGCAATCACTCATCTGCCTCAGTTTTTCCCCAAACCAGAGGCCTGCTGTTAATTAAAATTCTAAGGTAAGGAAGAAGATGGGAGGACTGTCAGTGCAAACCCAGAACAATTATTGATAAGTAACCTTTCTTCTTAGAAAGTCTTTGTACATTCCCCCAATGGGAGATTAGCAAGGAGTGCCCCATCAGGTTGGCAGACGGTGAGGAGTTTAACTGAAAAGGACTGTAGCACTGCTCTCCCAAACTAGGCACTGGAGAACCATGCTAAATCCAAGGATCACTGTCTGGTGAAAGTGCATCAAACTCCAAGTCGCTCCTATGCATGACTCCAGACTGGGAACCTTCCTAATGCTTGTTACTGACACCGTGGTGGCTCTTAAGGAGTAGGTCTTTAAACCAGGAGGTACTGGATTCTTAGCTAGTATCTATATATCTCCTTAACCAGTGAGAGTTTGTTTGCTAATGGGCTCTTATTGGCATCTTTCCACATATGCGATAAAAAAAACTTAGGAGATTTTCTAGAGGCCATGGTCTTTTCCAGATAAGAAAAGAGCACCCTCACTACATCAAGGGGTATGGAGGTAAGTTTCCTTGGGTAGGTATGGGTGTCTGTTAACGAACAACACGGGGAAGGGAAAACACTGATAAGTGGGAACCTGAGATCACCTTAGGCATGAAGCCGAGATGGGCCTAATGGCACACTTGTCTTTGTGGACCACAGTGTAAAGGTTTGGTGATCAAAGCACTAAACCTGCTAGCAACTGTATCTGCAGATGCTCGAAATGCTTACGCTAGAGGATCATGGGAAAGGCTTATTAGCTTTGTCAGACAAGATTTAAGGAGCTTCTGCTGTTGTGGGACCTACAAGTGGTGATGGGGTAATGCATTCACAATGCCCTTCAGGAAACAAGATTGTAGGCAGAGAGAAGATTGGTTTGCCCTTAACCAGAGAAGAGTTCAAGTTAATAGGCGTTGATATGCCTGACTCCAGAGAATTGTGGAGAAAAGGTGATAGTAGTGCAGTAAATCTCCAAGGCCCTTGTGGGATGGAAAGTATGAAAGAAGAAAGGGACGGGGCATCCCTCTTCTACTTCTGCCCCTCTTGGGAAAAGGCAACAGAAGAAGCTCGTCTCACAACAGGCACCTGCACAGACAGGTGTCTGCAGTGGAGGAGAGATTTGGAGTCAATGGCAGCAGTGCTGAATGAGGAATAGGCTGTGAGGTGGTCAGTTCTTTTGTCATTGTCAGTGCTATTGATGCTTTCAGAGGCAGTGTCACTTTGGTCTTGGGTGCTGCTTTTGATTTTCCCAGCAGCACTGGATAAAGCACTTGCTCCTAAAATTATGTAGAGGAGATTCCATCTTGGGCCCACGATAGAAGGCAGCAGAGAGGCTGGATTGGCAAAGTGAGTTTTGTGTCAAAGAACCTCAGCAAGGAGACTGGTCTAGGTACCTCCAACAGGACAAGAGTATCAGGCTGTAGACAATGAGAAACCAAATGAATCTGGAGACTCAGATGTTTCCCCATTCCAGCATGGGGAGTGAAGGTGTGGGGAACTGCACAGTGGGTCATCGAGTAAATCTTTGTTCAGCTGTAGAAGGCACCAGACATAACTACTATACATCATCATCATCTTATTTTCTTGTAAATTAGACTAAGGGAAGATCTAGCTTGAGGACAAAAGCAACTGTTGCTTTCTCTGGTGGTGGTGAAGAAACTGAGGCAATTGGGGGGATGCACACACAATCCCTTATACAGAGTAGGGTGATGATGTCACCGTCATGTGAGGTCTCTAGTGCACCCCTAATGGACACTGCTTTGAAACAGTTCTGCAGCTCAACAGAAGGGATGCCATGTACAAGTGGGAATACAGAGACCCTCAAAATGATAAATGTTCTTGGTGAAGGAAAGCGTTTTCCACAGGAATGAGGACAAATACATAATTAAATTAAAAGACAGTAATTCAAGTATTTGGGTTTACCAAACCCAGAAGTTCTTCAGTTCAACTTACCACTCACTCCTCAGAACCTGTTGCAGTGTTTCATCACATGACCAAAGACTAGTCTTTCCAGCTATTTTCCTATCTGCTCCAATACGAGGGAATAGCTGTAGCCATGGCAGTGAAGGGTGAAGCCAATAAATAAGACTTTGCTGGAATGCACAGCGGAGTTCCGTGGACAGCTTTGGTTCCTAAATTCCAAACAGTGTTTAATAAGATTGGTAATATCTTTCTTCTCAGAGAGCTGGACAGTCTCCCTTTCTGGCACTTCAAGTATTTATTTTACATATAAAACTTAAGGCCTTGTCTATTCTAGTGAATAGCCCCAATTCAGCAAGTGGTAGGCAGCAACTAGGGAACTGCACCAGTACTGTTTGCACTGTTGTACACCCAGTTCAAGGTCTAAACCTTAATTTAACAATCTCACAGTTGCTGCAAACCCTGACTTTCCTTTTTCTGCAGTAAGTGGTCAGCGCTGGTGCAGTTACACCAGTTGCTCAATAAGGGCTATTCCCAGTGTACACAAGAACTTACAGAACAAAACAAAAACCAACAGATCCTCCACACCCAGCATCTCCATTATATTTAACATGATTACAGGAGAATGACTACCTGTATGCTTTGTGGGAAATTGACTGATGTTGCTCTACAGTGCTGGGTAAATCCTTGAGCCTCTTCTTGTGCCTTTAAATGCTCTGCCCAAGTAAAAGGTTGGGAAGACATGAATAGAAGTCGAGTTTTAATACTCCAGTCTGCAGGAAATTCTGTGCTTGGTGAGCAGGAAACATCAGGTATGGAAACAGGTAAATGAAGATCCTTACAAAATAGAAATAATGTAAAGTCAAAATATAAGAAATATTTTTCAGCCAGTGTTTTCGGAAAGCATACAGACACTCATGCTTCAAGGCATAAGTCAACTACTAACAAGGATTAGAGGAAGTTTTTTCCTCAGGGAAAAAAAGTTATTTCATAATTGGCCACTATGGGGGTTTCTTGCACTTTCATTTAAAGCACTTGATACTTGCAAGCATACAAGATACAGGAATTGATGGACCACCAATATGAACCCATGCAAAGAAAGCACGCAAGTCCTTGCAAAAAAACTCCAAACTTTTACCTTTATTGCACTGGACAGAAGCATTCCTTACCCATTGATTGCTATTACTGTAAATACAACAGTGCCTAGTACTTAGTCATAGCAGAGGAACACACATGCAAAATTTAAGTTGTTCCTCGTTTACAAATACCGTAAGCTGCTACATTTTTCTAAAATTATCAAATGTTATTTTGTATTTCAGTTTATATCAATTAAGATAGACTAGCCAAAATCACTGTTTTGAGTCACGATCACTTTCCAGCTCAGATATACATCCTCACACAATACTGCAGTGTTTGGGTTGCAAACTGCAGGAGAAGGTTTTCATCCAAATAAAAACAAGTTGTTTTCACTGACATCTTAAGAGACTTGTCTCTGTATTTTTTTTTTTTTTTATTATTTTATTATGTACAAGTTTAAGATGATATGAATGCCATGCCAGATCAGACCAGTGGTCCATCTAAGCCGGTCGCCATTGTTGGTGGCTGGACAGTACCAAATGCTTCACAGAAGGTGCATGAAATCCTTTAGGCAGTAAGGGATAACTGTCCCCTTAGAGAAAGTTTCCTCCTAACCCCGATACAAGTTGGTTGAAATCTAGATTTTGACTGTTAACTTGAAATCTAGAGAGAAAAGGTGGGTGTGGTAATATATTTTATTGGACCAACTTCTGTTGGTGAGAGAGAGAAGCTTTCGAGCTGTCAAGGTTTCTTTCCCCACTCTGAACTTTAGGGTACAGATGTGGGGGACCTGCATAGACCCTTCTAAGCTTAATTACTAGCTTAGATCTGGTAACACTGCCACCACCCAGAATTTCAGTGTCTGGGGCACTTTCTGTCCCCCCTAAAACTTTCCCCTCTCTGGGTTGCCTTGAGAGGCTTCACCACTACCCTGGTGAACACAGATCCAAACCCCTTGGATCTTAAAACGAGAAGGAATTAACCATCCCCCCTCTTTTTCCCCCCACCAATCCCTGGTGAGTCCAGACCCAATCCCCTTGGATCTTAAAACAAGGAAAAATCAATCAGGTTCTTAAAAAAGAAAGCTTTTAATTAAAGAAAGATAAAAATCATCTCTGTAAAATCAGGATGGAAAATGCTTTACAGGATAATCAGATTCCTATAGACCAGAGGGGACCTCCCCCCTCAGGTTCAAAGTTACAGCAAACAGAGGTAAAAATCCTTCCAGCAAAAAAACATTTACAAGTTGAGAAAACAAACATAAGACTAACACGCCTTGCCTGGCTAATTACTTACAAGTTTGAAACATGAGAGACTGATTCAGAAAGATTTGGAGAGCCTGGATGTACGCTAGTCCCTCTTAGTCCCAAGAGTGAACAACAACAAACAAAAAGCACAAACAAAGACTTCCCTCCACCAAGATTTGAAAGTATCTTGTCCCCCTACTGGTCCTCTGGTCAGGTGTCAGCCAGGTTTACTGAGCTTCTTAACCCTTTACAGGTAAAAGAGACATTAACCCTTAACTATCTGTTTACGACAGGACAAAATTATTCTTCTTCTGAAAGAGCTGTGTAAGCTCAAAAGGTATTACCTCATTTACCTTGTCTCGCTAATATCCTGGTACCAACACAGCTACAACAACACTGCACACAACTTGAAATCTAGTTAGCTTCAAAAAGTTAGTTTCAGGAATTACACCCTGCTAAAGTCTGTTATCAATGTTTGTAGTTTTACTTTCTTAAAAAAAAAAAAAAAAGAGAGGGGAGCGTTTCTCTCTTTTCTGTTACAGCACTGAAAGACCTATAGGTACAACAGGGAAAGTGAATGACTATACAAGCAGACAAGAAAATTGTTAGAAGTTCCTGTGAGAGGCGCAAAGTAAACAAATTGAAAGAATTTTTCTAATCCCTTTCTGTTACAGTAAATTTACATGTCAAGTAGTAAAGATTTCAGACAAAATATGAAATTTAAGTTGGTGTCAACTTAATACTGAACTTCAAGGCATTCTAAGAAAAAGTCCTACAATTGTAACATTCTAGTAAAATCTAGATGACACTGAACAAAGCAAAGCACACAAAAAAAAAAAAGACAAAATTTAAGCTTTTTAGTATCAGGGTAGCCATTTTAGTCTGGATCTGTAAAAAGCGACAAAGAGTCCTGTGGCACCTTATAAACTAACAGATGTATTGGGGCATAAGCTTCCGTGGGCAAATACCCACTTAGTCAGATGCATGTAGTGGCCCCACTACATGCACCTGACTAAGTGGGTATTTGCCCACATAAGCTTACGCTCTAATACGTCTGTTAGTTTATAAGGTGCCACAGGACTCTTTGTCGCTTTTAAAGCTTTTTTGTGCATGATGAAACATTAAACACTCCAAAAACAATATTTATGGCTTCCTACATTGGTTAATGTGGCAAAATCTGCTCTTTCAGAACACTCTTCTTTCCAGGTGGATTTATTTTCCTGAAGAGTATCTAAAAACTAAAGAAAGAAAGAAAGACAGTTATTAAACTTTAGATTAAGTTAAGCAAAGTTGAGAGTTAAATTGACAATTTTGTTTTAAGGGTGATCTTTAAGTGTAATTTCATGTGATATTGAAAACTGACCATTATAAATAGCACATATTAGAATATTTCACTCTCTGGTGGCAACAATTAAAAGGCATTTTCAAGATGTAAATACATTTGTAAGTTTAGTGATTTTCTTAGATTGAACTTCAAATGTATTGGAAAGTTTGAGCTTTGAGAGTCCCTTTCTTCAGCTAAATAGCTTGAGAATTATAAAAATTGCACTACTGAACACACGCATCCTCCTTTGTGTTAGTATAGTATGGAGCACACTAAATGAGAGCAACAAGTAAATTTTCCTGTTGTTCCTTTAACTGTTTTATACACAGGTACAATACTTTTGTGCAACACCCCTTCCCACAACCTTAACAGATAAACCAGTGGAATCTGCTTCTCCCTACCAAAACGCTTTTCTTAAATTGTATAAAAGTGGCTTTAATTCTACATATGACTGAAAGTTTTAAAAAGCCTTGTAAGTAGTTCACAAAACAGCATTACCCTCCAATAGACACTTCTCCAAGCACTACTCATAATGGAGTGGGGGGGAAGGGAGGGCTAGATTTACCGACTAAATAGTCTGAAAGATATCCACATGACACTAGGACAGGGTGTTAATTCCAGTAGGAGAATATATTTCTCTCCCCTTCTGGGATTTCACTAGGTGCCGGGGTATGAAGTGCTCTACAACCAAGTGACTGTGACTGAACTTTTTAATAATAGTAATAATAATTAAAATAAAAGGACAAAAGTAAACGTGTCTTTTAGGTCCCAACTACCACCCGACTCTCTTTTTTCCCCTTCAGAGAGAGGGAAAAAAATCCCAACCAGGGATGGGATGCTATTTACCAGAGGTGGATTTTGCTAGGTAAAAATCACTGTATTTACTGCTCCAGGAAAAACTTGTTTGTCCCAATTTAAGGCATTTTCTATTTTAAAAACCGTTTCGCTAATGCATACTACCTTATATTTAGTTTTAGTTACACATTCAAACTGTGATTACATAAGTCAGTATATTAATGTAGAGTTGTATAAATAAAAAGTAAAACTGCAGTGGGCTTAATATATGTAATTTAATACTGAACATGAGAATGTCTGTATACACTCTGCTTTGGTACTTTCTCAAGAAAGTTGTGCCTGTCCACTCATATTTCAGTTTTCAATATTCTATCAACAAAAATCAAAAACATTTGATTGTATGAAAATGGCAATATTGCAGAGTTGTAGGCTAGAAGCATTAAGCAATCAGAAGCATGCAGAGTTTTCAGTCCAGGTCCATTTAGCCATCCAGCATTCCGTAGCAGCTTTCGGAGCCTCTTCCTCTGTTACCAAGGGATGTACTCAAAGTTTGAAGAGATTCATTCTGTGCCAAACTGGCTGGACACTGATGCAATTCTTTCCCCCAGTTTCCTGGTTTAAATTGGATTTAGGCCAGTATTTACCAGCACCCTGTCCTAAACTAGTTTTTCCTGGGAAATTGCCAATACTGATTCTAACCCCACTCCACTCACCCCAAACCCTCCCATCATTTAAAAAAAAAAAAAAAAAAAAAAAGCCATTTCAATCAACTCTAGCGCTACCGATAATTCCTAGCTCTTTTTATCAGCAGATCTTAAATGGTGGGTCTACACTGGCATAAGAGACCAATGGCACAGCCACACCTGCCCTGTGTCAGTTAACTCAGGCTGGCAGAACTCAGATTAAGGGACTACAAAACTGCAGTGTGGATGTTTTGGGCTTGGGCTGGAGCGCAGGCTCTGGGACACCCTCCCCTTGACCAGGTTTCAGAGCCTGAGCTCCAGCTCAAGTGCCTATATCGCCATCGGACAGCCCCGGCCACCTGAGCTAGGGGAGCCTGAGTCACCCCACTAGGGGTCTAATACTGCACTGAAGACCTACCCATAGGGCTGGCTCTAGGCAGCAGCAAAACAAGCAGGTGCTTGGGGCAGCACATTTCCAGGGGGCATCATTTTGGCCATTTTTTTTTTTTTAACTCACTTCCTCCCCTCTCACAACCCTGCAAAAGTGAAGCCAAGGAGCAGGTGGGAATCCAGCATGGGAGCTCAGAACCCATGGGACCCTGGGAGCTGTAGTTCCTTGCCTAGCTCCCTGCCTATAGAGCCAGCCCTGGAGCAGGGAAAGAACTACATTTCCCAGCAATCCCTTGGGTGATAACAGGAAAGGGAGGAGTAGGGAGTGAAATAGCTGAGCAATGCTGGCAGTTGGAAGGGGTGGCACTGTGAATGGGGAACAAGTGTGCCCAAGGAGTAGAAGGCTTTGCCCCAGATGTCCCCTTCAGAAGACATCCCCAGGGATTAAGGATACTGGTGTGACCTCATGTTGCAGCCCCCAAAAGAAGGAATTGGGTGGACTAAATGGACAGTGCACCTCTCTATCTGAAGCCTAGCAAGGGAGGTACGTGGATCCCACTGGAATTTTAAATGGAGAGTAAGGGAGGGGAGGATCTGCTAGGGGACTTCGGCAGCTTTAGATACAATACCAGGCACGTAGGAGGATTTCCACTTCTGAGCCATGGAAGCAGAAACTGATATTTCCTTTCCAGATTTAGCTAATATTCAGAAAGGGAATCTAGCAGCTGCCTTCCAGATTTGAACACCCTCACAATTCAGGAGTGCTCAAGCTCGGTTTGGGCAGCTGTTACTTCATTTCTCCCAAATCAAATATACTGATCCACTGTAACTTCCTGTAGAAAAAGTAGGATAAGAAATGAAGAGGCAAGAAATGCTTCCCAGTCGTTTTTAGGACTGGAATTGATATTTTCAACAGCAATTGCTATTTTTTTTTTAAAAAGTTTTATTTGTTTAAAAGGAAGACTAATATTGCATTGGCAAATTCTCCATAGAAACAAAAAGAGTGGAACAAAAGAATAATAAAGACATCTCAACTTTTCCTCATTTACTGAGGACAGTCTTATAATATGTATCTAGATCTCCTCCAATCACACAAGCTGAAAATTGTTCCACTTTACTGCAGCTCTGTAACCATATAGGAACCCAACCTGTCTGTGCACATCCAAAATTCCTGCTGAATGACCTTCCCTGGGAGTGAGTTACCAGTGACCTAGGGCTAGGGTGGCAAGGGGTGTGGGTGTGTGTGGGGAAGCAAGGACGCATGGGGGGGGGGGGGGAAGAGGCTGGGGTCAGGGGTAGCCAAAAATTTTGTTGCTTGGAGGAGCAAAAAACCAAGAGCTGGCCCTGTCTACCCAAGGTGCTTTGCAAAGGTCAGCCTGGCCATCCTACTGCTCACCGGTGCCAGGAACACAGCCCGGTCTCCTGAGTCCCAGCCCATCGCTCTGGCCACTAGCCCACCCCGCCCCTACTAGCGCTCCTCCCTCTGCTCGCGGGGCCTGGGGAGCGAACTCGGCTCCACCCAGCCAAGCCCCTGGGGCAGGGGGGCCGCTAGGGTCCCCGTAGCGCGGGCGGTCGGTACCTGCCAGAGAGGGTGTCTGGCGGCCTGGCTTCCCGGCGGCGGCCGCTGCTCCTGCAGCTCGGGGGTGCCCAGGGGGCGGTGCCCGGCAGTGCCGGGCCGCGGCGCGTTGTCCAGGCTGGAGAAGGGATTGCGCCGCCCCGGTCTGGGGAAAGGGCGCTGGGCGGAGGCCGGGTCCGCCCGGGGGCAGGGCGGGGAGGCGGCCTCGCTCCTCCGGGCCCTTTTCCGCTTCAGCCGCAGCGTCTCCGGCGGCCTCTTGAAGCCGGGCGAGTAGCCGGGCACCGCGGCGCACATGGCGGGGCCGGGCCGGGCGCTGGCTGGCGGGAGCCGGGCTCCGCTCTCCGAATTCTGGCGCGCAAAGCGGCAAGCCCCGCCCCGGGGCGGACACGCGCTGTGACGTGAGCAGCGAACCTCGCTTCCCTCAGAACTGTCGTCTCACGCGGGCAGGCAGCGGCGTATTAGCAACGCTTGGATGAGGTTTGAAAGCGTTCTGTGCAGCCAGACCATGGAGAGACTCGCTGTTCTAGACGAATTGCAGCACCAAAAGAAACAGGCTGTAATCAAAGGTAGAGGGGGAAATGGGCTACCAGATATTACAATTGGAGGTTATACACTTGTGTTCTTATATTATTCAACCACAGATATTGTGTAGGTACTGGCTAAGCAGCAGCTGTTTACTAGTTTTGCTTGTTAGATATATATAATGGTACTTGAAGGGAGAATCTGGGTGCCACTTTTCACCAGCACAAATTATTTTCATTTGCTCCTATTACACTCATTTAGTCCTCTGACTTTAGACTGTATTTCCAAACTGCACCAATTTTTTCCATTCCAGTGAAGAGTCCAACCCACCCTAATATTAACGATCTCTTTAAATATATTAGGAAGACAGCTCACTCTTGCCCAAGGGAAAATATGTATATAAGAGTAATACAGAGGAAAAAAAGATTTGAAGATATATCAAAGCTATTAATTACAGGCTATTTACACAGTAGCCTTACATGTTTACTAGAATGATATATGCTAAAAGAAGCAGAACTGTTAGCTAAAGGGATAGAACAGGGAGGAGTCTTTCACATCTGGGCCTTGTCTACACAAGTGATTTTCCTGGCATTAGCTTAGCACTGGTGCCACTGCACTGTTGTGGAGTGAGCTAGTGTAGACCCAATGCAGACAGATTTATCACCGTGTCAAAAAACCTACAGCCATCCAGAGACTGAGGCCACAGAGACAGGTGAATTCAACACTTCTTCGGACAGACTAAAGCAAGTGTGTCCTGCTGACCAAAGCTGCTAGATGAATATCCAAAGCAGATGCCATTCTGCCTACCAGGTCTTAGAAGGCTTTGTTACACTCAGAGGAGAGGAGAAAGCAGTCAACCCAGCCTCATCACGAGCTGTGGTAGAAATAGCAGCTTAGAAGCCTAACCGGTTCTTCCTCCAAGAAAGTGTCCAAATCCACATCTAGCAGCACCTCTGACTTAGTAGACTAGATGAGGCTGAAAAATCCCTTTAGGAGCTGCTGCTTCTTTAGTGGAAGAGACTTTCTAGGGAGGATAACAGGAGCTGCTGGGTGTGCAACACTTTTGAGAATCAGGTCGCTTTATTCAGATGCTTAAATATGGATTTAGGAGCCTAGCTTTAGGCTCCTATTTTTGAAAAACTTGGCATAAGTCTACCCTAATAGCTTTAGACTAATTTTAGGCTCTATATAAATGTATCTAAGCTAACACTCCATAGAGAAATAGAATGAATTAATTTCATAACTGCTCACATTGATGGAGAGAGAAACTAAGGGATAGTTAAAAGGGGTGGGGCATTTATATCATCAGTCTATTGTACGTAGGGTTTGAGGGACATGCATATGACCCCTCACCATCACTTACTGCTTTAAGTTTCCAAGGACATACGTGTTGGCATGCCACTCCTACAATGTGTGGGGCTGTGGAGGAAATGTCAAGAAGGAGACTATGCTGTTGTGCAATGGACCTAGTTCATTCAAATTCACCAAAACAATTTGCAAAATATCCCCCCCCCCCCCCCCCCCCCCCCCCCCCCCCCCCGCCAACTCATGAGACCAACAGTCAAAATGTACAGAGTATGGGCTAAAAAAAAAAAAAAAAAAAAAAACCAACAGACTGAAAGTTCTAGGACATAGGAGTCTCTCAATTCTTTTTGCTGTTTTATTGTTACTTTTCTAGTTTTGTTAAACCGATTCCATCTTTGTCATTTCATTTTTATTTCTATTCCCTCTATTCTCTCTCCTTTTATTTTGTAGGTATTGAAACTGACATGAAAGTGACAGGAGAATAAATAAATATAATACACTGCTGGATATATCATGGGTTCAAGACTGATTTTAAATAAGAGAGATGAATGCCTTAATGTAATTTTATATGTGTATGTTCTGTATGAAACAGCACCTATTCTCAAGCTTGCATTGTATCACAAACGGAAAAATGAGATTTTTTTCATACTTCTTATAACCTGATTAACTGTGGATATGCGATAATCCCAGTGACTAGAAAAACAGCACACCAAGGCAAAGTGACATACTGTTACAGTACAGTAGAGAGAAAAGGTGGGTAAGGTAATAACTTTTATTGGACCAAATTCTGTTGGTGAGAGAGAAGCTTTTGAATTTACACAGAGCTCTTTCTCAGGTCTGGGGAAAAAAAAACCAAAAAAATTCTCAGATTTGATTAATAGTTCTATGTAAACTCAAAAGTTTCTTCCTTTCATCAACAGCAGTTGGCCCAATAAAAGATATTACCTCACCCTCCCTGTTTCTCTAATATCCTGGGATGAACACAGCTACGACGACACTGCATACTGTTACTCAGGATTAAATCTAACAATGTAATACCTAGATTTCAAAGTGCAAGTGTTCACGGTTTGAACCATCCCTTCCGACAGTGATATTTAGATTGTACCCAACTGCTCTATTAATGTGCTTCAGATCTCAAGCGGTAACAGGACGGATGCTGGTGTGTGTGATGGTAGAAAGGAGAATGGTGTTGGACAAGCTGATCTCATGAACATTAGTATATGACTAGTTATTCTTAAAGAGCAAAAGTGAAAGGGTGTAAATGAAAGAACACAGAAGGTGTTTTAGGAATGATGTCAGAGATGGAAATTCAGTTTACATTTCCTACTATTTAGCAATATAAAAAGGAACAAAGTCTATGTGCAATAAAGTGCATTGAATATTAACATGAATTGAACACTAAAGTGAAAGACTGACCGCATATCTGTGTAATCTTTCATTCACATTTGTCTACCTTAATTTTATAGCTATATAAAAGTGGGATGTTATGAAATGGTTGTAGAACAGTAATTCAAATCTTAAAGGGACACAATAAACTTGAAAACAAATAAGTTTGAAAAAAAAAAAACCCTAAAAAACAAAAAAAACCCAACCTTGTTACAAATAAGTTGTGCCTATCCCTAGAATCCCTCTGCCAATTTTGCTAGTTTTACTACTACATTTTCCTATTTTTTAATATTTTTCTCTTCCCTGTTTAAAAAGAGTATGTCAAAGACTGAAGCAGACTATTTAGATGCTGTCAAATGCAAAAAATAAAACTGAACAATCAGAAAAAATATTTTTTCTCTAACCCCAAAATAATCTTAGATGTTACTTATAACAGTAATAGGAGGGAAAAATCAGACAGATGTGATTTTTAAGTTAATGGTATCTCTTTAAAGTTGATGGAATCATTCTATTAGATTTGATACAGGGAAACGAAAAGTCTCAGTACCAAAACATTCACAGCCCAGACATTATCTTCAGACCCTAGTTACAGCACTATTTGAAGTTGCACACCAATTTACTTCTCAAATATATTACATATCTGTCTCCCAGTCTCAGAAACAAGGAAATTGTGCTTCAGAATTGGATGACTTGTCTTTTTCTTGCTTGATTCTTCTGAACTATTTCCATAGAAACTTTGGCTTCATACAATGGGACTGGTTCATCCAACTGAGGCCTAAAAGGGAGCAATCTGTCAGAACTGTCTGGTGTGCATGCTCAGACCAATAAGAAACATTCCAAGACTATTGCTGTAGACTTTACATTTTACAATGTCAACTTTACTCCTTAAACAAAATGAAAATGTTATAGCTCTGCTAGGATCCCTGGAAGAACTGCAGAGCTGTAAAGCAAACAGGAAACAGAAGTTTAATTCAAGATATCCTGAATTTTTTTTTGGCGGGGGTAGGGCTACTCTTCCCATTCTCTGTGTAAGCAGTGAGGGATCTCCCTTTTCCCACTTATGGCAGCCTCAAATTTTATTGACTCCATCATTCTTCTGACAGAGGAAGCCTAGAAAGATCTACATTTAGAGCTAGCAACACTCTTCAGTCAGGTACTGTGAGCACCACAATGTATTCTCTCCCCGCAAGGAAAGAATGTGCTGCCTCTGTTGGATTTCCAAGCAGTGCTGAACCAAGGAGAGAAAAACCAGGAATTAGACCCAAATCTTCCATATAGTAATGCTGCAGGCTAGTCACACGGATAGACCATAAATAGTTTCATATAAATGATTCAGTAGAATTTTTCTCACTTTGTGTTGACAGTATAGGTGGCAAGAGTTTTCTGAAGAATAGTTATTTCTCACGTTAAAAACTCAGCATTAATTAGAGAGTTTTTTTTCACTATGGTACTTCTGTCTTACCTGAAAACACTATTGGATAACTTCTCCATTACATCTTCTAAGATACGTATCTGAATGGGCTGTTAAGGTAACAATACACACACAAGGGACTGATCTTTAAGTCCACAGTTCTGCTGTCAGATTTGCCCTGGGCAGATCCATGTATCTGTGCAGAGCTCCCAGGGTCACAGCTTAGATGAGATGAGTTAAAGACTGAAAATAAAGTTAATCTGAGGTCCATGTTTGATTATGTGTTACAAACTATGCTTCCTAAAACAAAATAAACAAGGCAGGTAGACGAATGTATCCTCTAACAAATACATCATCAGTTGATCTGACACATTACCTAGGAGTTCTAGTGCTGTATCATAACAATTTTAGAAATAAA
Organism: Gopherus flavomarginatus; assembly: GCF_025201925.1. Lineage (NCBI taxonomy): Eukaryota > Metazoa > Chordata > Testudines > Testudinidae > Gopherus > Gopherus flavomarginatus. The sequence goes on from NC_066617.1 coordinate 202,432,895, forward strand.
ACTGTCAAGTTTTACATGATCTGTATGGTGCTACAGCATTAGTTACAATGTCCGTCATTAAACAGAGCATGGTGGTTCCCACTCTTTGGAGAATAATTATGATAGATTTTGGTATGAGTAATCTATATGAATGATGGATAGCTAGTTGTCTGAGGTAAAAATCAAGACAAGCCTGGGAGCAGAAGAACATGTGAAGCAGAACATATGGATTTACTCTCAAGGACATGCACAGTGTATAAATGCTGTGCATTTTCAAGAAATCTATTTTATTTGAACTAATCAGCAACACTAATATCAATGGGAAAAAGACGGTTTTACTAAGATTATGTCTGCTTTACAGATCTTACAGTGGCACAGCTTCAGCTATGCCCTTGTAGGGTCTCCCATGTAGCCGCTCTATGCCGACGGGAGAGAGCTCTCCTGCTAGCATAATTAAATCATCCCCAATGAGTGGTGGCAGCTATGTCAGTGGGAGAGTGTCTCCCGGCGACATAGCGCTGTCCACACCGGTGCATTTGTCAGTGAAACTTATGTCAGTCGGGGATGTCGTTTTTTCCATACTCCTGATTGACAAAAGTTTTACTGACAAAAGTGCTAGCATAGTCATAGTGGTAGCCTTAATTTGTCAGTCACCAGAAAATGTAACTTGGATTCACTCAATTTTAAGAGTAATCAATTTAGTATTCAAAATGTAAGCCATTTCAACCTGATCTCCATGGGATCTCTTCTGATGTTTTTTTTCTGCAATGTTCACACAGATCACATACATATGTTCAATGTTTCAATATAACAATTCAAGGTAATGCTGTTATTCTGTTTGAACAACTTGTGGTAAATAAGGTATGCTCCTTGATTATAGGACAACATAACAGCTTACAAAATAAATCCTGTTTGTTTAGTTAGTTTAAGAGCTAAGAACAAAAAATGTATTTCTCAGAATTATTAGTCATTTTTAAATCAGGAAAATTAATAGAGCTGCACTGAAGTGGAATGTCAACAAATAACTTTTTAAAAAGGATTTCATGATTACTTGTTTCCCCACCCACATATCAATGTTCACATAGACAAGCCCTTTGGAGTGCTTAACTTTGGTTAAACTATTGTGCAATTTAGTTGGGGGAGGGGCACTTCCTTTGTTCCAAGAGTCTCAATGTAGTTAATGCCCTTTTAGAATGCAGAGACTTAATCCTTACATTCCTGTTCTGCTGAACTGCAAAAATGATTCAGCAGATCTCGTGATCTGTGAGGGACCTTAAAACCATCATTACATTTGCAACAAAAAGGTATAGATATTGTTTTTTAATAAAAAGAGCCACTCATCTCTCCAGCAGCGTGCGCATGTGCACAGACACACACACACAGACACACACAGACACACGCGGCTCAATAGAATGTAGGTACATAGAATTTGTAAATAGGGTACAATTTCTTAAAGTACAGTCCTTATGAAGACAAAATTAGAACAATGAGTTATTAAATATTTCAGTGTAGTCATTACAATACACAAGCTAAGGTTTGTAGATGATAAAATTAATGCCTAGAAGAATGGAGAACAAGTAATCCCTACAATTTAAAAGCATAGACAAGATTTGATTTAAGGTGCCAGATCCTCAGCTGGTGTAATTCAACACAACTACATTGCCTTCTATGGAGTTAAGTTGATTTACACTGGTTGATGATCTGGGCCCTAATATTTTACTTTCTTCAAAATATTTGTTTTAGTTTTCTGTTCTGTTTTTCCCAAAGTACAGTAACTCCTCACTTGTCATCCCGGATAGTGTTGTTTTGTTGTTAAGTCACTGATCTATTAGAGAACATACTCGTTTAAAGTTGTGCAATGTTTGTTTATAACAGGAGTCGGCAACCTTTCAGAAGTGGTGTGCCGAGTCTTCATTTATTCACTCTAATCTAAGGTTTCACGTGCCAGTAATACATTTTAACGTTTTTAGAAGGTCTTTCTATAAGTCTATAATATAGAACTAAACTATTGTTGTATGTAAAGTAAATAAGGTTTTTAAAATGTTTAAGAAGCTTCATTTAAAATTAAACTAAAATGCAGAGCCCCCCGGACCGGTAGCCAGGACCCAGGCAGTGAGAGTGCCATTGAAAATCAGCTTGTGTGCTGCCTTTGGCACACGTGCCATAGGTTGCCTACCCCTGGTTTATAACACTGTTTAGCTGCTGCCTGGTGGTGGGCTGGGGCTTGAAACCAGGCTGGGCTGGCAGCGCCCCCATCAGCTCCCCTCCACCAGCACCTCCTGCCCACTGGCGGGCCCCGCAAATCAGCAAATCTCCCCTCCCTCCCTGTGCCTCCTGTCTGCAGCAATCAGCTGTTTCGCTGCATTCAGGAGGCTCTGAGGGGAGGAGGAAATGGGGAGGAGCGAGGATGCAGCATGCTCGGGGGAGAGATGGAGTGGGAGCAGGCATAGGGCAGAGCTGGGGGTTGAGCACTCCCCAGCACGTTGGAAAGTTGGCACCTCTGCAGCTGTGCATGTGCTGTCCGGAGGAGGGAGTGGTGCACACCAAGTGGGTTCATCATCATGTTCAGTTTCCATAGGAAAGCGTTTGCAGCCACTGCTGTGCGTCTGTTGTGTCTCCTCACTCCTGCCTCCCTCGGTGCTGCCTTGTAGAGTGTGAGGCTACATTAACAATAACATGTTAACCCTTGAGGGCTCAGCCGAGTGCTAGTTCATCATTTAGCAGAAAGGCATTCCCTGGGAAATATCTCACCTGATATCAACACTGTTGCTTTAGGAGAAGCTCAGGAAGCTCATTAGCAGGTCCCCAGACAATCCTCTGATTAGAACTCGTTTAAAACTTATGCTGTATATGTATATAATGTTTTTTGTCTGGTGAAAAAAATTTCCGTGGAACCTAACCCCCTCATTTACATTAATTCTTATGGGGAAACTGGATTCACTTAACATCATTTCGCTTAAAGTCCCATATTTCAAGAATATAACTACAACGTTAAGTGAGGAGATACTGTATACACTTAGAGGGAATCTACATAAAAAGTCTGGTCATAGCAATAATGAAATATATATAAAAATGATATTCCAAACAAACAATGGATAGTATGTTTCTGAAGTAGCAAAACATTTAATCACACGGTTAAAATGTAGCATATGCTTAGGAGCTTTGTCAGATTAGAATATATACTAGTAATTTTCTCGTAATTTTCCCCTCACAAGCAGATTAATGGTGATTTTAGATGCTAACCAGTAAAGGATATAAAGATACTTCCCCTGTTGCATATTTGACAAATTCCATACTTCATCATTCAGAAAAGAGACTGTGGCTCCTTTAAGAAACAAGCAATGGCTATCTGGAGGGTCCAGCTTAAAGAAATTAATGGAAACATCATTACATTTTCGCAAGTGAAAATGGTATGAGCCAATCAGATTACTGGATGGTTGGATTTATATTTACTCCTAAAAGATGAGAAAAAACCCTTCCAAATCTATCAGAAATGAACTGATTCATAATAGTTACAACAGTGTAATTTTTTTGAAAAAATGGCACTTGTACAACTGGCAAATTAGCTCAATATTTTAAACCAAACAGATTGAACCCTTCAATAATGGTGTATCCATGCTATTATAGTAATTTCTTTTCTACACCACCACCACTGCTCATACAAAATGACACTGTGATTTGTTATATGATAGAAATAAAGACATTTATTGATGTTGTCGTAGGATAAATACTTCCTGTGGATTTGGAAATAAACATCAAGGTTTGTGTGTGCTTGTGCATGTGTGTGCACAAACTGATTGATATTATTTTAGCAGTGGGAGGCCATTCATCTGAGAGACAGAGTTCTATGGACATTTGGTCTAAAATACTCTGTGGTTAAGAATAAATTGCAGTATTTTGTCCTTACCTGGAGGTTTTTCTCTATGGTTACCCAGTGTCCTCCAACACTAAGAAGCGTAATGATATCATGTTTGTGCGGCAGCAGTTGTGGTTTTAATGTTGACTCATCTTCTTTACTGTATAATCTCACTTTAAAAAAACAAAAAAACAAAACAAAAAAGGAATATAAATTATGTACAATGCCTAACAAAATACTTTTTATATTCAGTTTCTGCTTTATCAAAAGAATATGTTTTGCATATATAACAAAACAGAATCTCATGAAGATTTCTCACTGAAAAGCACGACTTGTACATTTTACATTTTCCTTATTCTTGTTTTTTCAGTTCAGTCTTAAATTGACTCTAAATGTATTTTTCATGGGGTGAAAAACTGTTTTTGAGATACACAATTTGCAGATCAGTGTAGTAGAATACAGACCAAAACAGATGCATGGCAGTGATTAAATACAGCTGAAAATGTTTTTAGTGAAATATACGAACCTCTATGATGCAATACCAGTAACATTATATTAATATATGTTCCTTGTAATAAATAACAACTCAGTGGAAGTTTTTCTAGAAAGTCCCACAAATGTTTTAATTATCATTAAATAGTAATAAAACCTGTTAACTATAAAGCAAGTAGTAGTCTCAGCATAGGAAGTTCATTCATGTTCACTCTGGGCTTTAATGCTCATGCAAGGTGCTGACTGACAGCACTGGAGATTTATGTCCTTACTTTATCCACTAAACAGCAAGAACAGCAGTAGTACAAATTTCCTCCATGCTAGATGAATTTTATTTATTTTAATGATAAAAAAAGTCCCAGTTTTAGTCATTCAGCATCATATATTATCCATGGGAAATAAGTCATTTGCAACGTAACTGTCTAAGGAGTTTTATTTAAAAGTAATTTAATTAGTAAAATGTTTACTTAACAATTAATACTAATCTGTATGACTGTGTAGTAGTACCAGACACTTCCATTAAAGGGTGACGTAATCTCATACGTTTAAGGAGGTCTGGCACTCAGAGGCACAAGTGCATTTGCACATTGTGGGAGAACAGACACAATTGTTGTCTATTATGTAGGTGTGTTTTTTAATTGAAGTGTTTTGCAATTTGTCAAAAATAAAAATATTTAATACCACTCAGCAGAGCAGTTCTGCAGCAGTTACAAACCTCCAGCATCGAGGACAATATCCACTCCCAGCCCGCCTGTTTCCTCCAAACAGCTTTCTGCCACATCAATCTTACCATTTGAGACATCAATGACTCGAGCTAGACAGGACAGGAAGTTTGGTCAATTACAGTAAGAATCTAGAACTTAAACCCAAAGCAGAACACATGCAAATGGAGTTTCTATTCTTTAAAATGAGCTATGAACAAAACTGCAGCAAAGCAAAGAAGTCCAGCAGTTTCTGTTCTCCAAATTATTTAAGACCAGTGATTGAATTTACTGAAACCAAACCACTAAAGGATATTTAACAGCATTTAAGCTCAAAATGAAATACATAGCGGTATTTATGATAAGACAGCATAAAAAAAAATCTATCAGTGATCAAAATTAGATGATGATAGGACTCTGAGGTAATTAGCTATACCAGGGGTTCTCAAACTTCATTGTACTGACACTCCCTTCTGACAACAAAAATTACTACACAACCCCAGGAGAGGGGACTGAAGCCTGAGTGGGTGAGGGAGCCAAAGCAGAAGCCCAAAGGCTTTAGTCTCAAGCAGGGGGCTTGTAATCTGAGTCCTGCTGCCCAGCACTGAAGCCCTTGGGTTCTGGCCCCGGGCTGTGGGGCTCGGGCTTCAGCCCCCAGCAAGTTTAATGGGATTGCCAGGGCTAGCTGAGAACGGGGTCATGACCCGCAGTTTGAGAACCACTGAGCTATATTATAGAAGCAATATGGACTAGAACAGTGGTCCCCATACTCTGGGACTCACCTCCCTAGCGGGGCGCAGAGGAATGTTCAGGAAGGTGTGGCTGGGCCTGGGCCAGCCTGCATGGGGGACGGGGAAGGAGTGGCTCTCAGCCTCACACTGCCCCCTGCTTGGCTCTAGCCCTGCCGCCAACCCCAGCTGCGGCCCTGCAAGCTTGGCTCCTGCCCCACAACCACAGCCCGGCTCCCGATGGGGAAGAGGGAGAGAGGGGTGAGGACAGGTTCCATTATGGGTAAGGGGGGGGGGAATGTGACGGAAAAAAAATGGGAACAACTAGACTAGAGGAATGATCAGAAAGTCATCATTTTTAATCATGGTTGTGTCACTGACTTGCTCTGTGGATTTGAGCAAGTCACTTCATCGCATTCCATCGTGAAGGGGAGAGGGCTAGCTCAGTGGTTTGAGCACTGGCCTGCTAAACCCAGGGTTATGAGTTCAATCCCTGAGGGGGCCACTTAGGGATCTAGGGCAAAATCAGTACTTGGTCCTGCTAGTGAAAGCAGGGGGCTGGACTCAACAACCTTTCAGGGTCCCTTCCAGTTCTGTGTGATAGATATATCCTCATCTAAAAGAACCATGCAATAATGATAACACTTAATTACCTACCTAACAGAAATGCAGTGAAGATTAACATATTACATTTTTTTATATAGATTTTAACCTGTATAGTGCTATTACACAATATCACATTAAAGAATGCTTTCTGGCTCTCTTTTCAAAGCTTTATTGAAGAAAAAGGTGTTGATAAGGTTTATGTTGCACCACCTATTCAGTAGCTCAGGAGTGGGCAAACTTTTTGGCCCGAGGGCCACATCTGGGAATATAAATTGTATGGTGGGGCATGAATGCTCACAAAATTGGGGTTGAGGTGTGTGAAGGGGTACAGGCTCTCGAGTGGGGCTCGGGGTGAGGAGTTTGGGGTGTAGGAGGGTGCTCTGGGCTGGGACTGAGGGGTTCAGAGGGCAGGAGGGAGAATCAGGGCTAGGGCAGGGGGTTGGGGTGCGGGGAGAGGCTCAGGGGTGCAGGCTCTGAGTGGTGCTTACCTCAAGTGGCTCTTGGAAGCATTGGCATGTCCCTTCTCCAGCCCTATGTGGAGGCATGGCCAGGCAGCTCTGCACGCTGCCCCATCCGCAGGCACCATCCCTGCAGCATTCATTGGAGCACCTGAAGGGGCCATTGGAGCACACAGGAGCTGGAGTGGGGCCATGCCACAGCTTCCAGGAGCTGCGTAGTGTGGCCCCCAACCGAGCGCCCTAGCTAGACAGCAGGAGCTCGTGGGCCAGCTTAAAATGGCTTGTGGGCCAGATCCGGCCTGCGGGCTGTAGTTTGCCCACCCCTGAATTAACTGTTTACATACAGTTATGAAAGCAAGACTAAAATCTGATTCCAGTTGCTGGAAATCAAGAACAATGAGGATACAGAAGTAGCCAATTTAAACTTTTTTCCACCTTGTGGAATAAAATAGACATTTCTATTTAAATAAGCTGAATCAGTAAAGTTTTTGCACTTTAAATTAACATAACTGAAATAATTACAAATAAAATTGGAGGTACATATCCAAAACATAAGAGATTAAACTAAAATTTGCAAAGTGAACTTACCAATTAAAGGTTGCCTCGTGCCTTTTTGATATTAAGGAAGAAAAAAGGAGAGAAGAAGAAGAAGGTGTTAAGCAGGCATTTAGGTGAGTCAGTAAATGAAAACAACAACCAAACTTATTTAGGAATTGTAGTGAGGCAGAGTGGCCTTCCTTTAAGCCTGACTGTTACTGAGAAATTGTTTACTTTCTCATTTTTACCATATAATTATAAAATAAATCAATATGAATATAAATATTGTACTTATTTCAGGGTATAGTATACAGAGCAGTATAAGCAAGTCACTGTATGAAATTTTAGTTTGTACTGACTTAGCTAGTGCTTTTTATGTAGCCTGTTGTAAAACTAGGCAACCCATCTAAATGAGTTGATACACCTGCTAGAAGACCTCTGTGTACCCCCAGGGGAACGTGTACCCATGGTGAGAACTACTATGCTAGAGTATTAGTTTCACGGGATGCATCGTGGGTACCCTACTATTTCTTTCATTCATTAATCAAAATGATGCCATGACTGAGAGCATAATTTAATGTTTCTTTTTATACCAAGTATAAATTCTGTAACAGATATATTTCAAAATTATTTAACATCTATTTTAAAAAGTGGGTGATTGGTAACCAATTGTGAGGTGGCAGTCTAGTTATTTGTCTAAAATGTGAGGTAACAGTCTAGTTATTTGGAACCACTTCATTCACATACAGAACATTTAGTGCTATATTCAATGAATATTTATAAATTTTGCACTTTAGGTCAATGTGCTCCAGCCTATAATTCAAATGTGTTAGTCACTGTTTAAACCCACTTCTTGCCGGCAAGGTGCAATAACAATTTTTCAACCGGTGCAGACAAGGCTTATCTGTGTAATAAATCATTTTACAAAATCAAAGATCCTCCATATTTTATAGAAATTAAAAAAAAACAAACAACCAAATATTTATTGCAAGGTTCGCCAAGTCTTCTGTGACCAGCACAATCACATTAGCTCTCTAGAAGCAATATATGGTTCTGACTAACAGTTTCAATGTACCTTAGAC